>NC_139513.1:194753980-195953980 GCF_947247035.1 Vipera ursinii
ATGGTTGTGTGGTGGTGATGTCATGTGATGTTATCATGAGTTTGGGTCTGGTATCATTCTTGGTGGTTGGGCTTCGTCTGTCAATCAAGGCGGGTTTCCAAATGGCTGGTAGACGAGAGGTATCATCTCGTTTATTCATGCTGTGGGGGCGTTTTTCTATCTCAATGGCTTCTCTGATTATTCTGTTGTTAAAATGTTCAATTTTGGCAATAGTTTTGGTTTTTTTAAAATCAATTTCATGTCCCGTGGCTTCAAAGTGTTGGACCAGGGATGAAGTTTGTTCTCCCTTTCTGAGTGAGTTTTTGTGCTCTTCAATGCGTGCACTTATTCTTCTGTTGGTCTGTCCGATGTATGTGGTGGGGCAGGTGGTGCATGGGATTTCGTATACTCCTTGGTTTTCTAACCCAATTATGTCCTTGGGGTTTCTTAGGATGGTGGATATTTTTCTGTCTGTGTAGAATGCTGTTTTGATGTTGTGTTTTTGGAGGACCTTGCTGATTCTGTCTGTGGTCCCTTTTAAGTATGGGAGGAGGGCTTTGCCATTTTCTTGTTCTCTGTCTTGGGTTTTTGTGGGTGTCTCTCTTCGGATTAAGTTGGTAATCGTATTTCTTTGGAATCCATTGGCTGTTAGTACATTAGTGAGAGTGTGTAGTTCGGTTTTTAGGTGTTGTTCGTCAGCTAGGTGTTTTGTTCTGGAGATGAGTGTCTTGGCTACGGAGTTGATCTGTGCTGGGTGGTGGTGTGAGAGTGCGTTCAGATAGCGGTTTGTGTGTGTTTTTTTATGGTAGATAGTGTGTCCTAGGGAGCCGTTGGATTTCTTGTAGACTAAGACATCAAGGAAGGGAAGTTGATTGTTAGCTTCTGTTTCCATGGTGAATTGTATTTTGGGGTGTAGGCTATTGAGGTGTATGAGGAAGTCATCCAGTTTTTCTTTGCCGTGTGGCCAGATTACGAAGGTGTCATCTACGTATCTGAGCCAGAGTTTGGGTTTGTGGTTGGATTTTTCTAGAGCGAGGGTTTCAAAGTGTTCCATGTAGAGGTTTGCGATGACAGGTGAGAGGGGTGATCCCATGGGTGCTCCTTCCATTTGTTTGTATCTTTGTCCATTGTAGATGAAGTATGTGTTAGATAGGCAGTGGTTGGTCAGATCTAGGATGTGTTTTGGGGGGTTGTATTTATTTAGGATAGCTGTCAAGGCTTCTTTGATTGGCACTTGGGTGAAGAGGGATACGACATCGAAGCTCACAAGTAGGTCCCAGGGCTGTAAGTTTAGTTTACTTATGATCTCTATGAATTGGAATGAATCTTGTACGTGTGAGGTGATGGAATTTGCGTAAGGCTGTAGTTGTTTGGCAAGAAATTTGGCTAGATTTTGTAGAGGTGAGCCTATGGAGCTGACTATGGGTCTGAGTGGAGTTCCTTCTTTGTGTATCTTGGGCAGACCATAGAGCTTAGGACATCTGGATGATTTTTCTCTGGGAATGATTGTTTTCTGGATCTCTTCACTGATGGGGGTGGCTTTTATTTTTGATTTTGTGGTTTTTTCCAGGTAGGTGGTGGGATCTGTCTTGAGGAGTTTGTATGTGGAGTCTCGGAGTAGGTTGGATAATTTGGTATGGTAGTCAGATGAGTTCATTACCACCGTGGCGTTGCCTTTGTCTGCTGGCAGAATGATTATGCTGGTGTCATTTTTTAGGTTAAGTAGTGCTGTCTGTTCCTCTTTGGGTAAGTTGCTTTTGGGTGGTTTGCTGGTGCAGAGGATGTTGGTCACTTCGAGTCTGATTTTGTTGGCGTCATCAGGGTTGATTTTGGTCAGGCTGGATTCGACTCCGCATATAATGGTTTCCGTGGGAATGTGTTTGGGAGCGACTGCAAAATTAAATCCTTTAGACAGGACGTTGGTTTCGGCTTTGGTGAGAATCCTATCTGAGATGTTGTGCACAGTTTGTTTCATGTGTTGCTGTGGGAGAGGAGGGGTTTGTTTCTGGCGTTCCTTTAGTCTTCGGAGTTTATTGGTGTGTGTGTCTGTTTTGTAGGCAGTCTCTGTTTCAGCTCTCCAGACAGCAATTTGTTTGAATTTGTCCCAAAGTGTGGGGTGGATCTTGTTGCTGAGTTTGAGGTGAAGTGTGAGGAGGTCTCTGTTGATTCGGTCCAGGAGGAATCTTTTTGTGTGGAGTTCGTTTCTGATTAGGGCCAGTTCAGTTCTTATCAGGATGCGTTTGATGGCTGCAGAGTTGGAGTGGAATTTCAATTGGAAGGATGTGGGGATTAAATTTTGATCTCGGCAGTTGCGTAGGAATGTGAGGTCACACAGAATGGAAGCTCTTCGTACTTCGAGTTTTTCGTAGGTCCTAGTTAGCTGGTGGATTTCCTCCCCGTAGAGGTAAGATATTTGTTTTCTGAGGTTTTCGCGGGTGCCTGTATGTGGATCCTTGGTTTTTCGGGTTTTTCCCCGCGTAGAATTAAAGGTGTAGGCGCAACGTTTCGATGGAATCCCATCCATCATCATCAGGCTTCTGTTTCCTTCTTCTGGGAGAAGCATGTGGCTGTTTGTTCCTCTTTTTTAAACTGCCAGAGGGGGTGTGTTCTGTGGAGGTGTGCTCTGATTGGGTAGGGGACCAAGTGTGTTCTGATTGGGTGGGAGTGTGTTTTGAATGGTGGGGGTGTTCTGATTGGGTGGGGGTGTGTTCTGAGTGGATGGGCTGGTCTCAGCTGCCAGCTCCAGACCTGAGCTGGTGAGTTGTGCTGCTTTTGTTCGGCTTCGTGTTTGTGGTGGTGCCATGTTTTTATAGTGGGTGTCAGTTTGCTTATTGTGTGGTTTGGAGGGGTTTAAAGTGGCTGATGTTGCAGCTGTAGTTAGGTTTCTGTTTTGTGGTTGTGTGTCTTTATCGTTGTGGGTTCGGATTTGCTTTTTGAATGGTTGTGTGGTGGTGATGTCATGTGATGTTATCATGAGTTTGGGTCTGGTATCATTCTTGGTGGTTGGGCTTCGTCTGTCAATCAAGGCGGGTTTCCAAATGGCTGGTAGACGAGAGGTATCATCTCGTTTATTCATGCTGTGGGGGCGTTTTTCTATCTCAATGGCTTCTCTGATTATTCTGTTGTTAAAATGTTCAATTTTGGCAATAGTTTTGGTTTTTTTAAAATCAATTTCATGTCCCGTGGCTTCAAAGTGTTGGACCAGGGATGAAGTTTGTTCTCCCTTTCTGAGTGAGTTTTTGTGCTCTTCAATGCGTGCACTTATTCTTCTGTTGGTCTGTCCGATGTATGTGGTGGGGCAGGTGGTGCATGGGATTTCGTATACTCCTTGGTTTTCTAACCCAATTATGTCCTTGGGGTTTCTTAGGATGGTGGATATTTTTCTGTCTGTGTAGAATGCTGTTTTGATGTTGTGTTTTTGGAGGACCTTGCTGATTCTGTCTGTGGTCCCTTTTAAGTATGGGAGGAGGGCTTTGCCATTTTCTTGTTCTCTGTCTTGGGTTTTTGTGGGTGTCTCTCTTCGGATTAAGTTGGTAATCGTATTTCTTTGGAATCCATTGGCTGTTAGTACATTAGTGAGAGTGTGTAGTTCGGTTTTTAGGTGTTGTTCGTCAGCTAGGTGTTTTGTTCTGGAGATGAGTGTCTTGGCTACGGAGTTGATCTGTGCTGGGTGGTGGTGTGAGAGTGCGTTCAGATAGCGGTTTGTGTGTGTTTTTTTATGGTAGATAGTGTGTCCTAGGGAGCCGTTGGATTTCTTGTAGACTAAGACATCAAGGAAGGGAAGTTGATTGTTAGCTTCTGTTTCCATGGTGAATTGTATTTTGGGGTGTAGGCTATTGAGGTGTATGAGGAAGTCATCCAGTTTTTCTTTGCCGTGTGGCCAGATTACGAAGGTGTCATCTACGTATCTGAGCCAGAGTTTGGGTTTGTGGTTGGATTTTTCTAGAGCGAGGGTTTCAAAGTGTTCCATGTAGAGGTTTGCGATGACAGGTGAGAGGGGTGATCCCATGGGTGCTCCTTCCATTTGTTTGTATCTTTGTCCATTGTAGATGAAGTATGTGTTAGATAGGCAGTGGTTGGTCAGATCTAGGATGTGTTTTGGGGGGTTGTATTTATTTAGGATAGCTGTCAAGGCTTCTTTGATTGGCACTTGGGTGAAGAGGGATACGACATCGAAGCTCACAAGTAGGTCCCAGGGCTGTAAGTTTAGTTTACTTATGATCTCTATGAATTGGAATGAATCTTGTACGTGTGAGGTGATGGAATTTGCGTAAGGCTGTAGTTGTTTGGCAAGAAATTTGGCTAGATTTTGTAGAGGTGAGCCTATGGAGCTGACTATGGGTCTGAGTGGAGTTCCTTCTTTGTGTATCTTGGGCAGACCATAGAGCTTAGGACATCTGGATGATTTTTCTCTGGGAATGATTGTTTTCTGGATCTCTTCACTGATGGGGGTGGCTTTTATTTTTGATTTTGTGGTTTTTTCCAGGTAGGTGGTGGGATCTGTCTTGAGGAGTTTGTATGTGGAGTCTCGGAGTAGGTTGGATAATTTGGTATGGTAGTCAGATGAGTTCATTACCACCGTGGCGTTGCCTTTGTCTGCTGGCAGAATGATTATGCTGGTGTCATTTTTTAGGTTAAGTAGTGCTGTCTGTTCCTCTTTGGGTAAGTTGCTTTTGGGTGGTTTGCTGGTGCAGAGGATGTTGGTCACTTCGAGTCTGATTTTGTTGGCGTCATCAGGGTTGATTTTGGTCAGGCTGGATTCGACTCCGCATATAATGGTTTCCGTGGGAATGTGTTTGGGAGCGACTGCAAAATTAAATCCTTTAGACAGGACGTTGGTTTCGGCTTTGGTGAGAATCCTATCTGAGATGTTGTGCACAGTTTGTTTCATGTGTTGCTGTGGGAGAGGAGGGGTTTGTTTCTGGCGTTCCTTTAGTCTTCGGAGTTTATTGGTGTGTGTGTCTGTTTTGTAGGCAGTCTCTGTTTCAGCTCTCCAGACAGCAATTTGTTTGAATTTGTCCCAAAGTGTGGGGTGGATCTTGTTGCTGAGTTTGAGGTGAAGTGTGAGGAGGTCTCTGTTGATTCGGTCCAGGAGGAATCTTTTTGTGTGGAGTTCGTTTCTGATTAGGGCCAGTTCAGTTCTTATCAGGATGCGTTTGATGGCTGCAGAGTTGGAGTGGAATTTCAATTGGAAGGATGTGGGGATTAAATTTTGATCTCGGCAGTTGCGTAGGAATGTGAGGTCACACAGAATGGAAGCTCTTCGTACTTCGAGTTTTTCGTAGGTCCTAGTTAGCTGGTGGATTTCCTCCCCGTAGAGGTAAGATATTTGTTTTCTGAGGTTTTCGCGGGTGCCTGTATGTGGATCCTTGGTTTTTCGGGTTTTTCCCCGCGTAGAATTAAAGGTGTAGGCGCAACGTTTCGATGGAATCCCATCCATCATCATCAGGCTTCTGTTTCCTTCTTCTGGGAGAAGCATGTGGCTGTTTGTTCCTCTTTTTTAAACTGCCAGAGGGGGTGTGTTCTGTGGAGGTGTGCTCTGATTGGGTAGGGGACCAAGTGTGTTCTGATTGGGTGGGAGTGTGTTTTGAATGGTGGGGGTGTTCTGATTGGGTGGGGGTGTGTTCTGAGTGGATGGGCTGGTCTCAGCTGCCAGCTCCAGACCTGAGCTGGTGAGTTGTGCTGCTTTTGTTCGGCTTCGTGTTTGTGGTGGTGCCATGTTTTTATAGTGGGTGTCAGTTTGCTTATTGTGTGGTTTGGAGGGGTTTAAAGTGGCTGATGTTGCAGCTGTAGTTAGGTTTCTGTTTTGTGGTTGTGTGTCTTTATCGTTGTGGGTTCGGATTTGCTTTTTGAATGGTTGTGTGGTGGTGATGTCATGTGATGTTATCATGAGTTTGGGTCTGGTATCATTCTTGGTGGTTGGGCTTCGTCTGTCAATCAAGGCGGGTTTCCAAATGGCTGGTAGACGAGAGGTATCATCTCGTTTATTCATGCTGTGGGGGCGTTTTTCTATCTCAATGGCTTCTCTGATTATTCTGTTGTTAAAATGTTCAATTTTGGCAATAGTTTTGGTTTTTTTAAAATCAATTTCATGTCCCGTGGCTTCAAAGTGTTGGACCAGGGATGAAGTTTGTTCTCCCTTTCTGAGTGAGTTTTTGTGCTCTTCAATGCGTGCACTTATTCTTCTGTTGGTCTGTCCGATGTATGTGGTGGGGCAGGTGGTGCATGGGATTTCGTATACTCCTTGGTTTTCTAACCCAATTATGTCCTTGGGGTTTCTTAGGATGGTGGATATTTTTCTGTCTGTGTAGAATGCTGTTTTGATGTTGTGTTTTTGGAGGACCTTGCTGATTCTGTCTGTGGTCCCTTTTAAGTATGGGAGGAGGGCTTTGCCATTTTCTTGTTCTCTGTCTTGGGTTTTTGTGGGTGTCTCTCTTCGGATTAAGTTGGTAATCGTATTTCTTTGGAATCCATTGGCTGTTAGTACATTAGTGAGAGTGTGTAGTTCGGTTTTTAGGTGTTGTTCGTCAGCTAGGTGTTTTGTTCTGGAGATGAGTGTCTTGGCTACGGAGTTGATCTGTGCTGGGTGGTGGTGTGAGAGTGCGTTCAGATAGCGGTTTGTGTGTGTTTTTTTATGGTAGATAGTGTGTCCTAGGGAGCCGTTGGATTTCTTGTAGACTAAGACATCAAGGAAGGGAAGTTGATTGTTAGCTTCTGTTTCCATCCCCACATCCTTCCAATTGAAATTCCACTCCAACTCTGCAGCCATCAAACGCATCCTGATAAGAACTGAACTGGCCCTAATCAGAAACGAACTCCACACAAAAAGATTCCTCCTGGACCGAATCAACAGAGACCTCCTCACACTTCACCTCAAACTCAGCAACAAGATCCACCCCACACTTTGGGACAAATTCAAACAAATTGCTGTCTGGAGAGCTGAAACAGAGACTGCCTACAAAACAGACACACACACCAATAAACTCCGAAGACTAAAGGAACGCCAGAAACAAACCCCTCCTCTCCCACAGCAACACATGAAACAAACTGTGCACAACATCTCAGATAGGATTCTCACCAAAGCCGAAACCAACGTCCTGTCTAAAGGATTTAATTTTGCAGTCGCTCCCAAACACATTCCCACGGAAACCATTATATGCGGAGTCGAATCCAGCCTGACCAAAATCAACCCTGATGACGCCAACAAAATCAGACTCGAAGTGACCAACATCCTCTGCACCAGCAAACCACCCAAAAGCAACTTACCCAAAGAGGAACAGACAGCACTACTTAACCTAAAAAATGACACCAGCATAATCATTCTGCCAGCAGACAAAGGCAACGCCACGGTGGTAATGAACTCATCTGACTACCATACCAAATTATCCAACCTACTCCGAGACTCCACATACAAACTCCTCAAGACAGATCCCACCACCTACCTGGAAAAAACCACAAAATCAAAAATAAAAGCCACCCCCATCAGTGAAGAGATCCAGAAAACAATCATTCCCAGAGAAAAATCATCCAGATGTCCTAAGCTCTATGGTCTGCCCAAGATACACAAAGAAGGAACTCCACTCAGACCCATAGTCAGCTCCATAGGCTCACCTCTACAAAATCTAGCCAAATTTCTTGCCAAAAAACTACAGCCTTACGCAAATTCCATCACCTCACACGTACAAGATTCATTCCAATTCATAGAGATCATAAGTAAACTAAACTTACAGCCCTGGGACCTACTTGTGAGCTTCGATGTCGTATCCCTCTTCACCCAAGTGCCAATCAAAGAAGCCTTGACAGCTATCCTAAATAAATACAACCCCCCAAAACACATCCTAGATCTGACCAACCACTGCCTATCTAACACATACTTCATCTACAATGGACAAAGATACAAACAAATGGAAGGAGCACCCATGGGATCACCCCTCTCACCTGTCATCGCAAACCTCTACATGGAACACTTTGAAACCCTCGCTCTAGAAAAATCCAACCACAAACCCAAACTCTGGCTCAGATACGTAGATGACACCTTCGTAATCTGGCCACACGGCAAAGAAAAACTGGATGACTTCCTCATACACCTCAATAGCCTACACCCCAAAATACAATTCACCATGGAAACAGAAGCTAACAATCAACTTCCCTTCCTTGATGTCTTAGTCTACAAGAAATCCAACGGCTCCCTAGGACACACTATCTACCATAAAAAAACACACACAAACCGCTATCTGAACGCACTCTCACACCACCACCCAGCACAGATCAACTCCGTAGCCAAAACACTCATCTCCAGAACAAAACACCTAGCTGACGAACAACACCTAAAAACCGAACTACACACTCTCACTAATGTACTAACAGCCAATGGATTCCAAAGAAATACGATTACCAACTTAATCCGAAGAGAGACACCCACAAAAACCCAAGACAGAGAACAAGAAAATGGCAAAGCCCTCCTCCCATACTTAAAAGGGACCACAGACAGAATCAGCAAGGTCCTCCAAAAACACAACATCAAAACAGCATTCTACACAGACAGAAAAATATCCACCATCCTAAGAAACCCCAAGGACATAATTGGGTTAGAAAACCAAGGAGTATACGAAATCCCATGCACCACCTGCCCCACCACATACATCGGACAGACCAACAGAAGAATAAGTGCACGCATTGAAGAGCACAAAAACTCACTCAGAAAGGGAGAACAAACTTCATCCCTGGTCCAACACTTTGAAGCCACGGGACATGAAATTGATTTTAAAAAAACCAAAACTATTGCCAAAATTGAACATTTTAACAACAGAATAATCAGAGAAGCCATTGAGATAGAAAAACGCCCCCACAGCATGAATAAACGAGATGATACCTCTCGTCTACCAGCCATTTGGAAACCCGCCTTGATTGACAGACGAAGCCCAACCACCAAGAATGATACCAGACCCAAACTCATGATAACATCACATGACATCACCACCACACAACCATTCAAAAAGCAAATCCGAACCCACAACGATAAAGACACACAACCACAAAACAGAAACCTAACTACAGCTGCAACATCAGCCACTTTAAACCCCTCCAAACCACACAATAAGCAAACTGACACCCACTATAAAAACATGGCACCACCACAAACACGAAGCCGAACAAAAGCAGCACAACTCACCAGCTCAGGTCTGGAGCTGGCAGCTGAGACCAGCCCATCCACTCAGAACACACCCCCACCCAATCAGAACACCCCCACCATTCAAAACACACTCCCACCCAATCAGAACACACTTGGTCCCCTACCCAATCAGAGCACACCTCCACAGAACACACCCCCTCTGGCAGTTTAAAAAAGAGGAACAAACAGCCACATGCTTCTCCCAGAAGAAGGAAACAGAAGCCTGATGATGATGGATGGGATTCCATCGAAACGTTGCGCCTACACCTTTAATTCTACGCGGGGAAAAACCCGAAAAACCAAGGATCCACATACAGGCACCCGCGAAAACCTCAGAAAACAAATATCTTACCTCTACGGGGAGGAAATCCACCAGCTAACTAGGACCTACGAAAAACTCGAAGTACGAAGAGCTTCCATTCTGTGTGACCTCACATTCCTACGCAACTGCCGAGATCAAAATTTAATCCCCACATCCTTCCAATTGAAATTCCACTCCAACTCTGCAGCCATCAAACGCATCCTGATAAGAACTGAACTGGCCCTAATCAGAAACGAACTCCACACAAAAAGATTCCTCCTGGACCGAATCAACAGAGACCTCCTCACACTTCACCTCAAACTCAGCAACAAGATCCACCCCACACTTTGGGACAAATTCAAACAAATTGCTGTCTGGAGAGCTGAAACAGAGACTGCCTACAAAACAGACACACACACCAATAAACTCCGAAGACTAAAGGAACGCCAGAAACAAACCCCTCCTCTCCCACAGCAACACATGAAACAAACTGTGCACAACATCTCAGATAGGATTCTCACCAAAGCCGAAACCAACGTCCTGTCTAAAGGATTTAATTTTGCAGTCGCTCCCAAACACATTCCCACGGAAACCATTATATGCGGAGTCGAATCCAGCCTGACCAAAATCAACCCTGATGACGCCAACAAAATCAGACTCGAAGTGACCAACATCCTCTGCACCAGCAAACCACCCAAAAGCAACTTACCCAAAGAGGAACAGACAGCACTACTTAACCTAAAAAATGACACCAGCATAATCATTCTGCCAGCAGACAAAGGCAACGCCACGGTGGTAATGAACTCATCTGACTACCATACCAAATTATCCAACCTACTCCGAGACTCCACATACAAACTCCTCAAGACAGATCCCACCACCTACCTGGAAAAAACCACAAAATCAAAAATAAAAGCCACCCCCATCAGTGAAGAGATCCAGAAAACAATCATTCCCAGAGAAAAATCATCCAGATGTCCTAAGCTCTATGGTCTGCCCAAGATACACAAAGAAGGAACTCCACTCAGACCCATAGTCAGCTCCATAGGCTCACCTCTACAAAATCTAGCCAAATTTCTTGCCAAACAACTACAGCCTTACGCAAATTCCATCACCTCACACGTACAAGATTCATTCCAATTCATAGAGATCATAAGTAAACTAAACTTACAGCCCTGGGACCTACTTGTGAGCTTCGATGTCGTATCCCTCTTCACCCAAGTGCCAATCAAAGAAGCCTTGACAGCTATCCTAAATAAATACAACCCCCCAAAACACATCCTAGATCTGACCAACCACTGCCTATCTAACACATACTTCATCTACAATGGACAAAGATACAAACAAATGGAAGGAGCACCCATGGGATCACCCCTCTCACCTGTCATCGCAAACCTCTACATGGAACACTTTGAAACCCTCGCTCTAGAAAAATCCAACCACAAACCCAAACTCTGGCTCAGATACGTAGATGACACCTTCGTAATCTGGCCACACGGCAAAGAAAAACTGGATGACTTCCTCATACACCTCAATAGCCTACACCCCAAAATACAATTCACCATGGAAACAGAAGCTAACAATCAACTTCCCTTCCTTGATGTCTTAGTCTACAAGAAATCCAACGGCTCCCTAGGACACACTATCTACCATAAAAAAACACACACAAACCGCTATCTGAACGCACTCTCACACCACCACCCAGCACAGATCAACTCCGTAGCCAAGACACTCATCTCCAGAACAAAACACCTAGCTGACGAACAACACCTAAAAACCGAACTACACACTCTCACTAATGTACTAACAGCCAATGGATTCCAAAGAAATACGATTACCAACTTAATCCGAAGAGAGACACCCACAAAAACCCAAGACAGAGAACAAGAAAATGGCAAAGCCCTCCTCCCATACTTAAAAGGGACCACAGACAGAATCAGCAAGGTCCTCCAAAAACACAACATCAAAACAGCATTCTACACAGACAGAAAAATATCCACCATCCTAAGAAACCCCAAGGACATAATTGGGTTAGAAAACCAAGGAGTATACGAAATCCCATGCACCACCTGCCCCACCACATACATCGGACAGACCAACAGAAGAATAAGTGCACGCATTGAAGAGCACAAAAACTCACTCAGAAAGGGAGAACAAACTTCATCCCTGGTCCAACACTTTGAAGCCACGGGACATGAAATTGATTTTAAAAAAACCAAAACTATTGCCAAAATTGAACATTTTAACAACAGAATAATCAGAGAAGCCATTGAGATAGAAAAACGCCCCCACAGCATGAATAAACGAGATGATACCTCTCGTCTACCAGCCATTTGGAAACCCGCCTTGATTGACAGACGAAGCCCAACCACCAAGAATGATACCAGACCCAAACTCATGATAACATCACATGACATCACCACCACACAACCATTCAAAAAGCAAATCCGAACCCACAACGATAAAGACACACAACCACAAAACAGAAACCTAACTACAGCTGCAACATCAGCCACTTTAAACCCCTCCAAACCACACAATAAGCAAACTGACACCCACTATAAAAACATGGCACCACCACAAACACGAAGCCGAACAAAAGCAGCACAACTCACCAGCTCAGGTCTGGAGCTGGCAGCTGAGACCAGCCCATCCACTCAGAACACACCCCCACCCAATCAGAACACCCCCACCATTCAAAACACACTCCCACCCAATCAGAACACACTTGGTCCCCTACCCAATCAGAGCACACCTCCACAGAACACACCCCCTCTGGCAGTTTAAAAAAGAGGAACAAACAGCCACATGCTTCTCCCAGAAGAAGGAAACAGAAGCCTGATGATGATGGATGGGATTCCATCGAAACGTTGCGCCTACACCTTTAATTCTACGCGGGGAAAAACCCGAAAAACCAAGGATCCACATACAGGCACCCGCGAAAACCTCAGAAAACAAATATATATATATATATATATATATATATATATATATATATATATATATATATATATATATATATATATATATATATATATATATATATATATATATATATAGGGGCAAGAGCTTTGAACCTGTGCCACGTGATACAAACCAGAGCCTTCTGACTCAGTCCCTCCTTTCCTATCAATTTGACTAGAACCAAATTCACTAGACCTCCCAATCTTCCAATCTCAACCTCCACAGTCAGATGGATATTGTTATCAATGGTACTGAAAGCAACTAAGATCTAGGAGAACCAAGATGATTGCATCACCCCATCCTGGTTTAATAGTTAATAGTTCTCAGCAAATGTAATCAGTACTGTCTATGTCCAGCCTGAAAGCAAATGATCCAAATAATCTTCCTCCCAGGCTGTCTGAAGTCGCAGCCTAACTATTGTCTCAACAACCTTCCTCAAAAAAAGGTAGGCTGGAGACCAACTGGAAACTTTCCACAACAGTTTATTTCAAGCAAATTGAACCACCTCCTCCTCAAACATGAATTTATCACTGGGTATATCCAATCATAAATAAACTCTCAGGAGGATTTAACCAGCCATTTAAAAAGTGCATCAAACAAACATGCTGATTAACACTGGTCATTTCTTTAGGATCTACAGGATCAAACACAATGTCTTTTAAGGTGCTCGTGTGGCCTCTCCCTTCCCACCACTGAGAGCTCTCGTATTTTCTAAGTTGACAAAAAAAAAATCTGAGCTGTGTTCTCCCAGCAGCAATGCTCTTAAACATCACTTTTATTCCTATTCAGAAAATGCATTTTATATAAAGCACAACACAATGGGAATAAATAGAACTCTTCCACAATGACTTCCTGCAATCAGTGCTGCAGTGCTTTGCAAAGGCAGCTAGCTTGCTTATGAAAAGAATTTCCAGTCCTGAAATGGTGCCATTGAATAGTGATATTCTTTTGACGAAATGAGTTATTGTCAGGTTTTTCTGAACCAAAGT
The DNA here is from genome assembly GCF_947247035.1 of Vipera ursinii. Classification (NCBI taxonomy): domain Eukaryota; kingdom Metazoa; phylum Chordata; class Lepidosauria; order Squamata; family Viperidae; genus Vipera; species Vipera ursinii. The sequence continues at coordinate 194,767,386 of NC_139513.1, forward strand.
TAGGTCTTCTGATTTTATACCATCTAATGGGAGAGAAAGGTACTGTTGAGTACCAATATGGTTATGGTACTTATGGTTTCTACTGTTTATCCAGCTATTTGGCTTAGTTCTGTTGGGTTTTGTTGGTATTACTTTTTATATTATACTTTCATGTTTATTGTGGGTTTTCATATTAACATCTTCTGTGGATGGAAGAGATAGATTAATCATAAAAGGTAAAAAAAAACTCAATAGTCCTTGGCAGTACAAAAGATTAGCAAACAGAGTAGAATGATTCCTGAATAAACATACATATGACTGGATTGTTAACTGTGCTAGTTTTTGAAAAATCAGAATCAGATGGACATGGATTTAAGTTTATGGCATATGTTAAATGTTTAGGCAAACTAGTTAATGTATAGCTAAAGCACGTGTATGGACTTTTATATTTTAACATAAAATATAAAAATCTTAGGCCTATACTTACCAAATATTTTAATAACAAAACATTGGAGACCAATAGATCTTAACAATAGTTAATAGACCAGTCCTTTTTAAAAAGAAATAATTGTGCAGTTCTTGAGCTTTACCTTCTTATGTTTGAAATGTCTGAATCATCTTCAAGAATAAACTATGTTTACTCTAAGAGTTCCACTTTGAAGATGTGCGATCATGCTTGTTTATATATCTTGACTTGTTCTAGCCATGGCTTGCAATGACAGACTTTGAATCCACGTGCTGTGCAAGAGGAATCTGTGGGGCAGCTAGAGACAAGAAATCCTATAGACTAAGAGAGTCTCAATCTTCTTCTTTTGCCTGGCAACAAAATCTCCTCCCATCCAACATATCCCTGACCAGTCTTTGCCCCCAAGCTTACCCATTGAGCTTTATTGCTCTTTAAAAGAAGGAGAATTTTTAAAACATTTCTATAAAAAAATGGTTTTTATAGCAACTGGAAAGCCCAACCAAACCTTTAGTGTGCTACCCTGTTCATAACACCTCTAGGGAGGGCTGATCAACTACTTCTAAGAAGGAACAACGGATTCCTTTTTTACACTAAAGTGTTGCATTCTTAGTGGGCAGGAACCTTTCTGGGACTGAATACACTCCCAAGAGTTTACAGGTGAGACTTAAAACGGCAAGAGTTTCAGGAGGTGACTTGAGATCCATCTTTGCTTGTTGAATGAGGCTGTGGGAATAGCTGGGGATACAGGTCTCCGTACATGGTCAGGAAGTTTGGGCTGAGAAAACACAGAAGCTCATTAGGTGACTTTGAGCCATCATCCCTCTCTTAGTCCACCTGCCCCACAGGGTTATTGTTCAGGGAGGGGGGGGAGGAAAAGCTATATATTTTCTCTTTAAGGGAGGGAGGGAGGAAGGAAGGAAGGAAGGAAGGAAGGAAGGAAGGAAGGAAGGAAGGAAGGAAGGAAGGAAGGAAGGAAGGAAGGAAGGATTTCACTACTAATTGTGCCATCCCAGCTCCACTCTGGCCCTGCCAAAGAATAAAGTGAGTAGTGAACTTAGGCCAGTCACTTTCTTTCAGTCCTAAAAAGGAGGCAATGGCAAACCACTTCTGAGGGGGGGGACCTTGCCAAGAAAACTGCAGGGATTTATTTGTCCAGGCCATCTCCAAAAATCAGACAAAATTGAATAGAAAAAAAAACCCCTAGCTCAGAATTATATGTTCATGTTTATAAATATTACCATTACACCTTCATCTGTCTATTTCTTTTTATCTTTTGTTGCAGTGAGAGGCCACTTTGAATGTGCTACATCTTGAACAAAATAGGGTCAAGAGAAATAAACAGATACAAACTGAAGCAAATCTAGCGAAATCAAGGGGCTCTCAAACAGACCTAGTATAATTCTTCAAAAGCAACATGTCTATTGCATACGTTTACCATATTTTTATGACATGTTTCCCCCCAAAATTCTAGGCGTCATCTACAAACAACAAAAAATGGTGAACTGGAGCAGTTGAATAGTGATTCTACCGAGAGCCTCAGGGGATCAACAGCCAGCTTGAATTTGGATACAAATGTACTCAGGAGCGGAGGTAGCTAAATTTTATGTACCAGTGTGGAATTGTGGTGATGATATAAGAAACATATTCTACAATGGAATGACTTATACTTTGCATTTATTCAGTTGATCCAAAAGCAAACTTGTCCTATAAATTCAGCTTGCCACTTCTCCAAGGAATCTCTGGAGCAGTCTTCTTGGGAGGACAAGAAGAGAAAACCATATGCTTATGGTGATTTATAAAGCTCGTTCCTTCACAAGTCATTGAGGTATTACAGCAGGGGGTCTTCAAACTTGGCAACTTTAAGTCTTGTGGACTTCAACTGGCTGGCTGAGGAATTCTGGGAGTTGAAGTCCACAAGTCTTAAAGTTGCCAAGTTTGAAGACCCTTGTATTACAGGGATGCAAGAACACCAGTAAGTAGTGAAGGAATAATACAGCTTATTCATTCATTCATTCATCTGGAATATTTACATCCGCAGTCCCCAACCTTTCCAGCTTTGTAGACTGGCAGCGGTAGCAGCAGGGCAGAAGGGACGGTTTCATGCATGCAACCTGATCCCACGCATGCGCCAATGGAGCTTTGCATGGTCGCCTGTTGCTTGCACGGCCCAGGTTCCAATGGACCGTGGACTGGTAGCCCAAGTCAAACAACAAAATTCTAGCTCACAAAATCACTTAGCAAAAATACAAAAGGAAATGAATGCCTACCACTACAGCAGGCTAGAACAATTAAATGGCAATTGGGACTAAAATACGTTATAGCTCACCAGTTAGGAATTCTGCTCATCCTGATCTAAGAATCTAGGAAAACATCCAGATCTTAGCTACCTTTCTAAAGAGCTGCAGAACCAAGAGGGACACTATTCAAATGGAAGACACCACCAGTCCCCTGAAAAAAATGCAGTGCTTTTTTCTTCCACAGCTAAATGTAAATTCTGTTTTCTGTATTTCTTGGTGTATATTGCTATGAGGTGCAAAACGGTTTTCTAGAGTGCTTGTGTAGAGTGCCAGAAATGGATTTATTCAATTTGTTTGTTGCCCTCTGCAAACTGAGAATGCACCAAGTAGAGATGCAGCAGGGAAGAAGAGTATTGATAGGCAAGCAAGGTGCCCTTTAGGAAAAAAATTATCCAGCCTTATTTTTTCCACTGAGGAATTTATAAGAAGCTTTTGAAGACCCACTAGCATACACCGGAACACAGCATGAAAGTCACAATAGGCAAATACATTTTTCCCAACTTAGAAATTGCCAAATTACCCAAACTAGAGCAAACTACAGAACTGTCTGTCAACATTAGAAATAAAATATTTATTCGTTTATTTACTTGTCATATTTATACAGCTGTCCATCTCACAATCAAGTGACTCTTGATATAACTGTAATTAGTCTTTCCCCCACAGTTTTGCCAAACAGATGAGACAGCTTGCTATGTCACTACATGATTTTCTGCATTGTACTTGCAAATCAATACATAATGCAAAACTGGAAAAAGCAAGCGTATTCCTAACTTGTGAATTTAATTTTTGAAGAGGAATGCATCTTAATTCCAGAAATTTAAGGGGGGGGGGAAATATTATCATTAAAAAAGGCATGTTTCAGTCAACATTGGTTTTTCAGTTTGTAATGCTGAGCAGACATGTTTTTCTGCTTAAATGTTTACCCTGCTCCAGCTTCATTTCTGTAGGGCAGTCAGCAGTGCTCGCCTATATGACAAAATGTCAGTGGTCTTCAAAACACTATATGACATTGATTTCTACCTTTCAATAGTGTTTCTTCATTATACTTAGTGATTCATTTCCCATATTAGTCAGTTTATTACAGTCCTAGACCAATACAACCATATGAATATAAACATGCTTAGTTTCCAGTATAGAATTTGTTGGAAATGTACTTTGAACTCCACACAAGAACTCCAATTTTAAGGTGGTTGTTGCTACCAGTTTGGTTTGAAAATATATTTCCCCACCTTCTCCAAAATGTTATCCCCAAAAATGGAATGTGAGAGATGAAGCAACAGTTGTCCAAAATGACTGAATCAAGAAAAAATTCCATCAAGAAGGGGTGCACCACTGCCTTCTTCAAAGCAGATGGCACAGCCACCTTCCTCAAAGAAATATTAACCGTTTCCCAAATCTCATCATACAGAGTGAGTTTAACCACCCTTACTAACCAGATAGGTCTAGATCTAGTCTATGAGTGGCAGAACCTATATTACAGAGAGCCCTATCTAAATCCTTGGCCTCCACACATAAATACTTCAGTCTTAAGTGGTCTTGCTCTATAAATCCCATTTCTTCTTCCACAAAAAATAATCTTACTAGAAGCATTATAAGCCCATGATATGTTCACCATAGATGGAGAAATAGGTTTTATGGAGCACTGGAATAATAATAATAATAATAATAATAATAATAATAATAATAATAATAATAATAACAACAACTGGAATAATAATAATAATAATAATAATAACAACAACAACAACAAACAATGATAACGATGATAACGATAATAATAATAATAATAATAATATATGATGATGACGACAATGTTTATAATGATGATGATGTAGTACCAATAGTAATAGGTGCCTTAGGTGCAATCCCAAAACAACTAGAGCATCACTTGAACACCATTGGCATTGACAAATTTGCCATTAGTCAATTGCAAAAGGCGATCTTACTAGGAACTGCTTCCATCCTGCGACGATATCTGTAATACCATCAAACATCCACATCTGCCTATCCCAGGTCCTTGGTAAGGACTCGATAGGTAGACAAAAATGCCAAATCCAGTCTGAACATCTGGCTGACTGTGCGATGAACAACAACAGCAAAATAATAATAATAATAATAATAATAATAATAATAATAATAATAATAATAATAATAATAACAACAACAATAATAAAAAGTAGTAGTAGTAGTAGTAGGAAAGGACCTTGGAGGTCATCTAGTCCAACCCCCTGCTCAGGCAGGAGAACCCTATACCAGTTCAGACAAATGGCTCTCCAGTCTCTTCTTAAAAACTTCCAGTGTTGGAGCATTCACCGCTTCTGGAGGCAGGTTGTTCCACTGGTTAATTGTTCTAACTGACAGGAAATTTCTCCTTAGTTGGTTGGTTAATAGTTAATAGTTCTGTCACAAAATGCAATATTATCTACCTATTTTCCCCAAAGTCAGAGGATAGAGTCAAAGGGTATGGGATATAGTTATAAGCTGACATGAGGATCAGTAGCAAGAACAAGAAATATAAGATCATTTTTGTCTATTTTGCTGAAGTATAAAGGAACTGCTGACAGTATTACGATTTCAAAAATCAAGTGATCCAACTTTGGGGGGAAATGGAATATAGCATAGACCTGTGCTGTACAGATCATGTGCTACATCTGTATGATGTGACAGAAACACATAGTCCAGTTTGTGACCGATTTTGTCATATATAAAGTGAATTGAGCCCTGGGTCCATTACTGTTGTTGTCTTCTGATAATCCATTTGGGTGCCTGGAAAAGCTTTGCTGCAGCAGGGATCAACGGAAGTGATTGCTTAACAACCACTGTCGGTGATATTGATATAAGGAAAGTCATTTTGTTCCCATACCATATTTGGTAATAAAGATATTCTCAGTAAATAATTCAGTCCTTTGCTTCTATGTTTCATTTTTAGATAGAACTCATACTGTAAAATGTCTTTATCCACCCTGCCATGATTTTCGGCCTTAAAGTCAGTTTACTTGTCTCTGTGTGTTTTAGGAGAATTGTGCAAAATGAGTCTTCCTTCCTCCACCCATCCTGAAAAACCTACCTTGCCTTCCGTTCATTTTTCTGCATGTTTGACTGAAGACACGGCACTGTGCAAAACTGTGGAACCACCCCCTCTGCCCCAAAAGAAAACTGTCAGCAGAGCTCTTTCATCACCCGAAGGGTTTTACTGGGGCTCATCCTCTCCGTCCAAAGTAGCAGTCTTCCCCAGCTTCAAGCTGAACTCCAGTCAATCAGAAAGCAACGTCTATATCCAAGAAAAATCTCTCTTTTGCTCTAACTTGGGAATTAACCACCGAACAATTTCCTCTTCTGAGTCTCTGGGGAAAAACTTCCTAGGGTCCACCCCTACTCCATTCCCAACTTCTGCCAAGAGTAGCAGCCTTTGTGGCTTTCAGGACAGAAACTTCCCATCTCGTTCTTCCTCACAGCACAGCATATCCAACCAGGTCTCCTCAGGTTCCAGCCTTCACCTCCATAACCTCTTCAGCAACATCAACAGCAAAGAAGGCGTATATACTAAGTTGGGAGGGCTCTACGCAGAATCCTTGCGACGCCTGGTCTCAAAATGTGAAGATTATTTTATGCACGATCAAAGAAGCGAGCTGCGTTTTAGTGAGAACTACTGGCCTTTCTTCAAGCTTACCTGCAACAAACCATGCTGTAATGCGGGAGATGCAGTATATTTCTGTGCCACGTGTGCCAAGGATCCTTCTAGCACTTACGCAGTGAAAGTAAGTAGTTGGAAGAATGTCATTTTGTAGTGTAGGAGTGGGAAACGTTTCTTATGCCTGATGCCCCCATCCAGGAAATGTATCCAGCCAAGAGTTCAGCCAAAGCCAGAGCCAAGAAGGAGCAAGTGCTCCCATCCTGCAAAGTCCTTTTTGTGACATTTCAAATAACTAGACGAGGAGACAACTCTCCAGAAGGTCCAGAGAGCAGGTAAACGTAGAACTAAGGAGGAATTTCCTAACAGTGAGAACAATTAACCAGCGAAAGGGCTTGCCTTCAGAAGTTGTGGGTGCTCCATCACTGGAGGGCTTTTAAGAAGAGGTTGAAAGCCACTTGTCTGAAATGGTATTGGGTCTCCTGCTTGAGCAGGAGGTTGGACTAGAAGACCTCCAAGGTCCCTTCCAACTCTGTTATTCTGTTATCTTGAGGTCTGCATAATGATAAAAAAAAAGTTCCACCTAGGTGGGAATTCTCCTCCATTGCAGTGGCTTTTAGCTGGTCTCTTGATGCTAGGAAAAGACATCTACGATTAGTCTGGACACTTTACTACAGACATGTCAAACACAAGGCCCGGGGGCCAGATCCGGCCCGTGAAGTAGTTTCATGCGGCCCGCGAAGCCATCCTGGAAACAGTGAGGGAACGGCCCCCACTGCCTTAGCCCTGGCCCAGAGACCCTCCTTCTGCCAGAGACCCTCAGATCCGTCCCACTCCTGCCCAGGCCCCCATAGGCACCCTTGATGCGAACGATGTAAAGCTGGCCACGCCCACCCAGTAGGCCATATGCACTCTAGCCACACCTACCCAGTAGGCCACACCCACCCAGGCCACACCCACTCAGCCCCCTGAGGGCAACCGCAATGCTGATGCGGCCCTCAATGAAATTGAGTTTGACGCCCCTGCTTTACTAGCTCTTAAATGTATCTCCTAAAGTCTTCGTGTGGCTTTGCTTGAGGTGAAATATTGGCTGATCACGAGAACTTGAGAAAAGCACCCGTTTCTTTTGCTTTGTCTTGCTTTGCCTGTGTAATTGCTCAAAGAATTTTCACTAGTCTGATTTAAATGCTCAAATCAGTTAGTCTCTTTCAAAATTCCTCAAATAAATGGCCTGAAAGAAAAACTCCAGGTTTGCTGGAACATAGGGTCAAACAAATATACTATAAACTTTTTTTGCTTTTACTATTCTGATCAAAATGTTTTGGGCTTCGGTTTGAGGTCTTTTGGAAGATTTTACCTGGATTAGTCAATTCCCTTCAAATGACAAAATTCAGGGGTGAATAGCAGCTAGCAGGATTAAGTCCTTTGAGAAACCAATGTGGATTAAAAAGGTGAGCTTCAAGAAAAACAGTCAGGGAACAAGTACAGGGAATAATTAACTCCAAAATGCCAAGTCAGAACAAATAGAAATTTCGGGGGGAAAAAATCTCTCTGACACTGTCATCAAAAAAGGAGAATTTTTGGGCTTCTGCCAGTGTGCTTGGCACCAATAGTTCTCCTTCTTTTAACAGGAAAGTTAAGTGTCTGGAGTTAGGCCAAGAGGGTGTGTAGCTGGGATTGTTGTCCTGGCACCCCTTTTAGTGCCAGGAGAGCAGAACAATTAGGAGGTGAGTCTTGACCCTTCTAACATCATTTGAGCACAAACTGGTGCCAAGAACTTCTTGAGGCCCTGAATTCCTGTGATTCACGAGAATCCTTCATGGGTGCAAATGACTCATCCTTTCCAAGACATTTGGCCGTGTAGGGCAGGACTTCCAGAGTCTTCCTGTGTTCAAACCCACCAGAGCTTCCCTGCCAGTTGCCACCTTCGTTCTGGCTTTGGGTTCTGTAAGTTTTTTAAGGGTACCCTGGTGTAACTGCACACCCTTCAGAAAAAATGCCACCATCCTTGCACTTCCAAAAGAAAAAAAAAGATATTTTCAAATTATTTCAGTCACATAATTTTGATTGTTGCTTCCTGCTCTTGGTTCAAGATACGGTTACATCTTTTCTATCCACGGAGTCTGGAGATGGTCTTAAAGGTAAAGGTAAAGGTAAAGGTTCCCCCGCACATGCGTGCTAGTCGTTTCCAACTCTAGGGGCCGGTGCTCATCTCCGTTTCAAAGCCGAAGAGCCAGCGCTTGTCCGAGGACGTCTCCATGGTCATGTGGCCGGCATGACTAGACGCCAAAGGCACACGGAACGCTGTTACCTTCCCACCGTAGTGGTCCCTATTTTTCTACTTGCATTTTTACATGCTTTCGAACTGCTAGGTGGGCAGAAGCTGGGACGAGTAACAGGCGCTCACTCTGTTATGCGGCACTCGGGATTTGACCCGCCAAACTGCCGACCTTCTGATCGACAAGCTCAGCGTCCTAACCCACTGAGCCACCACGTCCCTCTCGGAGATGGTCTTAGTCACTTTAAAAAGGAAGTCAGGAAGCTGTATTATTTTAGTTCCGCTGATCTCTTTGCCTTTTGTGGATTGTGGCCTTAATTTTCAATGCTGTGCACGAAGTGTTGTCTGCATGGATGCCAGTTTCACAAAAGGAAAGGGCTTGCTCTCCTGTCAGTCAAGCAATCACCCGGTGTGCATTCACAATGAGAGTTTAAAAACAGAGTACGCAATTGCCAGGAAAAAAAATAAGCCTTTTTTGTGTTCCTTGCAGACCACACGTGTTTGTGCCTATGTTACAAAATGTGTCTTTATTGTCTCAGGGCAGCACTGTAGCATTATAAGGCCAAGCTCAGGAAACTAAAATCTAAGTTAGGCTGCTGTGCACTACCTCGTCGTGGGAAAAATTAGTTAAACGGTTTGGGACAATTCCTTCAGTTTTCACTGCTGAAATATTTGATTGATGTGTCAAGACATAGTCACTGAGCTAAATAATTTTCACATATGCATCTCTTATGTTGCAAAAGTCTGGAGCATTTCACATAATATCCAAACTCCTCTTTTTTCTTTCTGCCACTTGCAAGAGTTGGATGGGATAGCCTTGCATAATTTGGGGCTTTTAGCACACAGTGCAAGAAGAACCATAATCTTCATCTGTATTTTTTTAATCCACATTAATAATGAGACAGGTTCTTTGGATAAATTATAATCCAGGAAGAGATATAAAGGAACCCTCCTTTTAAAAACACAGTTGTCTTCTAGTGTGGTAGATTTATTAGATTATATTCCTAAAGTTTTAGATCCTGGTGTGTGTGTGTGTGTGTGTGTGTCTGCTTGAAACAAAACAATAATTTATATTTGAAGAAAGAGATTAAACACAGCAGTGAAAATCATCTTTTTGCTTATGGGAATCCAATAAAAATGGAGTAATGAATAATAATAATTTTCAGTAATATTAATTGTAGTAGCAATAACAACAATATAAGAGTATCAATGTGTATACACGTTTTTCCCTGTTCAGTTGTGTCCAGTTCTTGGAGACTGACTGAACAAGTTCCTGCAGTTTTCTTGGCAAGGGTTTTCAGCTCTGCCATTGGCTGCTTCCTAGGGACGAGAGAGTGTGATTGGCTCAAGGTCACAAGCTGGCTTTGGGCCCAAGACAGGACTAGAACTCACAGTCTCCCAGTTTTTAACCGGATGCCATCACCATTACAGAAAACTGTTCTTTATACTTTACAGAATATCATAAGGGAAAAAGTAGTCTTGGAGACTGGTTGTCTCCATTTACAGAAAGGGAAGGAGGAATGGGAAAAACTTAAGAGAGTAAGCCAGTACCAGTGTGCTAAAAGCTTTTGTAGTCTAAAATATCTGAATATTTTGTAGTCTAAAATATCTGAAATTGCTCTTTAGTTCAAAACATCTCTAGATGCCTTCTTCATGACTCATTTGCTTTCCCACTCAGCGGCTTGGATATCTGTTTGCTTGCTAATTGCTTTAAGGAATATCTTTGTCTCTGTATCCATTTCTTTGTCTCCTAATCAGTTTCCAGATGTTAGTGACATTTTCAATAAATCTTTGCTTGTACTTTTTCCTCATAGATATGTACATACCAAGACATCAAAGCTGCAGCATCCTGTATTAGCCCTTCTGTTCCCGTCCACTTCAATATCCAGCAGGACTGTGGGCATTTTGTAGCCACTGTGCCCTCCAGCATGGTGAAAAATGCTTCCGTGGACAGCCAGTGTCCTTCTCACTCTGCCACTGAGCAAGAGTGTGTGGTTGTCATTACCCGCGAAGTGCCACACCAGACTGCTGCCGATTTTGTGGGAGTTGCTGAAACTTTCCATAAAGATGAACCGGACCAGTATGAGCGGAGAGTGTGTTTCCTGCTGCTACAGCTTTGCAATGGATTGGAGCATCTTAAGGAGCACAATGTCATTCACAGAGATCTTTGCCTAGAAAACTTGCTGCTGGTGCGCTGCAAACCTTTCACCGGCTGTAGCAGGACCAGAAATGACAAGCATCTGCCAAGGCTCCTCATCACCAATTTTTTAAAAGCCATGCAAAAGCCAGGCACCAGTGAGTCCAAGTCAAAGAAGAACCAGGCCCGGTTAGCTCCAGAGATAGTATCCGCCTCCCAGTTCAAAAAGTTTGACGAATTCCAAACCGGCATTCTCATCTATGAGCTTCTGCACCAGCCTAACCCATTTGAAGTTCAGACCCGTCTCAGAGAACAAGGATACAACCAGGATGACCTCCCTGCCCTTCCCAACCTTTCCATTTATTCCGGTGGGCTCCAGAAGCTTGCACACCTGCTCTTGGAAGCAGACCCCATCAGACGTATCCCCATCACGGAAGCCAAGCGGATCCTGCAGTGTCTGCTTTGGGGCCCTAGGAAAGACATAGCAGATCAGCCACTAAAGCACTGGGAAGTCCTTCACGGAGCTCTTCAGAACTGGATTGACATGAAACGGGCCTTGTTAATGATGAAGTTTGCCGAGAGGGCAGTGGATGCAGAGCACAGTGTTCAGCTGGAGGACTGGCTTTGCTGCCAGTATCTAGCCTCTGCAGATCCCTCCTCTCTTTTTAAGTCTCTGAAACTTCTTCAGCTCCTTTGATCTCTGTAGCGTTTTCAAACCTGGCATTGGTTCTGGCAGAATCTGCATAAGAGTGCACTTGGCTCTACTGAAAGTGGGCGCACACCACATTTTTCCTTTGTGTATCATTAACCGACCCATATTTTGTTTTTTTTTAAAAAAAGATAATGCATTTTATGCTGTCGTTGCGAATGTTATAAAAATGCAAACAGTGTTATCTAGATTCCACCTCTGAGTAACTCTTGAAAGCCTTGGGTTTGTTTCTTTTTTTTCCAATTTGAAGGAATTTGTTCTTGTAAGATGGCTTGTTGTTATTTTCATATGAAATAGATTTAAGTTAAAACGATTATCGGCATTTTGTTTTATTTTTGTGGGTGAAAGAAAAACGTTCAGGGAGAACTGTGCAGCCAGGCCCCAACAATGCTGCCTTGAAATTGCATCTTACTGAACCACTGAAACTATTCCTTTCAGCTTTGTTCCAATTCCATCTTGCCTATTTGGGTTCATGTGGGCTTAGTGCACTATTTCTCAAGCTTATGCTGGTTGGGGAATTCTGGGAGTTGAAGTCCATAGGTTTTAAAGCTAAGGGTTGAGAGGAACTGACTTAAAGAATACAGGGCAGGGGAATGATGGGATCTTTCAGAGGAAAGAGAAGTGGAAAGTTGAACAATAGGAAAATCTCTTTGGGGTTAGCTTCAGAACCATATTCAGCAGTATTTCAGGCTCTTGTTCAAAGGCAGCCCATGTACACTGAACTACAATAATCCCAAAGCAAGGTGAATTCCTGGCAGGGGGACAAGTTTTCCTCTCCTGTCACCATCATCAGCTCCTGCTTAGACAGGAGTGGAACTGTTGTAAAATGGTGCCTCCGATCTCAATATCTCTGCAAGCAGAAGAATATTCTGGCAACACAGGGCCTTCCCCTCAGGTCTGATTTTATAACCTTAATTACTCCATGTGTATTTCTTTGGGATTGTTCTCTTCTTGTTGAACAAGATTCTCTTGAACATGCAAATAATCTCTTGGCATGGCAATATTTCCTCTTCTGACTGGGTTTCTTTCACTGTGATTCTGAACACAGTAATCATTTGCAAGGGCAGAAGAAACTTCATCTGCCTGATTCCCCAACTTCCTTTGAACCAACTCCTTCCTTTATGCCTCATTTGAAACCACATGCAATTATGTTGGGCTTGCTTAGCAATTTTGGGTTTATATATAGATTATCTATTTCTAAATTTTTTGAACTGGGATCCTATAAGTTTCAAAGTAGAGATGGACACTCCAAAGCCTAGGGCTGCATGCAGCTGCTCAAGCCCACGTTTCAAAGGCCCTAGGGCCTTCTTATCAACTTCTAGCTACAAATGCTTATGTTGCACGGCACAGTTTCCCATATAAGAAAACTGTGGTGTATTCTCCAGAATCCAAAGGATAATAAATGGTCTCTCAATAAATTGTGGTCCTCACTGCCATCAGCCAGTGATACATACAGTCTCTAGATACCAAATTTTGCTCTCCCCTGCTATATAGGACAATTGAAGCACCCTCTGAAAAGTTTAATAGTTCTGTCAGGCTTCTCATGTGTATTATGCACAGAAAAGGGAATTCATAAGAGATTTTGCAACTATTGAGACTATTCTAAATAATAGAAAATGCAGATATTTGTTATGCACTCTGAGCTTTGCAAATAGTACAATCTTGTGGAGTTACTAGAATAAATGTCTATGATCTGATATATAACATCTCTACAATATCCATACTGAGACATTTGAGGAAGCACTGAAGCCCCAGCAGCCATATTGTTTACAGAGGGCAGTGAGAATGTAAGATTTATATCACCAGCTTTGTAATGTAAAGAACAGCGGCATCTGGTTTCTTAGTCATACTATGATTGGTTTGGATATCTTCCCACTTTCCTTTACTAATCTCATATAACTCAATACTGGAAGGGATTGAAAAGAAAAGGCATGCTGTAAAGGTTATAAAAGAGACTATTACAACTCTTATTCCATATGTTTTCTCTCTGGGGCCAAAATTAGAGAGACCAAGTGGCACCAAACAAGGCCTTGTGGGTACTTCTTGTTGACCCCATGCACGATTAAAACGAATGCGGTCATTATAACGCATTACCTCTTTTCTATGTTTATTTTAACGAATAAAAAGGTATAATAACATCGAGAACCAAAATAAATTATCCTGTCAATGACAAAACCCAAAATAATAATTATTTTCTTTCTTGTCCTGTTCATCGGCCTTAAATGGTGCAGAAGTGATATTAGGAGGGACAGAAACAACATATTGGTGGTGATGATACAGGGTGAAATCCATATCTTAAAACCAATGAGCTTTTTCATCTGACTTTGTTTTCAAGTCAATGGATATTTGAACATCTGCCTAGTATTCACAGGCAGTCTCCAACTAATGACCGCAAATGGGCAATAATTTTTATTTATTTTAATCTTACATATTTACTTGTATCCCACTTTTATTATTTTTACAAATAACTCAAGGCAGCAAACATACCCCACCCACCTTCCTCATTCTATTTCCCCCACAACAACAACCCAGTGAGAGGAGTTGGGCTGAGAGTGTTGCGTACTGGGTTCGTTGCACAGGAATGAAGACGAGGCGAGTGAGTTCAGCAAAGATCATGGTTTATTGCTTGCAGGATCTGAACTAGAGAACAGGGTTGCAGATGCAGCAATTTATACCCTGCCCCCTAGGCGGCGGCCAATAGGTTTGAAGCAACCTATTGCCGCCTAGGGGCAACGAATAGCAGCGCTGGAGATGGGCTGTCTGAGATACTGGGAGCCATTAGTTAGCTCAATGCTCCAGCAGCCTGCCAGCCGTTACCATGTGGTGTTAACAAGCAAGCCCAATACATTACACCCCTCCCCCCTTAGAACGAACAACACTATAGCAACAATAGAAAGTAATTACAGCGATACACTTTACAAAGACTTAACACTGGTGTGAATAGGTTCCACTTAGCAGCACAATAAAGTAATTACAACATTATAGCTCCCTTGTCCATTACAATCTTGTAGGTCAGCATTAAATACAAGGGTACATACAACATTATAGCTTTATTATTTCAGAACAAAATCTTGCAGATAAGCAGGAGGTTTGCATGGCCTTGTGGAACACCTGGGGGACCCAGGCACATCCTGGACTACCAGCTTGCCCGCCAGGCTGGGTAAACCAGTATCTCTTAGTTCAAGTGATTCAGAGTGGCTTGGTGCTCTCTGGCTGGCCTTTCCAGGTTGGCCCACCCCAGAGTCAGTTTGTTCAGCAGAGTTAGCACAGTGGCTGTAGCTATCAGGTTGGCTTTCTCAGTCAGGGGACCCATGTTGCACGTCCGGGTTCCCCTCCTCTACAGCCAACTCCTCGTTGCTTGGGCTGTGTGAGCCTTCAGGGTCTATGCATGGGCCAGCTTGGCTGCCAGTTTGTGGACCTTGGTAAGGACTTGTGAGAAAGTCCTTGCTTTGTGGCCGTTCTGGGAAATGCTTCCTAAGCTGATCAATGTGGTGCCGGACAACTCGCCCTCCCTCCAGCCCCACTTTGTAAGAGAGGGGGCCTGACGTTTTAGTAATTTTTCCAGGCACCCACAAATTCCCATGCCCATAATTCCTGGCCCACACCCCATCGCCCACTTGCAGCCCCCTCAGGGGGGTTGGGCATGAAGCTTCTGCTGCCACCCTATCTGGATGCAACCTGTCCAGTTTTGTGATCAGTCACCTCCCCCAGTGCAGCTCTGCTGGGCTTTTCTTGGTGTGTTCTATCTACATGTCTCTGATCCACGATGGCCAAAAGTTGAAGTTTTCCTTCTTATCTGCAAATAGCTTTAGAGTCCTGGTTAAATAGATATTTGTAATCCAAAAAGTTCAAAAAAGACTTTTTCCCCCTAAAGTTTATAATTCTCTTTGACTGCAGCCCAGATTGTTGTCTTTTTTTTGTCACAGCTGTTCTTTATTATTAAAGCTTTTAAGGTCACAAATACAGATTAGCTTTTCCTAGGTTTTGGCAAGTTCTCTATGGAAATCATAACTGTCATAATCTTCATCCATCACTAGGTGTCAGCATCTACTTAGTTTTCAATATGAACAATGGTCTTTAAAATGAGAGTCTTAACCATTCAATAATTTTAAAATTGTCCAAAGTTAAATTTTAGCTTTCAAGTTTATAAATTTATTTCACTACCATATATTTTCATCCTCCATAGAAATTTTAATTCGTGGCTTCTGTTAGTATAAGGGTGGGGCAGAAATCCCCCCTCCTTCACTTTCGGAGGTATTTTGCTTCTTGGGGATCTTTTCCAGGAAATTAAGTGCAGAATAGAAAAGGGAAAATCAGATTCCTCACCCAGTTTCAAGCACGCTGTTTACTATTGTGCTGGTTAGTTCTTTTGGACTTCGGTTGCAAGTAGCTTGGGCTGATCAGTGAAATACAGCCTTTCTCCTGTCAGGTTAGAAGGCTTTCCCCAAAATGAATAGAGTGGCCGCTGTCATTCCAGAGTCTCCGGGGCACCCTTCTTTCTTCGCCACCTCTCCGGGGCAGTTCAGACCCATTAGGATCTCCAGGCACGATGAAAGTTAGCCATAGGGGTGTGGCAGTCCGCAAGCCCGCAACAAGTCGCTACCGCTACCGCACAGGACCGGAAGTCTCTTCTCTTATTTATTTTAACATATTCATATTCCACTCGACCCAAATGACTCTAGATGGCTTTCACACTTTTAACAGGAGTAAAATTCAACTTCATACAATCATAAGCACAGCCAACCACAAAAAATTTAAACATCTTATGCATATCTACAACAAGGAGGGGAAGTAGGCTCCCAAAACTCTGGGTGGTTTGCAGTTAAAATTATTGTTAATATTAAATTAATGAATGTACTTGAAATATTTAATTTACTTAAAATAACCAAGGCATTTAGAGCAAGAATACTTTGGAACTGCAAGTTTTCTTTCCTTGAATGTTCCTTCTTTACATTCTTGTCCTATGAATTTTAATCTTTAAACTTCTAACATTTGTTCTATACCGTAAAATCAAGATCTGCAGGATTATTGTGCCAGAAACCACAATAAAAATATCTCACTGAGAGAGTTTGATGTTGTGCTTCAGCCGTAGATGGTGAGAACTGACATGCAAAAATATTTTCTTAGGAAATATGCATATTAGCAGCTAACCCCAGTTGAAGCTGGGACCTTGGGCTCTCGGCAGTGTAGGACTTACAGTCATAATGAGAAGAGGATATTGTTCCTGAAGAAAATATTTGAATGAGATCCAGCAAGCAAGTATTGTGTTTACTTAGATACTTGGGCAAAGATCAAACACTTGCATAACAAGATGACCCATGGCCTTCTGAAGGCAAAAGAGAATAGAGGCAGATGGAACTGGAGTATAAAAATAGCCTTCCTTGATACTGGTGCTTGTTTGATCCAAATCATGCCAGGTAGTTGTATCACAACGTTGTTATTTGCACCACATCTGAGCTGCTTGTTCCTTGTTACATATGGGGATATAGGATAGAGAAATGGCCTCTTCTTGGTAATTCTGATCAATAGTTTGAGGAGTCCATTTAATCTATCTATCTGTCATCTATCTATAAAATATATATGGTTGCCCAACTCACACAGGTAACTGCAGCATTAAAATATCACAATGCAAGAAGCCACCCACCCCCAAGAGCAGTGATCACACAATCACAACAGCTCAACCTGGGGTCCCCAGTCCCACTGGCAAAATCACATGTTCAGTGTTCTTGGCCATTATACTTTAAGAAAGTAACTCATAACCATTACACTCTTTGAACAGTTACAAATTCAGATTGGTTACCTACTTCAGCTCCGCCCCTTTGTCATGCTTCATGTATGTTTGCAATGAATAATTTGTTATAACTACACTCAATTTTTAGATATACGCCTAAAGCTTTGCTTTATTTTACGACTTTTCTTGCCATAATTGTTAAGTGAATCACTGCAGTTGATAAGTTAGTAACCTGGCTGTTAAGTGAATTTGGCTTCCCCATTGCCACAAAGAGGAGGGGGTCAACTTATTTTCCAAAGCACCAGAAGGCAAGCCAAGAAAAAATGAATGTAGTGTCTATCAGAGGTGGTGACCCTTTGAGAGCTGTATGCAATGAAATTTCATTTTAATGTATGCCAATTAGTGTACATTCAAGTGACAATAAAGTTATTATTCTATTCTAAGGGATGAAAACTAATCAAGGAGAGAAGCAACCTGGAATTAACTTCCTAACAGTGAGGACAATTAACCAGTGGAACAGTTTGCCATGAGAACTTGTGGTTGCTTCATCACTGGAGGTTTTTAAGAAGAGACTGGATGATCACTTGTCTGAAATGGTATAGGATCTCCTGCTTGAGCAGGGGTTGGACTAGAAGACCTCCAAGGTCCCTTCCAGCTCTATTCTGATTGATTGACTTTTTTCAGTGCCTTTGTTTGAATGGCCACTGAATGAATTGTTGAACTAAATTTGTCCCTCCCCTGTAGAACTTGTCTTACTAACTTTTCATCTCTGGATTCTTCACCAACAGTGGGTGATTCTCAACCTTCTACAATTCACACACAATTAACTTGTTGCCTATTGAATGTTGAGCTAATGTCATAAGTTAATAACTAATGTCACAAATTAAGTCAAACCCAGTTATTTCTTTTTTGTTATTTCATTTATATGGCCACTTATCTCAAATTCATGATTCTGAGTAGCTAACAATAGTCCTCCTTTTGTGACTGACTTGTTTAGCAACCTTTCACAGTTGCAACAGTGCCTTTGCAACCAATCATTGCATTTACAATCTTTGCAGGTCTGTAATGCAAAAAAAAAGCGTGAGATTGTAAAAATCATGAAGTTTCCATTGCTGTAGAGGTAGAAGAAAACTTGCTTATGATCCAGCCTTAATCAACAGTGAATTAGTGCATTATCATTCTTGTTTGTCTGGAGGCTTGGACTTCCTGCAGGAAGAATCTCTGCATAAACACTTAAAATATTTTAGAATAAACTGTAACCTTGGATTGTGCTGCCACCTGGTGATTTTTAAAATAAAATACAATTTGCTGTTTGCCTGTTTTTGAGTGTGCTGTAGATGTAGATAGAGCATAGGGGAAGAAAGCCCATTCTCTGCTGCATAATGCTGCTAATCATGAGTTTTAAAAATATATTAATTATTATTAGGTATGACACTAAATATCCCTATTCAAACATGACATGTTTGATAGCAGCAGGAGAAGGGAGAGATATTGTCCTTCTGACATGTTTGTTAATCCCCTTTGGATGAATTGTTTATATTAGGGGTAGGCAACCTTGGCTCTTTTATGACTCGTGGACTTCAACTCCCAGAATTCCTGAGCCAGCCATGCTGAGGGAAAAGAGAGAGGTTTCCAAGCTGAGCCATGCGGGCTCAGGAATTCTGGGAGTTGAAGTCCATGAGTCATAAAAGAGCCAAGGTTGCCTACCCCGGTTTAGATTAATCTTTCGGCGCAACGCATCCCCCCTTGTGATTCCAGTAGATTCTTGGTGGCTTCTGATACCACCACGTGTAGTATCCTTCTGGGTTACCCGCAGAGTTTGGAGACCGGAAGTTGTGAGTCTAGATTAAGACAGTTAATTTGTAGACCTGCTCCTTTAGGAGAAATGCCATCTCTAGAAAAACCTTGGAGCTAGCAATGAACTGGCATGCTACTTCCAGGGAGGGGAGAAATATGGCAGGCAGACTAACATCAGCAACATTGCAATATTGCACCACAAGACCCAACCCTTTTCTATACATGTTGTGATGTTAAACATGTGACTCAAAGGGATGCCATTTGGGTTCAATTTTGTATTGTTTTATCCCATCCAAACTTCAAAAGCTATATTCCGTTTCGTCGAGAAATATCTGCTTTATTTGAAAAGAAATGGCAAAATTTCTTCTATGTTTTGAGGGTGATGCTTGTAGTAATAAATAAAATATGGATTAAAAGTGGTGTCTTTATCCCAAAATGTTAAACTTAGAGATTTCTGCTGTTTTGTTTACTTAGAATATCTTTTGTTAATGGTTATTTTCTTAGCAGTATTGTATTGTTCTCTCATTCCAACTTCTCTTAAGTCACTTAACTCTTTATTTGCATTTGTTGTTTTGATTCATTTAAACAAGTATGTCTTTTTGTGAGCCACCCAGATTCATATAAGTGAAATACGAGGAGGGCTATATAAATCCAATGAAGTAAAGATAATTTCCATTAAAAGCCACAAGCCATCATTTCATCACAGACATAGCGTATACATAAATGTACAACACACAATTTTTTTTTTTAATATTACAACTCAAGCTAATTCTGAGACGCCATATGGAGAAAGAGAATCACTCTGAAGTAATCTGTGCTGAATCCGGACCATGATAAATAGTATGAGCAATTTCTGGAAGTAACATATCTGTGTTGCAAAAAAAAAACCACAACCAATAAATGGCAAAAACAAGGAATAGAAAACTCTATTATTATTTTTTTGCTGCTGACTAGTGACAGTTCATAGATTTGCAGTCAAGTTACTGTATTTTCAGCGAAGTGATTCTTTTGAAAACTGTATGAAGACAGGCATAAAGTTTGATAGGAAAATATAACTACTTTCAAGTTTCCTCCTCTAAACAAGATGGAAATGATTAGGGGGTATCTGTCTAACAGTATGGCAAGGTCATCAACCACCATAATTTGGGTGACAGTCTGTTTGCTTCCTTTAAAAATGTTCTAATTCTATCCAAAAAGGGAGAAGGGTCTGTTTTTAAGCATAATCAAGCAATAAGCTTACAAAACAGTTGTACTTATCCTCAGGCAATTTGGCAGATTTCTTAGTAATAACAATATTAAGTCTATAATGTTCATGATTTCTGTGGAAGTTGCCTTACTGTTTGTACCTTTCCAAATTTTGAAGACAGCCACATTAATACGGTTGTTAAGGCATTAGACTAGATAGAAGCTGGAAGACTCTGAGTTGTAGTCCTGCCTTAAGCACAAAGCCAGTCCTGAGGCCAGTCCCTCTTTTGCAGCCCTAGGAAGGAAGCAATGGCAAATCACTTGCTGAGAAAACTGCAGGACTTCATCCAGGCAGTCACCAAGAACCAATATTGACACAAAGGCACAAAACAAAACCAAAACCATTTTTGAAAGATTCCCTTAACAAACATCGTAACAAAAACATAGGAGCCTATTCTTTTTTTAAAATTAACTTTCACTTATTTGATTACAAGTTTTTAAAGTACCAAAACATATAAAAAACCAATTAATTACCAAACAAATGCAAACTAACAAATATTTTAAAAAGAAATACATAATTAGTCGCAATTTAAAAATGGGGGGGAGGAAGCAAGCAGAAAGATACAACCAATCTCAATGTATCACCTACATCTCAAGTGATAAACAAAATATTAAAAAATTCCTTCCTCAACAGAGTATCCTGACTGCCAATTTCATCCCTTCTCTTGGACAAAAAAGTTTTGGGTGCTTCCCTGCTAAGCCAATGAGAGGCAGGAAGCATCTGTTTCCTGTAACTCCTGCCTGGGGAGAAATCCAAGTGGGCTACTTTGCAATGTCCCAATCAGCTCATACATTCACAAATATATAAATACCGGCAGCTTTTATTTAAAAGAAAGAAGAGAAGCATGCCCTTTGCATGAGAGTAGGAGGACAATGAATAACTGAATCATAGTTAGATTTGATTTAAAACTAGGTTTTTAACATTAGAGAAGAGTTTTTCCGTGTCTGTATAGATTTTTTATTTATTTATTTATTTTAATTCCATTTATATCCCGCCCTTCTCCAAAGACTCAGGGCGGCTTACAAGCTTAGCAGTAGCCTTCATTCTATGTATATGCCTGCTTATTAGGGCTTTCACACACACACCCCAAGCGGCATTATTACAAAGTCAGCTTAATTGCCCCCAACAATCTGGGTCCTCATTTTACCTACCTCGGAAGGATGGAAGGCTGAGTCAACCTTGAGCCTGGTGGGAGGCGAACCTGCACTAATTGCAGGCAGCTGGTGTTACTTAAGGAGGCATTAGCCCACTGCTCCACCAAGAGACAGTTGCAACTTCCCATCTGCTTTGAAATAGTGGAAAAAAACATAGGTTGTGTTTCTAAAGGTAAGTAGGGTCAATACTTTGTCTTCTTGTACTAACAATAAAAACAAAAAGACATACACGGATTGAAAGAAAATGTAGAGAAGGAAGACAACCACCAAAGCATTGAGCTATAACAGCAATCGTATAAAAACATGCCGTGGTTAGCTCAAGGTGTAATACAGTATCTCTGGAGCTGGAGATTTCCAAGTGAACCCAAAAGGGATGGAAATATTAATCAGCTTCAGTCATAAGGCTCAAAGACCTGGACAGAGTGAAGGCCATGGCACCGGGTTAAGAAGTCAAAGATGTTCAGCAGAAGATATTAATTATTCCATTGAATTACAGTCTGTTTTCAAAGCCACTGAGCTCGACTTTTGTTCCGTGTTTGAATAACAATAGCAATCATTTAGGTTGTTTCTAGGGCCCAAATGTCTCTATCCATAAGTATCAACATTCCAGATAGGACCAATACAGCCCCAAATGAGATGCAAGAGGAACAAGCTTATTCATGCGTGAAACCAACTGAAAGAACAGAGAGGTCCTCCAGGTAGGATAAGAATGGTAAGTACAACATGGTAATGCCTGGAATAGGGTCGTCCAAGGACATCCCTCTTTTGGACATTTTATTTTGGTATTCTTCTGTCATGGATATCCAAACCCAGTGAGGTAACTTTCTAAGTCTTCACTGTGAGGTAAAAAGGGTGATAGAAAACCCAAAACACAGTAGGAGATGCAGTATTATGACAGAAGATTTACTTTACAGTAATTTGGAAGCAACCCTGTTTTAAATACACTGCCTTCTGCCCTTTATTATACCTATCTGAGAAAACATCCAAAGAGGTCGTACGTGGTGAATTCTGCCAGAGTGACTTCCTGCATGAAGCAAAAATGAAATTAAATTAGACATAACAAATGTGCTACTGGGAATCATGGGAATTTTTAAAAAAAGTAATTCTGGTCTGAATTATAATAAAATGATGCCTCTAATAGAAATATCTTGATTTTAATGTATCTCCAAACTCATCTGCTATTACTGTTATTAATTTAAAATGACCTAGTTAATGCCACAACTATTGTCATGTCTATTTTGCTCCTGTGTATGCAAACCAAAATGCAACAAAACAGGCAGCTGTTTTTATATATATATATATATATATATATATATATATATATATATATATATATATATATATATATATATATACATATATACATATATACATATATACATATATACATATATACATATATACATATATATATATATATATATATATATATATATATATATATATATATATATATCTGTTATACCCAAAGAAACAAAAATCCAAACAAAATTGTAATAAAAAAACTAACACAAATGCCTATGGAGATGGGTGATGGGTGATGGGTGGCTGGCATTGTGCTATATACAGTGAACAACAGAAACAAGGAAAGCTTCCTTTATCCCGTCTTTCTACGGTATTTAATAAGCAGGCATATACATAGAATGAAGGCTATTGCTAAGCACATTGATTTGTGCTTAGATTGTAAGCCGCCCCGAGTCTTCGGAGAAGGGCAGGATATAAAATGGGATTAAAATAAAATAAAATAAATAAAATAATATGCAGCTTGGTAGTGTTCTTTAAAATGCAGTAATCATTTCGTCACCTAGAGATGGTTAGTTTGCCCTAACATAAAGGCACTGTCTCTCTTTATATTAGACATCTTTCAATATAAATATATTGCAAAGCTAAACTGTTACTGAGCCTATTAGTAGAAGGGCCAAAATTGTCTTACACCTACCCTTTATTACAAGAGAGTCTTCCAAAACTGCAGGACAGAAAATATGGAACAAGGTCTAACTTTAAAAGTATAGGAATTCTGTGTTTTCTTCCCAGTAACGTGAACAGAGGGATTAAACACATTTGCAATGGAAGATAAGATTATGGCAAGCAGGTTTAATTCTTCTCCTTCCTTCTCTTGCTTCTCGCCACCCACTTGCTCTAAGTCTGTATTTCTACCAGCCAGAGAAGTGTCAGATCTTGTTTCAAAAGAACCTAAGGCAACTAAAAATAGAGTTAGGCCGTAAGCTAACAATTCAAATCATTACTTGTATATTAAAACTAACTTCTAAAACAGCAGCACTAACAGTAGACAGCAGCAAAATACCTATTTGCTCCGTATTTCTTTCCTTTGCTGTGTGTATACACATATAAATCAATACAAATACAAATAAATCAATTAAACAAACAACTAAGATCAAGTCAGTAAAAAGACACTTACAATCCAAACTACTTCCAAAAATAAATATATTCACCATCATCTCAAAGACCATTACAGAAGAGATGAAGTTGATTTTGCTAGAGGGACAAAGCAGAATATAGAAGACAATAATTCTGAAAAGGCAATTTTTCTTTTTCCAAAAAGATCTATTTCTGGCTTCTTTGGAATGTACCTAAAGGTTCAGAATTATTTACTTAAGGTTGTGAAAACTGCATCTTTGTCAAAAAATTGGTTCCAGGGTTGTGTATGTAACCATTTAAAGACGATTGTCAAATATTAAAAGCAAATAATAATAATAATAAAAGCAAATAGCTGAAAAGTTAAGTTTCTACTACTAACAAATGTAAGGATTGACCAGTCCTGGAGCAAGTTAAAAAAAAGTTTAGCCTGGTGGCAAAAGAAATGCAGGACCAAACAAGCTTTATTGACAGTGCATTTAAAAGTTAGGGTGCCACTGTAGACAAGGACTTTGTTGGTCTATAATGCACTTCTTACATCCCCAGCACTTAAAAGATGTGCAGTCTGGTTGATTAAAAAAATAATAATCAGGAATTTGGTTGCACCTTTTTCGACAAATAAACTTTATTAAAAAGCTTTCACATTAGCCAGTCTATGCATCTGAGAAAATAAGCTGCTATTCATGAAGGTTTATTATGCCTTTTAATAAAATTTGTTAGCAGGAAAAGCTACTGATTAGTTTCCACCGTAGACTAGCCTGGCTCTCCTCTTACAAAGCCTGGCTGATGCTCAGGTAAGAAAAGACAAACCTTCAGAGGTTCCACTCCTAGGTTGTACTGTAAGTGGCTACACCTTTTGCCACAAACAAATTGGGAGCTTTAGACTAAGTGGCCAAAAAGCAGGAAAGAAGGATTCCAGTGAAAGTGATATAAATAGGAGAAAGTTGAAAGCATTCTACTCCTCCTAAGTAATTTCCTCCCCCTTGACTGCACAGTGGTTTCATGCACTCTACACACTGTTGGGAGTCTTGTTTGTTGTTTGGAATGTCTCATTTCTGGCTATAGAATGAAACCACATTAAATTCGCAGTTTGATTCATAGTGATTAAAATTAAGCATCTTAGATTTTCTATATGAGGTTTCCTCTGCAGGTAGTCTTAAAAGCTTCATCTGGTCCAGAATTCTAATAGTTTGGGGAACAAGTGGTAGAAGACAGAGTTGCCATTTTAGAACTGGCATGCTCACCAAAACCATCTAAAATAGTCATCATAAGCGAACCCAACATTATTCAAGGAACATATATTCCTATATTTATTCCTGTGCCCAATCAAATAAGGTGAGGAATACTTGTTAGTCCTCCAAATATTGAATAAGCTTATAATGTCTCAAATGCTGCTCTTTGGGAATAGAGCTTGTTGGCTTTCTGTGCTTTTTTTTTGGTAAGGACATAGTGAACTAGTAATAATAAATAACATAAGCACACATACTTTACAGGCAGATTCCTAGAAATACATAAACCGTGAAAGAAAATATAAAATGGCAACCAAGTGAATAAAATGGGCTTCTCCATTTCACAGGGACTCTGCTTTTCAAAGGCTACTTTGTTGGTGATCTTCCAGCCTTGATCTCACTTAAATCAAAATGCTCATCATACAGCAATGAAATTTTCCTATATGAGATGAACTAATAGTAGGAGTCATAAGACAACCAACAGTGACCAATTCAATCTGCTTAAGAAACCTAAGTCTCTGCCCTAGATTTCCTGAACATTTCTGTATCAAGAAAAAAAGGAAATGTGATTTGCTTGCCAAAATCTGCATTTTCATTTTGCTTTCATGTCATGAAGTTTGAATTGACAGACTGTGTCTGCCTGATCTGTGGGGCTCTTTCTGGACACTGTTTACAAGAATCACTGGAAGCAGATGAGAGCCTCAATATTGAACTGTTTTCAGTTCCCCATTATGTATGATATATTTAAGAAAAATGAGAGAAACACAGCGTGTTGCTATTTTTCCCTTCATAAGCATGTCTGTTAAAGTGTTGCCAGTGCAAAAAAATATATGACAAGGCAGTTGTGATAATAATGAGGATCACGAAGATTTTAGTTGTTGGACTATTAAGAGACAGCTATGTACGCTGTTGTTGTTAGTTGCGAAGTTGTGTCTGACCCATCGCAACCCCATGGAAAATGTTCCTCCAGGCCTTCCTGTCCTCTACCATCTTCTGGAGTCCATTTAAGCTCACGCCTACTGCTTCAGTGACTCCATCCAGCCACCTCATTCTCTATCGTCCCTTTCTTCTCTTGCCCTCAATCTTTCCCAGCATTAGGCTCTTCTCCAGTGAGTCCTTCCTTCTCATTAGGTGGCCAAAGTATTTGAGTTTTAGCTTCAGGATCTGGCCTTCTAAAGAGCAGTCAGGGTTGATCTCCTCTAGGACTGACCGGTTTGATCGCCTTGCAGTCCAAAGGACTCGCAGGAGTCTTCTCCAGCACCATAGTTCAAAGGCCTCAATTCTTTGGTGCTCAGCCTTTCTTATGGTCCAACTTTCACAGCCATACATTACAACTGGGAAGACCATAGCCTTGACTATACGCACGTTTGTTGGCAGGGTGATGTCTCTGCTTTTTAATGTGCTGTCTAGATTTCCCATGGCTTTCCTCCCCAGGAGCAAGCGTCTTTTAATTTCTTGGCTGCAGTCCCCATCTGTGATGATTTTGGAGCCCAGGAAAATAAAATCTGTCACTACCTCCATTTCTTCCCCATCTATTTGCCAGGAATTGAGAGGGCCAGATGCCATGATCTTGGTTTTCTTAATGTTAAGGCTATGTACATAAAGGTAAAGGTTCCCCGCACATGCCTGCTAGACGTTTCCGACTCTAGGGGCCAGTGCTCATCTCCCTTTCAAAGCCGAAGAGCCAGCGCTTGTCCAAGGACATCTCCGTGGTCATGTGGCCAGCATGACTAGACGCCAAAGGTGCACGGAACGCTGTTACCTTCCCACCGTAGCGGTCCCTTTTTTTCTACTTGCATTTTTACGTGCTTTCGAACTGCTAGGTTGGCAGAAGCTGGGACAAGTATTTATTTATTTATTTATTTGTTTGTTTTTATAAACCGCCTTTCTCCCGAGGGACTCGGGGCGGTGTACAGAGTAAGATAGGCAACAAAATGAAACAGTATTGAAAAACAATAATCAAAACAAAACAAACTGGGACCCCAATTAGAGCTATCAGAGCTATCAGGCCAGGCCGGACTGCTGGAATAGGTAAGTCTTTAAGTCGCGCCGGAAGGTGCGGAGGTCGGGGGCCATCCGGATTTCAGTTGGTAAGCAGCACTCTGTTACGCAGCACTCAGGATTCGACCCGCCAAACTGCCAACCTTCTGATCAACAAGCTCAGCGTCCTAACCCACTGAGCCACCGTGTCCCTTGCTATGTACATAATGAGAGCCAATTTGATGTAATGATTAAGGCATCAGGTTAGAAACTGTGAGTTCTAGTTCAGTCTTTGGCACAAAGCCAGCAGGGTTACCCTTGGGCCAATCACCTTCTCTGAGCCATAGGAAAGAGACAATGGCAAGGCTGCTTGCTTAGGCAGTCTCTGAGACTGAAAGAAATAAAACAAATATACATAATACTATATAGTTATCCTGTTCATCAAGATTTGAAAACTTTGTATTTATTTTTAAATAACTTTTAAAGTTGGTCTTAAATTAGAATTACTGTTCATTAGATTATTTTATGTATTTTATCGCTGTGATTTTAGATTAAATGCAAATAAAAATCTTGAGAGACAACCAACGAGATACCAAACTGTTCCACTGTCCTTATTTACCAACGCTAAATGCCAATGTAGGTCAGAAAATGGATTTCCAAGACCTATAGCAGCTAGATATAGATCCAAGACCTAAAGCAGCATCCTCCAATGAAGCAAGCGGAAATATTTAATTTGTGAAGCCACTATGAATCTAAATAAAGGGTTATCCTGAACAAACTTCTATCCATTTGTTGAAGATGTAATGTGCCATTCTCAGAGTGTTGTCTCTCTGAACAAGATCTGAGAATGTGGCAAATGCAAAAGGCATTATCTCTGATGTTTGCAACACCAGGAATTTCTCCTGGTTTGTTCAAGATGGGATCTTTCACCTAATCATCTAAAAGAGCCTTGGTGGAGCAGTGGGCTAATGCCTCCTTAAGTAACACCAGCTGCCTGCAATTAGTGCAGGTTCGCATCCCAACAGGCTCAAGGTTGACTCAGCCTTCCATCCTTCTGAGGTAGGTAAAATGAGGACCCAGATTGTTGGGGGCAATTAAGCTGACTTTGTAATAATGCCGCTTGGGGTGTGTGTGAAAGCCCTAATAAGCAGGCATATACATAGAATGAAGGCTACTGCTAAGCTTGTAAGCCGCCCTGAGTCTTCGGAGAAGGGCGGGATATAAATGGAATTAAAATAAATAAAAATAAATAAATAAAATGCAATGTTTATTTATATGAGGGGCAGTGAGCAGAAATGGAATGGGACACATACTGATTTATAGCTTATGCTTCAGAAACCCAGCTACAAGAACAAAGAGACCTCTCTTATTTTTCCAGCAAATGTGAAGTAAGCAGTGCTCCAGCTTTACAATGAAAATTTTCTTTACCCTGAGATATAAAGAAGCAATCTGTTCAGTCTTGGTTGAGAAAGTATTGAGTATACCCAGTCTAAGAAAGATGAACGCGTGTGGGGTCTTTGTGCTGCCTCCCAGCCAGGAACAGGCTACCCCCACCCCTACCTTCAAGTGAGTACTAAATCCAACTTGCTGTCTTTCCCCAATGCCATCAGGATGGAATTAGTTCTACTGCAGGGCGACAGATACTGTGAAAAATAATTTTATCCAGTTTGGAACAGACATTTTTTGGTTACTGTCAATAGTGCTGCTTTATTTTAATAACAAATTATTAAATGCATTATGAACTATTACAGTAAGCAATAATTCCTGTACTGATTTATTCAGCAAAGTTATAATTGTGTAAATATATAGACACATATAATAAAATAACAAATAACACATATAAATAAAATAACAAAATGCAGGCACACATATAATAAATGAAATAACAATAAATGAATAAAATAACAGTACCGGTAATACTATTACACAATTATAAATTGATATAACGGTAATTATACAGTCCATAACTGTATTACATAATTGCTGTTAAACTTCGGCTCACTTTTCGTTTTAATTGCAATCGCCTTCCGTTACTTGCCACTGTCCTCGATCGCCTGCTCCTTCTGCTGATTGCAAAGAGCGCGCGCGACACCAGCGCCTCCTGTTGCTCGGGCAACCGAGTGCCAGGCTGACGAGTTGATTGCCAGCCGCGCGGCTTCGATCTGCTAATTCCGCCATATCTGCAAGGGTGTCTCGTCGCAGGCCGAGTAATGGATGGGCGAAAAGGAAGATGGCGGAGAAGGTGCAGAAAAGGTAAGGGGGCTGGCTGGCCAAGCCTCTGTCTGGCGCGATTAATCTCCGAAGCCACCCCCCCCCATATGAGTTATTTTCTTTAGATTGTTACTTGGCTCCGTTGTTTTCAAGGCTACAATTGTGTATGTGAGTGTACAAAAGGAACGCCCCGGTTCTTTACAATCGACCGTTGTTGCTACTAAGCTGCTGCAATAAGGGTAGTCTCTGAAAGAAAAAAGAGATCGGACCTGCCGATAAATATCCGTTTTCAAATAAACCCGCAAATAATTCAGTCCAGTCGGAGAGGACGGAAAGCGGGAAATAGCTTCTCCCGACGCCACTCGAGAAAGCCTTACATCCAGCTGTTCGTTCCGTGTTTTTATGCTTCAATTTCGGATGTCACTGTGTACAGGAGCGTGGATGATTTCTGGAAGGTTTCCAGTTTGCTGAATATCTTGAATAAAGCCTTGCATTGATTTTTTTTTTTACGTTTGACTGAAATCCTTTCTTTATATTAGAAGAAGCCAAGCCATCTTGTGGATATTCCTAAATAGTTCTGGTAGAAAATGAGGAATGAATGAGAATCGAAAGACTTGACTGTGAAAGTGTGTTGTCGTTTTCCTACTATTTAATATTATTCAACATTTTCCCTAAGTATTTTAAGTACTTGGCATTCATTGGCTTGTGTTGTTGTTGTTAGTTGCGAAGTCGTGTCCGACCCATCGTGACCCTATGGACAATGTTCCTCCAGGCTTTCCTGTCCTCTACCATCTTCTGGAGTCCATTTAAGCTCACGCTTAGATGGCTTAGAAATTCTTAAAACAACTATTAGGCTTGAGTATTAATATTATGCTTGGCAGGTCGGAGGCTAAGGAGATGAGCTAAAGCTTTCCATTGTTTTTTACAACGGACAGCATTTTAATAGTGTGAGACTAGGAGCTGTTTTGTCAATGACAATATATCTCCATGTCTAGTGTTTCAACTAGAACTGAAGTTAAGGCAGTATTGTGGTTTCTCAATAGTGACCTAGCAATGTTTTATTACTGATAAAACAGCTCCCTACCCTCAAACTGTCAATTAAACTTAAACTGTCATTGCAGGCCTTTATTGGTTAATAGCTGTGATACAGAATCTCAGGTTACAGAATTCCTCCGTTTTGGGACTTTTAAACTATTACTGAGCATTTCTGTGGCTCAGGATTGACTCTTTTCGTCACTGTTGCTTCATACACTTTTTTCCCCTAGGTACAGTCAGATAGATAGAGAGCTTTCTATCCTTTTTAAAAATATGTTTCCAAGGATCTGGAACTGTCTGATAGTGATGAGCCCATGCAAGACAGAAATGCCAACCATTGTTACTGTTTCTATATATGTCTTTTCTAGTGTGAAGATTGCTCCTGGAGCTGTTGTTTGTGTGGAGAGCGAAATCAAAGGAGATGTGACTATTGGTAAGAAAAAATAATTTTATAGAACAATAAAGTTGGATTAGCACAACTTACTTAACTTGATTATTGAATTTTGCCATTTTGCTTAATGCTGCTGCTATAATTCTAGTTCTAAACTCTATTTATCATTCATGTTGCCCTCTCAAAACATGTGGATAACTCAAATAAAAATGATTTTTTTAAAATTCAAATGTAGGACAATAAAAATGTTGAGGAAAAGTTGCAATAAATGGTTGTATGATAATGATTGTGATTCTTCTTTTAATGTATAAGTATTACACCCATTTAAAATGTATAGAGAGGGCTGGCAGCAGTCATATGTTGACTGAAGCAAATTGGTATTTTCAGATGAACTTATGCTCAGGATAATATACTTCCTTGAAATACATGATATATGAGCACTATATCAATAAGTACGGTATTTTTTATAGGACCTAGGACAGTGGTTCATCCCAAAGCCCGAATCATTGCAGAAGCTGGACCAATTGTGATTGGGGAAGGTAATCTCATAGAAGAACAGGCAATTATCATTAATGGGTTAGTATAATTTTATCAACTTTCTTAAAACATTTATTCATTCATTCCACTTGCATGGAATCATATATTGATTGTATTCACTCAGGTAAAAATTGGCAGCCTGTAGCCATTGAAATAGTTTCATACTACCTTTAGCATAAATTTCTTCTTTTTATTTTCAACATACAATAGATCTTCAGACCTGTGATCTTACCAGAGAAAAAAAATAAGATTTTGGAAATATTAATTGTAACAAATACCATAAATTCCGTGAATTTGAAAATGCTAAGTATAAAAAATATAATGAATTCATTGAATTTGTACTGCAGAAATTGATCGCTGGAAGTTTAATAAGCTTTTTCTATTCATTTGATGACCAAACATTTTTAGTATTGCCATCATGAGTTAAATGCAAAAGCAAAAACATGTCTGAAACTATAAGATAACCAAAGTTTAAATTTAAATTTTCCTGTAAACCTATTCCTATTTTAGTTTTCCATAGCATATCTTTGAATCGCTATGTTATGATTATTTTGTCAAAACGTTCTTGCAAAATGACATCTGTCCCAGTATTCTGGAAGAAACTTGATTGACAATTAGGGAGTCTGGTTGATGTAGAATAGCAGCTTAAAGGTTCAAGTTAGTATCAAACTTCGAAGATAAAATTCTTGGTTTTAAGGGTATGACATGCCTGTTTTTAAATACAAAAATGTTAAAACACCTTTTCCATCTCTACAGCTATCCTGAAAACATTATTCCTACTGCAGAGGAAGCAGGAAACAAACCGATGGTCATTGGCACTAATAATGTGTTTGAAGTTGGCTGTTGTATCCTTTTGAAGAGTAAATTAAAAGATTAGAAGTATATATGCATTTAAGTATCATATAAGCAGTAATGTTTATATGGTGCAAATAACAAAAGTATCTGTGATTTAGTCTTAGATCCCTAATTTGTGGCTGAAGAGAATTGGTTGCGATGTATATTATTTGCTGTTGTGGTTTCAGTAAAAAAGATAAAATATTGTTATTATTTTTCCACACTTTGTTAATTCAGTAGAGAAAAAAATCTCACTGATTCATTGCCGCTAAATAAATATCAGTTTGTTACAAACATAGCATAGGATGCTTTTTAACTACATTGACTAAATGAAAAAAATAGGGAATATTAGTTCAGATTCTTTTAAGTGTTAGTAGTAGCTATAAAGTTAGGATGATGCTCTCCGGGATCTTTCCTGAAGGCAAAGGAGCTGCAAAAGATCTCCTGCTGTATTAGGGAGAACTGGGGATATAGGAAACATGCAGGCAAATATTCTTAACCATGGCTTGCAGATTCTCAAGCAATGAAAATAGGAGACAACAATGTAATTGAGTCAAAAGGTAAGTATCTGATGTTGAGTTTGTACAGCTTTAGAATAAATAGGAATATGGCAATCATATTTTTTATAAATATTAATTTTCTAAATTTACAATCATGAGTACTTAATAACCATGTGTTGTCTAAGTCTATTGGTAATTCAGTGGTACATATTACGTTTTGCAGTCTAGTTCCAATACTGCACCATCCAGTGCTTCCTTGGTCCTCTCTTCTGGTGGTATACATTTTTCCACACTGGGCAAATATAGTTCTTGTTATTGTTAACACGTATACAATTAAATATAGACATCTTCATCACATTTTTCTGTATTATACATAATATGGATAGTGTTGGTTTATAATATCTTTTCTAGCCAGAACATATCTCAGTTGTATTTGCACTTAAAATCCATTGTTCAATCAATACCCTGTTTTTCCCGCTTTTTAAAACTTAATTTTCCATCAATGTTCAAAATATCTCGTCACTTATAATTTTCTCATAATAAACTATATTTGGGTAACCGAAAGCTTCCCTTATTCAAACCCTTTTAAAATTTCCTGTCTCATAACAAAGTATAATATTCTAGTTACAAATCCTATCCTTCTAATTATAATAGTACTTTTATTTCTAACAGTTATCTATTTTTTAACCATAATCAAACATCTGTTTAATAGTATAATATCCCATCTAATAGGTCAAAACCTCTATTTTCTTCAGTCTTAACTCTAGCTTTCTTCCTTTGCCAAATAACTTTCCAAGTCAGTACACTTGATTCATCAAGTAATTCTTCCTCTGTTTTTGTACATATTGTTTGGAATGAGGAAGAGAATTTGATTGAAGTATTTTTGGAAGAACGCTCAACCCATTTATAGTAGTGCAACAGAAGAAAAATATAGAAAAATTACCTGCTTTGCACTGGCAATATATTGGAAAAGCCAAACTGGGTATGCTGTAAAATGATGCTAAGCAGCCCATGGATTGCACATAGCATTTAGCAAATACCATTGCAAATGCTACCATCCTGGCACATTTCCCAGCACAAGGCTAATTATTTATTTAATTTGCTATCTCACCACTGAAATGAAGGCATGTGCGCTTCCTGGAGGCCACTTAATAACAATAGCACTTAGACTTACATGCCACTTCACAGTGCTGTATATCCCTCTCTAAGTGGTTTACAGAGTCATCATATTGCCCCCAACAATCTGGGTCCCCATTTTACCATCCTTGGAAGGATGGAAGGCTGAGTCAACTTGAAGTGTTGAGACTCAAACTGCCGAACCGCTGGCTGTCACAGATTGGCAGAATCAGCCTGCAGTGCTACATTCTAACCACTGCGCCAATCATCTAATTAGTAGTCTGCCAGGAAATACATATGATTGCATAGGGCAGTGGTTCTGAACCTGTGGTCCACGGACCCCTGGGGGTCCACCACATCATCACAGGGGTCCAAGAACGCTTGAAGAAACGTTATGATTTAACTCTTGAGTTAAGTCTTGGTGGTACATGGCTGTGATCCGTGGCCACCAAAGGCATTTAAAGGAGGTCTATGGTGAAGAAAACGTTGAGAATCACTGTCAGGGAAAGGATGCTCAACCACCACATAGTTGTTCTCTTGCAGTTTGGCAATGAGATGATTGATAAATTGCCAAAGAGCCCACAACTTCCACAGCAGATGGAGCCACAACCAGAACAATTCTATGGTCACAGACCTGTTCCCTTGGGGAGGAGTGCCATCTCATCCAGAGTTGGAACCAATGCAGATGATCAGCCACATGGTTTCTGGACAAATAGCATCTCCATCAAATTAGGAGGATTTTATCTTACTCTGGACCTACAGCCTCTAGTGGAGGATCACAGTATTTCTGGTCTGGCTCAGGACAGAGATACATAACTAAGTATCATCTGTGTACATTATGCTGCCTGCTGTCATGGTGTAGAAACTTTGTTCTCCGCTACTAGACAACACATCAGCTAACTGCCTGAGTTCTAGGAGGAGAAGAGTGGCACGGTGGCCAATCAATATTTGCTTGCACCTATGCTTTTACCCGACCATTTAGAAAAAACTGCCTAAACACAGAAAAAACTGTAGACTTAAAAGATGTTTCTCTCACACATACACACGCCTCTTTGCACTGGCTCTTGCATATCTCCATCAAGGTCACCTTTCTTACTCTCTGCATCTACAGCATTTGTTGGTAGAAATGTGATCCTGACAAGCGGCTGCATTATCGGTGCCTGCTGCAATGTCAACACATACGAAGTCATCCCTGAGAACACTGTAATCTACGGAGCGGACTGCCTTCGTCGAGTGCAAACTGAGCGGCCACAGGTGAGTAGGCGACAAGCGTAGGGCAGGGCAGCTTTGAGTACTTCAGTCACCAGATTGCCCGATTTGTGGGGTGCGATTTTAACAATCCAGTCAGCGAGCAGAGCCCTGAAACATGTGCACTTGCTGTTTTGTATCCCATTCGTATGCTGTTGATAAAGAGTTCCTACTCTGACCTCAGATTTAAGCAAAAAAGCGGGGAGATGTCAAAATCTTGGCAAAATAAGTAGCACTAGATAGAGAAGATTATAGTGACCAGACAGTTTGGTCTGAGGGTCCAGTTGAAATTGGAGAGAGGAGCATCTCTCTTTCTTGCCTTTTCTTTTACAAATCACCATCATCTTTTGTGGATGATCAGTCTCTATTTCTCCAAGGATATGGGACACGCTGTTTGATGAAAGAGCTTTGTGACTTCTGTTAATGACCTATGATTTCAGATAAACAGGCAAACTGATGTTAAGAGCCTTGGTGGAGCAGTGGGCTAATGCCTCCTTAAGTAACCTCAGCTGCCTGCAATTAGTGCAGGTTCGAGTCCCACCAGGCTCAAGGTTGACTCAGCCTTCCATCCTTCCCAGGTAGGTAAAATGAGGACCCAGATTGTTGGGGGCAATTAAGCTGACTTTGTAATAATGCCGCTTGGGGGGGGCGAAAGCCCTAATAAGCAGGCATATACATAGAATGAAGGCTATTGCTAAGCACATTGATTTGTGCTTTAGATTGTAAGCCGCCCTGAGTCTTCGGAGAAGGGCAGGATATAAATGGGATTTTAAAAAAAGCTTATGTTGTCACTTTGCAGTGTTTTTTTATAGTGCTACTATTTGTCACTATAGTTTGTGAATTCACATTTCATAGAAAAACAGAAACCTGCTTTTAAATCATGATTCCGGTTTCCTAGCTTGCTGAAGAAGGAAGGAGCCAGAGTAGCCAAGGATCGGACGATGAACGACAACTGACACTCATGTCCATATTCAGACCTAGCTAAATAGCTTTTCAGTCCTATCTTCCTCAGTATGAAACAATGGAGAAGGGCTTCAGCATTTCCTCATAAGGTGTGGAGAACTGAAGTAATTTTGGGAACGTTGCTGAAGCCATCATTGCTTCATAGAAAAAGAGTGGCTTAAAATATGTCTTATATTTGTGAGGAAGACATTTGTGTTGTGTCCTTTGAGAGAACGGGAGATTGGAAAGCAAATTTTCTTAATAGGAATTGCCTTAAAACAAGTCAGTCCCTTGATAAGTCTAACCTAATGACTTCAACACAGATTGGTGATAGCTAACCATACATTTTAGGCAGGAGTCTTCCAGCTATGAAAACTGAATCTCTGAAAGGTTGATTGTGTGGCATTGTCCATGAAAGAAGCTATCGCATCTTTAATGCTGAGTTAAAGCCTTCTCTTCAAGTCATTGGACAGCTAGATACGTTGCATTTCTGTACCAAAATAAGCAATTGAGTCTTCCTCAGATCTTTTGGATTAAAATTTCTGTAATCTGTGAGCTTTGCCCATGCTGATGGGGATATGTGGAGATTGTGATCCAGTTGCTTCTTCTAAGCAGATGCATTTGGATTCATGTATATTTTTCTAACATTGCGCTGTTTCTTTTAGCCACAAACATTACAGCTGGACTTCCTCATGAAAATCCTCCCAAATTATCATCATCTTAAAAAGGCTATGAAAGCAACATCAACACCTGTGAAGAGTTGAAAGCCTTCCTAGATCATGATCAGAATTATATCGGAGATGTATTACCTTCTTTCTGGACTTTATGTTTGCAAGTACTAACTTTTTTTTTTTGCTTAGTCTGGAAATTTAGTCATACAGTTATGCAGCTTAATTTTATTTATTAAAATGTAAAAAATAAAATGTGTCATTGTTACATTCCCCTTGATAGTTTATATTTTTTA
Organism: Vipera ursinii; assembly: GCF_947247035.1. NCBI lineage: Eukaryota > Metazoa > Chordata > Lepidosauria > Squamata > Viperidae > Vipera > Vipera ursinii. The sequence goes on from NC_139513.1 coordinate 194,804,174, forward strand.
GTGGATTTAATTATCTTTATTGCCTCTGTTTTTCCTTGTTAGTGAAATCAGGATGACCATTCATTTTCCCAGTAAACCTGACCCAGAGCCTCTTCCTTGCATACAGGGGAAATAGTCCAGTTCATTTGGAAGGCAGCAGACTACTGCACAAAAAGAAGAGCTTTAAAAAAAGACTTGTTAATTTCAATAGATATATTTTAAATTACTGCATATCCTTAGTTCTTTCATTAAATAATTGAAATTGTACGTGTAACTTCAGACAAGGTCAAGCAAATGTGTAGCTCATCTGGAGTGGATGTCATGAAGGCTTCATGTTGTGGCTTCAATCCAGGCCTGTTTTTATGCATGCTACATGTAACAGTGAAAAAAGATTCTGCTGTAAGAAATACAAGTGCTCTCCTGTGCATAACATTGCAATCCTACATTCCCTTGGAATAAGCCTCACCAAACATAGTTGGGACTTCATTTTTGTATAATTTCCAGAGGTAAAACTTTGTTAATCGTTTTAAACAATATCACAGTCTTCATAAGGCTCGTGTTAGGATTACAGTCCCTGTGTCAAGGTTGAATTGCTAAGATGCTTGCTAACCTCTGTTGCTACTCAACCTGCCATAGAAACAGGGGAGGGAGAGCCTGGGAAAGAAAGGAGAGTTTCAAGATCCACGGACCCTGAAACCCAAGGTCACAAAAGCAGGTGTCTGACAGAGAAGTGGACCGTTCCCATAACAAACAAAGAGATGTAATTGGGCAACATGGACACTGGGGGAGTGGGGTTAAGAAAAGCTATTATTAACTAACCAGATTTTCGTGCAGGAAAACTAGAATTGATTTTGCTTCTTCAGTACCGAGATGTGTATTCAGTAAAGTTAATCTTTTATGGCATTTCAAACCTCTAAAGATTCCTCAATGTTGACTTCACTAGCCGGATGGTTGACACCCTATGACTCTTCTCAGAACATATTAATTAAACCATGCAATAATACAGAAAAATAAGCATTTATAACCAAGTTAAAAACATTGTTAGCCTTTCCTCTAAACATACTGTGTGTGCAAACAAAGCTGTCGCTTACCCTTTTGACATGAGGATCTATGGAGCCACTGGAACTAGATTTTTCCTACAGTATATTCAGTGGTGGAAGAAAGCCCAGGAGATTAGCACTTCTCAAAGATGTTGAATGCCTTGTTTTTGCACTTCCCAATACTCTTCCTAAAAGCTTTTTAAACAGAGTTGTAAATAGTGTTTACATTTTTCACTGTTTCACATTTTTCCGAAGCTAAATGTCTCCTGTGATTCATTTTCTTTTGGGAACAACTTGGAAGCATTTCTTAATGCCAATATTTTTAACATGCAAAATGCATTTAAAGAATTCCAGCCAAATCAAATATGTATTATAGTCATAGACCATGGGTCGGCAACCCACGGCTCTGGAGCTGCATGCGGCTCTTTCAGCCTTCTGCGGCTCCCAGTCCTCCGCCATTTGCAGAGACAGTCTCTCTCTCTCTCTCTCTCTCTCTCTCTCTCTCTCTCTCTCTCTCTCTCTCTCTCTCTCCCTCCCTCCCCCCCTCCCCCTCTCTCTCTCTCTCTCTCTCTCTCTCTCTCTCTCTCTCTCTCTCTCTCTCTCTCTCTCTCTCTCTCTCTCTCTCTCTCTCTCTCTCTCTCCCTGGCTCCTGCCTTTGCTGCATCTCCGCAGGAAGCAGGAAGCAGCAGAAAGCAGGGCAGGAGAGCCAGCCCAATAAGAATGTGTGTCAAATTGTCCGAGAACAGTGTGAAGCCAGTTTGCCAGGTGAGCAGAAGATCAGAGAGGGAGAGAAAGAGGAAGAGAGAGAGAGATGGAGAGAGAGAACTCATACACAGCAGCCTCTCTTTTTAATTAAACTCTTCAATCAAGTTCCCCCCCTCTTGTGCGCACACACGCGTGTGAGTTTTGCGGCTCCCAGTGTTTTTTTTCCCTCTGGGAAACGGGTCCAAGTAGCTCTTTGAGTGTTTAAGGTTGCCGACCCCTGTACTAGACCAACATGAGGGTGAGCTATGGTCAATTGAAAAGCATAAAAGGTACATCGGAGTCTAAAGGTGCTTTTTCAGGAGGCAACTGGACTTTCTTGTTTTCCTTTGAAGACATTTCGCTTCTCATCCAAGAAGCTTCTTCCATTCCCCACCATCTAGTCAGAGCTGAAGAAGCTTCTTGGATGAGAAGCAAAATGTCTTCAAAGAAAAATAAAGTCCAGTTGCCTCCTGAAAAAGCACCTTTGGGACAACCATGACCTGGATGACTTGAGAATCTCCATAGACATTTAGCTATGCACTTTGGGATGAGCACCTCACCTTTGAAGGGTGAGGAAGGAAGAACGGATTTCCAGAAAACATTGCAGACTACAGGAACCATTTGTGCTTCAGTTTGAGATGCAGACAACACAGACTCATCCCCAACAGCCCGCGCCTGTCTTCAACAGTGAAGGGACAAGGCAAGAAACATCCTGCAGCCAAACCTCCAATGGCCTCAACGACTCTAAAAAGAATGCAAATGACCAGCTATCTGCAAGGAATATAAATCCTTCCATTCCCCATCCAGTCAGAGCTGAAGACGTTTCTTGGATGAGAAGTGAAACGTCTTCAAAGAAAAACAAGGAAGTCCAGTTGCCTCCTAAAAAAGCACCTTTGGGACAACCATGACCTGGATGACTGAGACTCTCCACAAACATCAGTGTTTATGGAGTTTAGAAACATTTTCTAAAAGCTAAAAAAAGTATTAAAAGTATATAAAAATGAGTCTTAAAAAAGAAAACAAAAGGAAGGTTTAGAAGTATTAGATGGCTGTAGGGGAGCATAAAGGTTAGTATATGGCAGGCTATCACAGTACAGAGTGTACTACTGTGATGAACTAGGTGCTCATGTAGTCTAATTTATGGCACCGTTCATCATCTGGTGTATTTTATTTGCTACGGCACAGAGACTGACAGCGTTATATGTTGGGGCAGGATTGGTATCTGAAAGCAGCAGAGAGGTAATAGATTTGCCCTCTGCGCTCTTGGTATTTGTGCAGCAATGGTGAAATGAGGCTAGTATAGTCTCTGTAATTCAGGCACTGGAGAAGCACAGAAGTCTGTCTTCTGACTTCTCTCCAGAGTCATAGTCCTCTGGATAAGGACTCTTCCTGTCTCAGCTTTCAAGGACAGCAGAGGGGAGGGTATGACATCAGGCCAGAATAAAGTTTCTCTGGTGTTTAGGTACTTTGAGATTAGTTAAATACCATATGTCATAGGGGAGGCAGAGTACCTGTTGGATTCACTGGCAATGAAGATGGAGGACCTGACTAGATCCAATTGGCTTTGGGTACTTGTAATGTATCAGGGACGCGGTGGCTCAGTGGGTTAGGACGCTGAGCTTGTCGATCAGAAGATCGGCAGTTTGGCGGGGCGAATCCCGAGTGCCACGTAACAGAGTGAGCGCCTGTTACTTGTCCCAGCTTCTGGCAACCTAGCAGTTCGAAAGCACGTAAAAATGCAAGTAGAAAAATAGGGACCACTACGGTGGGAAGGTAACAGCGTTCCGTGCGCCTTTGGCGTCTAGTCATGACCACATGACCACGGAGACGTCCTCGGACAAACAGAGATGAGCACCGGCCCCTAGAGTTGGAAATGGCTAGCACGCATGTGCAGGGGAACCTTTACCTTTACTTTTACCTTTACTTGTAATGTGCTATGTGTTCACAGAAGATGAGATGCTAAGTTCCCGAATCCATGGTTCTTTTCCAACGAACACTTCTTCGCATAACCCTCATCTGCACAATGTTCTTTCTCACTGGGTCATAGCAGATCTTGCTAGGGCATCCCAGTTACAAGATTCAGTGTAGTTTCCTTGTAGAATCCTCCTCGACTGAACAAGAATGTACACAGAAAGTACAGGAAAAAAGCAAAATGAATGTATTCAGATACCGAAAGACTTAAAACCTTATGTTAACTTTGGAGACAGAGATGAGCTTGTTACTTTGAAAAAAGAAGAAGTGGTATTTCAGAAACTAAATGTAGTTACAGAATGATGGTCTCACAATGTTTTTTTTTAAATTATTTTTTCAACATTTTAGATTATTTATGGTTAAGCATTGTTAATAAATAGAAGGGGTTATGTAATTATGTTTTGTGGACAAATGGAGATAATCATGGAAGACTGAAAAAAGGATATCTGGATAAAAACCTGAACTTGACAGCTCATCTGAGAAAAGCACCTGATAGTTGGTTGTATCATCAAATACCTTCATATTCCAAACAAAAAACATCCTTCTGATAGTCCCAAACCATGCAATTCTTAGATGCTTGTCCATGATACTACTGTTTTATGGACTAATTGGAAGCCACACGAGGCACCACTATGCCAGTTTCATGGGTAACCTGGCGGGGATGAACTCAGGAATTTTATAATACAATTTCCTTGATCAGTAATAGGGAGTTGCCCCACCTAAGACTCTTTCAAATGGCAATGGAGGAGGTCTCTTGATCACATCTTTGCTACCCAAAGCCCACTGCCAACCATCAGAGCACACCATGAGCAGCCAGAGACATGTTTAAGACATCACACTTTGCCATAGGTCTACTGGCAACACTAGTCTCCAATGGGGACTCTTGATCCTGTTTACAGGGTGCTCATAGCCTTAACATCTAGGAGCATAATCAGAAGCCAATCACTGAGACCAGAAAGCCATCCAACATTGGCCATATGAATCCACTAACTCCCTCCATCTCTAGCCATCCACTTGTTTCAAAGAAGAGCTGCTTGAGAAAGCCAAGAGGAGTCACACAACTGGATTGATACAAGGAGATGCTTCACATCCAAGCAAGGTAAAGTGGAAGCAAACGATCCAACTCTTTTAAAAGATCAGCACTGAACTTTATCTGTGTCAAAAGCCTATCAGGTATTTGTACACGTGTGAATTGACAAAAAAGGCCAAACTTTGCTTAGGCAAAACCTTTAGGCATATACAGCAGCGGGTTCTCTATTAGTTACAGAAATGTGAAACCCCAGATTATTTTCCAAACCTCTGATACTTATGGCAAATTTTCTCCCCCAAACTGAATCTTTTGATTTTCATTTAATGTAACTTGGGCAGATACTCTGGCCCTATTCAGTAGTTGTGTGTCTTCTTAAAACTTACTGCCATCTGATATTACTATATACTTGATCTTTTCTTTTAATAGCATTTGTTGAGTTCCAATTAAGGTGGTAAATTGCTTTAGTTTACAAATACATAAAATGGACCGTGTTCTGAAAAAGAGAAGATGGAAGGCAGTGGCAAATTTGGAGAAGTTCATGAAGAATGTAAGTACTTTTTTTGTCCACAAAATCCTTTTTGTGATAACATACAGATGTGAAAGGTAGACACCGAAAAAGAATGAGAGAAAAAGGTAAATGCTTTCAATATATGAATCTGGAAACAGTTTCTAAGTGTGGCATGGATAAATCAATCAGTCCTGGACTAAGAAAATGCTGACTGCTACAGACAGAGCATAAGGAAGAAGACCTTGATGGAGATATATAGGAATCATTACTTAGACAAAAAAGGCTGGAGCAACTTTTATGTGCAGAGCTGTGAGATAACATGTGGAAATGCCTCAGGCAAACACTTATCCAATTCACTCACTTATAAGAAGAGGAATAGATATGACACAATCAGACATTCAGGATGGTTCCTGGGTTAAGAATGTCCAACTTAAGGACAAACCCTAGATATGAACAGGCTGTTATTAAAAATGGTGAACAGTGGTTTTCTTTGAGCTGCTACAACTGCTGAAGCCACATGTATAAAGCTCATTTTCAGCAGTTCCTGAAAGCAAAGTGTGGCTTCAGTGGTTCATCAGCAAGAGGAAGGACAATACCGTCCACCATTTTTAGTAAATGGCAGTTTGTTTATAAGCACGAGTTACGACTTAACTACAAATCTGAGTTTAAAGACAAAGCTAGGAATGGAACTTGTTCTTAACCCAAGGGCTATCTGTAATATAAGTTTACTTATATGCCATTGAGTTAGGCACAACTAATAATAATAATAATAATATAAAGTTGGAAGGGACTTTGGAGGTTATCTAGTCCAACCCCCTGCTCAGGCAGGAAACCCTATACCATTTCAGGCAAATGGCTGTCCAGTCTCTTCTTAAAAACCTCCAGTGTTGGAGCATTCACCACCTCTGGAGGCAGGTTGTTCCACTGGTTAATTGTTCTAACTGTCAGGAAGTTTCTCCTTAGTTCTAGGTTGCTTCTCTCCTTGACTAGTTTCCATCCGTTGCTTCTTGTCCTGCTTTCAGGTGCTTTGGAGAATAGCTTGACTCCCTCTTCTTTGTGGTAGCCCCTGAGATATTGGAACACTGCTATCATGTCACCCCTCACCCTTCTCTTCATTAAACTACACATACCCAATTCCAGCAACCGTTCCCTATATGTTTTAGCCTCCAGCCCCCTAATCATCTTGGTTGCTCTTCTCTGTACCCTTTCTAGAGTCTTGACATCTTTTTTACATCGTGGTGATCAAAACTGGATGCAGTATTCCAAGCGTGGCCTTATCAAAGCATTGTGAAGTGGTATTAGTATTTCGCTTGATCTTGATTCTATCCCTCTGTTAATGCAGCCTAGCACTGTGTTGGCTTTTTTGGCAGCTGCAGCACACTACTGGCTCATATTGAAGTGATTGTCTACTAAGACTCCGAGATCCCTCTCACAGTTACTACTATTGAGCAAGGTACCACCTATACTATACCTATGCATTTGATTTTTCCTGCCTAAATGTAGAACCTTACTTTTTTCACCATTGAATTTCATTTTGTTAGATAGTGCCCAGTGTTCGAGCCTGTCCAGATCCTTCTGTATCTTAAGCCTATCTTCTGGAGTATTGGCTATTCCTGCCAGCTTGGTGTCGTCTGCAAATTTGATGAGTTCCCCATCTATCCCCTCATCCAAATCATTAATGAAGATATTGAAGAGCACTGGGCCCAGATCAGAGCCCTGGGGCACCCCACTACACACTTCCTGCTGTTTACTGTATGGAGAAATACTATAGTCCAGGGGTGTCAAACTGCCGGCCAGCGGGCTGGATGCATCACGTGGAAGCCGTGCCCACCCCATTGTCGGCAATGGCAAAACAGTCCTGATAGGTTGCGTGACATCATTTTCTCTGAATAACAGAATTGGCTACCCCACCACTAGTTTTTAATTGCTCTGCCCCATAGGAGACCTGTATACGTTCTATAACAATATTTCTTAAAATATGTTCTGTGAAACATTGGAGTTCCACAAACAACTTTTTTTATAATATTTTATTAATTTTCTATTGTTACATTTCATTAGTGCTTAATGAACAACGTGTTGTCTGGGTTGATTTATTTTGCTTAGTAATACAAGTTAAGTTCTTACTCTCTAGCCCATTTTTCCAGCCATTGATAAAATAAGTTCCATGTTTGAAAATATTCTATATCTTATTTTTCTTTAATCCTCAATGTAAGTCAGTCCATTTCAGCACAGTCCAGTATTTCCTTAATTATCTCTCTGTCCAATGGTGTTTCTTCATTTTTCCAGTGCTGAGCAAATACAATCCTCACTGCTGTTAACACATGTAATGTTAAATATACACTTTGTTTATAATTTTTTTCTGGAATTATACCTAATAAAAAAAGTTCAGGTTTAAAGCCTACGTGTTTCCCTAACATTTTTTCTAACCAGGTATGTATTTTTGTCCAACCTTTTTTTGTTTTAATAGACGTGATAGTATGTATCAGGTTTTTGGTTACATTTCCAACATTTACTAGACATATTTTTAAACATTTTTGCTAATCTGGCAGGTGGTAAGTGCCATCTATAAAATGTTTTATATAGGTTTTCTTTATACAAAGTTGCCATTGTAAATTTATAGTTTCTTTCCCATAGATTTTGCCCAAACAACTTGAATATGTTCCACAACCACCAGATGGGGTTTGAGGTAAAAAAAAATATTTTTTTAAAATAATGCATAATCAAACTTTGGAATTTGCTACCACAAGATGTACTGGTGGGTTCGACCAATTCACTAAAGTCAGGGGTAGGCAACCTTGGCTCTTTTATGACCCGTGGACTTCAACTCCCAGAATTCTGGGAGTTGAAGATCACGAGTCATAAAAGAGCCAAGGTTGCCTACCCCTGACCAAAGTCATGGGGATCAATGGCTGTTATTAGAAGGTCATCTGATGGGAGACTAGTGGGCTTCCTTGTGCAGTCAGTTGGCCACTGTGACGCCTGGATCAGGATGGTCAGGGCTCCAATCCAGCAGCACACTGTTTATGCTTCTGTTCTTTTTATGAGGCCATTTAATTTCACTAGCCTAGTAATACATGGATAAATGCTCCATGTCAGCAGATCTCCGCTCAAAAATCAGATTGGGCATTATGGGCAAAACCATGGCTAAAAACCTTGTAGATGAAAATTCAAGGAGAATAAGTAGAAAGGTTTTGCCACCTTTTTTTTCAACATACCATTATGAAAATGGTTTTCAGCATTCAATACAATCAGGTCAAGTATCAAGATCAGCAGCATTGTGCCATCTCGCTGATTTACTTTATCAAGACTTGCTCCAAGTATTGCTGATATATGCTGTCAAATGTAAAGTCGCTTAATATGTACGTGTATCAAATGAAATGAAGAATGTGATTAAAACATTCTTTATTTCAATATTCCTTTTCTAAAAAGAAATGTACTCTCTCTCTCTCTCTCTCTCTCTCTCTCTCTCTCTCTCTCTCTCTCTCTCTCTCTCTCTCTCTCTGTGTGTGTGTGTGTGTGTGTGTGTGTGTTCCATGTTTTTTAAGTCTCAGCTCACGATCTTGTCCAAGCATGAAAATGTAAGCTAATCAGCATGAGTGTAAAAGGCTGAGTTGTAAATAATTCTTTAGGAACTTTCTGTCTACTTTGGTCCATGTATTTAAATAGGGATTTAGAACAGTTGCTTCACTTAACCAGAAACAAAGACCAGAACAAATAGCACACTGAACAAGTGATCTGTTGTCCCCAAAGAGATCAGAAAGGGGTTAGCATCACAGAGACAATTATCCAAAGGTAGAGTTTTCATTATCTCTTTAAATAATGTGCCTTCATCTCCAGTAGGTAGCTAAACCACTATAAAAAGAAATTTGAGTGTTGCTATTGTATATTATTACTAAAGAGCATAGCATTACCAATATGAAAAAAACCCTCTTGCATTGAGTAGCAAACAAGGGAAGCCATTTTTTTCACACCTTACTTATGAAATTTTGGTGGTACATGTCTTGCCACTGCTGAAAGGAGAAGAGTAGACTAGGTAGACCTTAGTAGTCTAGTTTTAGCAAATAACGACATAATGTTTTGATAGGCTCTCCAGAGGCTTCTGGTCTATTGCATCTAGTGCCTTATAGACATGGTGAAAGTTCCTGGAAATTCCAACCTGTTCAGCAAAGTTCATACTCCTACTGGCCAGTTCTTCCAGTTTAGACCATAAGGCCCAGTGATGTGGGCTCTTTAAATCCCATTTACTCCCACTCTGAGGGTGATCCAGCTGGCTCTCATAGTTCTCTGTGTTGCAAGAGACAGCTGATGGAGCAAAAGTCTCAAAACCTCAGGAGGGCCCAGAACAAATTGCCTGGTTCTTTGGTTTGGATCCTAGCCATTTTCTCCGAGGACATAATCACGTATGTGCTCTCAAACATGCAAATAGCCAGCCACTTTCTCCTGGAAGTCGCCTTATCTTTCCAATAATACACACAGCTGCTAATCATAATTATTTTTAAGGAACATGTGCAAGCTTGCAACAATGCTTCCAAGATATCAAATGAATGCAGAGTAACATCTCCCTCCCCACATTCCAATGGTAAAAAGTCATTAGAGGAAAGGCTAATGAGTCGAAATTGCTCTGATAAGAGAGCTGGTATAGCTAGGCCCCTGGGAGGCCCAAGGGCTTAAAACAGACTGGGTAAATATTTTAAACAATGCTGAGGAAAGCACAGGAAATTGAATGGCAAGGGAGTCACCCAGGCTGCAAAACCATAGAAATTGCCTGGAGGAACTAAACAGCCCCAACCCTGCTCTGCTCTGATCCTAGAAAGCTATACTGCAGCCTCCTCAAGCATAGCACATTTTCACTAGCCATGTGATATTGCCAGAGTGTCAAGAAAAGGGCCCCTACTTGGGCATTGTGATACATTTCTGAATACGTACATACAGCTGTCAAATGTTCTTAATCAGGGGTGTCAAACTCAATTTCATTGAGGGCCGCATCAGCATTGCGGTTGCCCTCAGGGGGCCGGGTGGGTATGGCCAGGCTGGGCATGGCCTACTGGGTGGGCGTGGCTAGAGTGCGTATGGCCTACTGGGTGGGCGTGGCCAGCTCTACATCGTTCGCATCAAGGGTGCCTATGGGGGCCTGGGCAGGAGTGGGACAGATCTGAGGGTCTCTGGCAGATGGAGGGTCTCTGGGCCAGGGCCAAGGCAGTGGGGGCCTGACTGTTTCCAGGATGGCTTCACGAGCCACATGAAACCACTTCGCGGGCCGCATCTGGCCCTCGGGCCTTGTGTTTGACACGTCTGTTCTTAATGGTCACATAATTCTCATGCTCAGTTAGGTAGCATTTTCTTTTCAGACTGGAATCAATATGCTCATTGTCCATTGGTGTGAGAGGGAAAACACTGACATGGGTATTTAGTGGGCAGGCACACCTAAGCTGGGTAGGCAAAATGATACAATTTCACTTTCTCATTGGCTTTGTGCCTGCACCCTGACCCCTGACTATGTATTCAGCGTGGATATTGCTGACAGGATGGGGGATGAGAAGTTAATATCTATCCAAGCGGCTTTTCAAGACAAAGAATAGAAGAAAAAGAGGCATTAGCCTTGTGGTTAACCTTTGACAATTAACAACTGCATAACAGAATGGGCAAAGACATTGCTAGGATGGTCATGGTCTTTTCAATCTGCTGAGTTTCTTGTGTTTCTTTTAAATTATGTAATTAATTCTAAAGTTATGGTACATGGGACACACGCACGTATACACTCCCTATGTATGCGTGAGGGTTCTGCAAATTAGTGTCCTCTGTGATGCTTCTGTTGAATCCATATGTGAATGACCATCTCACTTTCAATCTCTAGGCATCTTTAAGTAGGGGTGAGAGTGAGACCCAGATGGAAAAGTTTTGCTAGCAACAGGGATAATGGCAAGAGAAACATCTATTTTTCCCCTGTTGCTTTGGTTTTGGTGGTGCCAAGAGATATATGTATGTAGATATGTATGGATTTTAGCAAGACATCCTTTATTGTATTGGATCAGTACAAGGTCTCTTTTGGATACCATCAGTGGGTGGTAACAAGCTGAATTTCTCCCACTGTTTGTCACCATTGCATAGAACAGATGGTAGATTCATTTAGCCCCTGTAATAGAAAGTTAAGGGACGCGGTGGCTCAGTGGGTTAGGACGCTGAGCTTGTTGATCAGAAGGTTGGCAGTTTGGCGGGTCGAATCCCGAGTGCCGCGTAGCAGAGTGAGTGCCTGTTACTCAGCTTCTGCCCACCTAGCAGTTCGAAAGCACGTAAAAATGCAAGTAGAAAAATAGGGCACTACGGTGGGAAGGTAACAGCATTCCATGCGCCTTTGGCGTCTAGTCATGCCGGCCACATGACCTTGGACAAGCGCTGGCTCTTCGGCTTTGAAACGGAGATGAGCACCGGCCCCTAGAGTTGGAAATGACTAGCACACATGTGCGGGGGAAACTTTACCTTACCTTTACCTTTAATAGAAAGTTATTCACAGTTGATTAGTTTATAAGATCCTATTTTATTGTCAAGGTAGAGTCTACCATCACATTTTCTTCCAGAAGACTGTGGAAGCAATCTTGAATATAAAATTGGGCATGGGAGAGAGGGATTTTAGTCACCTCCTTTTTTGCTAATCACACAATCAAATATTTTCAGGCAATTGGATTGTAACATTTCTACCAAGCCTTTGACCTAACATTGCTCTGAGCTGATTAAGCTTGTAATAGCTCCTGATAGAGAAGGGGCCCCATTGGGAAACAGTTTAGTACCCTCCTCAAAACATGAGCTGGTTCTTCTGGATTTTTACTCTGCCTTAAGTCCAAACGTGTCCTCATTTGTAATTGGCTAAGTGAGAAACCATGATATTTCATATTGAGTTTCTCTTCCACATCTTGTCTGGTCCAATAAAATGTGGATTTGTTTTGCTTGTTTCTTTTTGACACATTTCAGACATTTACCAGTGTGAATAACAACTGCCATGGGATCAGAGGAAAAATATCATCTCTCTTTCACACATAGACACACTGTTGGCAAGATGGAACTAACGTACCAACTTCAAACCTTTGAAAATGTGTTCCCTGCACATAAACTCAGGGGCCGCCTAAATATTTTGGTTCCCTTTGGTGTTCCCCCCTCATGCCTCTAGTTATGTCCAGCTGTCTATTTGCTGCTGATATTACTTGCTGTTCTTTCATTAGTAATCTTGACTTTTAACAGCCCACCGTGAGGTCTCTGGTGTGTTCCACATCACTTTGACAGCTTGTCTGACTGCCAAGGAGGCTTTTCATCTCTGCACTGTATTACTGTTTTGCTTTGCTTTTTTATCCAAATTGGCTTGGTTTGAGTCATCTAGACATGCTGTTTATGTGGCCAATTTCCTTTACAAAGCAAAACAATGGGTAGCACTTATAATTCCCACTCAGGCAACACATAGCCTGACGTATGAGTGCGTATGAGTGCGGCCATTCTCTCCTTTGCCTGAATGTGGTCAGAAGATGAAGCTGAAGGCACTAAAAAGCAAGATGTTTAAGATTTTCAAAATTTCAAGATGCTCAGAAGTCGCAAAGTGGACAGGATCAACCTATTCTCCAAAGCATCTGAGGATAGGACAAGAAGTAATAGATGGAAGCTTATCAAAGAGTGATCCAACCTAGAACTAAGGAAAAGTTTCCTGTTAATAAGAAGAATTAATCACTGGAACAGCTTGCCTCCAGAAGTTGTGGGTGCTTCATCACTGGAGGTTTTGAGAAGAGACTGGACAGTCAATTGTCTGAAATGGTAGGGTCTCCTGTTTGAATGGGGAGTTGTACTAGAAGGTCCCTTCCAACTCTGTTATTTTGTAATTCCATAATTTTGGACAAGAATATGCCCAGCACTAAGGGCCAAGTATTCCTATGGAGCTACTCCTATTCTGTACACATGTTAATGTCCAAAAGCTACTATATGGCCTCAGTGAGAGCTACATTTGTGCAGGTAGCAGCTTCTTTCTTAACACTGGAAATTGAGTTTATGGCAATTTCCTTTCTTGGGGCATATGAACGTTCAGGCCTAAGGACTGAGGTTTGCATACATGGAAACTGCCTTAGCCAGTGTCCCAAATCAAGTAAGAACTTCTTTAGCTAATCTACAGAGATCGTAGCTACTCTCCCTTGGTTTTCTTCCATTTTAACCATTTAGACTGGAATAGACATAATTCACTGACTTGATTTTTATGGAGACCCAAGAAGATGTTGTTGTCAATATGTTCCTGTACTGAAGTTTTCCAAGGCTACTGTTTCACTTTTGTTGTTGTTCTTTCCTTTTAAGGTAGCCGTTAGTTTATGGTGTTTGCCCCATACCTATTAATTCATGATCCCAGAATTCTCAAATCTGCTTATTTTAAAAAAATAGCTCCCCCTTGGAGGGAGGATGTCAACTGAGAACTATTGCTAAATTTAACATTTATGATCACAATTGTGGGATGTGACTGCAAGTGTTAGAAAGAATAGAAAAAGATATAGAAAATTTTGCTACCATCTAATCATCTGGATTTTTCCAGCCCAAATCTGGGAATTTTAATGTTTGTGTCTGAATGTAGAGCAAATGTTTTAGATAGGATTGCAGTTCCAAAGCTTCCCATGAGAGTTGGTCTATACTAGACTGGTGTGGTTTCAAGCAGCAGAGAAAAGCAAAGGCTTAGGTCAACAAAACTGAATATGCTTGTTTGTATCTGTTAATCTGAGAAATTGTGGTCAACGTGGATTAAGTAAACTGGGTTTACATCCAGGTGAAAGAACAGCCAAGAAATCAGGGCTATTCAAAGAAGAAGGGTGGGTGAGAGGGTAGGATTTGTGGTTTAACAGCATGCCTATAGATAAAAATCTCAGGAGCCCTAAAAGAATGATAACCACAAGTGCCTCTTGATCATCAAGCTTGTAGATGGATGGAGCAATTTAATGTTGCCCGTCTACCTAAAACAAAGGAGTTCCAAGAAGCTTACTTTAGAGAAAGGAATGTGATTAGCTGAAGCTTCATAACTTGAAGGAATCCTAAAACAACAGAGATATTGTTCTCTAACTGCAGAGGAAGAGAAACCTGTTTATCTGTTTAAGTCAGATAGATGGGGAAATTTTGAAGCACTGTTACTGTTACAAGGATAAAATATAGATAAGTAAGGCAATTAAAAGAAAAGTTACTTGTTTAGGGACAACAGCCATCTAGTTCCCCCTTCTATTCCAGGTAGGAGCCCTCCTAATAGCATATCAGGGTCAGAACACTGCATGAAAAAGGTAAAGGTAAAGGTTCCCCCGCACATGCATGCTAGTCATTTCCAACTCTAGGGGCCGGTGCTCATCTCTGTTTCAAAGTCGAAGAGCCAGCACTTGTCAGAGGACGTCTCCGTGGTCATGTGGCCGGCATGACTAGACACCAAAGGCGCACGGAACGCTGTTACCTTCCCACTGTAGTGGTCCCTATTTTTCTACTTACATTTTTACGTACTTTTGAACTGCTAGGTTGGCAGAAGCTGGGACGAGTAACAGGCGCTCACTCTGTTACGCGGCACTCGGGATTCAACCCGCCAAACTGCTGATCTTCCGATCGACAAGCTCAGCGTCCTAACCCACTGAGCCACCGCGTCCCTTTATTGCATGAAAGGGAGAGTGCTTTTAAGGATATCTTCCCCAGCTTGACATGGTCCACATGTGATGGATTCAGTTCCCATCCATCCCTGTCAATATAGCTATTGTTTGGAAATAATAAGAGTTGGGACACTATGCAACACTATGAAATTCCATTAGGTGAAGCTTGCTTTATTTTTTCCCCTGTTTCTCTTTGGAGCCATTCTATTATTTGATTTATAAATATGTACTAAAATATATTTATACTAGTAAATATCTATTATTATTATTAATATATCACCATATTTATTTCATAAATATATGATAATTTTCAGCCTAGTAGTATCTTCAAACTTTTTTGATGAGAGAAACCTCTAATATATCATAACATCTTGCAGAACACAACCTATTTTTAAGTTATCTTGCATTTTGTGACACTGAATTTTGTACATAAACTGTGTTCTGAGTACTTTTTCAAACTATCATTGAATCTAATATGAGAGAGAAAGAACTATTTTTCTCAGAACATTCTCCATATCAACCATTATTTAAATATTTTTTTTTCAAAATTAAAAAATAGTCTAAAGCTTCCAATATTTTCTCCAAATGGATAATCTATTCTCTTGGTTATTCTGATTGTAGTCTTATAATGGCATCAATAGGGGCATACAGTAGTATCAGTGATACATGAAAACCACATTTATAAAATAACACTGATACCCAAAGAAGATTCTGATTTATTACAAATAAAAAACTATAGGCCAGACATGTCAAACTCACAACATCACATGATGTTGCATGATGTATCGGAGCTAAAAGTTAAAAACTTTACAGACAAACAGAAAAGAGAATTTCCTAAGATGATGGATATGCAGATCCCAAAGAAACTTAAATATCTAGGAGTTCAATTAACAGCAAGATGTGTAACTGTCAAAGAAGATAACTATGATAAATTGAAAGCACAAGTTAAAGTAGATTTGGAAAATTAGAAAAACCTACAACTGCCCTTGTTGGGTAGAATAACTACAATTAAAATGGATATTTTGCCAAGATTATTGTACCTGTTTCAGACAATTCCAATGAGAGTAAAGAAAAATACTTTGAAGAATTAAATAAAATGATATTAAAATTTATATGGCAAGGCAAAAAAGCGAGAATAAATGTAAAAATATTACAAGATGCCAAAAATAGAGGAGCTTTATTCTGGATTGGGAACTTTATTATCAAGCATCGGTACTCACGTGGGTGAAAGAATAGATTAATCTGAGGAACATAAGATTGTTGACACTGGAGGGACATGATCTTCAATTGGGATGGCACACGTTTTTATGGTATTGGAAGAGTGATATATATAGCTACTTTCAAAGACATTATATTAGGAATGCATTACTGCTAGTATGGACAAAAATTACCAGTCTGGTTATTTACAATGGAGGCCTTAGTACATCTGAATATAATTAATATGGAAAAAATTATAAGATATAATGATATATTAAATGAAAAGGGGGAACTTAAAACTAAACAAGAACTTAATAGACTAGACTTAATATCATGATGGCCACAGTTACAGATACAATCCAGATATGAAAAAGACAGGAAGTTATATGGCTTTTATAAAGAACCAACTGAATTGGATCAGATTCTAAGGGGGATAGGTGAGAAATTAATTAAAAGGATATACAATTACTTAAAAAGGTATAGGTTCCCCCGCACATGTGTGCTAGTCGTTTTCAACTCTAGGGGCCGGTGCTCATTTCCGTTTCAAAGCCGAAGAGCCAGCGCTTGTCCAAGGATATCTCCGTGGTCATGTGGCCAGCATGACTAGATGCCAAAGGCGCACAGAACGCTGTTACCTTCCCACCATAGTGGTCCCTATTTTTCTACTTGCATTTTTATGTGCTTTCGAACTGCTAGGTTGGCAGAAGCTGGGACAAGTAACAGGCGCTCACTCTGTTACGTGGCACTCGGGAATCGACCCACCAAACTGCCGACCTTCTGATCGACAAGCTCAGTGCCCTAATCCACTGAGCCACCACGTCCCTTACAATTACTTATTAAGTACTAAATTGGAAGAAGAACAAGTAAAGGAGACAATGGTAATATAGGCTAAAATTTTTGGCTATTCAATAGAATTAGATAAATGGCAGAAACTGTGAGACAGAAATGATAAACTTACAATGTCAACAGCATATAAAGAAAATCTTTATAAAATGTTCTACAAATGGGAACTTTCACCTGCTAGACTAGTGAATATGTATAAAGATAAATCTGCTAAATGTTGGAAATACAGTCAATATTACCACATGTGATGGACATGTCCCAAAACAAAAAAATATTGGAATAAAATACAAGTATGGTAATAAAGGTAATACTTATTTAGTTTTACATATTTTAACAATAGCTAGGATAGTATATGCACAATTTTGGAAAAATGAAGAAACTCCTACAGAGGAGAATATAATTTTAAAAATACTGGAATGGGCAAAGATGGATAGGTTAACGTTAAAAATTAAAGAAAAAGAAGAAATGGAATATATGACATGGGATTTATTTTACCAATCGTTAGTTGATAAAAACAGAGGTTAGAAAGGTTGGAAATAAGAGAATATGTGGATTATGTAAGCAAGATTTATAATGGATTAGTAAATACTTTGTTATATAACTAATGTTAATGTGGGTGATATTATTTTTAATATTTTGATTGCTATTTCCTAATATATGATTGTATTTTGCTAAGATTATTATGAATGCGATGATTATTATATTGTAATACTTGTATATCTAGACAACATACTGTTCAATGTAGAAATGGATTTTTTTAAAAAATAATATTTTTAAAAATAAATAAAATGGGGGCAAAATAAACAGGCAAAAATATAAAGCAATAACTTTAAATATACATTGTCCGGCTTATAAAGAGGTAAGTACTGGAAATACAAGGCTTCAGTATAAAAACATGGAAAAAGCTATTGGAACTTAATCATATACTATACGTTTCATTGGGTTCTAAAAACCTTCAAGAAGTTTTTTGTCTCTATCTCAGTTTTGTCTAGAATGGCCTCTTGTGCATGGGATTGTCATACTTCATAGCACACAGGAGAGCTGATTCCTAGGAGGGCTTTTGCTCTTTCAGTGATTACCAGAGCAAATGTTACTTTTAATTATGAAGCTGTTCATATAAATACATGGTCTGCATCACTGTAAGTGAAAAGTCTGCTCAACAGCTAGGGATGCTATGGACATTGTGTAAAAAGCAGCATTAGACTTTCAGAATATTTCCCTAAGGAGTGTAAGGAAAAGGCATTTTCAATCAGCCCAGAAAAAGCTATTAGCAAGAGTGCAAATCCCTATTAAAATCTCTGCCATATTTATCATTTATAAGGTATGGCCAACGTATGGCATCTTCATCTCTTGGGCCACCATCCCAGTTCTTTTTCTTGACAGATGGATATCATGCTGTAGCCTTGGTATTTGTATTTGTATTTGTATTTATTAAATTTGTATACCGCCCTTCTCCCGAGGGACTCAGGGCGGTGAACAGGGCACATATAAATAAAGCATACAAAAATTAAAAAAGAATTAAATAATCGCCCAGATAAAACAATAACAATATAAAAACCCAATTAAAAACCCTAACTTCCCCCATCAGGCCAGGCCAGCTTGTTCAAATAAATGGGTCTTCAGACCGCGTCGGAAGGAGCGCAGGTCCGGTGCCGTCCGGAGCTCAACCGGCAGCTGGTTCCATAAAGCCGGAGCGCCCACAGAGAAGGCCCTCCCCCTGGGGGCCACCAGCCGACATTCTCTGACCGGAGGCACCCTGAGGAGGCCCTCTCTGTGGTAGCCTTTATAATACCTTCATAAGACCACATTTGGAATATTGCATCCAGTTTTGGTCACCACAATGTAAAAAAGATGTTGAGACTCTAGAAAGAATGCAGAGAATGGCAGCAAGATTGTTGTATGCACAAAAGTGGAAGGATGCCTCGATTCTACCATAGACAAATGGTTACAAAAGCTGATGGAATTAGCAGAGATGGCCAAATTGACTGTGCTGATAAAAGAAAAGAACATAAATAACTTTTGTTTCTATTGGGAACCACTTCTGGACTTTGTGCTTGAGGTGGACAAAAATGATATTATGATTTTGGGTTTTACTGATTAGACTTGTTTGCCAATACAGAAATGGCTAGTGCATGCTAATATAGAAATGTAAAAAGTTGAGATTTGATTTTAATGTCTGATTTTACTGCAACAGAGAGAGTTGGAAGTCAATGCCTTGTTTCTTCCCCGCTTCCTTCATGCCTTTTTTGTTGTCTCCTACTATTTGCTTTTGTATTTTCACATTTTATGTTATAAATGAATACAATTAATAAAATATATATAGAAAGAGTACAGAGAAGAGCAATAAAGATGATTTAGGGGGCTGGAGGCTAAAATATATGAAGAAAGATTGCTGGAATTGGGTATGTCTAGTTTAATGAAGAGAAGGACTATAGGTGACATGATAGCTGTGTTCCAATATCTCAGGAGCTGCCACAAAGAAGAGGGAATCTAGCTATTCTTCAAAGCACCTGAAGACAGGACAAGAAGCAATGGATGGAAATTAATCAACTAACCTAGGAGAAATTTCCTGACAGAACAATTAATTAGTGGAAATGCTTGCATCCAGAAGATGCTCCATCACTGGAGGTTTTTAAGAAGAGATTTGACAGCCATCTGTTGGTATAGGGCAGGGGTAGGCAACCTCGGGTCTTTTATGACTCGTGGACTTCAACTCCCAGAATTCCTGAGCCAGCATGGCTCAGCTTGGAAACCTCTCTCTTTTCCCTCAGCATGGCTGGCTCAGGAATTCTGGGAGTTGAAGTCCATGAGTCATAAAACACCCGAGGTTGCCTACCCCTGGTATAGGGTATTTGGCTAGAAGAAGGGGGTGGACTACCAGAAGATCTCCAAGGTTCCTTACACCTTTGTTATTCTTTATTCTGTTAATGTTCTGTACCAGCCTGCTACCGGCTCTGCAGAAAAGGCAACCCCTTTACAAACGGCAAGAGGCTGGAAATACGTCTGCCAAATTTATTACTACAAAAAACAAACAAGACACGAACCAAGATACAGGAGCTTTGAAACACTATCTGAGCGGTTGCTTTCAGCAAACCAGCCCTCCCCACACATTCCCTTTATAAAGAGTTCAGGGCGTGGCCTCTCTCTGCCTCCTTCCGAGAAGCCCCACAGCCTTCCTCTGTTTACTCCTACTTGACTGCCTCCTGCGTCGGGCGTCCTTGAACAGGGCCAGCTGTGGGTCATCTTCATCCACACTGTCAGGCTCACACAGCTGGGTCTCCATGGTGACCAAGTGGGAGGGGCCTGCCTGAGGGCTATCATCAGCAAGATCTTCAACCCCCTCAGCAAGGTCTTCAACACCCCCCTCCTCCTCTGAGTCGTCCGACCCAACTGCCGAACCCACAGGCTGACCCTGAATCACAACAGTTAAGCCATCATACACAGAGCATGACTGATGCCAGGGCAGGTTTTTCTTCACCCAGAAATCACAATGGGATCCCAACACTATTCCTAAACAAAACTCTTCCTTCCCCTTCTTTGTCCTCTTCCCTCCCACCAAAGTGGAATACGGTTACAAGGCAAAGGGGGAAGCCATGAAAATTTTCTTTTTCCCACCAGGATCTCAAAGCAGGATGCTAATTTCTTGCTAACATTTTAAGCAGCAGGAAACTAGCAATCTAGTTGCTGGCTTCCTATCTGCTAATGTGAAATCTGTGATCAACTGGACATTGGGAAAAGTGTTTGATACGCTACTTATGGATTGCTGGATATTTGTACACCGTATGTTTACCTTCTTATTTTACGTCAGATGTTTTTGAGCTGGGTCGAAAAGCAAAAGGCCTTTCAAAATAGCGTGTAGAGATGAAACAATAAAAAGTGTAATGTGGAAATATGAGCAAAGCCAACAAACATCCATAACTAAAACCTTCTTCCAGAGTACAAATATCAGACATGCCAACAGTTGATCACCCAAGAACACACATCCAGGTGCAAACTGGTAAGAATACAGTAAATGGGTCTTAACAGTATTCATAAAAAATGGAAATGATGATATACAGAAAATGGTAGCAGCTGTTCTGTTGGTACTGAACCACTGCAGAAAAAGATGCTTCTTGCAGAAATTGACTTAAAAGCTTTCACTAACTGAAGCCTAAGTTTTCTTAGCTGCCTTGATTAACAACCAGAATAGAAAGGTAGTGTATAAATCAAATAATGGAATAAATAAAAGTGCAAATAATTTGCTAGGTTGAACAAATGATGCAAAAATTCCCCTGTGGGCTGCTAATGTCCCTCTATTTTACCGGTGAATAAACAATAGTTTATCAGTAAAACATTGGTCTATCTGATTTATATAATATTGGTATGTATTCATATTTGCATAGATCCTACTCTGGTTCCACTCCAATTCGCCAGATTATTATATAAGTAATCTGCTAGTTTTAACTTCAGGTTGAGCATATCTTGGTTGTGCAACGTGGCCATTTTCATTTTCTGTCCTGTCCAGCTATGTTCTGCAAACTTTAATACAAGCAAGCTCTTAACCCAAGGTCTCTGTTGTGTCTCAGAACAGTTTTGATTAACTGCTCAATTTCCCAACTGTTTATCTTCCATACATACCAGTGGGAGGCCCATTCCCCACTGGAAAGAGAACAGTATTGCAGTAGGTAGAATAACAAAGGGGGGGAAAGGCTGTAGGGCAGTGGCCGTCTTTTCAGGGAATAGACAATTATGTCAAATGAATGCTTTTTATACAAGGAGGGAAGGAGATAGTTAGGTCATACTGAGCCTAAGAGTGACTTTAAGCTTAACTAAAATAGTTTTGTGCATAGGGGCTTCATTTCCTCCAGGTCCATCCAACCATGAGATAATGCTTGTTTTGTGACTTTTGCATTGATTGATTAATGTATACATACTTCCTCCAGCACCCAGCAGTTTAACCTAAGGACATTCCTACCGGTATGTACTTGTACTACCTCCAATTTGTTTTCCTCCTTGGTATAGCTGCAGAATAGGCCTTTTTCTGCAGCATGTAAACTTTTCAAATCTGTTTGCCACTTTTAATAGCTCAACCAGTTTGCTTAAATCTGATCAGTGACTGCCAAATTTAGGGGTGATTTTTAAACCCCTTCTTATGCACAAACAAAAAGTACCCCCATTTCCCAAGCTTTTCCTAGACTCTGTGATGGCATTCTAGTTTTTTAATTGGGTTCTGTTGGTGGCACATAGGAGCTATATACAATAAAATTCTGTTTCAAAAATGCCAAGCACTATTGGTGCTGGAATGTAGTGGCATATGGGAAAATCTTTGGGAAGTGGGGAGGGTGGGGGGAGATACCTAGGGAAGCATCAGATAAGAGACAGCAAAATCCAGAACTGCAAAATGGGTAAGGCAAGAGGCTCAGAAGGGATCATCCCTAATTTTTTGGGCTATAAGGGAGATGGCTATAAAGGATAATTGTACTTTCAGACTTGCAAGATTATGTTAATACAATTTTACAATACATAGAATTAGCTTATCTGGTAATATTTCCTGTCTGATCTACCTGGTAAGGCTGATCTGGCTCATTTTACTGCTTCATGTGTTGCTAATTATTGTTTATTTACTTAACTTTTAAATTTTATCTCTTACCTTACTTTCTTTGCAAACCACTCAAACTACTAACATTTTACAATAATTAAAAATAACCACCTGGTCAAACCCATGAAATGTATGTGAAAATTAAATTTTATAGCTTAAATATGCATTGTTTGCAATGGTGCACTATTTTAGATTCAAAGATTCTTTGGTGAGTGTGCAGTCCCTGGGAAAAATCATAGCTGCTTTTAGGAATTCTGGGCAGATGCTACATTTGTACTCCTATGAGCTCCAAAGCACTTTTTTTTTCTTGAAATCTGAAATCCTGCACAGCCCTAGTACTTACTCCTTTAAGTTCTTCTTTGCTTTATGTCATATATTTAAATAAACAGAACTATCATAATTTCATAATCAATCATAATTATAATTTCTAAGGTATGAATAAATTCATCACTGGCTAATGTAGCCTGGGCATCATTCAGAAAGTAAATTGTAGGTTATATCAAAATTATTCAAAACTGGGGTTGCCCCCACCATACACTAACCAATAAGGCACTCCAAGCTGACAGTGAGTAGTCTAGAGAGGGAGAGCAAATCTATAGTAGCTGGCCACAGACTGCTTTTATACTGGCTCAAGGGTTGTTGAAATCTCTCAAGACATCAGACACAACTTGGAGAAGTCTCTTTTGATATCCTTTGTGGTGTAATGCTTGGCTGGGCAGTGAACACAGCTAGTTTTCTCTTCCTGTTTAAGCATGACAGTTGCTATTACACTTTGGAGAGAGAGAGAGAGAGAGAGAGAGAGAGAGAGAGAGAGAGAGAGAGAGAGAGAGAGAGAGAGAGAGAGAGAGAGAGAGAGAGAATGTTAAGGACTAGAACGGCAGGGCTGAGGAAAGTATCTGTCCTATCAAATCACTGCTGACTGGATCACTTTGGCCTGATCACTGTAACGAATCTCTGAAGCAGACCTAACCAGGCCCATTGCCTTCCTCCCAACTGCTTATGGCCCCAGATCATAAGAAAAAGAGTGTGCCACTTAGCACAGGAGAAAGCATGAGAAACAGAGAGATACCTCATAAGATCAAAAGAAAGAACAAAGAATGACAAGATCTTATCTCAGCTTTCCCAGGACACACTAGTTTCAGCACTCTGACTCAAATATCTCAATAATAATAATAATAATAATAATAATAATAATAATAATAATAATAATAATAATAATAATAATAATAATAATAATAAAATCATGGTCATTGAAATGTGTAGAATTCTCCCTGTTGCTCTAGTCTAGCTCAAACTGTAAAAGGGCTCTTTTACTTTTGTAGCTGGAAAGTTTTTCCTCATTTTTCAACTCAGTTCCCCTTCCAACAATCTCCAGCCTTCGAACTTGGAGAAAGGGGCAACAAGAGGCTGCATAGTTGGGCTCAGTTTGTCCGTAATGCGATGCTAGCCTTCCGTACAGCTAAGATCTCCTATATATATATATATGGGACACGGTGGCTCAGTGGGTTAGGACGCGCTTGTCGATCAGAAGGTCGGCAGTTTGGCGGGTCGAATCCCGAGTGCGGCGTAACAGAGGGAGCGCCTGTTACTCGTCCCAGCTTCTGCCAACCTAGCAGTTCGAAAGCACGTAAAAATGCAAGTAGAAAAATAAGGACCACTACGGTGGGAAGGTAACAGCGTTCTGTGCGCCTTTGGCATCTAGTCATGCCGGCCACATGACCACGGAGACGTCCTCGGACAAACGCTGGCTCTTTGGCTTTGAAACGGAGATGAGCACCGGCCCCTAGAGTTGGAAACGACTAGCACGCATGTGCGGGGGAACCTTTACCTTTACATATATATATATATTTCTGCCAAGTACGACAGAAATGAAACAGGAAATTAAGCAAAATCTTCTTACAAGAAATTTGCATTGGAACTTGGTGATCTTTTCTGTATGGGCTTCCACATTCTGGGCAGTGTTTAACAATTGGACTTAAATGTTCAGAGTGCATTTCAAGCTTTCTCCATGTTCTCCGTCTGAGGTATAACAAGAGTTATTAATAAACAGTGGCCACATTCATGCATCTCATTAAATGGTTCTTTAGGGTTTTCAGTGTTAGATAAGATCAACCAGTTAGGATTTATTTAACAAAACATAGTTAAACAGACAGTGGCATGCATATATGTTGAAACCCGATTAGTGACTTCTGGCACCAACTAATACAGTATGTCATTGCTGCAAATCCTTTTAGAGTGCAGAAGGTAACTGTGTTAGCATTGCAATCTTACATTGACAGTTAACAATTCATCCTGTTTTGCGATCTATTTCCTATTACCTAAGGACATTCCTTTGTTATTCTCAACAATTATTTCCTGTCTGGCATACAGAAGATTACAGCAGTACAAGAAACTAACCAGAGTCCCTTACTCCCTTGGCCAGCACTAGAGTGTTGAATGAGCTTATACTTCTGCCTAGAGGTCAGAGATCCTTCTCTTCTTCTGTACTTCTAGGACCATTTAGTCATAATCATTTTTTTTTTTGTATTTGAAAATAAAAATGATAAGCAAAGCCAAAAAAATATTTTTAAATTGCAAAAATTCTATCTGGTTATTGGACATAATAAGAGTTGGTCAACATCTATTATTCTCCATAAGTATTTATAACAGAATTGTAGAATTGGAGGATACAATGTTTTAACATTTAACATTTTAAAAGTTATATAATTTAGATTAAATTTAAAATTATTCTCTCCTCTCTTTTTGGGTAAGAATGTCAGCTTCTCAGACCTGAGGAAGTAGACAGGATATTAAAGAGGATTTGGTTGATCAAATGTTCACACTGTCATTACCTTTCATTTATTTTATTTATTTATTTTTCACATTTTTGTACTCCCTATCTCTCTCAGAGAAGGACTTTGGGCAATGTACAATTATAATTTATTACATGTGACAGGGATGCGGTGGCTCAGTGGGTTAGGATGCTGAGCTTGTTGATCAGAAGGTTGGCAGTTTGGTGGGTCGAATCCCGAGTGCCACGTAACAGAGTGAGCGCCTGTTACTCATCCCAGCTTCTGCCAACCTAGCAGTTCGAAAGCACGTAAAAATGCAAGTAGAAAAATAGGGACCACTACGGTGGGAAGTTAACAGCGTTCCGTGCGCCTTTGGCATCTAGTCATGCCGGCCACATGACCACGGAGATGTCCTTGGACAAGCGCTGGCTCTTTGGCTTTGAAACGGAGATGAGCACCGGCCCCTAGAGTCGGAAACGACTAGCATGCGTGTGCGGGGGAACCTTTACCTTTACTTATCTCTCTCAAAGAAGGACTTTGGGCAATGTACAATTATGGTTTATTACATGAGACAAAGAGAAAATAGGGGGCTGGGTTCAAGGAGCATTCAACCCCTCTTTAAAAATAAGAAGTCTAACTTCCAGAAGAAATGTCTGTTGGGCGTAAGAAAAATGTAATGTTGTAATAATAGGGCAACTGCAATGGCTACCGCCTCACTCAAGATGCTTTGTCAAGTAATAGAGCAGGTTTAGGCAGTCTTGGGTAAGATTACTTTTCGTATCTCATTTTAGTCATATGCATTGATTTTCTTCTTCTTCAATATTCTCTTATTTATGTAAGAAAAACTAAGATAACTTTTATGGTCTTAATATTAACTTTACTTGAAAAAGATGTAAATGGGAAATAAGACAGGATCTTGCAACAACCTCACAGAATAGATAGATATATTGAGGCCAAGCAGTAGTTTCCTGGCATCATTTTTTTCAGATTCAGGCACTCCAGAAAAGAATGGCATAAGACAATTAATCTAGGAGGATACCAGCTATTGTCACCTG
This sequence comes from Vipera ursinii, assembly GCF_947247035.1. Taxonomy (NCBI): domain Eukaryota; kingdom Metazoa; phylum Chordata; class Lepidosauria; order Squamata; family Viperidae; genus Vipera; species Vipera ursinii. The sequence continues at coordinate 194,830,525 of NC_139513.1, forward strand.
CAAGAATGAATGTTATCTCAGCAACAAACACTGCCAGGAAAAATACATGTTGAATCCCCTGTCTTTTTCTTAGACTAGAGCATTAATTATCAAGGTAGTTGTGTGAAAACAAAAATAACATTAATAATAATAACTGATTTTGGTGTCTCATCTGCTATAGATGTATTAGCTATAGTTTCTATTGTTGTGTCACATATTGCTTTTAGCTGATATATCATTTGTGATTTTAAACTATTTCTTTGTTTGGAGATATATCAAAACATGCGTAAAACATGGAATTCATAGCAGCATTAGGCTCTCTGCTACAAAAAAACAACAACAACCCTGCTCCATATTGCACATAGTTCAGTTTTGGTCTTTTCTTTGTTCTTTATGAGGCAATGATTGTGGGAGACGTCGCTCCACTAACACCTAATCAACTTCAACTATGTGAGCGGAACAGAGAAAACAGACTGTAATGACATTTATTCAGACAGAGTTGGGAAACGTACCAAAACTATAACTGTAAATACTATAACTTACTAGACAAGTGTTTGGCAATTATATAAATACTGGCAATACCCAAGCAAAAACGTACAAGAAATTGTCTTCCAGTCATTAAGAAAAGCTAGCCTCCCCATTGACTTCCTAATATGGTCTGCTCCATTAGACTGCTGAAGTCTTCCCAGCGTGATATACTACATCTCTGAAAAGGAAAGCTCTATCTATATTCACAGGGATTGCCCCTCACTTACTGTAGAATCAGATGCCTTTGTTTTAATCGGGCTGTTTGGCATTACAGTCCAAGAATTGGGGACTTGCTCCTTATGTTCCTAGATATTTGATCAACAAAAGAACTGTGCACTCTCCAACAACAGGAAGAAATCCCATACAATCCCTATAAACTACTGAGGCAGATTACCAGAAAGTGCCAGTCTTATCCAGTGCTTTTTTTGTAAAAGAAAAAGGTGCCGAAACTCACACATATCATACAACCCGCCTTGCCTACCCTACAAGGTTCCATCCAAAAAAGGTGCCGGAACTCCGTTCTGAGCGTTCTATGACAAAAAAAAGCCCTGGTCTTATCAAGTTATCAAGTTACCAGTTGTCTTCCGGGTGAGGTTCAAGGTCTTGGTTATGATCTTTAAGTCCCTACATAGCATGGGTCCAGGTTACCTCGGGGACCACCTGCTGCCGGCGTCAACTCCCCTCCGCCCTGTGCGTTCCCACAGAGAGGGCCTCCTCAGGGTGCCTCCAGTCAGGGAATGCCGACTGGCGGCCCCCAGGGGGAGAGCCTTCTCTGTGGGTGCCCCGGCTTTGTGGAACCAACTGCCGGTGGAGCTCCGGATGGCATCAGACCTCCGAACTTTCCGTCGTGGCCTGAAGACCCATTTATTTGAATTAGCTGGTCTGGCCTGACGGGGGATTTGGGTTTTAAATTGTTGTTAGAATAGTATTATTGTTTTTAACTGGGCATTGATTTAATCTTTTTTAACTTTTGTATTGTATTGTATTGTTATTTATATGCCCTGTGAACCGCCCTGAGTCCCTAGGGAGAAGGGCGGTATATAAATAAAATAAAATAAAATAAAATGTTCCCCCCGCCCCTGCCTTGACTCTTTTCTGATCCTGCTATTCTGGAAAAAAAAGAGTCATTAAAGCATTGGATCCTGAAGCATTGGATTCAGTACTGGTTAGTATCTCCCATTCTTTTCCCTCGTAGTACTGTTTGACATGTGCAGTGATTTGCCATTCATTTTTACTATATGTGGATCTGATTCATTTGAAGATCTACAGTACTTTTAGCAATCTTGAGAAGATGACTAAGCATGTGGCATCTTGCTTGAAATGCCACCTTTTGTATCATGGCCAAGGAATCTTGAGGGAACTTTCATTTACTTCCTTCCCTAATTTCTAGAATTCTGGAGTGTACAAAGTAAATGCCTTTCACATGGGGACGATCTTATCTGGCTTCTGAAGCATCACACTTGAATGAGGAATATAGACTAAAACTTAGACAGGATTCTTCTGTACGTGTATATACAGGGAAGATGTGATGCAGGTCATCTGTTTTGCCAAAACAAAACAGCAATGTTTCTAATGTTCTAATGATGATGATAACTTTATTGTCACTTTGAATGTACACCAATCGGCATACATCAAAATAAAATTTCGTTGCATACAGCTCTCAAAGGGTCACCACTTCCGATATATACTCCTTGTTCGGGGCCCGCTCAAATTTCACATTGTCCATGTGCAGCTGGTTTAAATTCTTATACCTACCTGCATCATTTTCATAATTACCATGACTGGAAAAAGCATATACTGTATGTATCCATATATTTCTCCATGTGGGGCTAATAATTATTTTAAAGGGAGAGTGGGGTTTGCAGGGGGAAAGGGCTAAAATCTTCCTCCATATAGAAAATTGTTCTGAAATTTCTACCTCCTTCATGGTGGCTTTCAGTAAAGAACAGTCGAATTTCCAGTTGTGGAGTCCAATGCCACACATCCTAGGTCTGTTTTAGCTCTTAAAAGAGCCTATTTTAAACACTCTTTTGATCCATAGTAAAATATTGTGAAGCTGAAATGCCTACATCAAAAATAGATGCTTCAATTTACATTTTGAATGTGTATTCTCCCTCTCTCCCCCCCCCTCTCTCTCATAAGGCAGCTGAAGATGCAGCCTTCTTTCACACACATTGAATTTACAAACTGCAAGGATTTCAAAGGAGTTGCATGTTCTTTCCCATCAATAAACTATGCATGAAAGAGTCCCAGAGAAATGAAGAATCATTACATATCCTTTCTGAACATCTAGATTTATTTTTGGTGATGGAAAGACAGACATCACATTAACAAACCTCACTAGAGCAAAAGACATAAGCAAAGCAAGAGAATCATTTTATTTATTGGAATGTTTAGACATTATAATTAAAAATAACAGGGAAGGTCATGAACTTAAGCTAACCAACATGATTACATCATTGTTTTCTAAACATCACATCTTATTCACTTTTTTTTCTGAATTGGAGTCATACTTCATTCTTGTTCAGGGAAAGGAATATATATATATATGAATATGTATACACTATGATTTACTGTTTCCCAAGGGCATCTCCCTCCTGTGTTTCTCTGTAAGTTCCTGATCTGGATATGCCCACTGATTGGATAAAGACATGCCCAAAGACATTATTCTCAGGAAAAGCCACAAAGGAGATCATCTCTGAAGATGAATAATTGTTCTACATGCCTACATTGCCAATGTTTTGAATTATTCATCATGTTTGGTGTGATATTGCCCAGAAACTGATTAGAAGGCAGGGTCATGAATTGTATAAGGCTGCAGTGGATAATCTCTCTTTGGGGGGGCAACATTTTAGGTTCATGCCTAAATTTACTACTTGAACCAAGTTAGCATGTTCTGACACATATTTTAGAATTAATTAGCTTCTCTTTTTTAATGACTGCTTTAGAATTGGTTCTAATTTGTCACTAAGAAAAAGTATAAAAATTATAAGCGTCACTTGATAATTAGGAACAATAATAATAATTAGGAACAATAATAATAATAACTTGATAATTAGGAACAATCCTAAGTGCTACTGATTGAAAGAAGTGTAAATCATGGAATTCTTTAAAAGACCTATAGGTAATCCTCGTATAGTGGCCATAACTGGGACTAGGAATTCAATTGTAAAGTGAAGCAGTTACTTAAGTGAAAATGTGCTTATGATCTTACTTCAGCTTTCCTTTGCTTTACACACCGGGAAAGATCAGAAATGTAAGGATTGATTACAAAGCTACTTTTTCATCACCATCATAATGGTGATGAAAATGGTTGCTGTATGAGACGGTGGTTGTATGAAGATAAACTTTACTAATTTTTGCAAACCAAGGCAGGAAGCAGGGGTAGTTTTAACTACTACTACTACTACAGGTAGATGTTTATTTCTCAAATTCACTTCACTTTGAAACTAAGAGGAACACTGCAACATTGCATGCATGTCAAATATAAGCGGGGCATGATTTTCTTGCCGGTAGGGCTGCTTTCTCCTTTGCAGAAAAAAGGACTAACATTGACCACATATATTTTTATTTTTATTTATTTTAATTCCATTTATATCCTGCCCTTCTCCGAAGACTCAGGGCGGCTTACAAGCTTAGCAGTAGCCTTCATTCTATGTATATGCCTGCTTATTAGGGCTTTCACACACACCCCAAGCGGCATTATTACAAAGTCAGCTTAATTGCCCCCAACAATCTGGGTCCTCATTTTACCTACCTCGGAAGGATGGAAGGCTGAGTCAACCTTGAGCCTGGTGGGATGCGAACCTGCAATAATTGCAGGCAGCTGGTGTTACTTAAGGAGGCATTAGCCCACTGCTCCACCAAGGCAGTGTGTCTTACATGAGATAGATTTATTTTGGCAACATAAACTGATGCAAGAAGGGAAGGCACCTCATCCACTTTTCTTGTCATCTGTTAGGTACTCTGTCTGACTTATTGGGGGGGGGGAAGAGGAATAAATTAATTTTAAAAAATAGTAGGGAGTTGCCATGCAGCAAAACAAAGCTCTAGCACTGCATGATAAAATGCATTTTAAAGTAAACACCACAGGCCCTCTTGGAAGTTAAAAAGAGTGGATAACTGCAATTTGTTTAGAAATGTGTCCACCTGCAAGAGCATTGAGGGAGGTAACCCAGGTGACAGCAAACAGTGCAGGAAGGAAACAGGCTTGAGGGGGTAGTGGGAGCAATGTCACACGCTTGGCTTTCAAGAAGCAGTTTTGTGACTGGCCATGCTCCCAAGGCAGCCGTTTTGTGAGTACAGGTAGTCCTCGACTTACAACAATTCATTCAGTGACCATTTGAAGTTACAACATCAATAAAAAAGAGTGACTTATAACCATTTTTCACACTTAAGACCATTCTCCATGGTCACACGATGAGAATTTGGATGCTTGATAGCTGACTCATATTTATGACGGTTGCAGTATTCCGGGGTCATGTGATCCCCTTTGGTGACCTTCTGACAGGCAAAGTCAGTGGGGAAGTCAGATTTACTTAACAACCATGTTACTCACATAACAGTCGCAGTATTCACTTAGCAATTGTGGCAAGAAAGATTGTAAAATGGGGCAGAGCTCCCTTAACAAACATCTCACTTAAGCAACAGAAATGTTGGGCTCGATTGCGGTCGTAAGTCAAGGACTACCTGTATCCGTCATGTCTATGGAGATTCTGTCTTCCAGGTCCCGGATGGTGCTTTTTCTTCTTTTTTTTTCTTTGAAAGACGTTTCCCTTCTCATCCAAGAAGTTTCTTCAGCTCTGAATGGATGGTGGGGAATGGAAGGATTTATATTGAGGGTGAAGGTTTGTGTCAGTGCTCTTCTGTTTATAAGGGCTTCGGGTGTGGGTGTGTGAAATGAGGGCTTTGTGATGAGTCATCAGAGAGGGGCTTGTGATGGGTCTTGTGATGGGGAGGTTACATCAGGTCAGGGTCATTGGGAGGTGAACTTCTGGGGGGGTGCTTGCGTGGGTTGGTTGAGGGTTGATGTCGTCTCTGGTTGGCTGTGTGGTTGATCTGGATTCTGAGGGGTTTGTAGGCTGGTTATAGATCAATGTGTCTATTGATGGAATTGCTTGTGGAGGGCCAGGATTCGATGAACTCACGAGCGTGGCGGTTGGTAGCGTGGCTGATGATTGTACTATTGCTCCAATCGAACTGGTGTTGTTTAATGTCAGCGTAGCGATTAAGGTTTTGGGATCGTGGCGTTGACTGCCAGCCAGCGTTCGTGGATCCCGGTTTTCAATTGACGTGATGTTTGTCCCATGTAGGATTGGTTGCAATGGTTACGGTTGATTTTGTAGATAACATTGCTTCTTTCATCCTTCCCTGTCTTGTCTTTGGTCCTGGATTTATATTCCTTGCAGACGGCTGGCCATTTGCATTCTTTTAGACCAGGGGTCTTCAAACTTGGCCCTTTTATGACTTGTGGACTTCAACTCCCAGAATTCCTCAGCCAGCCATGCTGGCTGAGGAATTCTGGGAGTTGAAGTCCACAAGTCATAAAAGGGCCAAGTTTGAAGACCCCTGTTTTAGACAGTCCTCGGGGCCACTTGGAGGTTTATCCTCAGGGTCCCCTGAGTGGCGCAAATGGGTGTGGAGCCACCTTAGACCTGAAACCTGTTGAAAAAGCACCTTCGAGAAGTATCCCTCGTGGCATCCAATCAAAATGGGTCCCCTACTTCCAAAAGGCTGGCCTGAAAGGGGCGCTCAGAGAAGCAGGCCGGCCGGGTTGGAGAAACCCTGACAGCTGATAGGCTAATTCGGCAAAGGCATTAAGGCTTCAAAAGTTATCAGCCTTTTAAGCGCCTCCTTCCTCCTCCTCCTCCTCTGCTGTGCCAATCTCCACCCTCGAGGTCACACTTCACGTGCTCTGGCCGGGGGGTTTTCGAGGGGGAAATCTTATTTTTTTTTTGCACGCGCGCGCGAAATTCTTCTTCCTCCGCGCCCCGGCGGCGTCCCAAGAAGCCAGCGCCAGGCGAGGGAGACACCCACTCCGCCAAGTAGAGCAACTCGAGGCGCGCAGGCAAAAAAAGCTGGGACTCTTCCCCACCTTCTTCCAGAGGGGGAAAAAAAAAAAAAAGCAGCGGCAACCGCCAGCCGCTCTCCGCCTCACGCTCGGGGCTTCTCGCTCCGCCATTCCGCCAAGAACCCCCTCTGCACGCTTGCTGAGGCAGCTGGCGGTAGCCAAAGGGCGCGAGCCCCGCCGCTTCCCCTCCCTCCCTCGCCGCGCCTGCCCGTTTTGCGACCCCCCCTCAGCCCTAGACGCGCCGCGGAAAGGCGAGGCGAGGGCGAGGCGAGGCGAAGAGGGCATTTCGGGCCGGCGGAGGAGACAATGAACAGCGGCAAAAGCGAGCAAGAGCTCAGCCCGGCCGAGGCCAACTTGCAAGAGGAAGAGGTACCTGGCCGCCGAAGGGGTAGTTTAAATTGGCTGCCTTGGGGGGGGGGAGGTTTCCGAGCGCGGCGTCGCTCGCCACGGGGATATTGGGGAGCCCACGGGGTGGGGGGGGGGAAAGAAAAAAAGTTTCGGGGCATAAAGAAGCGTCCAACTTCCGAGCGGGAGCAGCCTCGCCGATGCTGTGCGCTTTCTGATCCTCCTCCGCCTGGGGAGTCCATTGACACTCGGCTCCGTCCGCTTGGGAAGGCGAGGGAGAGAGATTGCGCAACCTTTGCAGAAACGAAAGGAGCTTCGGGTGTTCCGAGCAGCATCGCTTGTGGACCGGTCTTGAAATTCTAGAAGTTGGTGGAGACTGGGGTTGGGACATGTATCTTGGCAGATTGAAACGAGGGAAAATATCCTATTGTCTGTCTGTCTATCTATCTATCTATCTATCTATCTATCTATCTATCTATCTATCTATCTATCTATCTATCTATCTATTATCTATCATCTGTGTATCTGTCTGTCTGTCTATCTATCGTCTGTCTGTCTATCTATCTATTATCTGTCTGTCTATCTATCTATCTATCTATCTATCTATCTATCTATTATCTATCATCTGTCTGTCTATCTGTCTGTCTATTATCTATCGTCTGTCTGTCTCTCTATCTCTCTATCTCTCTTATCTATCATCTGTGTCTGTCTGTCTATCTATCTATCTGTCTGTCTGTCTGTCTATTATCTATCGTCTGTCTATCTATCTATCATCTGTCTGTCTATCTATCTGTCTGTCTGTATCTATCGTCTGTCTGTCTGTCTGTCTGTCTATCTATCTATCTATCTATCTATCTATCTATCTATCTATCTATCTATCTATCTATCAGTATAGTGGGGTTTTTTTGCCCCGTTGTAATCATGTGTTTCTTTTCCTGGTTTTAGTGTCCACCGCAAACTGCTGGTTTAAAGCAGCATATTCCTTTAAAAAGCCAGGCGCCCAGATTAATAGATAACGTATCGAGCGCATTCTTTTCCGATGAGTTAAGATGCGGAAAACTTGTATAAGAACTTGGGGTAAATTTTAATCCGCAATGTCATATGCAGGAGAAAGTGAAATCAAACAGAATAAAAAGGAGGTTAGTTATGGATCATTTGCAGCTGCAGGTTAGCAGTATCCCGTGGTTTAGCAGCCTGGTTTTGTGAATGTTTGGTCTGAAATAAATATTTCCAGGGAGGTGCGTGTTTTCTAGGTGTGCAGCCTTGCACGCATGTGCCCAGAAGTATCTTTTGACATTATAACATAACATTTGCCTTTATAAAATGCAGTTGTTTAAACGATACGGTGACAGAGATTCAAAACTCAGTCTTGGAGCACCAGGACCTGATGTTGATTTGTGAGAGAAACTTTTGTTTTTCCTTGTGACTCTGTCAGAAAAAAAAAATGTAACTCATAGTTTTGGCAACTTGGTAAGACAGTTACAATTAACTACATTAACAATACACACATGCATATACAGGAAGAGAATTTTATCTTGGGGAAAAATAATACTCCCCATGTAAATAATATTTCTAAAGCATATAGCAATCTATTGATTGCAATAAATAACTTTTGCCACACTAACTGGTTACCAAGTGATAATACCATGTAGATAAAAATACTGCTTATTTAGATATAAATTAAAAAAAATCAGAAAATAAGGTTTTTATGATGTATTGTAATCTACAGTATAAGACATTTTAAAAAAAACTTAGAAACTATAATTCATCTGGATTTATTTTCAGAGCTAGTAAGATTTGGTATCTTTATGAATATTTACTTCATTTTTTTAATCACACCTGGGAAAAGAAAGCTCATAATATTGTCATCATGAAACCTTCCTACACTGTGAGCAGATTTCATGGTTTTATTGTAGAAGTTTGAAGTTCTGGAACGGGGAATTGTTAAGAGGATATATCTGCATGGCTATCAGATAAGGCATATCCTTTCTTCCAGTAATGCCAATTATGGGGCAGGTTTGCTTTTAGAAACAAAGCGAAGAACATTTTCAGAGGACCTAGAAGTAGGGAAATTCTTAAAGGAACACTATTGCTGCAGCATTTCCGAAGAAGTGATATTCAAACACTGACTCTCATTACTTTCATAGTAGCAGGGGATAAAGCAGGCAGCTCTTTTTTAAGAGCCTCTTGTTTTATAGGAATATCAGACAAAGAGAAATAGGTTAATTTAAGATTCCTCTCCAGTGTTATTCTTTAGTATTTGTTCTGTAGGGTTGAGTTGAATTTTGACATGGATTTCAGGAAAAGAGTGGTGGTTTTAAAAGTTGCACGCTGAAAGACGACTCATCCCCATGAACTCTGCAACACCTTTTTGGAATTGAATCTGAAGTGCTGTTTGGCTATTTACAGCAAAACCAATTACTAAAAAAAAAGAACGAAAGAAAAGACCATGCTTTCCTTAGAATATCTGACTCAAGTAAGATTTGATGGATAAAACTAAATGTGCTTCTAAGATGTGCAGAAACTGAACACATTATACCAAGAAGGTTTTTTCCCCTTAAGATATTTAAAAATAAGACATATGTTCATATTTAGCTTCCTACAGCTGCACAGTCTACAATAATAATGCTAAATCTTGGCAAATGAAAGTATGGCATAAATGAAACTGAGAATAAGTAATGGGAACTATAGTCATTCAATTGACTTTGGGTGATACAAACCAACTTGGTAATTTAACTGCCTAGTACTCTTGAATTCTCCTTTTGCTTTTACCCTATAAGTGTGCTTACCTAGTTAACATACTCAGTATATCATATTTTGTAGGGATTCTCCCATAGAATATACTGATATTCCCACTCACAACATTGGGAATGCAAACTAAAGGGTCAAAATCTTGGTCCAGTGGAGGGAAGTGTTTCACCCTTTCCCCAAAACTATTTTTCAAAATGTGCTTCTTCCTAAGGCTCCTGTAGTAGGATAGCAATACAGGGTCCATGTCTGCAATGACAAGCTAGATAAGTGTGTTTTAGCATGTTTTGCCAATCCAGCCCAGGTAGTCAGTTTACGATTCAGTGAGGTATGTGAAACTTGAACAGTGAATTAAACAGGTAACCCATAAGTGAAGAAGTGGAAACCATGTAAATACAAAGCTAAACCTCTATGAAGATTCTCAGTCATCCAGGACATGGTTGTCCCGAAGGTGCTTTTTCAAGAGGCAATTGGACTTTCTTGGGGGTTTTTTTATTGAAAAGTTTTACAGTACATTTTTGAGTACAAAACCCCTCCCCCTCCCCTCTCCCCAAACCTCCCCAACTCTCCCCTCCCCTCCTCCCCCTCCCCGACTTCCCAGAGCTAAATACAGGGTATAAAAATACAAAACAGACATAATCTAAAATATGCAAACAACAATAAAATATTAAATTCTATCGCACTTTAACTCTTAATAAAATAACTACAAGCTAGTTATACATCATATAAATCCGCTACTTATTCAAATGCTAAGTGAAACTTTTTAGACCCATATTTATTCTGGATATAATCAATCCATCTTCTCCACTCCACAATATACTGTTGCGATTGGTCTTTCAAATACGCTGAAATCTTTGCCATTTCCGCCAAATTGGAGACTTTTAAAGTCCATTCTTCTATAGTCGGCAGTTCTTCCTTCTTCCAATATTGCGCTACTATTTCTTGGTTTTTTTTTAAGACCTTTTGCTTCTCATCCAAGAAGCTTCTTCAGCTTCAGATGAGAGAGAAGCTTTTTGGATGAGAAGTGAAACGTTTTCAAAGTAAAACAAAGTCAAGTTGCCTCTTGAAAAAGCACTTTTGGGATATGTAAATACAATAATCCAACATAGTTCTTTGTTCGTTTTTCCCGAGCATTAACACTGAGTATATGTAACATGAAGGGTTATAATATCAGTACTCTAGAGCCATTTCAGTAATCAAACGAAGAATTCTTAGAAATCAGAAACTGCTACAATGAGGTACAGAAAAACATTGCAACATATTGTATCTTGTCTAATTTTACAAAAACAAATCTATGGCTAAAATTAGACATGAATCCAAGTTTCCATTTCCAGAGCTTATGTGTTTCTAATATACTATTGTATCTTCAGGATCAGTTACGAACTGAAGAGTCTTCATGATTATTAGTGGGGATGTGCTCGCAGTTGAATTATATGCAATGTAGACTGGCTAAAACTGATTGTGTAACCAGGATAATACATGTTCAGAAAAAAGATAATGGTACTGTTAACATTAACATTTTGTTAAACTCCCCAAACTAAAATCCATGTCTTTGTTTCTTAAAGTTTGGAAAGTCCAGCCTTTCAATTATTCTAACAGTTTCAAAACAGTAGGCTATTTCTAATAATGTTAAATGAAACATCTGAAACTATATTAAATGAAAACAAAAATGCATAAGCTATTTAAGGATTTGATAGTAAGTTTTGACCTGAATTAATGCTGTTCAAAATCAGTCTAATTTCAGTTTCTAAAAATTATTTTACTTCTAGCAGATGGGCTAGAAGGATATGTTTAATTTTTGGGAACTTGGGCAACTATTCCCTTTTTATAATATTACTGAGGGGATAGCGGTATCTTTACCAAGTACTAATATTTCTTGTTACTATACCAAGGGGTTTCTTAGTTTTCTGAGTTATTATGCATATAATACAGATTTTGCTACTATAGATTCTTGGTGGTGAATTAACGTGAATTTAGTGTGGGAATTAGCATTTTTCTTTGGAAAGAATTCCAAAATTGGGGTACCACTACTGAAAATTCAGTAACCTTGGTTCTATACTATGTGACAGGACCTCTTCAGCTGAATAGAAGAGAGAAAAACCAAGATTGGTTGGTTCTTACTGCTTTTGCCTTAATTTGTTGTGTGAATTCAGTCAATGTGGCTTGTAAAAATGGTTTGCGGTTTAGGATATCATGTGAATTTAATCAAATCCCGACATGGTATGAAATCTTAGCACAAACAATGTGTCCCAAATTGTTTTGCAGGTGTGCATATGGTTGGCAAGAATACCATTATTTCCTCACTATAATTTTGCATTGATTGACAAATAGTGGTGTGCTGTTTTGGGTATGGCTTTAAAATCTGAACATTGTAGAGGTAGCTTATCCATCAAAGGAAATTGCTATCAAATGATGGTCACCTGCAAAATACTAAGGAGCACTAGTTATGCTTATGGATCTCTTTATCTTGTTCTCTCCAGGCTTTATGTCCCTAGACCTCTCTGTTGATGCTATCCGTAAAGCTTGGACACTTTCCTTCTTTGTTAAAAAGTAATTGTACAACCTCTCCCCCTCCACGCAAGAAAGTCATAGTCTCAAAATTCCCCACGTGGCCATTGACTACAATTCTCTCTTTAAATGTTCTGAGCAAAATCAGAAAGTGCTTACCTTGCATACATGCATCTCACACTTGACTGCCCCCCCCCACAATTTCTAATGTATGGATGTCCATCAATGTAAAGTAAATGAAATTCAAAAATAACAAACCGCCCTACATACATACTTGATTAAAGCAAAACCAAACAAAAATTTATTACTTTCAATTTAAAGAAGTGTATGTTAATTTAATCTTTAAAGCAGCTACTAGAATGTATTAAAATGTATTCTCAAAATGCACGTGATGTGCACGCACGCATAGATATTCATGCTTTTTGGGGTAAGTAACTTTATGCAAAATGCAGAGTAAAAAATAGAACAGAAAAATATCAAAAGTGGGAGATAAGAAATCAGAGGGATGCCTAACTAAATCTAGTTTGTATCAACACTATTTTACTTGTGTCTTTTTGTCTTGGGAAGCTATCCTTGCTCCCACTATGTCTATACATTGGTTTTGTTTCTTTTCAGTTTCTCCTCAACCCCATTCAACCACAACTTTCTCAGTCTTCTTTCTTTTCCACCCATTCACTTTCACATTGTATATTTTGCTTCACAAGTCATTCTTTTTCACGATATTGCCCAGATCACCTCAATTTACTCCTTTTTTTCATACTGTTTATTCACTATTGTATTCATGCCACATCCATTCGTGATTCTCTTTATTCTTGTTAACTTGATAACTTAAAATAGTTCAATCTTTTCAAATACCTATATTTAAAACATTGCACAACATTGCTGTTTCTTACTGTAACTTTGTAATGAACATTCATTAACTAATGCAATTTGGAACCAATAATAAATTTATATGTCTTGATATATCAAAAGTGAACAGAATTCATCTTGCCTTAACAGAAGCCTGATAAATGCAATATGATCACATACCCCAAGACCCTCTGAAAGGAATTCATTTTTGCTGTGCAGGTACTCCTTGAGTTACAGCCCATAATGTAATCTGCTCCATTGAACTGCCTCACTTAATGAACCCCCCCCATCCCTGCTCTCCCAGTGCAATCATAAAATGAATGCGCCGGTTGTTAAGTGGAACATGGGGTGTCTCAGGTGGGGGGAGATCCTGGGAGCCTGTAGTGGTCTTAACGTGAAACCCAATTGTAAGTACCTTTTGGGGAAGGGTTGTTGCTAAGTGACCAGTCACAAGTCGAGGACTGTATTGAACTGTACTCCAAAGCTGCTCCCACAGATATGGTGTAATTGCTGTGAAGGCCAGATGGCATTTAGTCAAACAAGTTGCAAAAATGGCAGTGATGACTTGAGGAATGGACTCTTGTAAGGAAGGGAGAGGACCTTTAAGAAATTATGGTTTCCAGGCTCTTCAACGTTTTAATATTCAAGCAAATACTCAGCATTGGTCCTTGAAATAACCTGGCAATGAGTGCACCTGGTATAGCATAAAAGACAAGTTGTTAGCTCTAACAGCTAGCCAGTTATGATGAGAATAAGAATCCTTTACGGAAGAATGGCATTGTAGAAATGAAGCTTCAAGGGGTATCCCACTCAATTGGTAGCTATTGACAGGAAATTATGCTTATGATAACTGTATAAATCAACTCTCCCGAACATTTACACAGGCATTTTATAGTCTCATATACAACATAATCTACATGAAACTTTCTTTTAAAAATATTTGAAATAAAACCATGCTTGTATGCATGGACATTTACTTGTTTATTATGCAACAACATAGGCATCATTAGAAGCAAATGATGCAAGTTATGAAATTTGTATTGTGTTATGTCACGTTGTGAATGATCTACAGAATATTGTATATGTCATTTGAACAGTAATGTGTGAGGTCACTGCGCAGTGCAGACACCCGTGTGCCACATATCTGTTGTAACCCAATTATAGGAACATTTCAATGGAACTGCAAGTATGCTGCAAGTGTATTTTACTCCCACATAAGCAGGTATAATACTAAAGCATAATAGAAGTAACTTTTCTAATGGTGTTGTTTCCTCTTGCCACTCTTGCCCAGATCATTGTGTGTTTAAAACTAGATGTAGACCATTACTTGCTTTTGGCTTTTGCAGTATTATGGTCTTGTTTTCATTCTCTGAGATACTGGAAAATATTTGAAATGTGTATTATCTTTTAAGCATGCTTAAATGAATCCAAGTTTTTTATGCTTTGATCTATGGTGTATTATTTATATGCAAGATCTTTATAATACATTTTTCTCAATCCAGAGGGCTAACTAGGACTGGCCAGAGCAATGGACCATTTTCAGCCATAGATCACTGAGTGATTTTGAGAATGACTTTCTCAGATTAGACTCTTTGCTGTGGGGAAAAAAATAGGATGGACCATAGGGTGGCCACCTTGAACTTCTGGAGGAAAGATATAAAATAAATCTAACAAACAAACAACATTTAGTACTTCAGGGTTATTGGGATTGGTGCATCTGTTGATATGATCCAGGATTGTCTTTCTGTGGTCCTTTGGGCCACAGTATTGCATTAATCCACCACATGGTGCCCACACTACCAATGTGCTCATTGACACTTCTCTTGGCTTCTTCATGCTGCTTGACTCATCCGATTTTTTTAAATTAAAATCCTTGGATTTAAAAATAATGGGAGGTTGCAATAGTTTGCTTAGCAGTTATGTCCACCTTCCCAGAAACAGGACAGAGATAAGCAGAGGTAGGAGTGTTCCACAGAGGGAGACTAGAGTGGGTGGAAGATAGAATTGTAGTAAATTGGTGCCTTGTAAATGTTTGTGTTTCCACTGAAGCATTTTGTCCATAGTTATTTTGCCAGAGTGTTCTCCACATTTGGAATCTGTCTATAACTGTCCCCAAATTATTTCCCCTAGCATAGGAGATAGTTCAGCTCATCTGCCTTTGCTGCTAAAACTTTCATATATTAGTAGCAACAATTCCTTTCCCTCTTCTGGTTCTTTTATTTATGTATTTGAGTGCGTAATGGTTCCTGTCAGACATTGTTGAACTTCATTTACTTTCTGTCTAATTTCCTGGCCTGTTATGATAATTCTTCTTAGTCAATCCTCTGGACTCATGGAAAATGCAAAGGAAAGCAAATTGTCTCTAGAGTCCCAAGGATATTTGCATTTCCTTGGATTTTTTGCACGAATAGAAATATTTATTTATATTGCCCATTTTTAAACTTGATAGGACATTTCTTTACCACTGGTTGTAAATTTGGCTTATTTTGAGGTTTTGGCAGAATGATATCCAACTTTCCTAAAGCAAAAACAGACTGAGCATAATCTTTAATGTATTAAAATTCATCATCTGAATGAAGAATTACCCTCATTTGGCAGATGTGTTTTCATGGATGAAAATCCATCAACTGCATGAAATTTTAGTCAGTTGGAAGATGTATATGGCTGCAGAGGAAATTAAAGTAGTGAGGTCACTTATGTGGCTATGAAATGCAAATAATTCTGAATAAAACTTTAATAGGTAGAATAAAAGCACAGCAACTATTCACATAAGCAGGGAAACCATCATTTCCATTCAGAAGATGATGGTTTCCTTTCACAAAGAAAATTAAACTTTTTGAAGTGATCTGTGTGAAATTGTTTATCACTGTTTACTTTTGTTCCAGTTCTTCAGGAAATGGGCTTGATTGATGAAAGTATATACTGTAACACTTTTTGATACATTTAAAAAACAGTACTTCCTCAGGTTGAGTTTAACTCCTGTTAATGTCATGGACATGATAATTTCCTGACAGTGAGAACAATTAATCAGTGGAATGTCTTGCCTTGAAAAGTTGTGGTGCTCCATCATTGGAGGTTTTTAAGAAGAGACTGGACAGCCATTTGTCCGAAATGGGTCTCCTGCTTGAACAGATTAGACTAGAACAGGATTCCTCAACCCCCACCCACCCCTAGGTCTGTGGACCGGCACCAGTCCACAAAATGCCAGAAACTAGTCTGTGTAAAGAAGCAAAGCCCCATCTGTGGGATGCAGGCAGCAGCATATGAAACCATGCCTCCTCCAATCTGTGGAAAAATCTCTCTCCACAGAACTGGTCCCTGGTGCCCAAAAGGTTGGGGACGGCTAGACTAGAAGACCTCCTAGGTGTCTTCCAACTCTGTTGTTATTCTGTTACTTTTAGGGTAATGAGAAGTGTTTTGCTTTGTTTATTCCAAGATGCTTTTTCAGCTCCCCAGTCTAGCCTATAGCCTTGCTATTTCCTGTGGTCTTCAAAACAAGTACTGTACTAACCAAGTATGACCATGTTTAGCTCCTCAACCTCTCAGCCAAGGCTGGTGACTCCACCACAAGTTGTAGACTTGATATCTTTTACAGTAGATACCGTATTTTCTGGCGTATAAGATGACTTTTTAACCCATGAAAATCTTCTCAAAAGTTGGGGGGTCGTCTTATACGCCCAGTCGTCTTATATGCCGGAAAATAGTACATAAATCAATTGAGCGCCCCTGTTCTTGCAAAGCAACTTCAAGCCTCCTTAGTTCAGTCCCCACTCCAACGTGACTCTCCCTTCCCACCCCCAAGAGCCTCTAAGCCCCTTCCCCTCCCCCTTGCAAATGCCATACCCCGGGAGCGGCAGGAAGCCCCTCCTCCTCGCCCAAGCGGCATCTGAGCATAAGCAGAGCACGCCCTGCTACCGGCTATCTCTCCTGGCAGTCTGGACAGTGGTACTTGGTGGCCTGGCGCCCCTCTTGCCCGCAGACCACGCAGCGGCCCTCGCCAGCCGGCCTCGACATGACCGCCCCAAGCCCGGCTCTCCAGCACGTCTTCCGGGCCCGCCTGGCCAACCGCCTCCTGGGCGGGGCTTGGCTCCAGACACGGTGGCTGCTCCGTCTGCAAATGTGCTCTCAAAGCCAGATTGCGCTTAGCTGTGCAGGCTGCCGAAAGGCGGGGACTCGGAGTTCCCGTGGTGGTTGCGGCTTCTGGCGTGCCGTTTGCAGAGTCTGGCCTGGAAGAGCGCGTCGTGTGAATGCAGCTCTTGCATTTATTCCAAAGGGCGGGTGGAAGGAAAAGCCCCTTTGGGCTTCAAAAGGGAGGCTTTGCACCATCTGCATCAGACGGGGCTGAATCGGGCTTGTGTCGGACACTTGGCAACTGGCATGTAAGTATTTTCCGGCATATAAGATGAAAAATCTTGAAAATCTTCTCAAAAGTCGGGGGTCGTCTTATACGCCCAGTTGTCTTATATGCCAGAAAATACGGTACCTTTTTTTCCAGTCAAGAATTGTTCCTAACAGATACTATATGTTAATAGAAGCCCACTTTAAAAATATTTGCTCTGTCAACCTCTAAAAGAATGTTCTTGTTCAGGATTCAAACAGCTGGGTATAGGATTCTTACAGTAATGGTTGGGCAGAGAACACTTTTCTCTCCACCGTTCCTGAAAAGTTTCTTCATATGTATGCACTGCAAAAGCTTCACAACTCACCACCAGTTCAAATTAGAATTGAGGTGAACTATAAAGTATATAGTGCCGCGTAACAGAGTGAGCGCCTGTTACTCATCCCAGCTTCTGCCAACCTAGCAGTTCGAAAGCATGTAAAAATGCAAGTAGAAAAATAGGGACCACTACGGTGGGAAGGTAACAGCGTTCAGTGCGCCTTTGGTGTCTAGTCATGCCGGCCACATGACCACGGAGACATCCTCGGACAAGCGCTGGCTCTTCGGCTTTGAAACAGATGAGCACCGGCCCCTAGAGTCGGAAACGACTAGCACGCATGTGCGGGGGAACCTTTACCTTTACCTTTTTATAAAGTAATATGAAAGTTGTTTCCCTGCATCCCGATCCTGTGGTGCATATCAAACATGCCAGTGTTTGACTTTCATGGGCTTTAAACCTCCAGATGTTGGAGACTTCAGCTTCCACCAGTTTCAGCCAGCATGGCCAATGGGAACTGTAACTATAACTGAAAATATCTGGAGGCAACAAATTTCTTTCCTCAGGGCTAAACAGATAGAACTCAGGCTAGTTCTGTCTTCCCACTCTTCACAATTGTAAATGTCCGCATGATATACTTTGACAACTTTCAGCTGTACACTTAGTTCCTAGCCTATGGATCAGGTCTATAAAAGAATTCCCAGAGTGATAAATTATTCTGCTCCTTTGTTGTACAAGTATATGAAAATGTTGCATATCCTGGAAGCCCATTAGACATGAAATTTTGATGTTTAGAAGCACTGGTTTTTCTTTTAATTTACAAACTTATACAGTTCTGTGTACCTAGACCTAGAGAGTTCCCAAAACATGTAGAAAGCATTTTGTAATTTTTGGAATTATCCAGTGGCAGGTGTTGTCTCTTATATGAACTTTGGACTTTTAGTGCCTGTTATCCACCTCATTACTGAAAATCCACATTTCTCTTTACATAAATTCCAGTATGGATATGTGTACAGCTATTATCAATACTGACAATAGTCTTGAATGTGGGGCTGCTGTATTCTGAAATAATGACAAAATGAAATTTGAAATATAGATAGTCCTCAACTTACGACCACAACTGAGCCCAAAATTTCTGTTGTTAAGTGAGACATTTGTTAAGTGAGTTTTGCCCCCATTTTATGGCTTTTCTAGCCACAGTTATTAAGTGAATCACTGCAGTTGATAAGTTAGTAACCTGGTTGTTAAGTGAATCTGGCTTTCCCATTGACTTGCTTGTCAGAAGGTTGAGACCTTCTGTTGCCAAGCATCTGAATTTTGATCACATGATCATGGGGATGCTTCAAAGGTTGCAACTATGAAAAACGGTCACAAGTCACCTTTTTCAGTGATGTTATGAGTTTGAATGGTCACTAAATGAACTGTTGTAAGTCAAGGACTACCTGTACATTATTGTAGCAGTCTTCCCATTAATATATTTTATTTATTATTTATTTTTCACATTTTCGTAACACCTATCTTTCTCCAAGGGGAACTCTGGGCGATGTGCAATGAAATGTTAAAATATAAAGCAATATATATTGTTCTTGTTTTAACCATTTGGTTGAGTCCAGTTCTTGGTGACTTTACAGGCAAGTGTTCCCCATGCTACCCTGTCAAGCACAGCTTCTTTCAGGTGTTGGATATTCATCTTTGTATCAGCTTTGATGTTGTCAAGCCAGCCTGTTCTTTGCTTGCCCGTTCCACTAACCCAGGGGTATCAAACTCAATTTCATTGAGGGCCGCATCAGCATTGCGGTTGCCCTCAAGGGGCCAGGTGGGTATGGCCAGGGTGGGCGTGGCCTACTGGGTGGGCGTGGCTAGAGTGCATACGGCCTACTGGGTGGGCATGGCCAGCTCTACATCGTTCGCATCAAGGGTGCCTATGGGGGCCTGGGCAGGAGTGGGACAGATCTGAGGGTCTCTGGGCCAGGGCCAAGGCAGTGGGGGCCGTTCCCTCACTGTTTCCAGGATGGCTTTGCGGGCCACATGAAACCACTTCGCAGGCCAGATCCGGCCCCCAGGCCTTGTGTTTGACATGTCTGCACTAACCATTCCTAGCATCATTGACTTCTCCAATATGACATGGTCAAAACAAATCAGATGTACTCTTGAGATTTGGGCTTCTAAAATTTAAGAGGCAAGATATTAAAATTAGTTAAAAGATGAGGGGAGGGCTTTCAGGGGAGTAACCAGCCCCATGGCTTGGTGGTCCCCTGGGCTCTCCACCTGCATGTCTCCATCTTCAGTGTCCTGTTATGTTGTTGGTTTAATTCCAATGTTGGGCCTCCGGTGCTGCTCATATATACAGGCTGTGTCTGTATGGCTTGATGTTAGGAATAAACAAAGAATTTTCTTTTCATAGCCCTATTCACCTGTTTCCTGTAATACTATGTTTACCAAAAACAGATCTTCCTGTAGTTCCTGCAATAGAGAAATTTTGTTTGTTTCACCTTTTGCATTCTAATGACTCATTAGTACTGCAATATGTTGTCTTCCTTAACGTTGCATTTAGCACTAGTAATTTGCAATAGAATTCCTTGATGGTTTCCACCATTGTCTCTATAGTAGGTTCATACATTTATATAATATTGATGTTAAACAGTAATTTTAATGTATCATTTATGTCCATGTACCTACTAAAAGTCCACTGAATGGAAAGTATTGTTGTCATTCCGTTGTATGATCTTACTATCTAATAATCTGATTTAAAGTGGCCCATTTGTTCCTAAAGCACACAGTTAAGTATGCTTCATTTCTGATTGGACCCTTTCAAGTTTTTCTTAGGATGCTGTTTCTCACTAACCATGTCCCAGTTGCACATGTCATTGAAAAACAAGGAACTCCTCTTTCAGTACTGGCACTGCCGGTGATCAGACTTTTTTTCAGCTTTACTCAGGTCTTGTCATCATCTCCAAATATTCTCATGAGCAGTTTATTTATTTATTTATTTATTTATTTATTTATTTATTTATTATTTAGATTTATATACCGCCCTTTCCCGAAGGACTCAGGGCGGTTTACAGGATATTTAAAAGAAAAATCAATACAAAAGTTAAAAACAATTTAAAAAGATTAAATCAATCCCTGAGAGAAAAATAAAAACCCCAGTTAAAGTTAAAAATTCTCAGCCTGGGCCAGAGAGCTCGAAGAGCCAGGTCTTCAGGTCCCGGCAGAATGAACGGAGGTCGGGGGCAGTCCTAAGCTCTGCGGGCAGCTGGTTCCAAAGGGCAGGCGCGCCCACTGAGAAGGCCCTACCCCTGGGTGTTACCCGCCGGCAATCTAACCGCCGGCACCCTGAGAAGACCCTCCCTGTGGGAGCGCACTGGACGAAGGGAGCTTGATGTTCTTCCCCAATAACCATGATGAGATAGCTCTTGTTAACCCATGTTAATTCATGTTTATTACGCCTTGATGAAGTGACTTGCAGGTGGTTGCAGACATATTTAATTAGATCAGGGGTGTCAAACTCAATTTCATTGAGGGCCACATCAGCATTGCGGTTGCCCTCAGGGGGCCAGGTGGGTGTGGCCTGGGTGGGCATGGCCTACTGGGTGGGCGTGGCCAGCTCTACATCGTTGGCATCAAGGGTGCCTATGGGGGCCTGGGCAGGAGTGGGACAGATCTGAGGGTCTCTGGCAGGAGGAGGGTCTCTGCGCCAGGGCCAAGGCAGTGGGGGCCATTCCCTCACTGTTTCCAGGATGGCTTCGCGGGCCGCATGAAACCACTTCACAGGCCGGATCCGGCCCCCGGGCCTTGTGTTTGACATGTCTGAATTAGATGGTGTGTTTGCAGTCTTAGTTGAAGACAACCATTTGGCTATCTAGTTCTTGAATTGTGTTCCTGCTTCTTGTTGGTGACTCTTGACTCTTAGACTGACTGATTACCCAATCTGGCATCCTATGACTCTTGGAATATTTTGGATGAAGCTATTGCTTCTTGGGCTGTGTTTGGCTTTCTTCAGGCAAGCTGTCTTTACTAGGCATTCGAATCACATTCCTGTTATCTGCCTAAACTGCAGTAAATATTCTGCTTCTAAAAGTACTGTGTTTGTGTGTGCATGTCAGCAATCTTGAAATAGAACATTGTGTTTTGGGAATTAAAAGACTCAGCTACCAATTTTTATGTATGCCGGTATCCCCTTACCATTATTGGGGAGAGATCCGCTGTGCAAAATGTGAGCAGGGGATCAGGGATGAAAAGTGCAAGAGGCTCTTTTGCAATTTACTCAACTTGAAAATAAGATTTAAAACCTGAAACTGTGCCTCTCCAACTTGAAATGGGAAACAAAGAAGGGACTTCAGTTGAGAGATTTATCACTTATGGTAAAGTTTAAATTGGTTTTCCACTGCCCAATATTACCAGTAAAGAAGCCCCACTTCACCGAATACTATTTTATGCAGGATTTAAGAACAGTGAATCAGATTATCGTGACTCCAGTTACTTTCCAATTAAACATAAGTTGACGTCTGATCTTGCCCTGGGTTTGCCTAACTTGACAAAGCCTTTTCAGCTGTTTGTACATAAACAAAAGCGGGTGGCTGCTGGAATACTAACATAAATGCTGAGCAGGTGGCAATGTATATTTTTCCAAAAAAGGTGGACCCAGAAGCAGTAAGATTGCCAGCTTGCCTACAAGCCACCACTGACATGGGTATTCTGGTAAAAACTGCAGAAAAATTAACTCTTGCCCAGCCAATGACTGTATACGGGCCACATTCTGTGTTAACAATGTTGGAACAGAAAGGAAATCCTTAGTTTGCTCCAAGCAGGATGGCCAATTAGCAGACAATACTCCTGGACAATCCTATTGTCACCTGGCCACTACTACAATACTTAATCC
The DNA here is from genome assembly GCF_947247035.1 of Vipera ursinii. Taxonomy (NCBI): domain Eukaryota; kingdom Metazoa; phylum Chordata; class Lepidosauria; order Squamata; family Viperidae; genus Vipera; species Vipera ursinii. The sequence goes on from NC_139513.1 coordinate 194,853,089, forward strand.
TGGCACAAAATAAGCAGGAAGAACTTGAACATGACTGTGTATATGTGACTGAAATTACCTCTTCCAGCTGCCCTGATCTGAAAGAAAGCCCACTACTCAGTGAAGCTCTGGAGTACTTTGCGGATGGCTGCAGCACTATAGTCTAGGGAGGAGCAGTGGCGTAGCGTGGGGGGTGCAGGGGGGGCCGGCCGCACCGGCCGCAACATCTGGGGGGGCGCATTAGATGCATTTTACTTTAATTACATCAGTATTTTCATAACAAACAATACATGTGCTTAGGGGGTAAGGGTTTCTTTAACTAATCTAGTGGAAGAGACTCGAGTGCTAAAATCCACGGGTTAGGGGGCGCAAATTACTTGCCTTGCCCCGGGTGCTGACAACCCACGCTACGCCACTGGGGAGGAGACCAGGGTATTTAGTGCTCACAAAGTGTGTGTGTGTTGAGGGGTAGCAGAAGCCAACCCTCTATCCCCTCACACCTTGGGACAAAAAGCAGAACTGTTTGCAAAGGTTCATGCTCTCACTCACTGTAATCTCTGATAAAACTGTCAACATTTATACTGATTCCTACTGTTCTGTCCCAGCCCACGTCAGTCCTTGCTATGCTCACAAGGAGAAACCCCTCTTCCAATCAAGCAGGCAGGAAACGCAGGAAAAAACCCCAAACCCATTTTATTATTCACAGACCTGAGTCAATGTCCAAGGCAAACAAACACAGTTCACAGAAACTCGATCCTTAACATGAACGGTTGCCTTCGGCAACCAGCATCTCCCGCACCTTCCCTTTTATTATGCAGCCAAGGCGTGGCTTTCCTAAGGCCTGCTCCTTTGCCTTTGGAGCCACCCCATTGCATTCCTTTGCCTGCTCTCTTTTCTTGTCGGTGCTGTCGCACATCCTGAATATTTCCCACCTGCGCTTCGTTGCTGTCCAACTCAGACTCACAGCACAGCTGTGTCTCAGCCTGAGCGCGAGTAGAGGGGCCAGGCTCCTTGTCAGACTGTAAGTCTTGGAGCTCCTGAGAGCCATCCTCTGACTCTAATGTCACTCCAGGCCCCTCCTCTGATTTCTCAGACTCAGCTGCCGGATCCACGGGCTGGCAAGGAATGGCATGTTTCTGGAGTATTGCATGTGCATCAGGCTTTGTGGAAAGAGAGGACATTGATGACTGGTAGCAGTATTAAACATGTAGAATTTTTTTTGACGCTGCTGGAAGTTATAACCTATCCAACGGACACAGCTATTCATACATCCAAAAGGAAGTGATCCCATCACTAAAGGAAACCATAAGGCTGGTGAGACAGCTAAGCAGTTGCCAAAAAGACATTTCTGAAGTCAAAATCAAAATGTTAGTTGCCTCAAATTACTTTACTTGATCATCCATAGTTCACTGAAAAGGAAGAAGCTGTAACAGAAAGACACTCTAGAGTTCTGATGGTTGGCTAAAGACTTACTCAGGAAAGCTTGTGGTGCCAAAGGTCTTCATATGACAAATGATACAGGACTTTCATCACTCTGATCATTAAAGTGCAACTGTAATGGGGGGAGAGGGGGGCTTACTAGCCAGACAAATTGTGATCCTGGGACTACATCTGGAAGCTAATGGGTGGTGGCACAATGTGAAATCTGCTTAAAGAATAATCCAAACATTGTAAGGTAAAGGAGCAGGGCCTGGGGACGCCTAGCAAGTGAACCTTACAGAATTATTTAGGATGCAACCATATCGATGCCTGCTTGTTTTTCTGGACAAGTTTTCAGGATAGCCCAAAGCCTCTCCCTGCAGGAACAACAAAATTAGAGAAGTAACCATGCAGAAATCAGTCAGAGGTTCAGAGTGTCTCGAACAATAGGATCAGAATATAGGCCACATTTCATTTCCCAAGTGTCCCAGCAAGCATCAAAGGCCTTTCAGATCAGCTGGAAACTACATTGTCTGTTTGGAGACCCCACAGCAGTGAGCAGATTGAATCGATGAACCAGACCTTAAATGCCATTTGTCCAAGCTCTGTCAGGAAGCCCAATTAAAGTGGCCACAAGCTCTACTGTTACCCTGATAAGAATTAGGGTATCACAAGCTAGGAATTAGCCCTTTTGAGATTCTAAATGGAAAATTCTACCCAGTGGCTTCACTATAGTAGCACATGGTACTCAAATGTCTGTTGTGGGAAATGAAATGCTTAAATAGTATATGATTCACTGATAACCCATGCATCCTTAATACTAGCTGGATCCATAAGACCAGAGTAAAACGTACAGCAGAGCCAAACGTGTCCAAAAACAACAGGCAATTGAACTTGTGGGGCACTTGACATTTTTTTAAATAACTGGAGTATGGGCAGTGATCAAGGCCCTACCCATATTTTACAGTAGTAATAAAACTTTTTCAGCCTTCTTTGTATATAGAAGAAGAAAGAAGACCATGTGTATTATAGGTTTGTTGGGATTTAGTTATTAGAGAAATAGATTACAGAATATTTTGGTATTTAATCTTTGAAATTAAATCCCTTTAGACCAGACATGTCAAACACAAGGCCCGGGGGCCAGATCCGGCCCGCGAAGTGGTTTCATGCGGCCCGCGAAACCATCCTGGAAACAGTGAGGGAATGGTCCACACTGCCTTGGCCCTGGCCCAGAGACCCTCCTTCTGCCAGAGACCCTCAGATCTGTCCCACTCCTGCCCAGGCCCCCTTGATGCAAATGATGTAGAGCTGGCCACGCCCACCCAGTAGGCCATACGCACTCTAGCCACACCCACCCAGTAGGCCACGCCCACCTAGGCCATACCCACCCGGCCCCTTGAGGCCAAACGCAATGCTGATGCGGCCCTCCATGAAATTGAGTTTGACACCCCTGCTTTAGACAGATTCATGGGAGAAGGATTAAAATCCCAGATTCAAGTTTTGGGCTTCCTTAACCAGCCCCATTTGAGGTAGTGATGCCTCCTTAACTAACACCAGCTGCCTGCAATTAGTGCAGGTTCGCCTCCCACCAGGCTCAAGGTTGACTCAGCCTTCCATCCTTCCGAGGTAGGTAAAATGAGGACCCAGATTGTTGGGGGCAATTAAGCTGACTTTGTAATAATGCCGCTTGGGGGGTGTATGAAAGCCCTAATAAGCAGGCATATACATAGAATGAAGGCTATTGCTAAGCTTGTAAGCCGCCCTGAGTCTTCGGAGAAGGGCGGGATATAAATGTAATAAAAATAAATAAATAAATAAATAAATAAACAAGATATTCCTCAGAACAGTAGAAGATAATTATCAAGATAGGACTCCAGGTAGTAGAGTTTTGTTTTGATCTACATACTCTGGATGGGATGTGGTTCTAAGCTCCAACTAAGGATCTGCTTAGACCCCTATGCACCTGGGGTCTGTTATAAACCCATTTGACAATAAGGAAGGGCTTCATTGGTCTTTGTACAGATCTGGGTCATTTGATAAAATCCAAGTGTTTTTATTGCTAAAAGTGAAATTGTTTTTAATCTCCCTGATAGCAATGAAAAATATTGACTTAACTCATGGTGAAAGTTTGGGTCATTGGTATGTGCCTTATGGAAAATTTCTTTTTTAATTCTCTTCTGCCCTGTAACACTGTCAAGCTTCTTGCATTACAACAGCCCATCTGTGCTTGCCCTAAAATGTGTCAAGATGAGTGAGCCACCATTTGCAATTGCCCTGAGTCTAAAACTGTTACTTGGTCATATTACAGGCTGCATCCAGGCTGCTCTCAACAAGAGATTGTGGCTACAGATTTTAATGGACAACTCCATTGCATTACACTTTCTTCCAGGACAGGGAAGCGTTTCTTAGAGTGCACAGCCAACGTTGATGGGAAACTCTTTTCTGCAGTTCTCTTTTCCTCATTGTTTTTTAAGACTCCTACAACCTTTGCCTTCACTGGAGCCCGAGTGGGAGTTACTTCATCATGATCATCTGCTCAACTGGCGAGACAATTTCATTGTGAATATGTCATTTCACCTAGCTGCTAATTTGCAACTAAAAGCCTGTTGGTCTGTGCCCATTTGCCTGTCTAGCTGATGGAGGGCATTCCTTTAATTGGTATTCCCTTGGGGTTTAATGATCCTTGCATTTTAGAGCTATATCACTCATCCATTACTGGGGTGCAGAATAGGTTAATCAAAGTATGGACTATCATTGAATTTCTTGACCAGGGAAGCACACGTTGCTTTTTTAGACCACCCCCTTGAATAAATGCCTTTTTTTGTGGATAACACCACTAAGTGTGGTGGTATATAAATTTAATAAAATAAAATAAAATAAATAAATAAGTGTGCCTGGATTTATAAGGACTCTGCTATCTTGAAACCCAGAACAGTTCCATGATGTGGATGGTTTTGGATTTGTGAACATATTGCATATAAAATTTTGCCTCCTACATGGTATGGAGTGTGTACTTTAGGGACCCTGGTTCCAGCTGTCAGTATACAGCCCCCGTCCCATCTTTCCAGGTAGCACTACAACTGTCCTTTCTGTCTTCCCCACAATGCTTTGGTGGAAAGGCACTCTCCTTTGCATTCTTTCCTTTGCTGGTTTTTACCCGCCATCCGTGTTGCCGAATTGGAATTTCCCCTCCTTAAAATTTCAGTATCTCTTAAGATTTATGCAGATGTTAGCAGCAGACATCCTTAGCCAGTTACAAGTAGAAGTTACCTCCTTTTCACAAATAGCCATCTAAACCATATATGGCCTTGGATTATTTATTAGCAAGTGGGGGAGGTTGCTATGCTCTTGTCAACTCTAATTGCTGTTGTTATATTGATTAGCAGAGTAAGATTCTTACTGTGATTCAAGTAATCCTTAAACAGTCTGATAATTTGCATATCACTGTGCACACTGATTATTCCTTTTCTGAATTTTGGAATGCTTTTATATCTTAAGATGGTTAAAAACTTTATTTGTTTTTCTGGAGGTTTTTTAGTGTTGAATTTATGATATGTTGTTGTATTCAACTCCTTCCCATCCTGGTGTCTCCTTGTGTCCAAAGTTTGTCAATTGCTTTAAATTAACCATACGATTATGGTAATCGATCAATGGTTCTCTGTTGACATGTTTTGTCCTTCATTAAACAGGCTGGTGAACCTCACAGTTCTTTTTGTTCTCATTTTTGACAGTCTTTAACACAACTCCAACAAATCTGTTGGTGAGATATGTGTGACCTTGTGTGTTTTCACATTGGGTCACCCTTAAGGGGGAGGGGAGATAGCACTTTTTACTCAATTTATTCATGTTTTTATTTATGTATTGGTAACCCATTTTAATTCATATGTTGTTATTTAGCACATAGCTATAGCTATGGTATTTTGTACCTGTTGGCAGTGCCTTCACCGCTGGTTAACCTGTTTGTTAGGTAGATATGATGCCACAAGAGGAAAACCAGACCATTCGCCTTTCCACTTAGGAATGCCTGTTAAGGTGATAGATAAGACCTTAGTTACTGGTTACTTAGGAATACTTGTTCCTGCAGGAATGCTGTTGATAAGATAAAAGCCCCAGTATACCTTTTAACCTTTAGTTGAACTATGTTACTATGACTACTGGGAATGAAAATGTACCATATAAGATTGTTTTTCATGATCCGGTTTACAGTGATGTAAACCGATCAGAATTGTATAAAAGAGGTTTACTCCAAGAAGCGCTGTGTCCATTTTGGAACTTGCTTCTGGGTAACCTTTTATTTGCAAAGAAAAGTCTTCATTCTTTCCACCTATCTGGTGTGGTTTATTGGGCCCGTACACCAGGTAAAGAACCCCAGCTTTTGGCGATAACACTGAGAGAAATGCCTTCCAGCTGGGGACCTTGTCAGCTGGGAACCTAGACTTATCTGTATGTTTCTGCGATGCCCCGATACTTTTCTTAGCAAAAATATGGAAGTGACCTGGCATTGCCTTCTAATTTTGGAACTAACATCACAAGTGCAGTACTCCTTATACTCTCATCCCCAGTGTGGATTAGTTTCATCTTTTCCTTCATGGCTTTAACAACAGTGGTGATCCTGTAAGAGTTACCATCCTTATTTATGTCACGGCTTTTTTCAAAGGGCCTGCTAGACATTAAAGCTGCCCTCAGATAGTTTGAGGATCACACTGATCACTCACTGCAAGTGATTTGTCAGAGCTGTGGCTTAATCAAGAGGCCTGTTCACCAAGTGGAGAATGTAGGAAGGACTAGAAGGCCTGAGAAGGGTGTCCTCCAATACAAGCCAATCAAGTCACTTTAAATAGAAGGGCAGCTTCTGCATGGAAGCTACATGGAGCTTTGCACTAGAGTGCCATGTACCAAGCAAGGAGTAGGATGAGGAGATACATTATACAGGTAATCCATTTGGGGAGAAAGAAATAGAAAGTATTTGTGGCAGGAGAATGACAGCCATACGCTTCAGAATCTAACCTGCCAAATTCCCATAGATACCTTTTCCCAAATAATGATTATATTGTTCAGTAGACTGAACTTTTCTCTTTATACACATTTTAATGAATGTAAAGGTTGGCTTTTAAAATGATCATAGGGCTATAAGGTAAAGGTAAAGGTTCCCCCGCACATGCGTGCTAGTCGTTTCCGACTCTAGGGGCCGGTGCTCATCTCCGTTTCAAAGCTGAAGAGCCAGCGCTTGTCCGAGGACGTCTCCGTGGTCATGTGGCCGGCATGACTAGATGCCAAAGGTGCACGGAGCGCTGTTACCTTCCCACCGTAGTGGTCCCTATTTTTCTACTTGCATTTTTATGTGCTTTCGAACTGCTAGGTTGGCAGAAGCTGGGACGAGTAACAGGCGCTCACTCTGCTACGCGTCACTCGGGTTTCGACCCGCCAAACTGCCGACCTTCTGATCGACAAGCTCAGCGTCCTAGCCCACTGAGCCACCGCGTCCCCTAGAGGGCTATAGTTAGCATTAAATGATTTACAGTTGGTAGTTCTGTATGACAGGTTGACCCTTGGAGCAAATTTGTCAAGATGGAGAGAAGTTGGTAGAATAAATACAGAGTTTGAAAATGAGGCAGAACGGGCTATGGTCTGCAGAGGAAAAAGAAATCCAGAGACCAAAATCCCCCAGTTCCATTGATAGGAAAGGAAGTTTGAGCAGTGGCTCAAAATGTTGCTGTTTTTTTTCTATTCTAAGCATGACACTCAGAGCAGAGATCCTATTAACATGTTGGGAAAAGTTCCAGTAGCCCTGCGTGGCAAGCGTGATGGACTGAATGGTAAATTTCTGTATTCTAGATTTGAACCAGAAATTCTCCAAGCCTGCTCACCAAGGCTTATTTTATAGATATTAAAAGGAAAAGCAATGTCTCAATTTTCTGGAAAATTAAATTGGAAATAAAAGATGGAAAACTGAGGTGTGCTGCCTTGTTTGAGAAAGATAGGAAGTGAATGACAGAAGTTCTGGGTTCCCCATCAAAGAATTAAAAAGGAAAATATTCTTGAGGGAAAATGATAACTACCAAATATTGTGAACCAATAACTTTGATTGTAAATAAATAAATATATAATGCAAGAAATAAGTAAGCTAATTGAATGTTCCACATTTTTTTAAAAAAAATTCTCTACAAATCAGTAGATGAATTCTATATTACTTCAAATGTACTTAACTTGATTTTTAAAATTGCATTTAAATATATATTACTTCATCAGTGGGACATGGTTGCCTATATTGGAGATACAGAAAACATTTATAAAGTATGTGGTAATTAGGAAGTGGAAATTTGGAATTGGATAAGCTGATTCAAATGTTGGATATCATTTCTTTTATTTCTTTAGACACTTTATTTCTTTCTAAATGCAAGACTCTTCCAGTAGAACATTAGAATGACAATCAGTAAAAATAAAAATACAGGTAGTCCTTGATTTAGAACTGACCCCAAAATTTCTTTTTTTTTTTTTTTTTTTTTATTGAAAAGTTTTATAAAATACAATTTTCCTTTAAAAAAAACCCACCTTCCCCCTCCCTCCTCCCCTCCCTACCTCCCCCCTATCTCCCCCCCTCCCCCTCCCCCTCCTCCCTCCCCTACCTCCCCCCCTCCACTTCCCCTCCTCCCCCCTCCCCCCCCCCGACTTCCCAGAGCAAAATACAAGGTATATATCTAAAAGGCAATCATAAACAATCATATACTAACAATTATAAACTCTAAAATCCATCACTCTCTAGCTTGTATATAGTAAACCAATCAATAATACTAAATATATATAAAAAACTAAAATAAAAGAAAACTAGCATCATTCCCATCTATATTCTTCCACAATTCACTATTACCTTAACATATTCTCATTTGCACATTAATAAATAGTTCTTACACAAATTAACCCACATTAACCCACAAAACTTTCTTCCTCTTCCTCTGTAGTAAGTTGTCCATTAATTCCAAATTAAAAAAAAAAAAATCTATTACCATACATAGCATCCCAAAACTTTTTTTTTTTTTTTTTTTTTAAAAAAAACACAACTACCACTTAACTATAAATATTTTGTGGAAGTTCCATAGATTTCTACTGATCTTATTTTTTTTCCTTTTTTGAGCGTTTTAAGGCAGCACGCGTCACCCTCTGTTCTCTAAGATCATCCAAAAGAGTTGCAGCTTGAACTCCTCCTGTACCCTTCTCGTCTATCTGTGCATCTTCATCCTCTTGATGTTCTCCTTCTCCAGATCCCTCTGCAGCTTCCAGAAGTGTTGATGGGGTTACTTTCAAGACATTATTATAAAAATCATGCGCTTGCTTCACATTACTCAAACAGTACCTTTTGCCATCATACATGAAGCTCAACCCAGCTGGGATCTCCCATCTGAACCTTATATCTCTTTGCTTGAGCTCTTGCACAAGAAATATAAAATCCTTCCTTCTCTTTAAAATCTTTGGAGGAATTTCTTTTAGAACCAAAACTTGTTGACCAGCAATCACAACTTTGGTATCGTAGGCAGCTTGTATAACTTCATCTCTAATTTCCCTTTTTACAAAATAAACCACCACATCTCTAGGCAACTTTCTCTGTTTAGCAATCCACGAATTCACACGAAACACTTTGTCCATACCTTGTTTTAATTCAGATGCTGGATGGTTCAATACTCCCTCAAAAGCCTCAGAAACCAGCTGCTTTAAATCTTCCTTAATATTCTCTTTTAGGCCTCTAATTCTCACAGCAAACTGCATCTGGTAAAATTGAGCCAAGCTCTGTTCACTGTCGATTTTGTCTTTTAAATCTTCAATTTCCAATACTTTTGCTTCTAATAAAGCATTCTTTTGAATCAAATCTTGCACTTGATCATCCAGCACCTCCACACATTTAGCAACTTTTTGCACTGAGGACAAAATGTCTACCTTCATTTCTCTAAGTTTCTGTTCCATCCTTTCTTCCATTCTCTGCTCCAATTTCTCCAATTTCTCCTCCATCTGTAGAAATTTAACACCCATTGACTCCAAAATTAACTGGGTATGTTTTTCAAGATCCTTCGATGTCAATACATCAGGAGAATGCAACGCCTGCAGCAATGATTGTTGTTGCACCGGAGAATTTCCAGCACTCCGAAAAGTTCTAGGGGGAGGTTTAGCCGCCATCTTTTACTTACAATTGTGACGCACTTTCACTTTAAGTTTTAAGCAAAGTCCATCAAGCTTGAGAGTAAAATAAAATCTTCTTCATCTCTTCATCTTTCCCTCTTGTACTGCTCTGCCTGCTCTTTCCCTTTCATAGTCTCTCCTTCAAGCAGGGATGGTCGCAGACGCCTGGCTCTGCTCCAATGACCCCAAAATTTCTGTTGCTAAGCAAGGCAGTTATTAAGTAAATTGCACCCCATTTTACAATCATTTTTTTCCACGGTTGTTAAGTGAATCACTGCAGTTGTTAAGTGAATAATGTGATTGTTAAGCGAATCTGGCAATAAAATCAATAAAATAAAAGCAATATTTAATAAATAAAAGCATGCCAAAATACTCTGAAATTTTGGTACTTTTTCATATTGACTTTTTATAAAGAATTCCTTTGTACCAGAATATGTTAGTTACACAGATTTCCAGTTACTGTGGATTGAAATCCTCAATCAATATTTTTCCAGTCCCATCTTTGGCTTTCCTGTTTTGCTGGTCCCTCTCTTCATCGGCGCCATAACGCATGAGATTTCAGATCATATGTGATATTATTTTCTGGGTTCCACTTGATAAATAGGGAACAGAACAAGTCTTATATAGAGGAGGCAATCCAGTATGCATCCACTGGAGGGCTCCATTGGGAGGTCTTTTAAAGGTGAGTCTCAGCTGTACCCCAGCTTGTGCTCTCACATCAGCGGTTGCCCTTGTCCAAGGAAATATATATAACATAAATATTTGCAAATCTGTTTCTTGAACAGCTGTGTTTTTCAGATCACCAGTAAAAAGAATATCCAGTGTTTTCCTGTATTGCAATTTTATCTTAAAACTAGCCTACTCTCAACTCTTGCTCTTTTTTTTAAAAAAGCGTATAGCTAGAAAAGTATGAGTGGAAATGGTCAGTCTGATTTTAAAACAGGAATAGGAAGATCGAGGCTCTCCATATGTCCCAGCCAGCCCTCCTAGCCAATATGGACACTAATGTGGGATGTTAGATTTGGAGCACAACAACATCTGGAAGGTCACAGGTTCTCCACCTCTGCTTTCAAAGAAGAAACTAAATTCCTTCAATGTTTTATACAAATATTTGAAGGGAAAATGCTTGATTGTTTACTTTTTCAAAAGAAAAAAGAAAAAAAACCCTACAGATTTGCCAGATGTTTTCACAAATACTATTTTCTGTCCTTTGTTGTTGTTGTTGTTAGTTGCGAAGTCATGTCCGACCCATCGCGACCCTATGGACAATGTTCCTCCAGGCCTTCCTGTCCTCTACCATCTTCTGGAGTCCATTTAAGCTCACGCCTACTGCTTCAGTGGCTCCATCCAGCCACCTCATTCTCTGTTGTTCCCTTCTTCTAGTGCCCTCAATCTTTCCCAGCATTAGGCTCTTCTCCAGTGAGTCCTTCCTTCTCATTAGGTGGCCAAAGTATTTGAGTTTTAGCTTCAGGATCTGGCCTTCTAAAGAGCAGCCAGGGTTGATCTCCTCTAGGACTGACCGGTTTGATCGCCTTGCAGTCCAAGGGACTCGCAGGAGTCTTCTCCAGCACCATAGTTCAAAGGCCTCAATTCTTTGCCTCTCAGCCTTTCTTATGGTCCAGCTTTCACTGCCATACATTGCAACTGGGAAGACCATAGCCTTGACTATACGCACTTTTCTGTCCTTATTTCTTTCAAATGAGACCACAAAAATCTAACAGCTCACAGATTCTATTTTTCCTGGTTTCCCAGCTCACAGACCTGCAAGTATCAGCTGTTTTACAAAAGCGCTTCTTAGTCACCTGAAGATTCTGTTTTGATTAATAATGGAAAGTGAATTAATTTAGTGACACAGAATCCAAGAATTTTGGAGGTAAGATGGTAGCTCAGACTTCAATAAATAAAGGGAGAAAACAGCTGACAGTGTTTCTTATCCTGTATGGAAGCCTGACTCTGCTCTGCTGTTACAAAGGCTGGCCAAGAGTGGCTATCATGGGCCTGGGTGGGGAGGAACGTACCAAGACTGAGCAGCTGTGGATATTAATCTTCAAATGTGAGTTAGATCATCAAATCTTTGTTGCAGTCATAGACCAGCATAAGGAAGGTGGGATACAAACAATTTTTTAAAACTAAAAAAATATTTAAAATTTTGGGGTTCTGTTTTTGGTGTTGTTGGCCATATTTGTCATTTTGTTCTTTTTCCCTAGTTTATTTTTATTTACCTTTAATATGATATTTTTATTCTGTATGTTTATTGTGAGCTTCCCAGAGTATTTCTGAAATCGGCTGGCACCTAAATCAAATAAAGAAAGGAAGAGCTTATGCCTCTCTGTGTTGACATTGTTTCACAGCTCCGAAGTTAAGCTAAGCTTGTAAGCCGCCCTGAGTCTTCGGAGAAGGGCGGGATATAAATGGAATTTTAAAAAAAAGTTCTACTTCCTGTGCAGGTAGAATGGGATCATGCCCTACGTTTTGAGATAACATGCATGTGTAAAAAAAAATCTGAATACAAGATACTGAAAGATTCTCAGTTTTGTACTTCTAAGCTAGTAACTTTTGTGGGTTTATTTGTCAGGCTGATTGAGGTAGCTTTATAGCATAGGGCCATAGGCCCTATGTTACATGTAACCCCTTGTGATGGCAAGGGGTTACATGTAACAGAACAGAACAGAACAGAACAGAACAGAACAGAACAGAACAGAATAGAATAGAATAGAATAGAATAGAATAGAATAGAATAGGAAGGGACCTTGGAGGTCTTCTAGTCCAGCCCCCTGCTCAAGCAGGAGAACCTACACCACCTTAGACAAGTGACTCTCCAATCTCTTCTTAAAAACCTCCAGTGATGGAGCACCCATAATTTCTGGGGTCGAGCTGTTCTACTGGTTAATTGTCCTCACTTTCTTCTTAATTCCAGGTTGCTTCTCTCTTTGATCAGTTTCCAACCATTGTGTCTTGTCTTGCCCTCTGGTGCTTTTGAGAATAGTTTGACACCCTCTTCTTTGTGGCAGCCTCTCAAATACTGGAATACTGCTATCAGGTCATTCCTTTTTCTTCCTTTCTTTAGACTAGCACTAGCCAAACCCAAGTCTTTCAGCCGTAGACATTTTCTCAGCCCTCCTTTGGACCCACTCAATATAGAAGTGTTCTATGGACTGGTTGTTGTTGTTCCTCCTGCAGTCCTATCTGTTGGAGTTTTTACCTGTCCTGTTTTGGTTGTTGTACTAAACCGGACAGTTCTAGTAGTGCAAAAATATATCAACTCCTGGAGCTATCTGAACTTCCTGAGTTGAGGCAGGAAGAATATTTTTGTTGTGCTTTTTTAATGTGCTTTTCTAATATTAGGCATCCATTTCAAGTCCTTGGAGATTATACAACCCCTAACCCTGAAGGATTCTACCACTGCTGATTTATGCTAAATTAAACTATTGCTTTAAGTTAATTTTTTCCCAGATGGCTGGCTTGATAATTTGGATTAAAGCCATTATGGGTAAACTGCTATCAGAGTCCCTGCTATCTAGGCTATGAGAGGCCTAGAAAGACTTCTAAGGCAGCGTATTTTGGATTGAGAAAACAAATATTTTAAGATGAATCTCCAAAATTTTAACCCTTGAAGTTGACTAGGACCAGGAATTAACATTATTTTACTGTTTAAATTGTGCCCAATATCCTAGAAAGGGTTTAAATATCCTGTTATTTGCTTTGATAAATGGCAGATTTCATAACATAATGTACTGTTTAATGAAAGTTTCTGTCTTGGTGGCTGTAGAGTTGTTGAAATGGTTGTACTTTCTTATACTGCGTTTATTGTAGAGATTTAGTGACTTGTGTTAATTACTCCTTTTATCTCTCTTCCTGGACATTCGGATGATTTTGACATTTCTTATATTTTATCAAATAAGCAGGCTGTGATTATTCCCAGAGTAGCTAGATCAGGGGTGTCAAACTCAATTTCATTGAGGGCCGCATCAGCATTGTGGTTGCCCTCAAGGGGCCAGGTGGGTATGGCCAGGGTGGGTGTGGCCTACTGGGTGGGCGTGGCTAGAGTGCGTATGGCCTACTGGGTGGGCGTGGCCAGCTCTACATCGTTCGCATCAAGGGTGCCTATGGGGGCCTGGGCAGGAGTGGGACAGATCTGAGGGTCTCTGGCAGGAGGAGGGTCTCTGGGCCAGGGCCAAGGCAGTGGGGGCCGTTCCCTCACTGTTTCCAGGATGGCTTCGCGGGCCGCATGAAACCACTTTGTGGGCCGGATCTGGCCCCCGGGCCTTGTGTTTGACATGTCTGAGCTAGATCCTCTATGCTACTTAATAAGAGTTGTCAAATGCTTATTGCAGTTGAATTTTGTATCTAAAGTTACTTTACTTTTCCTGTTTATCCTATATTTAACTTTTTTAAAAACAACTGTTTGTAACATTTCATAGAATAGGATCTGTAAAGGATAACAACAACAACAAGAAGAAGAACAGCCGAGTTGGAAGGGACCTTGGAGGTCTTCTAGTCTAACCCCCTATTATTTCAGACAAATGGTTGTCCAATCTCTTCTTAAAACCTTCCAGTGTTGGAGCACCCACAACTTCTGGAGGCAAGTCATTCCACTGATTAATTGTACTGTAAGGAAATTTCTCCTTAGTTCGAGGTTGCTTCACTCCTTGATTAGTTTCCAACCATTGCTTTTTGTCCTGCCCTCAGGTGCTTTGGAGAATAGGTTGACCCCCTCTTCCTTGTGGCAGCTCCTTAGATATTATGTCACTCCTAGTCGTTCTGTTCATTAAACTAGACATACCCAATTCCTGCAACCATTCTTTATATGTTTTAGCCTCAAGCCTTCAACCATCTTTGTTGCTCTTCTCTGGATCAATGTTTAGGTATCAGGCTTTGTGACCAGAGTGGTGAATTGGTAGGCTTGTGTTTGCTGATATAACTGATGTTGTAAAAAATAATTATCATCGGTGGTTCTGTTAGGGCCTTTGGCTAAAGCTTTTGGTTTGTGATAAATAGATGTGGAATTCCAGTAAGTGTAAACAATTTTAGATAAACAAGAGAAGCTTTCCATTAATGAAATTAATATTTATATGATGTATTCCAAGAGACAGAATGTGCCTCCTTTTTAAAAGCAATGATAGATGAACTATTTCATTTGCTTCCTATGTCATTTGGGTATGTTATGCCTATTTCTTTTTTGTGAGAAAAAACCCCCCCATTTTTCTGGAGAAACAGAAACTCAAGGAATAAAATTTGAGGAATAATGTTTGATATCACTTAAAATCTGTTTTGTTTCCCAACTTTTTAAAATGAATTTTGTTTTATGTGACGAAAAAGTATAGGTCACACTTCTGAGTGAACTTACAATTTTAACCTCGATAAATCATGTATTTTGTGCTATTAAAACAATAAAATACGCATATATGTACAATATACAGTAAGAATAGGTTGTATGTATTTGTTTCATTCTGACAAACCTGATGTTTCTTCCTGTAATTTTAACAATTCAGAGAATTTTAAACTTCTTTGTAATGTGCATTACTGTATTTAATAGCTTCTTCTTTGTGATGGGAGCCATCCAAAAGTGTTTAGCTTACAAAAATGCGACAATATTATGGGCAGCAAACTTAAGTTTCTGAAAATGCCGAGGGAGACAAGGGAGTTTTGTTAGAGGGTCAGTCAGGTGTCACATGCTATGCTTACTAAAGACACTGAAATAATTGACAGAGCTTATTTTTGTATCGGAATGTGCTGAGAAAAATTTTGTTACAAAGGGGATCTGTGGCATGCAAGCGCTAGACCATCCTTGGGAGCTATTAAACTGCAGCTATATTAACTTATTAATCAACAAATTCAAAAATGTCTCTGAACTTTGATCAGAGACCATACTGTTTCATGATCCAAGTGTAGTTATGGGCTGATATAGAACATAATGCTCATTGCTTGATGACAGCATGTATAAAATAGTGATAACATGTATGTATTAACAAAAATTGTCCTCTTTGGGGGAATGACAAAAAAAAATACATTGTCCCTTATTTCCAATCTTTCTTGACACTTTTTTGGATCTTGTCCTAGTTTTTAAATCTCTTTAATGGAATTATGGCTTACTTTATTTTGACTTTGTTTTGAATTGATTATTAATAATGGTGATTAAGTAAATTAATTAAAATTGAGTAGGATTTGGAAAATAATTTAGGGTTATTAGTTTAGTTCATCATTGGTTTGCATTTCAATTAGTGTTCTGTCAAATTTTTGAAATTTTTAGTTTGATAAAAAAATAGGAATTTTAATTTAGGAATTAGTTTGGCATTTGAGCGTTAATAAACTTTATAACTTTAGGACTGTACATTGATGCAAAAGCCTCTTTTTCATAATTACTGCAAATTGATTGAAATTGAAAATAAATTGTTCATTTGGGATTATCAGTTTGGGATACAAATTGAAGACTGTTATCAAATCCATTTTTAAATTTTCAAGTTGGCATATGTCCAAAATAATCCATCCTTTTGTGTATGGATCTGCTAATATGCTATTTATTAATGTAGGGACAGGAGTATCAGGGCCATTTAGCAAAATAAACTGACTTTAAAATTCCTTCTTTTTTGGATAGTTTTCATAGTTTGTTGGACAGTAGCAGCAACATTACTGCTTAATTATTCTAGACTGGTGATGTTGCAGCATAGCTGCATGTAACTCCTAAACCACTCAGGTTGTATTGTGACAATTCAGCATCAAATCACAGTTTATCAGCAGGTTAATTTATTTCAGGTATGATAAACAGAAATTGTTTTCTTTAACTTAACCAGACTGCTCCCCAAAGAGTTAAAAATGTTTTATTGTGGCATCACTAACATCTCCTTTGCTGCAGAGGCATAATACAATTACTACTATTAAGCTTAGGAACAACATTCATGTCCTTCCTCATCATATAGCCCAGGGCTTTTCAACCAGTGGTACAGGTACCACCTGTGGTACATTGGCACCTGGCAGGTGGTACGTGACCATCCTAAAAAAGTGGTAGCAGGGGAGGGGAATGAACTGAACTGGTGGCAGCACTGCACAAGCCTGAGCAAGAGATGGCTGGAGCTGCAGGTCTGTCAGGGCTCAGTGGAAGTGCCAGGATCAGCGCTTCTTTGGGGCTGTCAGGGCTCATTGGAAGCGCCAGTCTCAGCGCCAGGCTTCAGCTGGAGCTCGGTGCTGATCCTGGCGCTTCTAAGCCCAGAAGAAGTGCCAATCAGTTGGAACGTTGCAGCATCTCCAGGGTCTTATGATTTACCTTCAGATGCTTGACAACTGATTCATATTTATGACGGCCACAGTGTCCCAAGGTCATGTGAAATGACCAAAACCTGCTGCAACCACCCAGCAAATTGGGAGGGGGGAATAAAAAACAAACTCCCTCCCACCCCACCCCTGCTGCCAATCCTCAACAGAAATGCTCCCAACAATGAAAACCTCGGACAGGAGGAAGAGCGCCGCTGGGCAGGCAGGCAGGTGTCCTGCTTGGCTGTGGCTTGGGGGGCACTTTTTCAGTGCCATTGTAACTTCGAAAAGTCACTAAGCGAACTGTTGTAAGTCGAGGATTACCTGTACTTCAACACTTTTTTCCTTTTTTTTCTTTTTGGTTGTCACGTTTTTGACACCTTGCTAGGCGACTGGTGGTACTCAGATGTTGCCATATCCTAAAAGTGGTACAACGGGTGAAAAAGTTGAAAAGCCCTAATATAGCCTATGTGGGTTTCCATTACAATCAATGAAGAAAGGATGCTTTGGAATTCTTTACACCCAATCCTCTTGATTTCCATCATGATTTGAGTTCTGGACACTGGGGTTTTCAAAGGCATGTGCCTGCTACTAGAATAAAGCAGCAGTTGCAAGGGAGCATAATCCTGATTGTGAACCCAACCCTGGCAAGTCTTACCAGATGGTCAACAAAAGAATAAGATAAATAGGAGAGCATTAGATTATTTCAACAGGAGGCCTGAAGGAATAAAAAAATAGGACTTTGTTGGAAATGCAAGGAAGATTTGAAGGGAAAGTTTCTGTTTGTTTTTAGTAGTGATATTGGTAGATAGCGACACTGGTAGAATTCCAGAATAATCAAGCAGTTTCTTTGGAGGAAATGTATAAACCTCTACTAGGCATGTAAATTCCTTTTGTTTGCCATTTAGTTACTATATTTTTATTTTTCATTTCAAGATTGAAAGCAATGTATGAGATGTAGAGCTAAAGCTTTTAAAATAGAGCTGCTAGTTTTAATTGGATTTGCCTTATTGGCGAGATAGGAGGTATATAAATTTAATAAATAAAAAAAATTACATGATCTATGGACCAACAAAAATGCCTTCCTTAGTCTTGGCATCAGTTATTTTTGGAAATGTCTGTCTCAAGTAATGAAAACATTTACCTTCCTTGTTTATCTCAGTTTCTTTCATCACTCTGACTTTTATGTAACACCGAGGCAAAAATATCTTTGTCAGGTGAACAAGTCGTTTATGTTTTTCTGTCCTGGAACCAAATTCTTTTGGAGTGGCCATTTCTTTTTAATGCAGTGCGACTTTCTTGTATGGCTGTATGTAACAACAGGACTTGGTATTTCTGAGCTACATTTCAAGCAGTGGAGCCACTACTTTTAGATCTCCACAGATATTCCAGTTGTAGTTGGTGTACTGGATGTGCTTCAGCAGCAGTTCCATGTTTTCATGTTTCTTCATGTGTGCAGCAAAACCAACTAGTACTAAAGGTGTACATTGACATTGTATAAAAGCAGATTATTTCTATAAAATAGTACATGATGGGTTAAATTACAGGTTATTTTTGTGCAGCTAAAATTTTATAAGATATACCCAAAAGTCTTCAGGAAGCAAAATCTTTGTTGTCAAGTGTTATCTTACTTTGAGTACATTATTCAAAGACCTAACTCTCTGGAGAAATCTGCAAAGCTGGGACGGTTAGAAAGGAAGAGAAGATGACAACCAGCATTGATGTAATTAGTTACATTGTCTATTAGTGCATTGGAAGATCTGAAGGACCAGGTTAGGGTAGATCTCCTTGAAGAAAATATATCTCTCTGGTTGCTAAAAGTTGACACCAACTTGACAGCACATCAACAAGAAAATCCATTTATCCTTTTCTTGAAATAGAGTAAAATATAAAACAGTATTTCTTTTTCCAGAAGAGGTTGTTAAAAGTAAAACTTTCACAGCTTTTGTGGCCTCCAGATATATGATTTTAATTTGAAGAAATTTCAGCAGTTGCCATATAAGCTAATGTAAGGTTTGGAGGACAGGAAAATGTACTACTTATTTCTAGTTTACTATAATTAAGAAAACTAGTTGTCCTTATTTTTTGGTCATGTACTTAACTTATATGGGGTAGTAATCTGCAACGACAACTTTGTCATGTATTGAGTTGCAATTTCTAGTTTCCATAGCAGTCAATGTACATCTTTAAGGCATCAGCAGCACCTTTTTTTTTAACATCAAGATCATATTGAGTTATTCGCTTAGCCCTAATATATCTGCTTTCTTAACTATCACTCTTTCAGTCTAGATATTGGAAAACCTTTGACCTGGAGGAGCTTGGATGGAAGAAGGAGGATAATTTTAATCATGCCTGGGAAGAATTCAAAGCTTATAATGCTTACTTAGTATGCTGATATGCTGTTTATCAGTCCCAAAAATGTGTACAGTAATTGTTTACACAACAATACAAATCTTGTTATATTACTGATAAAGCTTGTTATGATTTGTTACTAAGCAAGAATATTTGTAGCTTCTGCAACATAGGCATCTGTCCAATATGCCAAGACAGTATCTACAGCAAAAATAGAATTACAACAAACTCTACTCCATATCACTGGATTCATTTGTTTATTTTAAGAACTAAGCACTTAACACAACCTAATATGGAAGAATTCTCTATGACTCCCAAGATGAGCTGTCAAATTTTGAACCTCAGTTGGTACTAAGAAGTAAAAGTATATCTTGCTTCTATGTATCGTTGTATTCTTTGTAAAGAAAAGTTGTCTTGCTTTAGGAAAGGCGTGTATAGTTTGTGACTTGCTAAGCTGACCAGCCATCTTTTATCCTCTGTCAGATAAGCGTTACTTCCCTATTAGCTTTTGTTTTGCTTTTGCAAAATAAATGACAAAAGAGGGATTGAGCTTTTAAACTCTACTCAGCTGGGCTGTGGCTAGAAAGACATATTTGGATCTTTGGGTATTTGATTGATAAGGGAATACTTTTTTAAAAAACCATCTCTTTATTTCTATAGTAATGAGTAAACCTCCAGTAATGTTCAGAAAGGTGAGGAGTGTAGGAAAATAGAAATTGATCTCTGAGTTGGGGGCTGTGATTTCTGCGTTTACTTCTTGAGTTATTAGTATCTCAGAGCAGGAAAAACGAGGAAGCTTTTAAAGATACTCCTCAGATTCCTTTATTATTTCATTACCACTGTTATGTATTCCTCTTGTAATAATACAAAACAATTTTCCTTAACCTGCTTGGAGATAAGGAGACATTCTAAGCCTCTTCAGTGTTCATATATGGAAATTGCAAAAGACTATTAAATCTATAGTTGTGCCAGAGAAAACTTTTCAGATTATTAATGAAGAACTATAGGAACAAACTGGAGTTTGTTGCTTCCTGTGAAATATTATAAGCATAGAACGATTTAGATTTTTGAAACAAACTTCTTAAAACCAAAGTGTTTTTTTCCTGCGGTTTGTGCTGCTGTTTCAGGGGCACCCATTCTAAACCTTGGGAAAAGCCTTGATTGCTGGTATTGGAGACTGAAGCTACATTCATATCCCTCCAAAGCAGTTTTCTCCATTTTGATTTACAGGGCTGGACAGTTTGTTTGTGAAGAAATAACTTTTCTTTCAATAACTAAGGCAAGTAAGAAGATGGTTAGGGAAATTAAAAAGCAATATGTCCTTTCCTTCTGGTTTATGCCCTGGCTCACCCTTGACTTGATTTTAAGTGCAATAATATTTTATAGTTTAAGAATTGGCTGACCTGCGATTGAACTTTAAAGAAAACAAAAGTAATTTCTTACTATTGAGGCTCGTTTCTGGTGACTCCTTAGAGAATTAATGTACCTGTTTTCTTCCCAAATACAAACACATCATTGTTGCACTTGCATTTTAGAATTAAGTCTATGCTTTTAGGTGGGTTTTTTTCCCCCTGTCTTGATTCTTTGAAAATTGGGATGGAAGATCACGGCAACATTTCCATATAACTGTTAATCAGGATTTCTGACTTTCTGTCAACTCTAAAGGTAGACCATATTAGGAAACTTTATTCTGCTACAGAAACGGAATTTTACAAGTCTGTCTCTGTTCCCCTTCCTTCCCTCTTACAGCCCAGGGACTGGGGGAGGCAGTCTTAGTCTCTTTCTAATACCTTCTGTTCCCCCTGGGCTTAACATATGTTTCTTCTGCACCTGTTGTCCTAATGGTTTCTGGATGCTATCTACTTTCCTAGCTTACATATAAACAAGCAGGAAATCAGTGAATACAGTTTATAGCAGGAGTCTTCAAACTCGGCCCTTTTATGACTCATGGACTTCAACTCCCAGAATTCCTCAGCCAGCATGCCTGGCTGAGGAATTCTGGGAGTTGAAGTCCATGAGTCATAAAAGGGCCGAGTTTGAAGACCCCTGGTTTATAGTTTACTGTGTTATCTGAATTTGTGATTATGATTTATTGTGCCCAAACAGCTTAGGATTCTTGAAATAGCTTTGAATTCGGACTTCTTACTAACTTTTTTTTTAAAATAGAAGTTTTATTGATTTTTTTTGTTTTACATCAGGGTATTTATGAAGCAATACGATGATTGGGTAGTTAAAAGTAAACAGTAGTAAATAAAAAAGTCATTTGTAGATAGGTCAAGTTACATCAACAAGAATTCCCTCTCCAATTCCCTTAGTTATGATAGCATAGTCAAATTAATACATTTATAATTGTAACACAATCAGTTAGAACAATTTTCAATATATTTTCACATATACATATCCATGTCCTGTTTTTAAGTTTTACCTAATTGGAATAAGATATTCCAAACTAGCCTAAAATATATAAAAGAAAACTTAATTTTCAGGTAGCCCCCATTTCCCCCATTTCATTATATAGTACTTATCCTGTCTAAAATACATATATTGTTCATATCAGTGCATTCTTATGTTATACAAATTTATTCTATTTAACATCTTAATAGTTCACCAATTATTCAAAAAATATCTTTTGTTGTCCCCTTCCAAATTCTGTAATATAAGTCAATTCTAATAGCTAACTTTCCTTTCCTTTAAAGGTCTAAAAGTTGAGTATAAAGTCAATATGTATCTTTTAAAGATTCCCCTTAGCCCATTAAGAAATTTATTCTCTTTATCATCTTAGTAGTTCATCAATTTTTAAAATAATATCTTTTATTATATCATTGCAAATTCTATAATATAATTCAAAGTTATGTTCTAACTTTGAATTATAGCTAATCTATTTCATTATATAGTAATTATCATGTCTGAAATACATACATATTCTATTTGTCATCCTTACAATTCATCTATAGTTAACAAAGTATGTTTTATTATTTGTAGCTAATTTTCATTCCCTTCTAGATCCTAAATATAAACTCAGTTTATATCTTTTAACAGTTCTCCTTGGCCCGTTGAGAGAAAAAAATAAGCTTTATTATTGCAAGTCCCAACACTTACAAGAGAAAGAGAAGAAAAGTTCATTTATTTATTTATTTATTCTATCTAATTCTAGCTTTCTTCTTGTGCCAGGCAGGCTTCCATATCATTGCATTTAGCTTTTCAAATGTGTCTCCCTTTCTTCCTACACACGTTGTTTGAATCCAGGGAGACCATCCAGTTATCAATTTTTGATTGAAAGTGACCCCTTTGTAGTCATTAAATTTTCGTTCCAGTAAATCCAATCTCCATGTTTGGCGTAGTGCAGTTGTCATTAATTCAATCTGGTCTTCTTCTTTCAAATCCATCTGGCTTAGGTAAGAGGTCATGTCTGGTGTTGTAGTTATTGTTTGGTTGGTTGAAGTCTTGGTGTACTGTATTTGAAGGCCTTTGGCATCCTCCATCTTAGTATTGCTTTCTTCAGCTTCTGTTGCTTGTTGGATTGTAGGTTTTATAGTTGAGATCAATGTTTGGGCATCAAGGCTCTCAGTAGATTGTACTTGTTGTACTTTAAAGTCCCCTGCTTTGTTGTTAAATTACTCATCCTCTGTTCCTTTTTGGATTGTCAGATCATCAATTGAAGTAAGAGTCTCATTTGGTGAGTTTGTGCTGTCAGATTTGTCTTTAAGTTTGGCTTTTATTTCTGCAGTCATTGCCAAAATTGTATCAAGTATGAGTTTATAGTCAAGTGGTGGAATATATTCTTCCATTTCTTTAGTATTTTACAGATAGGCCTTTAGTGGAGGCTATTTTAATAAAAGTCAATAAATGTCCACCTCCACTATTCCTAAAAGTTGTTTTATTTATTTATTTATTTATTTATTTATTTATTTATTTATTTATTTATTTATTTATTTATTTATTTTTATAAACCGCCCTTATCCCGAGGGACTCGGGGCGGTGTACAGAGTAAGGTAGGCAAACATAATGAACAGTACTGAAAAACAATAAACAAAACAAAACAAACTGGGACCCCAATTAGAGCTATCAGGCCAGGCCGGACTGCTGGAATAGGTAAGTCTTCAAGTCGCGCCGGAAGGTGCGGAGGTCGGGGGCCATCCGGATTTCAGTTGGTAAGCAGTTCCAGAGGGCTGGCGCACCCACTGAGAATGCCCTCCCCCTGGGGGCCACCAGCCGACATTCCTTGAGCGGTGGCACCCTGAGGAGGCCCTCTCTGTGGGAGCGCACAGGGCGGTGGGGTGTTGACATTGGCAGAAGGTGCTCCCGTAGGTAGTCCAGACCCATGCCATGTAGGGCTTTGTATGTCATTGTTAGCACCTTGAACTTCACCCGGAAGGCAACTGGAAGCCAGTGCAGCGCACGGAGGAGAGGTGTGATATGGGAGTATCAGGAGGCTCCCAAAAGTGTCCGTGCCGCTGCACTTTGCACCAGTTGAAGCTTCCGAGTGGATCTCAAGGGCAGCCCCATGTAGAGAGCGTTACAGTAGTCTAGGCGAGAGGTCACAAGGGCATGGGTGACTGTACGTAAGGCATCAAGGTCCAGATAAGGCCGTAGTTGGCGCACCAGTCGAACCCGGGAGAAGGCCCCCTTGGTCACAGCTCCTATGTGATCTTCCAGGGAGAGCTGCGAGTCTAGGAGGAGACCCAGGTTGCGGGCCCTATCAACAGGGGGTAGTAACTCATCCCCGATGTTAAGGGATGGGATGCTCTGAGTAACCTGGCTTGCCGGTACGTACAGCCATTTAGTCTTGTCCGGGTTCAGTTGAAGCCTGTTCCTCCCCATCCATTCCCGGACCGCTTTCAGGCAGCGGGACATCACGTCGGGGGCATCACTGATGTTGTTTGGAGTTGAGATGAAAAGCTGGGTGTCATCAGCATACTGATGGTACCCTACTCCAAAGCTACGAATGATCTCACCCAGCGGTTTCATGTAGATGTTGAACAGGAGAGGCGAGAGGACCGACCCCTGAGGGACTCCGCAAACGAGCGGCCTCGGAGTCGACCTCTGTCTCCCTGCCAGCACCGACTGCGAGCGACCCTGGAGAAAGGAGGAGAACCAATGCAGAACCGTGCCTCCCACTCCCAGTCCCCTGAGGCGCCGCAGCAAGTTACCATGGTCGATGGTATCGAAAGCCGCCGAAAGGTCTAATAAGACTAGGACAGAGGAATGGCCCCTGTCCCGGGCTCTCCAGAGATCATTCATCAGAGCGACCAATGCCATCTCCGTGCTGTAGCCCAGCCTGAAGCCCGATTGGCACGGGTCTAGATAAACCACTTCATCCAGGACCTGAGGAAGTTGGTGCGCCACCACGCTCTCAACAACCTTCGCAAGGAAGCGAAGATTGGAGACTGGACGAAAGTTATTCAATGAGGATGGGTCCAAGGTGGGCTTCTTGAGGAGAGGTCTCACCACCGCCTCCTTCAAGGCGGTGGGGAAGTGACCCTCACTCAGAGAAGCAGAGATGACCGCCAGGAACCAGCCTCGTGTCCCCTCTCGAGCCGCATAAGCCAGCCAGGAAGTGCACGGGTCCAGTAAGCATGTGGAGGAGCTCAACCTCCTCATAATCCTGTCCACTTCCTTAGGAGTCACAGGATCAAATTCCTCCCAGATGACGTCGACAAGACTGTCCATGTCTTGTTCTTCCAACTCAGCCCAGTTGGAGTCCAGGCCGGTTCGAATCCGAGCAATTTTATCCAGCAGATATTGACCGAATTCCTCGGCTCGACCCTGCAAGGGTTCCTCCCTCACCTCTTGGTTCAGTAGGGAGCGAGTCACCCTGAACAAGGCAGCCGGGCGATTATCTGCGGACGCGATGAGGGTGGAAAAGTAGTTGGATTTTGCCACCCTTATCGCAGCGAGATAAGACCTGGTGAGGATTCTTAATCGCAATCGGTCGGATTCGGATCGACTGGATCTCCAACGGCTCTCTAGGCCCCGTCTCCGACGCTTCATCTCCCGGAGCTCCGCGGTGAACCATGGGGCTCGCTGGGATCTGCGCCGGGTCAGAGGCCGCATGGGTACAACTCGGTCCAGAGCCTCCGTGGCTGCCTTTTCTCAGGCTTCCACTAAGGCATCTGCCGAGCTGTGAGCAGGGAGTGCATGTGCGTCCCCAAGCGCTGCCTGGAACCTATCAGGGTCCATTAGGTGCCTAGGGCGGTACCATCTGGTTGGCACCGTGCACCCACGGCGGGGAGTGGCAAAGGGGAAGTCTAGCCATAGAAGGTGATGATCGGTCCATGACAGGGGCGTAACAGTCGTGGCACCCCCACCGATATCATCACGCCACCGTCCAGACAAGAACACCAAGACTGGGGTGTGGCCTCCCTCATGAGTCGGTCCAGAAATTATTTGCGACAGGTCCATGGCCGCCATGGAAGCCATGAACTCCCAAGCCAGTTCGGACGATCCTCCCAGGGACGGTAGGTTAAAGTCGCCCAAGACCATGAATTTTGGGAATTCAACCTCCAACCCTGAGAGGACATCGAGTAGCTCGGGCAGGGCTGCCGCTGCACGATTAGGTGGTAGGTACGCCAGCAGCAGGCCCAACTGCGCCCCCGGGCCATATCTCAGAATGAGAGACTCACACCCGACCATCTGAGGGACGGTGGTCTCTCGCGGGCTAAGGGACTCCCTGATGATAACTGCCACTCCCCCGCCCCTCCCATGGGTCCGAGGCTGGTGCAGCACCTGGAAACCTGGCGGGCAGAGGTCAACCAGGGGGACACCACCCTCTGGGCCCAGCCAGGTTTCCGTGATGCAAGCCAGGTCCACGTGCTCGCTCTCCACTAGGTCACGAACGAGGTGAGCCTTGTTAGCTACGGACCTGGCATTCAGGTAGACCAGCCTTAGCATAGGAGGTTGCACACCTTCGCTCCCGGGTCCTCCGGGGAAGTACAGAGGGTCGGAGCGTCTCACTGCTTGCACAGAGCGGAGATGACACTCCCGGTGACGATACGACCCTCTGTTTGTGTACCTTCTGCCGTTCCCCACCATCCTGGGAATAGGTTGTTTGTCAGTTCGCCACTGGGTTTTGTTGGCAACTGGTCCTCGTTTTTCACCATCGCGAATGGTCGTAGGCCTGGCCTGCGATATGGTAGCTGGAAGGCCTGCCTTTCCCGAGCAACCATAGTCTTTTCCCGCCCCCCTCCCTAACCCGACAAAAAACTTGAGTAGAAACTTAACCAGGGGCCTCTTGTTGGTCTTGTGATGCAGGCCCCTGACCCTGCCTGGCCATCTCTCAGAGGCCCAATGGTCGGGCCCGTCATCGAGGTTCGATGTATTGAAGGCAGGACGAACCCAGGAGAGGGGGGAACTCCTGAGGGCGAGTAGATCTATGCTTGAATATTGGAGAAGCATAGGGAGCATTGGGAAGCATTGGGAAGGCGGTCCCCTGGATGGAGCATTGGAAGGAGGGTCGAGTCAGGTAGGTGGATATCTGGACCGTCATCCAACCACTGCCACTTATTTATTTATTTTATTTATTTAATTAAATTTTTATACCGCCCTTCTCCCGAAGGACTCAGGGCGGTGAACAGGGCATATCTTAAAACTACAAAAGTACAAAAGTTAAAAAGGAATTAAATTATTGCCCACAATAAAAACAATGAAAATATATATATAAATATTAAAACCCTAAGTAATTCCCCATCAGGTCAGACCAGCTTGTACAAATAAATGGGTCTTTAACCCGCGCCGGAAGGAGCGGAGATCCGGTGCCATCCGGAGCTCAACCGGCAGCTGATTCCACAAAGCTGGAGCGCCCACAGAGAAGGCCCTCCCCCTGGGGGCCACCAGCCGACATTCTCTGACTGGAGGCACCCTGAGGAGGCCCTTTCTGTGGGAACGCACGGGGCGGAGGGGAGTCGACGCCGGCAGCAGGTGGTCCCCGAGGTATTCCGGACCCATGCCATGTAAGGACTTAAAAACCATCACTAAGACCTTGAACCTCACCTGGAAGACAACTGGTAACCAATGCAGCTCGCGGAGCAAAGGTGTAACATGGGAGTACCGGGAAACTCCCAAGACAACTCTCGCGGCCGCATTCTGTACCAGTTGGAGCCTCCGAGTGGTCTTCAAGGGAAGCCCCATGTAGAGAGCATTGCAATAGTCAAGACGAGAGGTCACGAGCGCATGAGTGACCGTACACAGGGCATCCCGGTCTAGATAGGGCCGCAACTGGCGCACCAGGCGAACCTGTGCGAAAGCCCCCCTGGTCACGGCTACTACATGATCTTCTAAGGTAAGCCGTGCATCCAGGAGGACTCCCAAGTTGCGAGCCCTATCTACGGGGGGTAAAGACTCACCCCCCATAGAAAGTGATGGAACGTTTTGAATGTCCCGGGATGCCGGAATGTACAGCCACTCAGTCTTGTCAGGGTTGAGTTGAAGTCTGTTCCTCCCCATCCAGACCCGAACCGCCTCCAGGCAACGGGACATCACAGCGAGGGCATCACTGGGGTGGTTTGGGGTCGAAATGAAAAGTTGGGTATCATCAGCATATTGATGATACCCAACTCCAAAACCATGAATGATCTCACCCAGCGGTTTCATGTAGATGTTGAACAGGAGAGGCGAGAGAACCGAACCCAGAGGAACTCCACAAACGACAGACCTAGGGGCCGATCTCTGCCCCCCTGCCAACACCGACTGTGAACGTCCCAGGAGATAGGAGGAGAACCACCGAAGAACTGTGCCTCCCACTCCCAATCCCCTGAGACGTCGCAGCAGGATACCATGGTCGATGGTATCGAAAGCCGCCGAGAGGTCTAATAGGACCAGGACAGAGGAATATCCCCTATCCCGGGCCCTCCAGAGATCATTCACCAGAGCGACCAATGCCGTCTCCGTGCTGTACCCGGGCCTGAAACCCGATTGGTACGGGTCCAGATAATCCGCTTCATCCAGGACCAGAGGGAGCTGATGCGCGACCACACTCTCAACAACCTTCGCAAGAAAGCGAAGGTTGGAGACCGGACGAAGGTTGTTCAAGACAGCTGGGTCCAAGGCAGGCTTCTTGAGGAGAGGTCTCACCACCGCCTCCTTCAAGACGGTGGGGAAATTACCCTCACTCAAAGAAGCAGATATCACCGCCTGGAACCAGCCTCGTGTCCTCTCCCTGGCTGCATAAACCAGCCAGGAAGGGCATGGATCCAATAAACATGTGGTGGAGCTCAACCTCCCCATAATCCTGTCCACTTCATCAGGGGTCACAGAATCAAACTCCTCCCAGATAACATTGACAAGACCGCCCGTGTCCTGATCGTCAGACTCTGCCCAGCTGGAGTCCAAACCAGTCTGAATCCGAGCGATTTTATCCGACAGATGTTGACCAAACTCCTCGGCACGACCCTGCAAGGGATCCTCCCTCACCTCCTGATTAAGGAGGGAGCGAGTCACCCTAAACAGGGCGGCCAGGCGATTATCTGCCGACGCGATGAGGGCAGAGAAGTAATTGCACCTCGCCACCCTCATCGCTGCGAGATAAGACCTAATATAGGTTCTTAACCACAACCGGTCGGATTCGGATCGGCTGGACCTCCAGCAGCTCTCTAGGCCCCGTTTCCGACGCTTCATCTCCCGGAGCTCCGCGGAGAACCATGGAGTTCGATGGGATCTGCACCAGGTCAGGGGCCGCAGGGGTACAACTCGGTCCAGTGCCTCAGTGGCTGCCCTTTCCCAGGCTTCCACTAAGGCATCCGCCGAGCTGTGAGCAACGGAGGCAGGTGGGGATCCCAGCGCTGCCTGGAACCCGAGAGGGTCCATTAAGCGTCTGGGGCGGTACCATCAAGTTGGTTCCGTATCCCCACGGTGGGGTGTGGCAAGACGGAAGACCAGCCGCAGGAGGTGATGATCGGTCCATGACAGGGGCATAATAAATGGACAGCCCCCACCAAGATCATCCAACCACCGTCCAGATAAAAAACCAAGTCAAGGGTGTGGCCTCCCTCATGAGTTGGTTCAGAAATTACCTGCGTCAGGTCCATGGCCGTCATGGAAGCCATGAACTCCCGGGCTAACTCAGATGACCCTCCCGGGGATGGTAGATTGAAGTCACCCAAAACTAGAAGTTTGGGGAACTCAATCACCAGACCGGAGAGGACATCGAGTAGCACGGGCAGGGCTGCCGCTGTGTGACTAGGTGAAACGTACACCAGCAGCAAGCCCAACTGTGCCCCCGAACCAAACCTCAAAAAGAGAGACTCACACCCGACTATCTGGGGAACGGTGGTCTCCCGCGGACATAAGGTCTCCCTAATAACAACCGCCACTCCCCCGCCCCTACCTTGAGCCCGAGGCCGGTGTAATGCTCGGAAACCTGGTGGGCAAAGGTCAACCAAAGGGACCCCACCCTCTGGACCCAACCAGGTCTCGGTGATACAAGCCAGGTCCGCATGCTCACCCTCCACCAGATCCCGCACAAGGGGAGCCTTATTAACCACGGACCTGGCATTCAGGTACACCAGCCGGAGCTCAGGAGGCTGCACATCCTCGCTCCCGGCACCTCGGGGAAGAACCAAAGGGTTGGGTGAACCCCAGAAGCAGGCCACTCCCCATCCTCTCACGATGGGTTGTGACTCTGCTTCTGGGGGTGGTCCAGGACCCACTCTGGGTGAAGCATACCCCATAGAGCTCTCACCTCTATGGGGCTGCAGGTGTAGGACAGGCCACTCTGTCACCGTGGCTTGCACCCAGGCCCATCATGTCCTGTGGGGCGAGGGAGGGCAGGGGGTTCGGAGCTGGTGGAAGCAAGATGATGATGGCCTCGGTGGTCTAGTCGCCGTCATCTCCACTGGTCAGCTGCATCGTTCAGTGCCAGGTGTTCCCAATTTTTATCTTTAAAGATAATGTCAAGGACAAATCTGTTAGAACCCAATCTCAGAGTAAAATAAAAAAAAGTTTACTTGCTATACCAGGTTTCACCACAAGATTTCTGTAATAGCATGTACAATCCTTTTGCAGACTAATATAAGTCTTTTATCCAATTAATTCATTTTTAGGAGTAAATAGGGTAGTAGGTCCCTGTAAAAATAAGCAATAAAAACTTTTTAGTGACCCAAAAATTTCAGAGGTACAAATAAGGTTGGTTAGTTATTTAGCTTAGTCATTTGATTTCTTTAGAGGCTTTAAGGTTGTAAATCCCCAAGTAAGCAGTTGCATATCTTTCAAGAAGATCTCTTCTTCGGGCCAGAGAGTAACTCCAGATCAAACAGAGGGCTGCCACCCTTCCTCAATTGCAGAGAGAGCCTCCTCACAGTGGTCGCACCTCCAGGGTGACTTTTAACCCTTTGCAGGGTCCTCCGAGGGAGAAAGACCAGATGGCGGTGGGAGAGCTTCTCCTGGAACATCCGCCAGCGCCGCATGCGTAAACCGGAAGCCAACTTCTTTCTAACTTATGACTATTGGGTTTTGTTTGGCAGAATTAAACTTATCATAGAATTTAGCTCAGACATCATGGTAACAAGTCTTTCTGATTAATTTACTTTCATATAGGAATGGTAAAAGTAAATAAAAGTAAATAACAAGTATTCCTTGACTTATGACTGCAATAGGGATCAGAATTTCTGTTGCTAAGCAGTGTTAAGTAAACCATGACCGATTTTTATCATAGTTCTTAAGCGAATTGCTGCAGTTGTTAAGTGAATCGTGTGGTCATTTAGTGACTGTGGCTTCCCCCGTTGACTTTGCTGGTTGGCTGGGAAGGCTACAAATGGCAATCCCGTGGCTCTGGGATGTTGCAACCATTGCAAATACAGGCCAGTTGCCGAGCATCCAAATTTTGATCATGAGATTGTGGGGATGCTGCAACTGTTGTAAGTGCAAGGACTGATCAACCACAAACCACCTTTTTCAGTGCTGATGTAACTTTGAATATATACTGCATTCATAAGAGGTTTGATAAGGCAAGTTTACCACCCCACGTGAATTTATGTCTCTCCATGTGGAAATTTTACATACTAAGATGTGCTTGGAGTGAATGAGAAACACACTGTCTGATTAGCAGAACTGTTCTTATCATATTGTTAGCAAGGAAGTGTATATTTGGGTTACTGTTCCATCAGAATACATTTTCTGCATTTGGAAAGCTAATATACTGGGTACAATGCTAGGCTGAGAACCTTGTTGGAGATATATTAGAGGACAGACTAACAGGGTCATTGGATATCATAATTAAAATTGATGCATGTGTGGCAGAAGGGTTAATCCTTTCTTTCAGTGCTATTAATGTAATAAAAATTGCTCTTATTTAAAGCTGAGAGCAAAGCTTCAAACTTTCTCCTTATCCTAACAAGGAGTTATTTTTTGAAGCAAATGTATATTTAATGTCAAAGTGTTTAGTATTACAAGTGGCTTGGCTCTAGCTACCTCTGCATAATCTTTTTTTAATATGAAAGGAATGTCCAGTTATGTTCCCTCCCAACTAACTGTGGTACAATGAAGAACTATTTCAGTACAGAGGTTATAATGATAAGACAAGCTTTGTATCACAGAAACCACTTGTTATCTAAAATCAACAGTAAATCTAATATATCTTCAATAAAAGGTTGGATGCTTTGGGAAGTCTGTTTGAAACAAGTGTTGCTTCCAACTCATTGAACTTCATCAGTTTAAGATGGAATAAGCTTCCTTCCACTCTCATAGAATGGTTATGGAATAGAATCCTACAGAAATAGAAAAAGCATATGATAACCAAGACTGATGTAGCCTAATAACTTTGGTTTTTAAGTTTGCAAAGTTGGATGAGAGGTGATCACTGATTTTTCTCCTGTACTTGCTTAACCTCTAAACTGTCCTCTGGCCATTCTCAAAAGTCACAAAGAAGAAGCATTTTCAGGAAGGCCTTGGTTGAATGAAAGATTTAGACCCCTCTTTCTTAACTTTTCTTTTTTTGAAATCCATATAATTCCAAACTTCTTAATAATAATTTTGGGATATGTGTATTCAAACATGGGGATGTGACTTGTTCAAACATATCAAAACACTTACTGAGCTGAATGATCACATAAGATTTATGGATGTTGCTTTAAGGTCATTCATAGAATCATAAAAACTATGGGTTGAAGGGACTTAAGAGGTCATAATTTAACATTTGTTCCTTGCAGGAATCCAGTAAGCCATCCCCAACAAGTCATCCAGTCCCAGTCTGAAAACATATAATGAAGGAAAGATCACCAGTGTTCTAGGCAGAGTCACCTACTATTTAACGGTGGTGACCATTAGGAAATTGTTCCTGGTGGGTCACTCCTGGGTGAGAATCAGAGAAGTAGCTACAGCTTTTCCTTCAAATAGGCCTTAGATTGTAGTTTGGGACTGGATTTGTTTTTATGCCACTAATTTGTCCCAGTGATAGGAGGAACTAAAGATGGCTGGTTTGCAAATATATGTGGGGTGGATTGTATGGCTAGGAAATTTTGCAGGAGCTGGTGAACTGCCAGGCAGACCCTTGCAGTATTTGTAGACTTATATTGGGAGGAGGGCTGGAGGAGCTGAATATGTTTGTGAAGAATGGGGCTTTTAAAGCCTGAGGATGGATGGCAGGGATTAGGAGATTGGACTAATGAAGGAATGGGGTAAGTAGGAATATTGCATTGGGCAGAATGTGATAAAGTTGGGCTGTACTAAGACAAGACAGTGGCAATGTTTTGCATCAATCCCACCTTTCAGCCTCCTGGCTTATTCTAGATGCAAGGGCTTTAGATCCTCAGTAGGCTTCTTTTCTGGCTGTTGTTGCTCAAGTCAACAATAAGGCCTTCTTCATCCATGAGAGAGCTAACAGGCATCTATTCCCTCTCAGAGTTAAACTCAACCAGATTTTAAGTGACATATCAGAGGTGGCCTTACATTTTTTGGGTGAGGATGGTGGAATGGCTATTGTTATATGGGAGAGAGTTTTCAGAGATGCTACTTCACAGATAAGTGTATATAAGGTCTTGTTTGTGCAGGGAAGAGCTGGAATTGCTGCTGTATGACTTCCTTTCAACCCAGTGGTTTTCCTGCCTAGGTTGTTCATTTGTTCATTGAAGCTCTTGTGGAGTTGGAAGTGAAGGTTCTTAGATTTATGCTGGTGAAAGACTTCAGTCTGCCTTTGCTTGGACAAAATATGGGGTGATTGGGGAGTTCATGACCTTCATGGCAATCACGATAATTGAAGATAATTGAAGGAGGTCCAAAACATACTGAAGCTCACACACTGGATTGGTTTTTTCCTTGGGGCAATTGTGGCACGAAAGATCGAGGACATTAACATTAGTCTTTTGTCATGGTCTCAGTGCCTGGAGGTTGTTGGGATCTGAATGAGGAGGACTATCTTTAGATTTAGCCCCACCAAGACTGAATTACTTGCAGCAATGAGTTTAAGGCCATCTGAGATTGTGTAGTTTTACTTCCAGCTGGAGATAGCATTTGCCAGATAAAATCAATAAGGAATTAGAGATCCTAGTCAGAGAACAGAGACAAGGTGGCTAGGATGGTCTTTGCACAAATTCATCTTGTGCATCAATTGCACCCTTTCCTGGATCAGGAAGCCATTCCACCTTGTGTGGACTATTGCATTGCTCTATACATAGGGGATAGCTTGAAGCTAAAGCTGATTCAGGCTGTAGCAATATGCCCATTTGACACTTCTATTTCCCAAGCTGAAGAACTGCCATTTGGTTTCTGGGTATAGAACAGTTTAGAGTAAGGATAAAGCTCTTCAGAGCTCAGGATCTTATTATTTGCAGACCACCTTTGCCTGTTCCTGCCATCCAGCATACTCTAGGTCATCTCAGTGAACAAAGGTTACCTTATGGCAGACATGTCAAACACAAGGCCCTGGGGCCAGATCCGGCCCACGAAGTGGTTTCATGTGGCCCGCGAAGCCATCCTGGAAACAGTGAGGGAACAGCCCCCACTGCCTTGGCCCTGGCCCAGAGACCCTCCTTCTGCCAGAGACCCTCAGATCTGTCCTGCCCAGGCCCCCATAGACACCCTTGATGCGAATGATGTAGAGCTGGCCATGCCCACCCTGTAGGCCATACGCACTCTAGCCACGCCCACCCAGTAGGCCACGCCCACCCGGCCCCTTGAGGGCAACCGCAATGCTGATGCGGCCCTCAATGAAATTGAGTTTGACACCCCTGCCTTATGGGATCCTGGCATGCCTTCTCTTGTTACTGATCTTGTTCCCTAGAGCAGCATTTCTCCTGCCGTCCATGTTGTCCTGACCCTTTAGGGAAGACATTAGAGACCTGGCTCTCCCGCAGATCCTAGGCCAGAGCGATCTGTGAATTTACTAACATACTGTGGGCGATTGTTTATCAATTTGTTTTTCAGTTATTTTAGCTTTTTTGAGATGCCACCTGAAGTCACATGATAATATAGTGGCCAACTATTAGCCAAGGAGGTAGTTTCATTCATAAGGAAAAAAAGAGTTTGTATTACTAGGCTAAATCAACCTAAGGGTGATACATGTAATTGAAAGGAATAAAAGTGAAAGCAAAGAGATGAAAATCTTTCCTCCCCATTTAGAAAGATTAAGCGTTCTTTGATAACGAGGATTATGGATGTGTTCAAAACTAGTTCAGATCTTAGTCTTTTTGTTTTCTTTGAAGTCACAAATTGTAACCTGTCCTGTGGGCAGTAACATACAAAATGTGTATTGATTATTGATTTCTATTGATTATTAGGTAGCCTTATAAATTGTTCTTAACAAAAAAAACACCTTTAAATATTTTCTTCCTTGCTTATAGTACTGGACAAAATTGTGTTCCTCATGTTAAGTCTTTCTCCTATTTCATTCAGATAGACTGGCAGTAGAGAATGAATAGTGAATAGTGGAAGATTTTCTGCAAATATTGTGGGCTAACTGTCGGTCATTAAGGGAAATGCTTGCAGAAATAACTTCCATGTATATAGAGCAGGGGTGTCAAACTCAAATTCATTGAGGGCCGCGTCAGCAGTGCGGTTGCCCTCAGGGGGCCGGGAGGGTGTGGCCAGGGTGGGCGTGGCCTACTGGGTGGGCGTGGCTAGAGTGCGTGTGGCCTACTGGGTGGGCATGGCCAGCTCTACATCGTTGGCATCAAGGGTGCCTATGGGGGCCTGGGCAGAAGTGGGACAGATCTGAGGGTCTCTGGCAGAAGGAGGGTCTCTGGGCCAGGGCCAAGGCAGTGGGGGCCGTTCCCTCATTGTTTCCAGGATGGCTTCGCAGGCCACATGAAACCACTTCGCGGGCCGGATCCGGCCCCCGGGCCTTGTGTTTGACATGTCTGATATAGAGTATCAGTGTAATTGGAAAACATATCTAAATAATCCAGATAAAATGAGACCCCAGAAATAACTTCTCAACGTGTTGGATATTTTATGTGAGGATGGAGTGCAACAAGTTATTTTGGCCCCATGGCTATGGCTCTTGGAAATTCAGCATTTCAGATTAGTGCTGATATACAGATGCCCTGGCACTGGTTTCTTTCTCCATTTATGGGGATTTTGACATCTTGCTCTAATGTTCTGGTCCCTAGCCAAATAAATTATAAGATATTATGCAGTTCCAGCTTCTCTTAGTCCCAAGAATTTTTCTGCTAGGAGTTTGTTTCCATTGTCCCCTGCTGAACTTTATTAATAATTTTTTCCACTAGCTTTTCCTGGCCGTATGTGGGATAAATTCTATTTTATGCTAGCGAAAGTACGTTTTGCCAACTTTCTATTATCATTGTGGAATATAGATATGACTTAAAAATAAAAGCATCTAAAATACATGGGTAAACACAAGGAAAACAATACTTATTTATTGTTCAGAATGATGGTAGAGACTTACTGCATACCTCTACTGTATGTTTAACTCACCAATCCCAGTTTGTCTAAGTTCTTTTAGCTTATTTTTCACTACTTATGAAATGGTGGAAGAAAATGATAAATTAAGTGATTATAAGGGTGATGAGGAAAATAGTTCACTTAAAAACTACACTTGTCAAAAATCTGCTTGCTAAAATTACTGGTTGCTTTGTGACACTCATTATGTCATCCTTTCTTCCTGGACATCAATGGACAAGTTGATCCAGGTTGTTCTCTTGCAATGCAGTTAGAGATTGGAGACGAAATTGACAAGAGTTCTGTATTTCCCTCCTGCCCCCCATTTTTCTTAGCAGTTATTCTAAAGGCATCGAGACGCTGCTTGTTTTTTTTTCTTCCTCAAGTGACTTTCTTAAAATATAATGACTTGCTTGATCTCAGGAGCTACAAAGCACAGAAAAGCAAGAATGCTTGTCCATTGAAGGATGCATGGAAAAGAAAGAAAGAAAAGATCAGCTTTGCTTCACTTTCAAAGTGGTGCAAAACCAGGAAGGTGGGGAGGCAGTACATCTCTCATAGTAAACCAGTGTCTTCTGATCAGATAGACCAGGCGGTGTTTTTGACAAGCCGTAAAATCTTTATGTGGAAGTACTAGTACACAGGCAGGTGATGAGATAGGTTGGTTGTCAGTCTCACAGTTTCCACAGAATTGTGGTAAACAGCTCAGAATGATTCAGAAAACAGCTCACGATACTATAAAGCACAGTGGGCACTGGATGTAAAGTGTTGTTCATATGACATTTGTGTAGAGCCCTTCTTATCTTCTGCAGTTTTCAGTGTGGTTTGGAAAACACTTTTCCTAAGGAAAGAAATACACAATGTTATTTGGGTTGTACCTACAGCCCACACTATCCTACTTCACCGTGCTCATTATTTTAGGGTTAGTTTTGTCTCCAGTGGATGCTTTGTCTCTGTATCAGAAAAAATTGAGTGCAAGACATTGATGGATCTTATGGATCACTCCTTCCTTCTTATACAACTCTTTACTGAGATGCTGTATAATTGTAAATAGAGATTCCCTAATGTTCTTTAGGAGTTTTCAAGATGGCAAGTTATATAGATCTGGTTTGTTTTGCTAAGTCAGGGGTGTCAAACTCAATTTCATTGAGGGCCGCATCAGCATTGTGGTTGCCCTCAGGGGGCCGGGTGGGCGTGGCCAGCTCTACATCGTTCGCATCAAGGGTGCCTATGGGGGCCTGGGCAGGAGTGGGACAGATCTGAGGGTCTCTGGCAGAAGGAGGGTCTCTGGGCCAGGGCCAAGGCAGTGGGGGCCGTTCCCTCACTGTTTCCAGGATGGCTTCGCGGGCCACATGAAACCACTTTGCGGGCCGGATCTGGCCCCCGGGCCTTGTGTTTGACATGTCTGTGCTAAGTCCTTGAGTCCTTCTCCTAGGATGGCCTTACTTGCTTCCACCCCCCCACCCCACTCCCATTAGCTATTTCTCTTTCAATAAACCAAGAAGTATTAAAAAATAGTTGGTCTTGGTGTGCAAGAAGAAAGAAGGAAAATTATGGGGAAGGGTTACCTTAGGTGCCTAAGTAGATCCAGAATCCTTTTGCAATAAATTATTGAAATGATCTTATCAAAATCCACATCTCTTTGAAGAACAACATTCAGCATGGTTTTTATTAGGTCTGAAAGAAAAAATATTTTCTCTAATTAATTTATTGCCTACAGTACTTTCAAGGTTCTAACAGAAAATATCTTTGAAGTAAGATTCCTCAATTATTCCAAAGAGCAAAGAAAAGGAAGGATTTTTAAAATCCCCATCTGACACTGCCTGACTTAAATCAGATAATCTTTATTGCTATAGTCCCTGACCAGCATTTTGAACAATTAATATAAAGAGTTACAAAGTTCAAATTAAAATAAGTTACAAGTTACAAGGTTCAAATTAAAAATAAAAGTAAAGGAAATAGCTTGCTATAATGCTATAAACAAAGTAGGAATGTAAAAACTATGAAAAAAAA
Organism: Vipera ursinii; assembly: GCF_947247035.1. NCBI lineage: Eukaryota > Metazoa > Chordata > Lepidosauria > Squamata > Viperidae > Vipera > Vipera ursinii. Next base: position 194,891,093 of record NC_139513.1, read on the forward strand.
ATCCTACAAAAAAATAAAGAAAAGAAAAGAAAAAACCTGGGATTATGAAACCAAATCAAATACCAAAAAATGTGCTTAGTAAATGCTACACTCCTAGGCAGATATTTATGTACATGCATATATGAAACTTACAGGAATCAGTGACTAGTGAGGTATACAGTAAATTGAATAATGGTAGGATCCTAAGGGCTAAAGGAGTAATTTTCTGCATATATCAATGGTGGCTGAATTTTTCTTTCTTCTTACTCTTCTAGAGATGTTAGGATCTTCAAAGTTCAAGCAAGGATTATAATCCCTTCATTCAACACCATCATAATTTGCACCGGCTTGCCACAGGGCTGTGTGCTCAGCCCCTACCTGTACTCATTGTACACATATGACTGTGTATCATCCGACCCATCTACTGCGATAATTAAGTTTGCAGATGATACTACCATAGTGGGTCTTATTACAGGTGGGGATGAGACAGCATACAGGGGGGGAGGTACAAAAACTATCCATATGGTGTTGCAATAACAACTTGCACCTGAACATCGGCAAGACGAAAGAGATGGTGCTTGACTTCCACAGGATAAAGGAGGAACCTGCCCCACTTTACATCAGGGAGGACTGTGTGGAGAGAGTTTCCTCCTTTAAATTTCTGGGAGTCTACCTCTGTGAAGATCTTACCTGGAAAGTTAATACAACCCAGGTGGCCAGAAAGGCCCAACAGAGACTTCACTTTCTCAGGGTCTTGCAGAAGAACAGGGTAGAACAATGGCTAATGACCCTCTTTTACTGGTCTACTATAGAGAGCGTCCTCTCGTATGGTATTGTGGTTTGGTATGCTGGTCTGACAGCCGCGGATAGGAAAGCATTACAGAGGGTGATGAGCACAGCACAAGACATTGTGGGCTGTTCCCTGACACCACTGGATGACATCGCCAGGGCTCACTGCCTTGGAAGAGTGAGGAAAATTCTCAGGGATGACTCACACCCTGGACAGTATCTCTTTACTCTCCTACCATCGAGTAGAAGATATAAGAGTATAGAAAGCTGTACCAACAGGCTGAAGAACAGCTTTTATCCATGGGCTGTTAGGCTTTTGAACGGGAAATAATTTTGTAAACTTTATGCATGATTGACTTGCAAGACCAGTGTGTTGTGCAATTAGCTCACATGGTGTAATAAGATGGAGGGTTTGTGTCACTGTAAGTTGTGGGTGGGGGGCACGAAGTGAGGCTCAGCCAATCTCAACGTATACATGGTTCTACTTTGACAATAAAGGTTCATTCATTCAAATGTTCACAACAATGAAAACCTAGGACAGGAGGAAGAGCGCCGCCGGGTGGGCAGGCAGGTGTCTTGCTCGGCTGTGGCTTGCAGGGCACTTTTTTCAGTGCCATTGTAACTTCGAACAGTCACTAAGTGCACTGTTGTAAGTCGAGGACTACCTGTACTTCATCACTTTTTTCCTTTTTTGGGGAGGGGGCCATCAAGTTTTGACACCTTGCTAGGCGACTGGTGGTACTCGGATGTTGCCATATCTTAAAAGTGGTACAATGGGTGAAAAGGTTGAAAAGCCCTGATCTAGCAGTACCACATCAGCTTTGTTTTCTTAATGGAAATACCGTAGTTTCCGGCGTATAAGACTACTTTTTAACCCATGAAAATCTTCTCAAAAGTCAGGGGTCGTCTTATACGCCAGGTGCTGAAAATTTAGGGACAGGGCTGGCTGGAAAACCTGGAGCGGATCTCCCATTTAGTCTGCGCAGGGAAAGCGGGACCAGTTGGAGAAGAAGCTGCAGTCTGTGATTTTTTACAGGCTGGGGTCTGGGCGTCTTTCCTTCTAAACTTGAAGAGCAGCTGTAGTATATCCCAACTTGAAAGGCAGGTGGGGAAGGCAGCAGCCAGAGCACCGGCTTAGCTCTAAGGACACATTTGACTCAAGAACTGGGCGGGCGGGCTGGAAAACCTGGAGCGGATCTCCCATTTGGTCTTTTTTTAAAAAAATCCCATTTATATCCTGCCCTTCTCCGAAGACTCAGGGTGGCTTACAATTTAAAGCACAAATCAATGTGCTTAGCAATAGCCTTCATTCTGTGTATATGCCTGTTTATTAGGGCTTTCACACACCCCCCCAAGCAGCATTATTACAAAGTCAGCTTATTGCCCCCAACAATCTGGGTCCTCATTTTACCTACCTCGGAAGGATGGAAGGCTGAGTCAACCTTGAGCCTGGTGGGACTCGAACCTGCACTAATTGCAGGCAGCTTGTGTTACTTAAGGCTCTGCGCAGGGAAAGCTTTAGAGTGAATTAGGAAAAGTGAAAAAGTGAATTAGGAAAATAGGGAATGGTTGCTGGAATCAGGGGCTGCCACAAAGAAGAGGGAGTCAAGCTATTCTCCAAAGCACCTGAAAGCAGGACAAGAAGTAATGGATGGAAACTAATCAAGGAGAGAAGCAACCTAGAACTAAGGAGAAACTTCATGACAGTTAGAACAATTAACCAGTGGAACAACCTGCCTCCAGAAGTGGTGAATGCTCCAACACTGGAAGTTTTTAAGAAGAGAATGGACATCCATTTGTCTGAAATGGTATAGGGTTTCCTGCCTTAGCAGGGGGTTGGACTAGATGACCTCCAAGGTCCCCTCCAACTTCTACTACTTCTTCTTCTTCTTCTTCTTCTTCTTCTTCTTCTTCTTCTTCTTCTTCTTCTTCTTCTTATTATTATTATTATTATTATTATTATTATTATTATTATTATTTAATCCACTTGCACTGTTTTATGTTTACATGTTTGATGACAAACAGCCTTATGTTTATAAGTGACAGTTTTCCTACTAAGCACCTGCATGTCATAAGCATTTGAATTAAAATTACCATATTAAAATCAAATCTGATGTTTTTTAATTTTTATTTGGTGTGCGTTGGAAGAGGGGTAGTCTTATACGGCGAGTATAGCCCAAACCCTATAATTTAACAGGAAATGTAGGGGGTCGTCTTATACGCCCAGTCGTCTTATACACCGGAAAATACGGTAAGCAAAACCCACAAGAACAGATAACAACAGAGAAAATGCATAAGAAATTCACTTACGCATAACCAAGGAGTGTAAAATAGGTAATAAAATGGACAGGTCTTATAGATAATAGGTTTTATAGATATAGTTAGCTACTGTAGATCAGCTCAATAAGTTTTATATGCTTTATGTGTATAATTCTTATGTTACTGTATCTTAAATTAATCTTATTCATATAGGTATACAGGTTGTCTTTCATTTACAATCATTCATTTAGTGACCGTTTGAAGTTACAGCAGCACTGAAAAACTGACTTATAACCACTTTATACACTTACGACTATTACAGAATGGTCACATGATCAAAATTTGGGTGCTTGGGAACTGGCATGTATTTATGACAATTGCACTGTCCTGGGATCATATGATCCCTATTTGTAACCTGCCCAGTTGACTTCCCACAAGCATGGTCAGTGGAGGAAGCCAGATTTGCTTAATGGCCACTTGATCACTGAACAACTGCAGTGATTCGCTTAACAACTGTGGCAAAAGAATCTGTAAAATGGGGCAAAACTGATTTAACACTGCCTTTGTCAAGTCCCGGATGAAAAAAGCCAATCAAGCAAAACACCAGAGTCATTGCGTTCTCTTATGTAAACTTTTATTGGACAAGAATCAAACCGGCATAATTGAATTAAAGCTACCTCTGAGGAAATGGCGGGAAGCAGATAATTAAAAGAATAAAATCATCCCTCCCCTCTCTGACTGTTCAGGTCACATTGTCCAATACATCTTCTGGTAATTGTTATGAGAAAAACCTTCACCGAAAGATTCTCAACTCTCACGATGATAAAAGACACCTGTAGACCTCAAACTCTCCTGAACCCCCAACTTTGTTCTGTTGGCAAGCAAGAAGAACTACAGCAGTCCTAAAGGCAGTAGATTTCATGGTTTGACAGCCTCCCTTAGCAACAGAAATGTTGAGCTGAATTTAGTTGTAGGTCCAGGACTGCCTGTATGTATGCATATATTTATATATGTATAAATATATACATAGATGGAGATAGAGATATAGAGATACAGACAGACAGTGTAGATTAACTCTGGAATAAAGAACAAAACTTTATCACAGTCAGTGACCAATGCAAATTTTATATATATATAATTTTTATTTTGCATTGGTCACTGGCTGTGATAAAGTTTTGTTCTTTATTCTGGAGTTAATATCTAGGTAGGCTAACTAATTTGAATTTTTTTTAGTGAAGGAACAGCAATTATACTTCACTATATTTAATAGCCCTTTAGTAAAGAGAGGCAGACCACTTGCTAGGACCCCAACAAAGAATATTTCTGTCATCTTTATATTTTCTGTAGACACCTAGCTGACTATTGATGAAAACAGAATGCTAGATTAAATGCCTTCTTTATTTGATCCAAGAATAAATCTCTTTGAACATTCATTAAATATAACAAAGCTTGTGTAAGTATGATACTAAAACTATGGAAGTGGAGTGCAGGTTTTGATCACATAAAGGGGGCTTAATTGCTAATTACATTTCTTTTTAGTAATGCTTCATTGAATTTTTAAGCACTGTAGACATCAAGTCAAAGCGTAATGGAGTTTAAATTTGACCTTTGACATTTATTGCTATTTACTGAAAAGAGAATTTGAGTAATTTCTTTGGACCAAGATTATCTCACATTAGATGACTCAAGTGCTTTGTTGCCTAATTTAAGTGCTTTACTTGTAAGTAAGTTAAAAGTAAATATCCTGTTTAACTTTCGTAGAAAATAAAGAAGATGAAAGCATTCAACAGGAAACAATGTCTTCAGCTATAGTGGAGTTTTTCTGTTTAAATAAGCCTGTCTTTTCTACTGTTTACATATTTTAGTTACTCCATAGTTGAAGGAGTTTGCTAATTGTAAGATTGGAGACTGGGGTGGGGTTTTTTTTGTTCTTGGTCAAACAATTTTGTAAAATTAAAGGGGAGACATTTTAAAAACTGCCAAATTTGTCTTGGCAGAGATAACCCTGTTTGATGTACATGCTATCAGGACTAATCACTTAAAAAAAAAAACCCTTGTTTTTCTCGGAGGAAAAAGCAACACAGTCCTTTTAGCCAGTAAATTGGCTTTCTGAGTTCCTTCCTCAGTCTTCAACGTTAACTTAAAGTTGTCAAAAGAAATACTTTTATCTAGATTTGCATTTAAATGTCTATCTAGAATGTTTTTATGCCTCTGTGTTTGCACCAATCCTGAGCAGCTATTCCAGACATCTTTTGTGCTGGAAATCTGACTGATAGAAATCCAGGCTGATAGGAGTGTAGAGTTTCTTGGTAATAAATTGTTTTCTGAACTCCTTTGTGTTGATTGTAGAACTGGGTCTTTCTCTAATTAGCACCCTGTTAACAAAGAGTTGCTGTTGGCTTTGTTGTTGTTGTTGCAGAGGGAGATATGAGGATATGGAAGAATGAGGTGGAAGGCTAAGCAAAGCAAATATATTTCATGTAGAGCAATCCGCTGAAAGGAAGAATATTTTGGCCTGGCTGAAATTACTTCTCTCATGATACTGAAACCAGCATATATCTTTTAAAAAAAAGCGGCACCAATTAGGTCAAAACATTCAACTTAATGTGTAGATATGTACTAAACGAAGCACCTTCCTAATGCTGGAGGACACTGGTGAAACATAGGGTACAAACAGTGGGCATTTCATCTTGCACAGTTGGATATGAGCAGAATTGGAGAGGCCCTTTAGGAGTGTGGAATGTACTTAAGGGAGATAGTAGAACAGATTCTGAGGATCACTTGCTAACTGTAGAAATCATAAGTCAGGAAATGAACTGGAAGCCTGACAATTTCCTTTCTTAAAGCAGCTGCAGATCTTTTCGGTAAGGTAGAGTAAAATCATTGCAGAAAGCAGCAGAGTAATATTGAAAAATGTTATAAATAAATAATAAATAGGAACATTTATCTATTTATCTATCAAATAGAGACTTATTGTAATAACAGTAGTATTCAGTAATATGCAACAGCACCACACAAATTCCCATATTCATGCTAGTTAAAGTCATTTCTAAATATTCAGGAAAAAACCCTATTGCTTCAAATAATCTAGAAAAAATGTGGGAGTATATATTCAATATGCCTATTTATAAATTCAACAAGTCTGCTTAATAGTTCTGTGAAGGGTTATTGAGTTAAGTTGTGGAAACATCATTTGATAAACCAAGATAGCTATAAGTACATATATGTCCCCAATTGATGGGTAGAGTTTGTTCAAATTTTTCAACCTGCTTACTTATGTGAAATAGTATAGATCAGGGCTTTTCAACCTTTTCACCCATTGTACCACTTCGGATATGGCAACATCCGAGTACCACCAGTCACCTAGCAAGGTGTCAAAAACTTGATGACAAAAAAAAAGGGAAAAAAGTGATGAAGGACAGGTAGTCCTCGACTTACAACAGTTCGCTTAGTGACTGTTCGAAGTTACAATGGCACTGAAAAAAATTCCCCCCAAGCCACAGCCAAGCAAGACACCTGCCTGCCTGCCCGGCGGCGCTCTTCCTCCTGTCCAAGGTTTTCATTGTTGGGAGCATTTCTGTTGAGGATTGGCAGTGGGGGTGCGGGGGGGTGTTGTTTTTTATTCCCCTCCCCCTTCCGCTGGGTGGTTGCAGCAGGTTTTGGTCACTTCACATGACCCTGGTTCACTGTGACCATCATAAATATGAATCGGTTGCCAAGCATCTGAATGTAAATCACAAGACCCTGGAGATGCTGCAATATTCCAGCTGATCGGTGCTTTTTCTTGGCTCAGAAGCGCCAGGATAAGCGCCAAGCTCCAACTGGAGCCTGGTGATGATCCTGGCGCTTCCACTGAGCCCTGACAGCCCTGCAGCTCCAGCCGTCTCTCGCTCAGGCTTGTGTGGTGCTGCCATTCCCCTCCCCCGCTACCACTTTTCTCGGATGGTCGCGTACACCTGCCAGGTGCCAATGTACCACAGGTGGTACCCATACCACTGGTTGAAAAGCCCTGCTATAGAAACACAAGATAATGTAACAGATATATTTCAGTTTGGAGGAGATGGATAAATTATATTCAGAACAAATATGGGACTAAAAAGTTCCATTTAGCTTATGAGTACATTTTAGTGGGATATTGTTATTGGTACGTTGTTTGTAGTTATGTTAAAGGGGAGTTAAAGCACATTATGAATTTGGTTAATTGTATATTATGCATAAATTTTTATTTAGAATATGATTATTGTAACTATAATCCTGTATTTAGCTCTGGGAAGTGGAGGGGGGAAGTGGGTGGGTTTGGGGTGGGAGGGATTTGGGGATATATTGTAAAATTTTGTTTTTGTAAAACTCTGTAATAAAAAAAAAAGATAATGTAACAGAATCATAATAATTGGGAGATAGCAGTGACTGCAAATCTGTTGGTTGGATTTTGACTCCTGGAGTCAACAAGTGAAAGTCATTTTCAAAAAGAAAATTCAGCTTCGTGCATTCACTTATAGTAAGAAAGTATAATTGCAGAGAGAGAAGCTTTAATCTGGAAGAATTTACACCTTACTGTTGATTATATGGAGTAAATTTGCAGAAAGTTGTTTTCATTTTCTTGCTTTTTTTTTTTAAAGGTACGGACGCTCTTTGTCAGTGGTCTGCCCTTGGATATCAAACCTCGAGAGCTCTATCTCTTGTTCAGGCCATTCAAGGTACTTCCTTTGACTACCAACCTTGGAAATAAAAAACTGAGACCAAGAAGTCAGCGTGCTTATTTATAGAAAGATTGTGATTTATGTTGTTATTATAAATGGCATATTTCCACAGTAATGTCTGACGGGTTCTCCTGGAGGAGAATACAATGTTCCTGGTATCTGGATTTTAAAAAGTTTGGAATACAGTTAATTGTAATATCTTATTTCAGTTGAAAACTTGGCTAGAAGGATTTTCAAAGGGACTGAAAGTTGGCCAAACGCTCCCCCCCCAAAAAAATGACTATAAATATTAACAGTGGTGTGAGGAAGGCTCCAAGTTATACATAGGAGCCTCTACCGATGATAAAGATTAGGTAGAGTTCATAACGTCTGTAAATGACATGTCAAATATTTTATGTGCTACCATATATTCTTCAAAGGTATGTGCATATTCTACTGGTTTTTTAAAAAAATTTTCTAATACCAGCAACTGAAACATACAAATCTAACACGATTTTTGGTATGTTCTGGGCTGATAAATTTCATTTATAGAAAGCATAATATTAGCCTATATACGTATAAAACCCATCTTTCTTGATGATGAAACCTTTTAATCCACTGCATTACATTTCCCCACCCACCCCCTTTCAAGTGGGTGTCATGGAAAAAATTCTTTTTTTGTGTCATTTCTGTTTGACATCTTCATAATATGCATACTATTATGACTGTGCAAAGCATTTGAAAGAAGTGTTTCACCAAATGTGTTAGAAACAACAAAGCACCTCTCTTTGAAATATTAAAACCGCCAGGTCCTTTGCAAGCCTTTTACCTTGCAGAAGACTTGGCTTCTTTAGCACATCACAGAGAAGTGCTTTGCTTATGCTCACCTGCTTTGCCAAACAGTCTCTTTTGAATGCTTTGCAAATCCCTAATACATATCCTATTAGCAGTTTCTTAATACTTGAGGTATCTTCCATTGTATCTTCCGGATGGTACTTTCTAAATCATTTAAACATGCCTTTTACAAGTTTGCCTCAGGAAAGATGGAAATTAACAATCTTTATTAATGGGAAGCCCCCAAATGTTTTTTCTTATAGTAGCATCGCTTGCCAACTTTAAAAAAAACAAACATGGGTGCCCTTGTTAACCTCTATTAACTCTAGTACTCATCCTCAGCTCAGGCTTAGAAACCAGGACACTTAAGTTCTAGCCCCACCTTGGGCATGAAAGCTGACTGGGTAACTTTCGGCCAGTCACTTTCTCTCAGCCTAACACACCTCACTGGGTTGTTGTGGAGAAGGAAATAGGAGAAGGAAAGAATGTTAGGTATGTTTGCCAACTTGAGTTATTTATAAAGTAATAAAGGTGAGATAAATCTAATGATAAATATTGGTATTCTTACCAGACAGCCTTTTTATTAAGGCTTGAAAACAGAATCAGACGTGCAAGATTCTGTTAATAACTTTAATAACACTTTAACACTCTTAATACCAATAAAGTAGAACAGTTTCATTGGGTGTCTGGACTACCTCGTCAGGTGAAATGAGTGTTGCAAATCTGACAGTACATTTCTCCTTGTCACCTTTACAGCTCAAAAAACTAGAGAGGATCCCTTCTGACACATTTGCCATGCCCTCATTCCTACTGTGGGCTAAGCTGTGTCTGATCTGATCATTCTTCTGGCTCTAGCTTCCCCCTTGTCCAGGGGTAGGCAACCTCGGCTCTTTTATGACTCATGGACTTCAACTCCCAGAATTCTGGGAGTTGAAGTCCATGAGTCATAAAAGAGCCGAGGTTGCCTACCCCTGCCCTTGTCTCTCAAGGTCATTCCCACATACCTTTACACTTGGGGACAGTTTGCCACACCAGTGAATTACATAGTAAGAATGAAAATATTAGATTGTTTCAACGAAGAATTCTATCATAGAATCTTTCTACACAGAGAGAAGGGGTAAAGAGAAAGGCTACCCAGATAGCTGTCGAAATGCAGAAGAATTGGCAGTTCGCTTGTGCCCTTAGCCTCATTGTAGCTGTTTTATCATAAGTATTTGCTAAATGTGTTCGTGTGTGTGTGTGTGTGTGTGTGTGTGATTCCTTGGGTAGTTTTCAAGTGGACAGCAGTAAAATTGCCCAACTGATCATACCTAATAATGTTGAAATAGTGGCTTGACTTCACAAGGGAGCTATCAGACATGGCAAAGGAGTTGTTTACATCAGCAGGCAAACCTTGGCCCTAGATCTAGAAAGAAAAGACTGAAAAACTCTCTACACAGCATTTCTTCTGGAATGGAACTCAATCAAGAGTTAATTGGCAAGCCCACAGTATGGAGAGAACCCAGGGCAGCAACAGTTTCAGAGCAGTAGAGTCCTTGCATTATAGAACAGTCCTGACTACACGAGCATGTTGCAGTGCAAATTCCTATGCGTTGCATCGTGATGTAAGTACAAAACGGTGGAACTCATGACAGCATGGCACACATGATGTCGTTTTGGCACTTTTTAGTTGTTAGGAATGGATGCCCATGTTAAGCACTATGGTATAATAACTTATTTATGTTATTCCAAAGCAAACATATCAATGGAGATTCTCAATCATCCATGGTTGTCGCAAAAGACAACTGGATTTTGTTATTTTTCTTTGAAAATGTTTCCCTTCTCATCCAAAAAGACCTGAAGAATCTTCTTGGATGAAAAGGGAAATTTTTTCAAAGAAAAAACCCCCAAGAATGTCCAGTTGCTTTTTGGAAAAAGTACCTTTGGGATAAACTTGACCTTGCTTTTATATATAAATTTGTAGGATTTTTTTTATCTATACTTTACTCAAAATACAGTACAGATAATCCTCAATAACCGACCACTCATTCAGCAATTGTTCAAAATTATGATGGTGCTGAAAAAGGAGACTTATGATAGGTTTTCAAATTGCAACTGCTGCGTCCCCTCAGTCATGGTGGTGATTTGGTGATTTGGACACTTGGCAGCTGGCATGCATTGGCAAAGATCGTAGCACTCTGCAATCCCGTGATTTGCCATTTGTGAGCTTCACAGGCACCTTCTGACAAGCTAAGCCAATGAGGAAGCCAGCAGGAAGTCAAAACTTGAAATCACATGATGTCACACTTAATAACGCAGAGTGATCCACTTAATGTGATCCTGGCTGGAACTGCCAAATTGTCTTCAGGTGTGATCACATTGGGCACAATCATGTGATTTTTTCACTTTACAACTCTGCACTTAGTAACAATCCCAGTTGCGGTCGGTAAGTGAGAAGTATCTGTAGTTCCAACAATAATAAATACTTTTAAGCAATGGTATATAATTTTAATAGTTTAACTCAGTTTTTATCCTGATATTGCATACGAAATTAAGTTCCTGTTGTTAATCAGTTGCTTGCCTTAAGGCCATATGAAATAATTAGGTCTTTTTATGAATTGTTGTTGCTGCTCTTTTAAAATAAAGCCAAGAATGCTGTATATTACTGTATGACAAAGTGTTGATATATTTAAATGTACAGATCTCAAGAACTTGTATATTATCTTGTACATATATCGTTTTTATTTTTCTCTCCAGGGGTATGAAGGTTCTCTTATTAAACTCACTTCAAAGCAGGTAAGGCTAACACTAAACAAATGCATCATCATAACCATCATAGGAAATTATTAAGATGCGGTAGATTATAAACAGTAGAGTTGGTATGAAATTTTGGCACAGAGGTTTACATATCAGTGACAAAAGTCACTGAAGATAATCAGAATAACTGAACTCACAATTTTAACCCATTACTGTCTTTCTAGTTGATTTAGTATTAGTAAGAGCTGAAGATGTGTTAGGGATGTACAGTATGTTAGATGTACTCAGGGCTTTTTTTGCAATAGAACGCTCAGAACGGAGTTCCGGCACCTTTTTTGGATGGAACCTTGTAGGGTAGGCAAAGTGGGTTGTATGACATGTGTGAGTTCCGGCACCTTTTTATTTTACAAAAAAAGCACTGGATGTACTTGAACAATTAAAATTGTGTCCCGCCCGCTGCCCATCTTCAAAATGTGACCACTGACATACAGAAGGTATGGTTGTGATTATGTTATGTATGCAAATCTCGCTTTTTTAAAATATAATTTTATTCAAGACATTTTTAACAAGATAAAAAATACAGACATATTAGAAAAGAAACAAAATAAGAAAGAAAATAGGAAGAGAAATACAAATAGAAAAGAAAAAAGCAGGGGGAAAAGAAAAAGTGACTTCCCATCTTTTTGACAGCAGTTGCAAATGCATTTATATTCCACCCTCTGTCTCTAAGGCTACATCATAATTTCCTTCTTTCCATAAGCTACCCTTTCTAACCTTCAAACCAATAAATCACAAGTTTTTCCCCCTCTTTTTTCAGCAAAAGGTCCATAAGGAATCTCCAATCACTGATCAATGTAGTTGTTGACCTTTAATCAAACAGGCTAATTTTGTCAATTGTACTAGTTCTATCATCTTCACCAGCCATTCCTCCATTGTGGGCATGTTAGAGTCTGTCCATTTTTGCACATATAATAGTCTTGTAGCAATAATCATATATAAAAATAATCTTCCATGTATCCTTTCTAACTGACTGTCCACTAATCCCAGCAAGAAAAGTTCTGATTTTAGCTGAATGTTGATCTTTAAAATTTGTTGTATCATTGCACGTATTTGAATCTGGAAATTTCTGGCTTTTTTACAAGTCTACTAGGCATGATAAAAATGATACGTGTTGTCCAACATGCATTTAAAGTACCTTTCTACATTCTAGATCATTTTTCTGGAGTCAAAAATATATTTTAGATTACAACATAATGTAAATTTCAGTCCTTTTAACCACGTATGTTCCTATGCTTCCATCAGTGCATTGTGTCTACAGTTCTTAGCCTGTTTTATCATAGTCTATCACTTGTTCTTTTTCCATTTCTAAATTTCAGCTAACTTACATTTTAGCAATTACATGTTCATCATTTGTACATAGTTAAACTTCATAATCTGTCCTCTGTTGTCAATTCCAAATGTCATATTATCTACTTTCAATCTTTCTCTTAACTGTGCATACAAAAAACATTAAAAAATAATCCCTCTTCTGAGTCAATTGTTCTTTTGAGTTCATCTTATATTCTCCACGTTCCTGTTACAACAGCTCTCAATAAGTTAACCATTTTTTTCTATCTACTGTTTCTTTCCTTTAAAACGCTTTTTATGCTGAGACCCATAAAGGCATTTTCAGGCAGAGCCTGGGTTTATATCTATTTCATAGTCTCGTTACAGCATTTCTAACATAATAATTCTCAAAATCTACATTAACCTTAACTTTTATTATACCATAAAAAGTATACCATCCAAAGGTCAAATCATGCTTTTCTAATTCTAAAATTCTCTTATTTCTTAGCAAAATCCATTCTTCCATCCCGACTAAGCAGCAGGCTACAAAATGTAATTTCAAATCAGGCAGTCCCGTCCTCGTTCCTTTTGCATGTTAAAATATTTTATATTTAACTCTTCTTTTTTCCACTGCCATAAAAACTTAATTATATCTTTTTGTCCCCTTAGCAAAATGTTCATTTTTATCATACAAATTCTCCCCAAAATGACAAATCTTATCATGTCCTTAATTTCATTTCATGTCTTACGAGAATTATTATTATTGTTATTATTCTGGTATTACATTTATGTTTCCTATTCAAGTAATTCACTTTTTCTTATTCTTAAAACCATCTTTTTCCATCAGTTACATTTGTTTTTCCAGTTTCATATTCTTTGTTAACATCTTTGTCTTTTATTTATTTTAAAATCAGCTAACACCCCAAGTGGTTTAGTTTTTCTATAAATAGTTCTGCTCCCTCCAGGAGGTTTTCCAAAATTATCAGCAGGTCATCAGCGTGCAAGTAATTTATGTCTTTTTCTTTTAATCTTCATTCCAGCATTTCTCTCATCTTATCTTATCTCTGTTCAATACCAAAGCTAAAATAAATAGCAGTGGTGACAAGGAGCATTCTTGTTTAGTCACTTTCTGTAACTCACAAGTTTTGTTTATTCTCAATTCACAGTTAACTATACCTTTTTTGGGATATCAATTTTACCCATATATTCCAAAATTTTAAACAAAAGTGTTCAATTCAAAATTGTCAGAGGGCTTTCTGTATCCCCCCCCAAAAAAATGCTGTTTACTTTTCATTATGTTGTTGTAAGTATTCCAAAATATCCTATATGTTTCTAATATTGTCCCTCAGCTTTTAGGTGAAAATCCGAACTGATTATAGTCATGTAAAATCATCTTCATTTTCTCAGCTGAAATCATCATACATAGCAGCACTGATGACATTTCTTCTGTTAATGTAATATTTCTATGTTTTAATTTTAATATTTTAATATTTTTCTCATGTTCCTCAATTTATATGCCAACCATTTCCCCAATATGCAAGATCAATTTCTTTTGTTTTGCATAATTTATTTTTTCTTCCATTTCTCTTACTATTAACAAAAACTACTGCTGTTTTAAAAGTTTAATTTGGAGTTAAATAATTTGGGTGAGGGGTTGCTTTAATTCTTTCATTTTTATCTGACTTAAAATCATGTTTTCTTATCTCTTTTTTTTAGTTTACTATTATGCTGTATAAAATATCCCTTCATAAAAGCTGTACTTGCATCCCAAACCATTCTTAAGTCTCTACCTTTATTAAAATTACTATAAAAACGCCTTTAACTTCTGTTTACAATTTTTCATTACTGTTTCTTTCTGCAGCAATGTTTGTTTACTTTCCATCTCAAAGCTGGATAGTTTTCCTTTTAAATAGTAAAGTCACTGTATTGTGGTCTGAAAATATCTTTGGAAGTATATCCACACTAGTAGCCAAATTCTTGGATATCCAAAACATATTAATTCTTTCAGAATAATAAGTGTATTCTTTTGCATCACTATTTTTGTATCTTAATGCACTTGCAAGCTCTAGATTATTCATCATGTAAAAAAAAGTTTTTGATAATTTATCTTGTGCTGTTTTAATATCTTTCTCAGAGGTACTGTCCTGCGGTAGATAAATGTCATGCCCAAAGAACCAGTAACACATCCTAATTTCAAAGCACTGAAAAGTTTATTATTGCTACCTATACACAAGAATCAATCAATCGATCAGAATAGAGCTGGAAGGGACCTTGGAGGTCTTCTAGCCCAGCCCCCTGCTCAAGCAGGAGTCCCTATGTCATTTCAGACATGTGGCTGTCCAGTCTCTTCTTAAAAACCTCCAGTGATGAAGCACCCACAACCTCTGAAGGCAAGCTCTTCCACTGGTTGATTGTCCTCACTGTTAGGAAGTTGCTCCTTAATTTCAGTTGCTTCTCTCCTTGATTCGTTTCCACCCATTGTTTCTTGTCTTGTCTTCTGTTGCTGGTCTAACAGTCAAATCTAACGGTCAAAGCTAATTTGCTGGTAAATAAGGGTGAAAGGAATTCATGGGGAGATGGACTTGGATCCCTCGTGGCTGTGCAAATTCATGATATGTCTAACCTTGTCTTCTAGCTCAGACTGCTGATCTCCTACAACAAATTACTCCATTCCAATTTCCCTTAAATACCAATTTTCATATTGGTTAGTTTGTCCATAACGGCTTGGTAAAAATTTACCTTATCCTCATTTGAAGCATAAATTTCCATGATCAAAGACTTGGCTCCATGGAAATCATTTCTAATCCCACATATCTACCCTACATATTGCCCAATTGTTTTTATAGTTTTTATACTGTAAGCCATCCAGAGTCATTGGTTGAGATGGGTGGCTATAGACCTTGAACAAATAAACACATAAATATCAGTCAATATCAGTTCAGGTTTTAATTCGGGTTTACACATAAACCATTGGTCTTTTTAATTCCGAGTGAAATACATTTTTGCAGATAAAATATTTTATATCCTTTTTTCTGATATGCATTTCTTAAAGACAAACTATGTCTTGTTTGAATTTTTTGAGATGATTTTCTTCCTTTTTGAGGAGCATTTGCTCCATTTATATTTCACACTAGACTTAAAATTGATGTTTATACCAAAAACTTAGAAAACACATTTCCTGCCATTACCTAATGTTGTCTCTTCCTCAATTTTTTTTGTTTTTAGCTCTTTAAGGTCCAGAGTGTTGGGGTTCTTTGTCACTTCCATTTGCATTTCTTCCAGTTCATCTTTAAACTTTCCTAGAAAGTCTCTTGCTTTTTGGACTGAGTTCAGACTGAACCCCTATTGTTTAAAAATGAAAGTGTCATGCTTCTAGCAGTAGCTGTCAGGGAAAACCTAGGCCTGCAGATTTTCTTCTTATAGTTTAATTCCATGAAAGGGACAGACGACAGTAGGAATTTGCTGCTGCTGCTGCTGCTATGATTTTAAAGAAGGATAAAGACCTTTAGGGTTGTTCATTTGATAGCTAATCCAAATTTTAAAGAAATAGATCATTTGACATTGGCCAATAAAACCCAAATCTTTATTTCTAATATCTAGGTATAAAAACAGAATAGCTGAATCTTGATTATTTTCTCCAACTGTATTCAAACACTCTCCACCAGGACAAGTCTCTCAGTATGATAAATATTTATATTATCTAAGGTCATTTTTCATAGCCAGTGTCATAGAATACTGAAAAATTAATTTTTAAAATATATATAATTTCAGATTTTTGTCTAAACATCTTTATAAGAAACCTAGCCTAAACATTTTGATTGTTTTTCACTTTTTAGATTAAATCTGTTTAAATACTATGAAAGTAAAATGTTTGATAAAGACAAAAACAGAAGTAAGATTGGTTCTGTAATTTCTGCTAAATTAAGTGCTCTTGTACAAATACTTCCTTGCTTTAATGTTTTTATTGATGAATTAGTCTTAACACAACACTCCTGTCTTAATTCTTGGTAAATGCAGATTGTAGATGGAACATTTTGGAATAATTAAATAATCACTTCTTCCTTTTAATTTGTTTAATTTGCTTTTGTTTTCATATTCTGATTCTTTTGATATTGGATAAATGATTCTTCACAGATGGGAAATTTCACAGTCTTTAAGATTCATTGTGGAGGCATGGTCGCCTAAAGTTTACAAGAATGTGAAATAAATAAAATTAACCACGGTCTTTTAAAATTGTTACTTAATATGTAGAATGTAACATTGAATAGAATTGTCCAAAATGTTTATTTTTAAATAAGTCAAGTATGAAATGTTGAGAAAACTGTCATCTTGGATGTGAAATTCAGGATGCTTTGAGCATTTTGGAAGAAGCTTGAGCTTGAAACGAGAGGAATTCCAAGTTCAAGACAGTGACTTTCAAAACTGAAATGCTTCCAAAATGCTTGGAAAGTCCCATCCGGCATTTGACAAGGGATATTTTATGAAATTTCACACTGAAAAAAATGAGAAATTAATCGTTTGGACATTCCTAGAACAGAACAAAGTTTAATCAACGAAGTTTAATCAACAAAAATCAATTCCATGAACTAAAGATACTAAAAACAATGTAATCGTGTTTAATTTGGGCCATCATTAAAATTTCAAATGAGGTTTTTCTGCTTAATTTTTAAATTAAAAGCAGCAAATGAAGTCATGGATAATTCTGACTGTTAACACTCCAGAAACATTCTAATTTTTCTCTTCTTTCAGCCTGTGGGTTTCGTTAGCTTTGATAGTCGCTCAGAAGCAGAAGCTGCTAAGAATGCCTTGAATGTAAGTAGATATTATTAATATCAAGTGACTGGGTTGCTTTCTAGGGGTGGTTAAATACATAAGTACATACAGGGAAGAGGCACCGGACTATATTAAAATGGAGCTCTATTGCCAACAGAGTCATGTACTACAATTCAAATGGGAATTTGAATTGAAATTTCAAATGGGATTGTTCCTTTGAATACTTATAAAAATGCCCTTGCATGTGGAAATGTCCAACTAACAGAACAGAATTGGAACCAAAGGGGAGATAGTATAGAGTTATACAATGTGCTACATATACAGGATTGACTTGTATCTCTGTGCTATACTTTATCTGTCAAGTGTCCATGGAATAAATCAAATGATTTTGAGCTGCCAAATGCAGTGATGGTTGATTATGGGTCACCAAGTTGTCAACTCTTAGTGACATAGAGATAAACTTATAGATAGACAGGATGATCTGTCTGGTCCTTCATGCTTTCCAACAGTGTACTTCCATGGCTGTAATCAAGTTCATCCAGCTCACTTCTGTTTTTCAATTTATTATTATTTTTATTTATTTGTATTTCCTATTTCTAAACTGCCCATCTCCCTTGGAGATTGATTATCCTGGTCTTCTGTTTTCTTCTCTCTTTCTCAGCATTACGGCTTGTTTGTTTATTTAAATTTATTTCTCAAGGGAGCTGTGTTTTACATAAAATGTCAAAATATGATAACTTGAGCCAGTTCACTCATGCCTTTTTTCATTTTTCGTTTTCTTAGTTTTTCATAGTCGTCTTGGTAATCTTTCCCAACACCACAGTTCAAAAATCTGAATGCACTTTTTTAAAACATATCCCAATTTAACTTCCCTAAGCCATCACAAGAAAAGCCATTCCTTGCACAGTTCTTGTCTCTGTAAGTGTAGACATATTGTAACATCTGAATATCTTTTCCAAGGTCTTCATTACCAGCCTGATGATGATGATGATGATGATGATGATGATGATATCTATTCAGACAAGTCCAGGTCTTGGCGATTTTGTGGGCCAAGTCTCTCCATATCTTCTGATCTTGCACTGTTCCTTTGAATTTTTCTATGCTCTGGCTGGTGTCAGCTTTGATGGTGATTACCAGCCTACTAAGTGCTAATCTGCAAAATATTTCTTGATTGATGATTCCTTTTCTATGTAGTTGATCTTACATAGAAAGCTATCAACACTTTCAGCATCTTCAATGTTGCTGGTTGTTGTACTTGTACTTTGGTCCTCTTTATATTTAACTGTAATTCCATTGACAGTCCTTGACTGTCCTTAGGAGAGCTTCCAGATTATTTGCATACTCAGCTATTAAAGTACCATTGTTAACATAAACCAGGTTATTAATTTTCTTCCTCTAATTTTAAAACCACACTCATTTTCTTCGAAACCAAATTTTCTCAATATTCAATTCTGCATCTAGGTTGAATAAATGACAGGATAGACAACTTTGTCTCGCTCCTTTGCCAACCTGGAGCTAGTCTGTTTTGCCATGTTCTGTCTGTCTGTGCTTTCTTGATCCGTGTATTGGTTGTGCATTAGATAATATGGGATTCCCATTTTTCTAACCCCCTTCTACAGCTTGACATGATCAACATAATCAAAAGCCTTTCTATAATCAAGGAAGTACATGACAACTTCTTTTTAGTATTCTTTGGCTTGTTTTGTTATGTAGCAACAATATCTCTTATTTCTTGGCCTTTTCTAAAATTAGCATGAACTCTGGCATTTCTCTTTCCATGTGTGGTTCTCCAATCTGCGTTGGATAATTCTAAGCAATGCTTTGTTAGCAAGTAAAATTAAGAATATTGTGCAATTGTATGCATACTCTGTTAAGTCGCCTTTCTTTGATTGATATTTATATGTAGGCTAATTCAATCTGTTGACCAAGTGTCATTTTCCAGATTTGTTGGCATAGGATGGTAAGAATTTTACTGGTTCTTCTTCTATTGCTTGCCATATTTCTGTAAATGTTTCACTAACTCCTGTTGCTTTCCAACTTGATAATAACCGGAACACTAATGTAACTTCATCTTCTACCATTAGAGGTTCTTGTAAATAGGGAGTATCATCTAAGGTATCTTGAATGTTGACATCTCTACTGTAAAGAATTTCCTATTTGTGTTTGATCTTCTTTGAATTACTTGCTGTTTGTTTATTAGCATCCTTTAGCATATCAGTTTGAGCTTGGAACCTCTTTCTAAGTATGAGATCTTTTAGAAAATGTTCCTTGTTTTTCTGTGTCTGTTTCCATATTTGATGTTTTCACAGATGTCATTGTCTTGCCTCTTCTGAAATTCTTTGATAGTTTCCTCCTTGAAATCGTCTTTTCTTTCTTTCTTGGCTTTGGCTTCTCGTCTTCATGGCAATTTCTACCATCTGTTTGTACATCCACTTTGCTTTCTTCTGGTTTTATGGTCTTTGCTGTAAGTTTTCACATTCATCCTTAATAACATCTTTGATATTGATTCCCTATGGAATCAACTGCCAACGGAACTCCAGACTGCCCCCGACCTTCGTTCATTTCGCCGGGACCTAAAAACCTGGCTCTTTAAGCTATCTGGTCTGGACTGAGGGGTTTAATGTTTTTAAATTGTGATTTAATTTTTGCGGCTAGACTTAATTTAATTTTATTTTAATTTTATATTGGATTGTTTTTAAATTTTGCCTTGTAAACCGCCCTGAGTCCTTTGGGAATAGGGCGGTATATAAACCGAATAAATAAATAAAATAAATAAATATAATTCCACAATTCTTCTGGTTCCCTATCAATGAAGTTCTGTACTTCAAAGCAATTCCTGCCCAAGATATGTCATTGAAACTGGTTGGCTTTGTTCCTCCATTTTAGCCAGACTTGGATCTTGCTTATGGGCAGTTGTGATTTGTTTCATAGTAAGTCTCTGGCCACATCTTTACCATTATAACAGACTCTTCCTCTATATTACTTGGAGCAGTAATATAGTCAGTCTAATATTTGTATATACCATCTGATGATGTATATAGCATTGGTTGTTTGAAGATTGTGTTAGCAATGAAGATTGTATTAGCAATGGAGAAATCGTTGGATTGCACATTGCTTCATTTCCGTTTCCTTGGCAATATAGTCCAACTATGGGTTTTCTTCTTTATTTCCAACTTCTACATTCCAACCTATAAGAACAAGCTATATATCTTGCTTATTTGTTCTACCAATTTCAGATTGACCTTAATTATGCAACTCATCAACTTTTGCATCAGTAGTTGGAGCATTAACTTGGGTAACCATCATATTAAATAGTTGTCTGCAAAGTCTAATTGATATTATTTGGTCATTTACTGCATTATACCCAAGTAAGATCCTTGCTATATTTTTTTCTGACTATGAGAGCAGCACTATTTTTTTTTTGATGTTCCGATTAGTAGATAATATGATTTTCTGAATGGAAGTATCCAATTCCACTCTATTTTAATTCTCTGACGCCTAGGTGTTCAATGTGCAGTTGATTCATTTCAGTTTTTACCACATTTTTTTCCCCATGTTCATGCTTCTTACTCCCATGTTCCATGAAGACTCTGTTTTTGCAGCTACAGAATCTCCCTGTCTGCATTTCAACATCAACAGCTCAGCATCCTGAGGGCTTTTTTGAACTTGCAGCATAAAAACCATTAGTACTTTGAAAGCTCCTCAGTTTCTCTCCACAGCATGTTGCGTGCCATTTAACCTGAAGGGCCCATCATCTGGTACCGTGTCATCAGTTATTTTATATTATCTATCCATATGGTTTTCTTGGTAAAATACAAGAGTGGTTTACCATTGCCATCTTTTGCACTTATGAAATGATATTTTTGCCATTGTTTCTAAGGGGATGAGCTACTCCAGTATCTTCCTATACTGCTGCTGCCTGATATAGGTACCTATTTCCTTTAACTGAGCAGCTAAGTTAACCTTCATGTTTTGTGTGACTCTCTTGGAAGTGTATGCTTTTGGTGTATACTCCAAGAATTCTTTATTCATCCTTCTGAGCAACATCCCCTGTCGTGATACAGCAAGATAGCTGGATTTCAGGGGGAAAGATGCAGTGGAAAATACTATTGTTCAAACACTATTGTGATATGCAGAGAATGGAAGAGCAATGACCTTTATTTCTGCCTGTAAAAATAAATAACATTTATTTCCAAAGAGGGTAGAGGGCAGGGGTATTTTTGAGAAATCAACAGCATTAAAATGACAAGCATGACTGGGCAATTGAAGCCCCACCTTTTTAATGGGCATAGCAAAACAGTACATAAAGTGAGAACAGGCCACTTTTAAATTCTGCCTGTATTGCCAACAGGCAGTTTAACACAAGTATGTTTATTGATGGAAGACACGATGTTAGTCATTAACTCGGATGGTTAAGTAATCGCAAGCTCAGTTATTAAGAGCTATTGTTGAACATTTCTTGCCATACACTCAGTCTCCTCCAAACAAAAGACCAGTCTAAGGTTTCTTAATAGCTCCATTTAGGTGAAGGTTGCATACAGTCCTAATCATACCATCAGTGGTTAGCAACTCTGTAAAAGCATGTTGTATCAACAAGTCCTCCACAGAAACAGTATGACTGTTTCCAGTGGGTGATACCATGGGATTTCAGATCCTGGTAATTCAATGGTGTCAGTGTTATAAAGTTATCAAGTACTGTTACCAGGTTGGGAAAAAGGCTAATATATAGATAACCTAACTAAAAAAAATTGCCTATTATATTCATTCATGGAAATTCCTAATACTTTTAGTACAGAAACACCTTTAATTCCGTTGGCAAATTTATTTAAAAAAGGAATTAGTAAAAAAAAAATTCCATTTCAGCAAATTGCTGAAACAAATTGCTTTCTGTTGATATTCTGATTTTTTTAATTGGACAATCCTCAACATACGACCGTTCATTTAGTGACTATTCAAAATTATGATAGCACTGAAAAAAAGCGAATAGTGACTGGTCATACAATCATCGCAGCATCACACGATCAAAATTCGATTGCTTGGCAATCAGCATATAGTTACAATGGTTGCATCATCCCACAGTCATGATGCAACTTCTGTTTCCAGCTTGCTTCTGAAAAGCAATGTCGATGTGGGAGGCCAGATTCACTTAATGACTACGCAGTTCATTTAATGACCACATTCATTCACTTAATGACAACAGCAGAAAAGGTTGTAAAATGGGGTGCAACTCACTTAACAACTACCTTTGCTTAGTGACAGCATTTCCAGTCCCAGCTGCAGTCATAAGTCAAGGACTACTTGTATAAATCTTAGTACACTACTGGAAAATAACAATTACAATTTGAATTGTGTGATGTCATTTGTTTTCTATGTAATTTAATGATTGAATGGAATACTTTCGTGGCACATACTTCAGAATCCTATAAAAAGGGTGTTGCTAAGAATACGGTTCTTTGCACTGTTGAGACTTGAGAGATGAGAATACAAGATCTTCCCACTTAAGAATGGGAGAATCTGTAATAAAGGGCCTCCAAATTCTGAAAAGCCTCTCTGCATTCAGAATAAATACATTCAAATAAGGAAAAAAATGGGTACAATCAATGGTGATGAATTTTTCAGAAATTTCTTAGGTTAGCATTATTGATCAAAAGACATTTGTGCTCAAAAAGCAGTTAGAAAACATGAGAAAATTACAGGTGAAAGTTGTATGGAACTCCTATAAAATTACATTATTGCACAATAGAAGCCTCGTCTTTTTATCTAAACATGCTACTCTGACTTAGTGCACCAAATTTTTCTAAAATAAATTGTCTGCCTAAACAAGCAGACATGGATGTTTTAATCCTTTTTGTAAACGGCCCCAAATTTGGTTGTCTTCAGGTTTGCATAACCAAAAAAAATGTGTGACGTATGAAGTGAATAAAAGAAATATTGCAAATGGTAACTTCTAGAACTTTTATATACATAATGCATATTAAAATCACATATTTTTGCTTAGTGCTATATACATATGCATTCACCCTCATATACGTAGAATTTTGTACAATAACATAAAAAGAGAAGTTTTCATTCTATAGAAGTTACAGTTAAAATCTTGCCAAAACACATGGGAAGAGGCCAAAAAAAGAATGAATTTGCAGTTCAGAATTAGAATTAGACTACAGTTTAAATTTCTAGGCTTTTTATCATTTAGGGATGAGAATTAACTGGTTCTGCAGAAGGCTTTGTAGGGATTCTTTTCTCTGCAGTTTTTCTGTAGTAGGCACATGGAAATTACCCTTTATCCTAGGGTCTATGCCAGTAAAAATGTGGCTATGGAGTGAGACAGCAATTTTGCACATTTTCTTTCAACTATCAAAAATAGTTGAGAAGGGCAACCAAGGTGGTATAGATATTTGAGTAAGAGCTACGTGAAGTTTATTTGCAAGCCGCTCATTCTCTATAAAAGAGATCTTTGATCATTGGTAGCCTATAAATCTTTAGACAAATGAGTAACAACTCCCTTTTTTCCTCCCTCATTTCTAAACCTTAGTGTTTTCTTCTTTTTCTCTTTCTCCCCACCTTTGTACTGCTTATCTTTCTTCTCCCAGGCTGACACATATGATGTTTGTGGTGGAGATTCATTACCACCAATGAAATACAGCTCAAGATGAGACAGGCTTGCTGTATGACTAGGAAAAGACTTATGGGTGCTGATATGGCTTATGCATGATTAAGTTACTCTGGCATAGTGCCACTGAATATTACGTGAAAAGTGTATCAGACATTAGTATGGTACACCGTGAACATTAGTTCCAAATAGACAGCCATGTAGAAATTTTGCTATCAAGAAATGAGATGTTCCATTCATCCTGTCATCGGATTGCAAATCCAGACAGAAAAGATGCAGCTGACATGCTCTGAAAAAGTAGTTGCTGTTAACAGACTTCAGAATAATTCATAAACAGATCAACTGAGAGATATAAATAAATATACAGTATATTTAATTACTTCTTTTGATTGATAGTACTGAGCATGTTTAAGGAAGGGGTAGGCACCATGGTACCCAGACACACTAGTGCGGGGGTAGGCAACCTTGGCTCTTTTATGACTCGTGGACTTCAACTCCCAGAATTCCTGAGCCAGCCATGCTGAGGGGAAAGGGAGAGGTTGCCAAGCTGAGCCATGTTGGCTCAGGAATTCTGGGAGTTGAAGACCACGAGTCATAAAAGAGCCAAGGTTGCCTACCCCTGCACTAGTGCATTCCTGAACATCTCTTATGCCCATCAAGTTTCCAGCTTCAGCTGATTTATGATGTTTTTATTTTAGAACCTTCTGAAATGAGAAGATGCAAAGCCATGTCTCTCACATCAGTGTTATTTCCTATAACCCTTTTGGCTTATTGTAAAAAAAAAATTGTATAGTTTGAGCAAATCCACATAGTACCCTTGCACCAGTATGAGAATCGGTCCGAGGACGTATCCGTGTGCCATCAACTGTATCTTATCATCCATCTAAATTAGAGGCAGCCTGAGTTTGATTGCTCTGTTCTGGAAATTTTATTTTTCCTTTTATCTCATCTGTAGAATGTGGTGGCAAGTGTGGTATACGTAGCTGCTCATGGAAGAGGTAGCCTGAAAAGATATATTCCATGTTGACCAACCTGTAGCTTCAATAGGTTCTCATAGTTTCCTGTAGGACCAATTCTTCCTTCTGTCCTCCAAAAAGCCTCTTTTCCTGCCCCTTTACCCTGGCTCCTACAGCCCCCACCCATTTTTCTTTTTTAAATGGATAAGCCAGCTAGTCACTCTAAAGCAGAGGTCCCCAAACTTTTGGGCACCAGGGACCGGTTCCATGGAGAGAGGGGGCATGGTTTTATGTACTGCCCGTGGATGGAGCCTTGCTTGTTTGCACAGACCGGTTTCTGACAGTGCCAGTGTTCAGTGCCAGTCCACAACCCGGGGGTTGGGGACCCCTGCCCTAGAGAATGCAAAGCCTTGAAAGTGGCTTGTCTGCCATTGCTTAAGGCATATAATTGGAAGTGTTCCTGAAAGGACTTGTCTCCTGTATTTGTCTTCTGGCCTGCCTAGCTGGGAATCCCCATCTTAGTGGCCATTGCTCCCAAAAACCATGGCCCCTACTTCCTTTCCACATGTAATGTTATTAGAATACTTTGCAATTCCCATACTTTGCCCCAGCTAAACTCTTTTCTTAAACTTCAGCACTCATCCAGCAGCCACACTAGTTCAGACAATCACTAGGTGTCAGACAACAGGGGTTAAAAAACTCTCTTTGCTGCCTTCTAGTGCTCACAAGGTCAGATGATTAATCATAGTTTTAATAAGTTTTTTTTAAAAAATGCAACCAGATGATAGAATTATGGGGGGAAAATACAGCGTGCTGTTGTGCTTGGAGATTTTTTTTTTTTACATGATTGATGTTTGGTGGGGCTGGAATTTCAGCAGTGGTGACTGACTGTCAGTCATGACCTTTGGAAACTTAGAATGTTATGCATTAAAACTGCATTGATAGTAGGGTACACAACAAGAGCATGTTGTGGGAGCCCTTTAGGGCAGCATGATTCCCTGGGATGGGATGGAGTATAGTAAAACATCTTTGTAGATCTTCAAATTAGCCTCTGGAAAATAACATCTGTGTGTACAGAGTTAACCTCGGCACGGATGGTTATTAAGACGGTTCTTTTTCATTTCATTTTTGAGTGCAGAAAGTAATCTTTTCTTACTAGAATAAAAGCATACAGTAAGGACTCCTGTTTTTAGTCTATGTTTCTATCTTCATTTTTAATGTACAATCTCTGTTTGGCTCTGCTAATCTCCAGGGATCTGAGGGAACAGAGCGGGACACAGACTACCTTATATGGTGCTGATGCTAAAGATGTTTTAAGAATGTGACTTGCTGTAAAGCCTATGGCCCCAGATTTTACTGCCAAACAAATTATGTCATTTAAATTTCTGAGGTTTTAAAAGGATGTTGAGACTTTAATTTGGAACAAGACATTCTATGTTGTTATTTGTTATTTTTATTTTTTGTTCAATGGCTCAGATTCCCACACAGTTCAGTGAAAGACTTGAAAAAAGTATGCTACATTTCCAGGTGCAATTTTTTTCTGCATTAACTGGAAAGATGCAATGTACAATATCACAATGTACAGCCCTACTGTGTGCACAAAATTCAACTTGGATTGAATGAATTGAAAAGTGAATTTAACACCATGAAGTGCAGGGTTTTTTCCCAATTTATTTGAAGGTTCTTTCCACTGGACTAAAAAAAAATCTTTGCAATTAGTCATATTCTGCAGGATCAGAAAGGAAAGGTTTTCCCCACACTGTACCATTTCATTTATTTTTGTTTACATTATTTCTATATCAGCTGACCATATCAGCTTTGGACAATAAAACCACAATTAAAACATCTAAAATACCCCCCTAATAGCCACATTAAAATAATTCACCATGTCAACAGATCAAAAGAAAAAAAAAGATGCCAGATTTTTTTTTTTGTAATGAAGACTCAGAAGCTTATTGAAACAGTTCCACTTTTAAATCATATTGAATGAATTATGTCTTGTATGCATCTTATATTATAAAGTATATCTTTCTTGAAAGCGATAGGGATAGTGGTATGGACTTCATGCATTTAGAAAGTCAGCAATTCATGGAGAATGGTGCTCTACAGTCAATCGGAGGGGGAAGATGCCCCTTCATTAGTCTGACTGGAACTTCCTGTCACAGTTTACTCTTTTTGGGAGCTGTACTAATATCCAAGCAGAGACATCACCCTGTCAACAAAAGTGCGTATAGTCAAGGCTATGGTCTTCCCAGTTGCAATGTATGGCAGTGAAAGTTGGACCATAAAAAAGGCTGAGCACCAAAGAATTGAGGCCTTTGAACTGTGGTGCTGGAGAAGACTCCTGCGAGTCCCTTGGACTGCAAGGCGATCAAACCGGTCAGTCCTAGAGGAGATCAACCCTGACTGCTCTTTAGAAGGCCAGATCCTGAAGCTAAAACTCAAATACTTTGGCCACCTTATGAGAAGGAAGGACTCACTGGAGAAGAGCCTAATGCTGGGAAAGATTGAGGGCAAGAGAAGAAGGGGACGACAGAGAATGAGGTGGCTGGATGGAGTGACTGAAGCAGTAGGCATGAGCTTAAATGGACTCCAGAAGATGGTAGAGGACAGGAAGGCCTGGAGGAACGTTGTCCATGGGGTCACGATGGGTCGGACACGACTTCGCAGCTAACAACAACAACTAATATCCATCCTATCCAGCTACTCTGATGTCATTGTTTCCTTCTTTGACATTATTAGCAGTCCTGATTTTTGCACATCCCAGAACCCTCCTTGAACTGTGGGGAATTTAACTGATGACTCTAAAGCATCCATCAGATCAGCACTGGACAAATTTCTTTCAAAAACATGGCCAAGAATTCTGGCTGGGGAGGTTATGATTAAAAACAACCTGCTCAGGTTACATCAGAAAACAACAAATAGGAATTTCAGTGTTTTTCTCCCCCACAATTTCTGTGTCTTTCAGTTGCTGCTTTTTCAGCAGAGAAACTCTTATGGATCCATGCTTGTGCCTTATATAAAGGTAAAGGTAAAGGTTCCCCCACACGTGCGTGCTAGTCGTTTCCGACTCTAGGGGCCGGTGCTCATCTCCGTTTCAAAGCCAAAGAGCCAGCGCTTGTCCGAGGGCGTCTCCGTGGTCATGTGGCCGGCATGACTAGACGCCAAAGGTGCACGGAACACTGTTACCTTCCCACCGGAGTGGTCCCTATTTTTCTACTTGCATTTTTACCTGCTTTTGAACTGCTAGGTTGGCAGAAGCTGGGACGAGTAACAGGCGCTCACTCTGCTTCGCGGCACTCGGGTTATGACCCGCCAAACTGCCGACCTTCCGATCGACAAGCTCAGCGTCCTAACCCACTGAGCCACCACGTCCCTTTGTGCCTTATATAGTACTTTATAATTAATAACCCAGTATTTTTGCTTTGCCATTTCCTGTTCTTAGCCTGTTTTTGTAGAAACAAAAGCTGGCAATACTCTGCTAAGTATTATATCACTCTGCCTGCTTAAGGGCCTTGAACATTGCCAGTGTGCTTCTGTACGCTCCTCATAGGCCCTTTGCACATGAAAGGGCTGCCTAAACCTAGAATGGCCCTACACATGTATATCCCTACCTTGCTAGGGAGCTTGGGGATATAATCAGAAGCTCAATCCATCAACTTTTTGTTTCTGTTCTTGCAATAGAAATGTCACACAAATTGCTTGGCAGTTTTTACTCAGACGTTACAGGGAGGACAGTTTCTCAGTGATGGGAACACCTTGTCATCTGCTCAGAGATGTAGACTTCCTGCTTAGCACTTGATCTCTTTTCTACCATCATCCCTGGCTGTCCTGAGAGACACTCTCTTGCACATAGCTGAAGTACTTAAAATTTCTTTGTCTCTCTGCAAAAACAAGCACAGGAGGAAAGGGCGAGGGTGAAACAGGGCACTATCTGCTGCCATCTTATGTGATCCCCCATTGACCACCACAGTGGAGGATTAGTCAGAACCAAGGAAGTAGAGAGGACAAGAATGACAATAAGAAGGACACTTGTACATTGAATTGAGAGACTTGCTGTGCATTTGCCAGCAGGGTCTGAAATGGCCATTATTTTAAAAAATGTCACATGCTTATATTTTGTCTTTGTCTTCCTGCCTCATGGCCTGCAGTATTTGCCGGTAATAAAAGTAGTGCTAGGATCTTCATGGTATAGGAAAAAACTCAGGAAGAGTCTGGTTTTTCTGACTAACAAGTTTATTCAAAATCATAAGCTTTTGTGATCTTATGCTGCAGCACCAAAAGCCTTGTGTCTTTCATTTATTGTGAAAGGCAGTACCAGACTCCTGATTTTTTTTTGTTTCCAATAGATTAACAAAGCTCTCCTCCTACAATGTCCCTAGTATACAAAAATATTGTATCAAGTTAGATTATTTGACCATCCACATAAGGATTGGCTGATTCATTTGATTCATATATATATGCCCGTCTCACATAAGTGAATGTGTAAACCAACAAAACATATAAAAACATTTTTTAAACTATGTAAAAAATTAAAACATATTCAGCAGGCGAGATAGAAAATGCAGCCTTAAGCATAACCATTTAATAGGCTTTGCATCAAAATTGGATCCTCAGGAGTGTCAATCAAATCTACTCTCTGGTCAGTGTTTCCCAACCTTAGCAACTTTAAGATGTGTGGACTTCAACGCCCAGAATTCTCCAAGCCAGCTATGGTGGCTTGGCAATTCTGGGAGTTGGTCCACACATCTTAAAGTCGCTAAGTTTGAAAAGCACTGCTCTGGGGGATGGTGTTCCAAAGGGTAGTTGCCATGACAGAAAAGGCTCGATATTAATTGATCTGGATTGATTGAGGGTTTCTGCAACTTCATCCTTTTTTAAACTGGAGAGCTCAGATTTATATTAGTGCCTTTTGCATTAAAAAGTGTATTCTGCTGCTCAGTTAAGTCAACCTTCTCCTATAGCGCCAACACTCAGAATATACAGAAAATCTTTATTATTTACTGGTTCTGTACTTTTCAGCTTACCAATTCAGTAACATTTATTTGTAAATTCAAAATCAATAGAATTTGTAGCATTTTCATACTCATGTGCAGAATAGTAAAAAAAATTGAGTCAGCTGATGTACACATTTCCAGTTGTGGTCAAACAAGTCAGTGCTCTCATACTGATGGCTGGACTGGTTAAATAGCCCCCAAGCCTCGTGATCCTGTGTTCAAGAAGGCTGTTTTGTGCCTTACAGAGAAAATACAATACAGTATCTTCTGCAGAACAGGTCCCATCAAATCCCTGCCCTAGACTTAACCTCACAGTGCACTGCTCCATTAAACATCCCTGCAGCTCCATTAAAACTAAGTTAAGATTTTTATAAAACTTTAAATGTTTAAACTTTTAAGATTTTTTCCCCAGTACTGGGTTTATTTGTAAGAAATATATGCATTAAATAAGTTGTCTTTAAGCAGAAAGACACATAAACCAAGATTAAGTATTGATCGGTTGACAAAAATATGTGACCAGAGACTCTAACCAGCGTAAATAATAAGAATTTACTGTAGTTTGAAAATGCTCCTTGCCAGGCACAGTCAATTTGCTAAATTGTTTATTCTAGATCTAAATCTCATGCAGGTATACAGCTATTCTGACTGCAGATGGAGGCTGGCATTATTTTACACTCCAAAATTCTAAATCACAGGAAAGACGATCCTCTCTTCGTGACTTAAGATTTTCAGTAAGGTCATATTCAGTTTCTTCCTCCCCAACCTTTATTCTTGGGTTTACAATATAGTAGGACACGAACCAGGTGGCAAAGAAAGTGGGGAGAGTAAAGGTAAGCAAAGCAATTTACACGTCAGTGCTTCATGTTTCGTTTATGTTGTCATTCCTGAAAACCAAGATGAGGGCATAACTTCCAAAAAAGATGGTCCTGTCATCCTCACAGGGAAACAATCCTCAGTGGCTTCTGTGAGGAAGGAGGAGGGTTTTCAGCACAGGGAAATTGTATTCTCTTATGGTCTGCTTTTTCTTCCCAGGATAGGTGGCCTTAATAGCCTCTTTGAGGATTAGCTCTGCTCGTCTTGGAGATGGGAGGTTGCAGTTGACAATAAAGTACACACATTTTTTTGAGGCTTGCTAAATCTGAGGATCAGAGGATGTCTAGCCTAGGTTTTGATGGCTGAATATTTAGCCCATGAGCTTCTATTTCTCAAGTGAAACTTCAAAGCTTATAATTGCCATTTTAAACAACCTTATTAATTCTAATTTTTGTCTTTAATGTCTTTGAGGGGATTTAAAACGCAGTTGACTAAACTGATAGGCTTTTAATTAAAAACGAAGAAGAGGAATTCAAGCTTAATTTGCTGCGTGCTTCTATTCCCTCTTCATCCTTTCTCTAATTATTTAATTTTGAGGATCCCCAACCTCCTTATGATTTACATGTTACTGCTCTTGTTTTCTTCCCTTACTTCCTTTGCATAGTTAAAAAGGAGAAAGGGAATGATCCATTGCATCTGAAGAAACAGATCTCAATCCGCTGTGTCAATTTAGGATCTCCCACAACATACAACATAATGCTGGAGCTGAGATCACTGTTCATAAAATAAAGCAAAATCTGTCAGCTTTATAAGGCAGTCCAGACAAGAGGTACACCTAGAAGTACTAACTTTATTGTACATTAACACCTGACTCTCAAGTTCATTCCCACATTCCAGTACAAACCTATACTGCATCTGGCTTCACTAATCCCAATCTGTGGTTTCATTTCTTGGAACTCAACCCAAATTTCTAATGTGATGGCTCTTCTTTTCTTATCTGGCTTGTAGTCAAGCCCAGAAAATTCCTCCACCTCCTGTTTGAGAAAGAAGAAGGGGGAAAGCAAAATTGCTCAATCAAGACCTCCTGGCTGCTTCTTTGCAAAATGTGCAAAACATAGTGAATTTTAATTATATCTGTTGTTTGTCCGTTGTATATGTAAATGCAGCCCTCTACCTTACTTTATTGTCCAATGTATTGTGCAAACTCACAAAACGGATTAATCTAGTAAGAGTATCTTGTACATACATGGTTTTTATGGTATAAACTCAAATAAGTAACTATTTACATTAAATGAAACACAGTAATACTTAGATGAACCATACTTTGTAAAGGGGGATACCTAAGCTTCATCAACTCCAGAGACTTCAAATACTGCATTCCTGTATTTCATCCAAGGGCAAAAACATAGATATTATCTCTCAACAATGAACTCAGTCCAACAGAACAGCCAACATAACTCCTGTCAGCCAAACAAGAGAGTTATCTCCAAAGAACCAGAAAACACAGATATAGAAGAAAAAGCTATTTTATTCTTTTGAATCTACAATATGTAAAATATATTGCAAAGACATCGCGTAACATTTATTAGAATCATTTATATGTTGTTTACTTTAAAGATTTAAGACAGATTTCAGTAGTAGGGGGAAAAACCTCTCCAAATACAAAACCCAACATCTTAAAATTATAAGAAATATGCTTCTGTCTTCCAAACTCAGTCCTGAAAAGCTCTGTGAAAGAGGGAAGTCAACATTCCAAAGTCCAACACTCCACTTCTAGAGCCAGAGTGTAGGCCAAAATATGGGTTTGTAACCATGTCTGGTCATTGTTCTTCCTTGTCTTTGGCCATCATTGCAACAGGCATCCCTATAGGTGCTTTATTTTTTATTTTTTTATTTATTTTAATTCCATTTATATCCCGCCCTTCTCCCAAGACTCAGGGCGGCTTACAAGCTTAGCAGTAGCCTTCATTCTATGTATATGCCTGCTTATTAGGGCTTTCACACACCCCCAAGCGGCATTATTACAAAGTCAGCTTAATTGCCCCCAACAATCTGGGTCCTCATTTTACCTACCTCGGAAGGATGGAAGGCTGAGTCAACCTTGAGCCTGGTGGGATGCAACCCTGCACTAATTGCAGGCAGCTGGGGTTACTTAAGGAGGCATTAGCCCACTGCTCCACCAAGGAGCATCATCCCGAGCTCCTTTGTAAACCATGAACCTATTAAGAATCCAGCCTGAGTGTTCAGATTCAGAATTCTGCTGAATACTTGACCAGTCTGAGTCTCAGCCTTGGCCATAGAGAGCCACTTGGGGAGACATGGAACAAGGTTAAGTTAGCTGATCACAGCCTGAATATGTACTGTTTTTAAAAATGTTTTTAATATTTTATTTGTATACAGCCCAGCACCCTTCTTTGAAGGAGATGGGCATTTTTACAATTTCATTGATTGAAAAATAGATAGATGATAGAGTGAGTGAGTGAGTGAGTGAGTGAGTGAGTGAGAGTCTTGAGCTCAACAACACATTCCAGATTAAGAAGAGAAGAGCACCAGGAATCAAGTTGTCTGTCTGAATTTTAAAAAGCATGACTCCATAAATTAAGTCAAACTGGTAGGAAAAGACACTGTGAGTTAACTGCTTGTTGGGACAATCAATATTCCATCTCCTTGCTTTCTTCCCTCTCTGTGTTATGCTTTGGATTTTGTTGCATTATCTGTTCGAAATTTGGACTGGACCTGTTTTCTTTGCTCTCTTTCGGATGTTGCTGAACTGTCTTTCTGTGCTATCTGAAAAGTAACCTTTTTGTTTTCATTTTTTAAGCAGAAGGTTGTAGTTTGCCCCAAGTGGATATTCTTACAATTAAGGATTTATGACTGCAATAAATATCTTAGTTTTTTTAATCTGAAGCTGACTATTATGCCTTGACTGCCATTATTTCACAGTCCAACTAAGCTTGCTGCAGATTTGCTTTCTTATCACTGGAAAATTGGAACTTCGGACCGCCCCCGATCTGCGTACATTTCGCCGGGATCTGAAAACTTTGTTTTTTGATCTATCAGGCCTGGACTGAAGGGGTTTTAGCTTTTAATATTGTTTTAATTGTTGGGCTTATGTAATTTAATCTATTTTAATTTATACTATTTTTATATCATATTTTATGTTGCCCTGTAAACCGCCCTGAGTCCTTCGGGAATAGGGCGGTATAAAAATTTAAATAAATAAATAAATAAATAAATAAATAAATAAATAAATAAATAAATAAATAAATAAAAAAAATCCCCCAAGTCCTGGCTGGAAAAAATTCTGATCTATAAAGGACCTGGGGGCATCAATTTAACACCAGAGATCAGTGGTGGCTATGAATACCACAATAATTGGCTATTGACCAGTGCATGACAACCAACTGGTGTTAATATCCTCTAATGGCAAATAACAAACTAATTTCAATGAGGTGAAGAGCAGACCAATTTGGACCACAGGAGCCAGTACTATTATAATTTGGTTGTCTTGTAGCCATGAGTTCACTGACTCGATCTTCATGGAATGGAGGCCTTCCAGCATAAAGTCAACAGCTTGACAATGAGGCTGAAGAGGTCAAGGAAGGAGCAAATTGCTGATAGACCAGCAAAAACTTCTAGCTACACATGGGACCTCAACCTAGTCACCTGCAGAACAATACATCTTTGTCAGATTCTCAGGAAATTATTAGCATCACCATTCCTGCCCTATCCTGGAGTTGAGGCTAGGATACAGAGAGATCACCCCATCCTTGCCTTGCAGGTCTCAGGGATACATGCCACATCTCCAACACCAGATCATGAAGGAGCAAATCATTTTACAAATCATTGTGGCATTCATTAGAACCAACCTGAGTCTAAAGCTTCCTGTAATCTGGTAACAAAGGATACTCTGGGCTGGGTCCTATAAGTCAAAAGATGGGGAAGAAAGAAATCAGATGTCTTGTTCTCCCTTCCCCTGTAACCAACAGACCCCTGCCCATCACCTCCACCATCCTTCTATTATTCTTCAACCTTTCGAGCATCCTACTTCCCCTTCCCTCCAGTCATCCCCCTCCATTTGCATCATTTTAACAGTGACTCCAGTCTTTCTAGGGTTATTCTAACAGATAAAAGCAGGCTGGCCCTTCTCAGAAAAACTCCAGCCTTTCTCTCCCTTTCCCTCTTTGAGAAGAAACTCATTTACACTCCAACTCTTATCCTCTGAATTATTTCCTTCTGCGTAATTTGAATGACTTGACTAGTTTTTAAAGGTAGTTGATAAAGATGATCCTTCTAAAAGAATATTTATATGCATCCATTACTTGGTGATGTCTTATTGTTAGAGAAGCATTTGCTAAAAACCTTGCATATGCCTGCCTTTGATCCCTGATCTCATTTGTGACAACTGAAATTTTAACGTTCTTAATTCTTTTGAAGGAGATGATTAGATTGTTGTCCTTGACATATTATGATTCACTTGGGAAGAACAAACATGTGGTTAATGATGTTTGGATCTGTTTGTTCATGCCAGCGCATATTTTATGTGATGTATTTT
Organism: Vipera ursinii; assembly: GCF_947247035.1. NCBI lineage: Eukaryota > Metazoa > Chordata > Lepidosauria > Squamata > Viperidae > Vipera > Vipera ursinii. The sequence continues at coordinate 194,926,399 of NC_139513.1, forward strand.
AAGGATAACTTTTATGTGCTTATTAGAAATTCAGTTTATTTGTTTGTAAACATGAAATTAAATACTGTTATGATCGATCCCCCTAATACTTTTAGTTTTTTGGGTATGTTTTATCCAAATCCTTTTCAATTAAAGTTGGCCTTAAACCCAATTTAAAGCTTCTTGATTATCTCAATAGGATTTATGATACTGCCCTGGTTGAAAGTAATAGTCTTTTTTATGCAGCTATATCAAGAATTGGTCACATGTATTCAATATCATCTTGGGCCCTTCTACCTATCTGCAGTAGATTCATCTTATTTGGTAAATTTAGGTCTTCTCAATAATTGAGTACTTTGCAATGGTCTTTTCAAAAGTGTTTGTTTCTTTTTCTTATACAGGATGTCTAGTTTTGCCACGCATAACGTATTTCTTGTTTGTGCAAAGCTTTATGAAGGCTTTTACATAATGAAAAGTGATTTAGAATTCTGTTAAACCAAATATTTCATCACTAATTTCCTCCTCTCCTTGGTCTAGGACAGGGGTAGGCAACCTCGGCTCTTTTATGACTCATGAACTTCAACTCCCAGAATTCCTGAGTCAGCTATGCTGACTCAGGAATTCTGGGAGTTGAAGTCCATGAGTCATAAAAGAGCCGAGGTTGCCTACCCCTGGTCTAGGAGGTTAATATAAAACAGTAATAGTCCTATAGTATAATATTATAACATGACATAATATTAATGGTAATCTGTGCTGTCTATCAAGCATTTTATTTGGCAAAGATTACAGAGATTTAAATGCATGCTGTTATTTGGTAGAGCTCAGAAAAAATGGCGTCTCTTTCATCTTGGATATCTTTACTTTGAAGCTTCTGCTTTGTTGAAATGCTGTTGCTAGCCTTGTCAGTCAGTTTGAGTGTACCTTTACTGCAATTCCATTTAGTTGATACATCAAATGATTCTTGTTATTTTATTTTCTTTCTGCAAAAGGGAATTCGTTTTGACCCAGAAATCCCTCAGACGCTCCGACTAGAGTTTGCAAAGGCCAATACGAAGATGGCTAAGAGCAAATTAGTGGGAACTCCTAATCCCTGCACTCCTGCCACCCCCAATGCAGTACCTCAGTTCCTTACCAGAGAGCCATGTAAGTGATGTAGTTTCATTGTTAAATTAGAAGACTGATATATGCATCTTCACGAGCAGAATGTTTAGCACATTCACGCTTAGCTTTTTCAACAGAGGTTTATTTCTGTTTTCCTTGTTGCTAGGAAAAGGATGAATATGGGGATCTTGGTTTAGTGTTTTTTTTTCAGTCGATGGATCATTTGAATGCTTTTCTCAATGCCTATGTGGGCCACCAGCACGCAGCTCCTCAAAACAACATCAGCCTCAAAACAAAGCTTTGGTTCTCTGGGGAAATCTTGTCATTTAATCAGGCAATGAATCAAATTCTGCAACTTGGGTAATATTTATGGAGCGTTTCTAAGAGAAAAACTATAAGTTGCAGCCACAATCTGTGTCCTAGAATGAATTGCACCACGATGCGTGATGGAAATGTGTACATTTGAATGGGATGTGTATGTTTTCCCAGTCATGGGTGTCCACAGAGGTTTCTTACTTTCATAAAAATGCTGGGTCAGGCTTGCAATGCAACTTCGCCAGTTTTGCCTTCCTTCTGTGGACATTGCTGCTATTCACAGCCGTGGCATTTCCTTTAAATCTTCGTTCAAATTGCTTTTTTCTCCTAGACACCTAGTGCACATGTCAGGGAATACGAGAAGAATAAGGAAGAGTAACTAGTAAGGCGTTGCTCACAAATTATCTAGAGTCAGAATGTATGTGACCAAGCTTGCCAGTGATGGCAAATTATTCAAAATGGGAAATTGTTTCTTATGAAAATAGGCTCGCAAATTTGCATGACTTGCAAAGAGAGCATGTCTACACTGCATTTCACTTTCCTATACTAGCTTATTAAGTTGGAGCAGCTAAGGGTTTTGCTATTGCTTCAGGCAAGCAACAAAATTACATTCAGCACACCAACAACCTTTTTTTTGCTTCAGAATGGCAAAATAAGAATGATACTATGATGTGATGTTACACAACAATTCACAGAATTAATAGAACGGTGGAGTTAGATCAGACCTCTGCAATATACAGTATATGAAAACTAGTTAAACTATCTGATTTAATCCTCTTCTTAGAAACTTCCAAAGATGGAGAATTCATAACCTCTATTAGTAGTTTGTTCTATTGTTATTCAGAACTTATAGCTAGGACATTTTTCTTTAGATTTAAATGAGATCTTAAATGTAATTGTACCCATTATTTCTGGTCCCACTCTCTGTAGCATTGGAAAATAGTTTCTGGGTACCTGAATATTAATATCATGTATCCCTCAGTCTTTTTTGCTTTTCTCCAATTTGAAGAACTCAAGTTCCTTCATCCTATCCACATAAGGCATGTCCCCAGATGTCCTTTCTAATCTTTGGTGTTTTCCACTGACCTTTTGTAACTTGTCAATAACCTTCTGGAATGTGATACCCAGAATTGTGGCAGCTACTTCAGATGTGGTTTCACTGCTTCTCACTTATCCTCCTTCCTGAAATCTATTTAGGATTTTTCTCTATTTTATTCTTCCTTGTTTTATTAGAAACTATTATTTTTCTCCTGCCTAAGATAATCACATATTCTGTATTTACAAATACCAATTTATGAACAGCTCTGACAATTATCAGGGACTACCAAATTTGCTAATAAATACTTCTATAAAACCATATCCCATATGTTCCTTGGCTGGCTATTTGCTGCTGTGTATAGAATATACACAGCAGCAAATGGCTCAGTGGGTTAGGACGCTGAGCTTGCCGATCAGAAGGTCGGCAGTTTGGTGGGTCGAATCCCGAGTGCCGCGTAACAGAGTGAGCGCCTGTTACTCGTCCCAGCTTCTGCCAACCTAGCAGTTCGAAATCACGTAAAAATGCAAGTAGAAAAATAGGGACCGCTACGGCGGGAAGGTAACAGCGTTCCGTGCGCCTTTGGCGTCTAGTCATGCCGGCCACATGATCACGGAGACGTCCTCGGACAAGCGCTGGCTCTTCGGCTTTGAAACGGAGATGAGCACCGGCCCCTAGAGTCGGAAACGACTAGCACGCATGTGCGGGGAACCTTTTACCTTTTACCTTTATAGAATATTATAGAGCATAGAGTCATATGGTGTGGAATTATGGGAGTTCTGAAAATAAAATCTGAAACTAAGCTAACAGATCTGGCATACGTTTTTCAGTTTTATTGTTTGCTTGTTAGAATTGTGAAAGAACTAGCTTGAAAAAGCAAATGAAATGTTCAGGTATTTTGGACTTCCTAGTTTAGGTAAAATATTTAATGGAATGACTGAATTGTTATCTTTGTAACTGGAATCAAAAAATAGTTCCTGCTCACAATGTGCTTGTTTGTTTCCTTTGCTTCAGAATTGTCCCTGAACAAGTAGAATTTTGCATGACTTTAGTCTTGCCAGAAACAGCAGTAGGACAAAATAAACAAGGGAACAGACCATAAATAATGATGGGTTTTATCATGCTGTCTTAAACTCTCTTAAAACTATCTTCTGTCTTCAGTAGATCCATGTAGCTTAAAATCATAATAGAGACTATGCACCATGATCTGACAGTTATGGCTTAGTTAATAAGTCCGTATAACTTTTCCGGAACAGTTTTGATAATTTGCACACCCGAGTTTCTTTTTATTTTGCTTCTTCATTTCACAATTTAGTTAGAAAGTTCCCTTAAGAAGCCTAAAGTTAATGTTTACTATAGTAGCATCCATATCTTTCTCCATCTTTGTATATTGCACTGGATGGACTCTCTGTTTCCCCAGAAGCTTACCGCTTAAATGTCAGCAGAGAAAAGACAAAAGAGAAAGAATGAAATGCTAGAGGCAAAAGTAATAGAAAAAAGTGTGAGTACAGCTGTAATGTTTTGAAATTTCCCAAAAGTTTTATTGAAATAGAGAAGAGACTGGGAGCTTGGATGTACAAAAGTGCTCCTTGGCGTTGCTTTCTTGTTAAACTCCTCCCATGCGACATCTTACGGATGAGGTTAGGGAATGCTGTGTTTATAAGCTTGTTCCCTTCCCAACCTTAGGAATGACCACAGGCCTTAGGAATGGATGATAAAGGGAAGGTTGTTTGCTTTAGCTCTTGCCAACCTTTTCTTGTTTATCTTACCTTCAAATTGACAGCATGCACACTTAATCTTTTATATAATTAAAATGCATCTTTGTCAGCTCCAGTGAAATGAAACCCTCCAGGCTATTCTTGAATGTTTCTCTGCTGTTGGCCTAGCCCAGGGGTCAGCAACCTGAAACAGTGAAAGAGCCACTCGGAACCAGTTCCCTCACAAAAGGAAAAACTGGGAGCCGTGCGTACATGCACGCATGTGCAGAACAGGGTTTGACTGAAGAGTGGAGCCAAGGCGAGATATGCACCTACCCTACATATTTGAATTGATTGGTTGAACTTTTTTAGTCCCACTTTTTTTTTTTGGACTGCACATGGCAGAGGACTGGGAGCTGCAGGAGACGGCTGAAAGAGCCACATCTGCTGCTTCCTACGACTGTTGGTCTCTCCCAGTTGTCCTGTTTCTTGGGATCTCTCTTTATTGGTGGGCTGCATAAGTCATTAATGGTAGTTTTGTGATAAAGTCATGTTCCACTGTTTTGTATCAGCTCACAAATGCCGATAGTTTGTTATAAGCAAAACTGAGACTGAACTAAAGCTAAGTAAAGATGCTTTTTCTAGTCAACACATTACAAAAAAAAAACAACCTTAGTACTTCTCAGAAAAGACAAGCAAACTAATGTGTTCTATCCTGATGTGCTGATTTTGCTGCTTTAAAAAAAAATCTTATGTGTTTTCCATCCTTGCTTGTGGTATTTGATAGAGATGATTGTTAGATAGTGCACTGAAAATGACAGGCTCAGTGGTGGAAAGGGTAAATTAGTGCCAAGGATTATTAGGGAAGGACTTGATAATGGGCAGGGATACTATCATAACTGACAAAATTGCATTTGAGTTACTACATATTGTTTGCCCCATGTCAAAAAGTACATCATAGAATTGGAAAAGTTGCAGGAAAGGGCAGTTACAATGATGAGTTGGTTATAAAATCTTCTGTTCAAGGAAAGAATGAAAAAAAATGAAGCTGATATCATGATTCATTGTGCCTACTTGTGTCCTTGTTTCTTAGGGGAAAACAAAGCTGTAGTCAAGAAGCAGCAGGCTTTGGTTAGTTGGCCCTGATAAAATAGCTTGAGCATGAAGGTTTAATATTGAAAAATTAGAACCATATAAATGTGCTCCTTGCTCTGTGATTAGCACTTTGTATGCATTGTTTTGGTGGATCTAGATTCCTTCCCCACTTACAGTAGTTGTTTATTTTCATGTAGATAGATCACACAATGTAATTATTGATTAAGAATGAAAGTTCAGTTCATTTCAAAACAGCTGAACAAGTTTACAATGACAAAGCCAGTCATTTAGATCACGGGTGTCAAATTCGCCACATCACGTGTCATGACGTACCGCCACTCTTTTTGCATTGCTGGCAATAGGGTGGGCGCAGCTTTGGTATGATGAAACCGGCCCGTGGGTCGGCAGTTTGACACCCGTGATTTAGATAGTCCAGGCCTATATTTGGGGCTTTAGAGTTTAAATTGTGTCAAGTAAACAATAAACAACCAGACTCTGAATGTATTAAAGCTGCTTATTTAAATGGATGCAAATTTTTGACATAATACAATAGTTGATAAACAATGACAGGAATTTCAAGAGAAGAAAAATATATCGCATTGAATATCAGGGGAAAATCTGGTTTTATTGCTGGTATATTAGTATAGATTACTAAAAGGGATAACGTTGTCTAACAATTGTTGGAAATGTAATGACCGGGAAGGATTATTTGTTCTATATTGCCTTGCAATGTTGCAAAATTCAACAGTTTCTGAAAGTGATTTATAAATAACAGAATGAAACAAAGTTTAAAGCTGATTTTCCTTTCCAAATTAATACTTTTAATTACATATTACTTTCCCACAAAATGCATTGAACCACCTTTGTGCATGATAATTGCTGCATAGATATTTTATGCTTCCTAAATAGAAATTCTTACAATTTTTAATACCATTTTATGATTTTTGAGATTCTTTTGGTATTGATATTTAATGTAGGTATTTGGTACTGATAGTTCGGTTTTGACAAGTTTTAAAAATATTATAGTATATTTAGTTATTTAAATATACTAAATATAATAAATACTAAAAATTAACCTATTTCTCTCATGCCTACAAATCCCCTTTTTATTCATCTTCTGTACATTTTTTCTTTCTTCTTTTGTTGGGGTGTGCCTTTTTCCCATTTTCCTTTTTTCTCTTCTTAAAAATGTTTAATAATACATTTCCTGAAAAATAGTGCAGAACCTTTTGGTCTAGGGGTCATTGATCTTTACATTTTATACCAACTACAACTTTTAAAGAGTTTCCTAATGTATCCATGTAGAACAAATTGCAGTAATCAAAATGGGTTATAACTGAGGTTAGATAATCTGATTAGTACAAGAAGGATCACAACTGGCCAAAACATTATTGACAAATCCAGTGATAACCAAGAACCACTCTCAAACATGGATCTGCCCTTCAAGGGGAATGAAGTCCAGTCCGAAACAGGCTGAAAGTTCTGAGTCCTGTTTCTTGATTATTAATTTAACCTCTATCTTAGGTAAAGGTAAAGGTTCCCCCACACATGCGTGCTAGTCGTTTCCAACTCTAGGGGCCGGTGCTCATCTCTGTTTGAAAGCCAAAGAGCCAGTGCTTGTCCGAGGACATCTCCGTGGTCATGTGGCCGGCATGACTAGATGTCAAAGGCGCACAGAACGCTGTTACCTTCCCACCGTAGTGGTCCCTATTTTTCTACTTGCATTTTTACGTGCTTTCGAACTGCTAGGTTGGCAGAAGCTGGGACGAGTAACAGGCGCTCACTCTGCTACGTGGCACTCGGGATTCAACCCAACAAACTGCCGATCTTCTGATCGACAAGCTCAGCATCCTAACCCACTGAGCCACGGCGTCCCTAACCTCTATCTTACTTAATGTTTAATAAGTTAATATCAGTTTATTCTCCCTCATGTAGTTCATTATTGAAGTTAGGCAACATTCAGAGGTACTGATTGCTTCCTTGGAATGAAATAGTAAGGAACAACATTTAACTATCTTTTCAAACAATTTATATAATTGTTCAACTGTTTGTAGATGAAGTGGAATCCATTTGCAGCTCTCCCACAGCATGAGATCCTATTGCAGAAATTGGGTGGCAAAATGGCCAAATATCAACAACAAAAATTGTGGGCCTTTTATGAGATGGATTTAAGTCCGAGAAACAGAGCAACCTCCCACAACCATCCCCAGCCTTAATCCCTAGCAAACAAACAGCTGCACGCACTCAGAACTGGAGGACTATTGGATAGAATGTCTAGTAAGCAAGACGAAATTCCTAAAGACAAAGGTCATGCTGCTTCCTTAACTCCCATTCTGAGTTTTTCAGAGCACAGAGTAGCCAGTGCATATAGCTTCCCTCTTCTCCCTAATCCAGGTCTCAGTGATGTACACCAACTCAGATTAGCACTTTCATCTGAGATTAAATCTTGGATAATAGATAAAATTGTGAAGTGCACAACTTTAAGGATGCAAGTCCAATTCATTATTTCCTTTATTCCTTTATTTCCTAAACTGCCATACAAAAGAAAAGAGGCCAGCCAGCTGCTTTATCTTAAATGGCTAGGTTTTAATCTCCCATCATGTCTTCTTATAGTAGCTATTACTTTAATAGTCTGATTGATCTATTTGCCTAGAATTTTGTAAGGATTTGAGAAATACATTTTACACACTACAAAATGCCAGGACCTATAATTTTATATCTTTTATGAGAAAACAGTTCTGAAGAAATGTTTAGCTTCTGTCACATTGAATATTGGCTATTGTTTTTGGCTTAACCCAGGGGTGTCAAACTCAATTTCATTGAGGGCCGCATCAGCATTGTGGTTGCCCTCAGGGGGCCGGGTGGGTATGGCCTGGGTGGGCGTGGCCTACTGGGTGGGCGTGGCTAGAGTGCTTATGGCCTACTGGGTGGGCGTGGCCAGCTCTACATCGTTCGCATCAAGGGTGCCTATGGGGGCCTGGGCAGGAGTGGGACAGATCTGAGGGTCTCTGGCAGAAGGAGGGTCTCTGGACCAGGGCCAAGGCAGCGGGGGCCGTTCCCTGACTGTTTCCAGGATGGCTTCGTGGGCCGCATGAAACCACTTCGCGGGCCGGATCCGGCCCCCAGGCCTTGTGTTTGACATGTCTGGCTTAACCGAATTCATTCTATATTCATATGTCTTTTTTTTGTTTACTTTTAATTATTTGATCATGTGTTTTCAAAGGCTCTAATACTATGAATAATGTGATGTAGGCTGTGTTACTTATCCAGGATATAAATTCATGATGAGTTGAGGGTAAGATGGCTTACAAAGGATGCGATTGCTTTAGCAATTGCAGTAAGTTCCCTTTACCCAGCTTTCCAGGTCTATGATCATTCTTTAGGAACCTATATATTTCTGCTATTTATGAAATAATATTAGAAGATGCAATTACATACATTGATGCATGTTTCTGTGTTTTAAATATGTAATGAAGCAAATAGTGGATTGCTTTCTTTCAGCGTTTCCCAGTTGAAGCATCAAGTATAGTTTCAGCTGTATTCATTGATTCAAAAAGTGTATAACAGTTTTTCCTGATCTGGTGTTCTATGGCTGTGTTAGACTATGATACCCATCATCCCCAGTCAACCTACGGTAACTGGATATTATCAGTGTTTGCTTCGATTACTCTTAAGTGGTCGAGTAGCTTAGTTTGATTTTTCTCTGTCTCCTCTTATGCCCCCGTTGAAAAATATCCTTGTTTTTTAATGTAAGATATAGATGTTGATTTTCATAGGTTGTCTCAGAGCAAACTTTTTCCCCTGATTTTCTCCATTTTTGCTTTTTGAAGAAAGAGGAGCGGTCAGAGAGACCATCTTAGTTTGGCGGTGGAGACAATTTGCCGTTTTGTTTTCTGCATTTGTTTGGGTTTCTTAATGATGACCTTTCCTTATTCTTCTCTTGCAGATGAACTCACAGTGCCTGCACTTTACCCCAGTAGCCCTGAAGTGTGGGCGCCGTACCCTCTCTACCCAGCGGAGTTAGCACCTGCTCTACCTCCGCCTGCTTTCACCTACCCTGCCTCACTGCATGCCCAGGTAATTTACATCAACCAGTCACATTTTCACCCACGTTATTCCTTGATCCTCTTCAGAGCTCACCGTACAACTAACACTTGTCTGCCTAATAGGGTCACAAGAGCGAAATTAATTATCACTTCTCAATCAAGCTGATCCTTCCTCTAGGGATCACTGGGATCATCCTTGATAAAATGGCAGCACCCCTCTGCCTGATAGAACACCTTTCTCTTCTTGAGTAATTTCACTTCCATTCACTTCAGGCAAATAGAAATATCTGCTGGGTCTTTGAACACACATATATATATGGACTGTGCTTCCCAGACTTGCCTTTCAGTGGTTCTAACTTCCAAGATTCACAGGTCTTGACCTAGATCCAGGCAAAGTATGTAAGAATATACTTATGTGTGTGTGTGTGTGTGTGTGTGTGTGTGTACTTGCAGTTTAAGAGGAGACATGGAAGCAAAACAATACCCAGTGGCATAGGAAAATATACATGTAATGATGATGAGTGGTAAGTTGGGAAGATCTCCAATAGCAAATTGTTTAATAACAACAATTAAATGATTCTCCCGATTGACATATCATTGTTCCCAATCAGTAGTAATTTAGATGCAGGTCATCCTAGTGTGTGCATCTTGGTTGCAGTGGACAACCATATCCATCACTGAAGTCACCATTTTGTCTCAGTAGCCTTGGTAGTGAGCTTTAAACTGGCTGCTTCTGAAGACATTCTAACCCTTACAAAGCGAGTATTAATCGCCATTCGCCAAGTGAACATGTGCTTGTAATTATTTGCTATTCTGGTTGTTTGTGTACTTTCTAGTGATGACTAAAACGTTGAATAGATGCTTGGCAAAGGTGATAATCTATATAAACATTAATGAACTGAAACATTAGAACTGAACAAAAATGGATCTAGACTGTTTTTTAGGTTTACAATTGTGTGAAAGCAAATTTGCGTAGTCCTCAATGCCTTGTTTATTGACTGTTCACAGTTTTACAGTTAGGACAATGGTGAAAAAATACTGTAACTTTACTACCAATCACATTATGATATTTGCAGGTCTGTAACATAAAGGGAAGCTGAAGTAAGATCATAAGCACAGTCATTGTTTCACTTTTAGATCACTTTGCTTAACAACTGAGTTGTCCCAGTTATGATGTTAAACCAGGACCGCCTGTATTCTCTTTTAATTCTGTGATAGTTAATTAATTCTTAATTGTTTGGGGTAATAAGGAGGGCCTTCTATCCAATTCTAAGGCGTTAGCTATGTTCTTTTTTGAGGAATATTGATTTGGCCTGATGGGAGATGCAATGTCCTTATCAATCTGAGATTCAATGGGACAATGTCTAGACTGAATTGTCTAGACATTGTCCAATGTCTAGACTGTGTGTTTTAAATAAAGCTACTAAATAGAGGTACCTTTGCATGAATATCTGAAAACTTTAGCTGTCCAAAATGTAGTTTGTAAACTGCTACAAAGTGGAAGCAGAAGTGGCATGATTTTTATAAGAGCAGCAGTAGTTGTCCATTTGTTTTTAGGCCAATTTCAGAATGTTGGTGTTGACCTTTACAGTGCCAGGGCTTAGTTTATTTGAAGCAAACCTCTCCTACTGCATGAGGGTGAAGCACATCTACACATCCAGCATGTTCTGTGAAACTATTGGGAGAGGCATGGACCATGGCCAACCTCTCTGCCTCTTTGACACTCCCTAAGCCTTAAGAAAACTTAGGAAGATTAGCTTGTTTATGTACCCTTGTTGTTTCTTTAAAGCAGCAGAAGAATGGGTTTCTGTGTTGTGGACATCCCTTGACTGTAAACCGCTTCAAGGGCCTGATTGAGATGTGTAAGCCAGTCACCCTGCACAAGGCAGTGGGGGAAGACATTTGTTTCAGACTATTTGTAGGCAGAAATCAAAGCGGCAGCAAAGGAAATTTCTCTGCCACTTGCTAAGTCAATCTTTGTAGCCTCTTCCTTGTAGGATTTTATTGCACTTTGGTAAATTTGCACTTGATAAATGGTTAGTTTGAATCCACTGATGGTCTTGTTGGGAAGAAAAAGTGTCATATCTAATACATTAACTTAAGAATTACACTTTTTAGATGGGGATTACTTTTGGGGGACTTCCAGGCGTATGACTGGACATTTGAGAAGGTGTGTCAGAAGCACCCACAGAATGTCTGTCATGGTCAGCATGGCCACTCATGAAATATAAATTAATTTGAAAATTGACAAGTCCCACAGGATGCTGTTTATCATGCTAATACGGCGAGCGAGGGGAGGAGTCAAGCAAAGGTTTTTCTGCAGAAATATAGCAGGAGTAGAGGTTGGTGTGTTGCTTTGTTTTGCAACGCGGCAGGTTCACAATTCATTTTTATTAAAAGAATCATTTTAAAAAGAGTCAGATGTTGCAATAAGTTCAGTAAGTACCAAGCAAGATAACTTGGGCCAGCAGGATCCATCGGGGAAGGACCAAAGAGGAAAGCTGGTGAAAGTGGTATCACCCCTTTTGTACATGTGTCAATGTATATAAAAGGGGCAGGGTTTTGTTTAAATGTCTGTAAAAAATCCTTCCCTCCCCCCCAATTTAGTAGCATAAAATTCTAATAGCAACTAATTATTATAGGAACCAAAAACGATATTCACACTGGTCCAACGTTCAGAGACACTGTAAATTTGGGCTGCTTTTGCTGTATGAAATCAAATACTGCCTCTCCGTGAAAGAATATTATGCTAACTAAAATCCAAGCTAGATAATGGTCATATGTCTTCTGGCATCCAGGGCGTCTTCTAATTCTTCAGTCTAATGAAAATTCTGCTTTCTGTATCAGAAACTCTTTTGTGCTACACTTACAAAGGCCAGGTTCAGAAAGGCACATCTCTTTTATACAAGTCAGCCATGCGAATATCAATGAGTGCTTCGTGTAACTCAGGTAGACGTGATCTCTTAGGAATGTTATATAGTCTGAAAACATCCAGCGCTACCGGTAAGTGTTTAAGCGAAGTGAGGTGGGCTGGATGGGAAGCTCTCATGTGCTCTTCTGAAAAGCATGGAAAGCACACATGTCAGAAACAAAAGTTTTGCCAAGTTAGCTTAATCAGATCACACTACTGGTTCATTGAATCGTAAGTTATTATGGTATTTTACAGGAGTAAGGAGAAAAAGTGATACCTGGAAACATATTATTTATCATTCAATATAAAGGAACAGAGCAAGAAAGAGTGAGGTAGAGGCATGGGTAAATGGAATGAACCCTAATTTTGGGGAGGGGAAATAGTAAGTTATTATAGGACATCAAGAACAGAGTGTTGAGCCAAAGACTACACGAATGTGCATGTGTACATCACATGCACACACAGAGAGAGACAGAAGGATGTTTGAGACTCCAGGAGCAGCCAAGATGAGATCTCTAGAGTCATGTGAAGCAGGAGTACTTTGGAAAACAAGGTAGGCAGAATTGAAGAAAATAAATCAAGGATAGTAATGGACAGGTAGCTATTGTGAAAAAAAAATCGAGATAGATACAAAACATTATTTATATTTCAGTGCCTGCTTATTTTACAAAATATCTTTAATCTGGATTTTTGTGTTTTTTTTCTTACTTGCAGCAGTTCAGTGGTGTGTGGTTGTCTTCCATGTTCTGGGTGGAATGAGAAATAGTATTGAGGGAATAGATTTGTAATAAAATGATTGCTTTGTATGTTAAAAATTCGGTAATAATGGTATTTGGTTGTTTGACATAATGAAACAACAAATAACTATTTTGCTGTTCAATATCCAGCCTTTCTATGCAATCGGAGCAATTAACAATTGATAAAATTCAATGTGCAAAAATAAAAATCCAACATCATCACTTAATACCAATACAAATATCAATAATTAAATGCCTGGCAAAAGAGATCCATCCTGACTGCTGTGAAAATATCAGGAGCTTATTAATGTAAGATCCAAGGCATCTTCAGAAAGACCTATCTTGCAGATTACATGCATTATTTTATTTCCTACAGGTTTAGATAAATTTTGAAGAGAGGACCACTATTTTTTTATCATCTTACTACCTATGAAGTCATTGCGTTCCCACAGAGAGGGCCTCCTCAGGGTGCCACCGGTCAGAGAATGTAGATTGGTGGCCCCCAGCGGGAGATCTTTCTCTGTGGGCACCCCGGAGCTATGGAACCAGTTACCGGTTGAGCTCCGGACGGCGCCCGATCTTCGCTCCTTTCGCCGCGATCTGAAAACATACCTGTTCGAACAAGCCGGCCTGGCCTGAGGGGGGATTGGTGGGGTTTTTTATTATCATTTTATTGGGATTTTATTAATGTATTTATTGTTTTTTATGGGCATGTATTTAATTACTTTTTAATTTTTGTAGCTTTGTGTTTTATTCTTGCCCTGTACACCGCCCTGAGTCCTTCGGGAGAAGGGCGGTATAGAAATATTAATAAATTAAATTAAAAATTAAATTGCAGCACTTTCCTGAGAAATATCTTGAGGCATACAGGATGCTTGATATGTATTCTTCTTAAATATTTCACAGTTAGCATAGTGCTATTATTAAATAAAAAATGAAACACATAGAATGGAGTGTGTTAATGTTTCTTAGCAAATGCACTGTTGCCAATATTTCTCCTAAAAGTTATTGTCTGAAGACTTGCGGGAAGTGATTGAGAATACAAACCATAAACTTGAGGAAAACAATTTGTGGCAGGACAGGAAAAGGGGAATTAAGTTGGAACGGGAAACTATCTTTTATTCACGAGTTACAACAGGGCAGATTGCATGTGAAAAATCTCCAAATCCATCTGGAGATCACAGTGCCCAGTAATGTACTATATGTTCTGTCACAAACACTTTTCTTGCTCCTTGAACTTTGCTGCCTGAAACTCCTAATGTTTTCTGAAAGCTGGTGTAATCTACTTAAAAATTAACCAACAAAGGGGAAAAGTAATGAAACATGGATGGCTTTAATCACTGGGGACTGCCTGGGGAGCATGTCTGGTCTGTAATCCTGCATGCTTGGATGCTCCCTTGTAGCCAAGAACATTTAGCAAATTTAGAAGAATTGGTGTGAGCGTTCCCTGGAAGTCTTGCTGCCTCACAACTTTCTGCTGCTTGGAATGGCCCAAATGTTCCCGAAGACACGAGGAGATATCTAAGGTGCAGACTTCCAGAGTAATGGAATGCTGATTAGCTCTGTGGAATTTGCTTGAGGAATTTCAGAGGGCTTTGCTCAAGCGGAGAGCTGTCATGCTACAGTGTTCCTATCCGCTTTCTTGGAAATTGTGTTTGCAGCCGTGATAGAATGGACTCCCTTTTGTTTTTCCTTAAACTGTGGTTGTCCTGCCACCAAGGATACATTATTTAAGATTTAAAATCTTCCCTAATACAAAGGTCTGTTTAGCCCATTTTAATGTTTTCCAGTTTTCTTTGTTGTTCCACCATTGTGTTTTCTTTTTAAAAAGAGCTCCTTTTTTCTCAAGTCCCGCCATTTTTCTGTCCATTTCTTTCTTTATTTACTCTTATCCTAACCCTAATCCTTATTCTCACAACAAATGAAGGTTAACAAATTTAGGTAGGATAGATCCCCATTTGTTTGATCTTTTTATATTTTTCTCTCCCCTCATTCTTTTGTGTGTAAAAAAGACATTTTAAAATCTGAACTCAAAGAAGAGATAATTTCTGCTATGAACTTTCTGACTAGTGTGCCTAAATTAACAATAGATAGTATCCCAAAGGATTAATGATTTAATTTGTTGATAAACTTTAAAAAACAGTAGGATTTGTCTATGCAAAGTCACTTTAATTTACCATGAGTGGATAGCTGAGGCACATGAAGGCTTGTTTGAGATTTAAGAAAATTCTGAGGTAGTAAATCCAGCCAAAGTTAATCATGACTAACTTCCTTTCAAAACAACAAAGCAGGTCTAATTGAGACTAATTTGTGTTAAGCATACTTTATAAAGTTCTCAGTACAGGCATTCTTTCATAAGATGGGTGACTCTTGAATAACTTAAACATTAAGTGCTTTTAATTATTTTGACCTAGTATTAAATTTTGCAGTCTGCCGGAATAGACAGGTATAATAAACTTACTGAAATAATAAAATAATAAATCTTCTGCCTCTAGGAGAATTATGGCTATAAAAAGCAAAAATGCAGTCCAGTTGCTGAATTAAGATACTTTCCAATTAAAAAGCTATACAAGTAATCCTTGGCTTATAATCACAATTGAACCCAAACTTTCTGTTGCTAAGTGAGACCGTTGTTAAGTGGGTCTTGCCTCATTTTATGACCTTTCTTGCCACTGTTGTTAAGTGAATTACTGCAGCAGTTAAGTTGGTATACTGGCTCTGAAGCGAATCTGGCTTCCCCATTGACTTTGCTTGTCAGAAGGTTGCAAAAAGGGAATCACATGACCCCGGGACACAGCAAATATCATAAATACATGCCAATTGGCAAGTATCTTGAATTTTGACCATGTGACTAGCGGGATGCTGCAACGGTCTTAAAGTGTGGGAAAGGTCATAAGTTCCTTTTTTCAGTGCTGTTATAACTTTGAATGGTCACTAAATAAATGCTTGTACCTCAAGGACTTCCTCTTGCTCAATCCATGTTTGGAATGTAGATGGTGATAGGTTTAATTCCTCACCATTTTATTTGAAAGTTTATCAGGTCCCTGAGCTATATTAGGGTGGATCAGTGACTGGATGGTGATTACCATCTGGTAGAGGTGTAAGATTGGACTGAAAATATGTCGTTGAGAACAGAGGAGGAACTCTGTCCTTAGTTCCTTCCTAAAATGAAGGATGGACCAAAAAAAGTTTGTGTCATACAGTAAATGTAGGACTTCATTCCAGCCTCCGGACCGAGTATTTCATCGTGTGAAAATGAAGCATTGATAAGCTGGATCAATTAGTCAATTGCATCACTGGATCACTGTGGTTTGAAACATGAAACCTGATTTTGATCAGTGTTAAGCAGCAACTTCACTTCCATTGATTCCAGTGGATTAAATCATGTTGCAGTCTAAAAACCTGGAGAGTGTTCATCATCACAAGAAATCTGCAAATGTTTTCTGACCTGCATAATTTAAAACTGCATCTTCTCTCTAATGTGTTTTTTGTTCTGCTTTCTCGTCGGGTGAGTTGTCTAGTTTAGTTTGGCCTTGCTCAGGGGTAGGCAACCTCGGCTCTTTTATGACTCATGGACTTCAACTCCCAGAATTCCTGAGTCAGCTATGCTGACTCAGGAATTCTGGGAGTTGAAGTCCATGAGTCATAAAAGAGCCGAGGTTGCCTACCTCTGGTTATTGTATTTTGTGCTTTCAAAGTAGGCTGTCAGTGTTAATGAGCCCTACCCAGTGTGAGCTAAACATATCTGGCCTGTTATCCTCTATGTTGCTCCCACTTTTGTTATTTTCAGTCAGCTTGCAAGGCAGGGAGCAAGGCAGAGACTCACCCTCTCCAGTTACAAATAAAGGGCCACACACCAGCCACTGCAGGCATATTCTTCCAAAGATGGCAAGTTTTATGCCTCTTTCTGATGTGCCTCCACTGGACTGCAGGCTTGGAGGTGAGAATCACTGAGGATAATTCCAGGAACAAGGACAGTTTCTTTCCCCGTATGGCAAGATTAGCCCCATTTTAGGCATGAAAGCCGGCTAGTCACTGTGTCTCAACCCAATAACCTCACAAGGTGGTTTTTGTGGGAAAATAGGAAGACGTAGGAATATTAGATATGTTCACTGCCATGAGTTACTTATAAAAAGCAATAAAAGCTGTGTTTTTGTCTGCACGTACGTGTGTATTCATTCCGTACTAGGACTGATTAACTATAGAAAACATGTTAGGGTTCTGGTATATAATTTTTTGGAAATACCATTCACAGTATAGTCGTGGTTAAATTAAAAGGGCAAATTCTGTGCTAAGTATTATAATGAACAGAACTGAAAGTAAAATCCAGTATCTTCATTTGATGTGGCTAAATCCAGAATACGGTCTGTGGTACTGATGACCCTATTTCAAAAATTCTGATTACATTGTCCTTACTCCCTCTTTTAGAAGAAAACTAAGAAGGATCAAGAGTTTCTCTTTGAAGCAACAGCAACATGTTTCAGATTTTCGTCTGAAAAATACTGACTAACAAGCTATTTGAAAATATTTATTTGTATCCCGCCTTTATTGTTTTTACAAATACCTCAAGGCGGTGAACATATCCGACACGCTTTCACCTCTCCTATTTTCCCCACAACAACCCTGCATGGTGAATTGGGCTGAAAGAGAGTGACATATATACATTATAAAATTATGAATGGGTGATAAAGTCAGATCAGATGAAAGAAGGTTTCTCACACAATGACTGAGAAATTAGGATTGTTTGACATAATAGTTTTCCATTGTTTAGAAGCTCCTGATAGCTAGAAGGCAAAAGCAAGAGAAGGTTCACATCCTGTTTCATTTTCTATTTTTTTGTCTCTTTGTTTGTTGTTTCTAGACTGCAAATCTCCCTCAATGAGGGACCTGGATGATGTACAGCAGGGGTGTCAAACTCAATTTCATTGAGGGCCGCATCAGCATTGCAGTTGCCCTCAGGGGGCCGGGTGGGTATGGCCAGGGTGGGCGTGGCCTACTGGGTGGGCGTGGCTGGAGTGCGTATGGCCTACTGGGTGGGCATGGCCAGCTCTACATCGTTCGCATCAAGGGTGCCTATGGGGGCCTGGGCAGGAGTGGGACAGATCTGAGGGTCTCTGGCAGAAGGAGGGTCTCTGGGCCAGGCCAAGGCAGTGGGGGCCGTTCCCTCACTGTTTCCAGGATGGCTTCGCGGGCCACATGAAACCAGTTCGCGGGCCGGATCCGGCCCCCGGGCCTTGTGTTTGACATGTCTGATGTATAGTATATTACTTTTTCTAGATGTTGGTTGGTCACCAATGGAGAAAAATGTTGAACTAGTTAGGTCTTTAATATAATCCAGCCTAGATTATGTAATTTATATAAATTTAACAAACCAAGTACATTTTTCTTTGGTTTATTTTATTGACAACATGTTGCTTATGCTTGGGAATCTGTAGGGTAACAATATCTGACCTGCAAAAAATCCAAATGACCACTGGGTACATACAAAAAGCTCTAGCTCCTTGCTTCTTTGTATAGGTTATCTCATATGGATGCTGTAGGAATTTTCCTCAGCACAAACATGTTAAAATTTGCTAGTGATCCCTGTCTTGCCACAGGCATGATGCCCACAAATGATGCTTTCATTTACCCATTGAGGGCAGGGAATAATGTTTTCCCCTCCCACCAAATATCACCAGCTAGTAAGAAAAATGTGTACTGATTGTCAGGGATTGAGAGGCAATTTAATGGCTAGATTAGGTTGGATTTCAACTTTCAGAATTCCTTAGCTAGCATTCTTCCTGGAAAACTCTGGGAATTGAAGTCCACACATCTTAAAGGTTGAGAAACACAGCTGGATTAATGGATCTAGAGGAGGAAGTATTTGCCCATAGCAGTGGCCAATAGTACAGTATAATTTATTTTTTTATTTTATTTTAATTCCATTTATATCCCGCCCTTCTCCGAAGACTCAGGGCGGCTTACAAGCTTAGCAATAGCCTTCATTCTATGTATATGCCTGCTTATTAGGGCTTTCACACACACCCCAAGCGGCATTATTACAAAGTCAGCTTAATTGCCCCCAACAATCTGGGTCCTCATTTTACCTACCTCGGAAGGATGGAAGGCTGAGTCAACCTTGCTAGCTGATACCACTCCAAGTGGCTAACTGATTGTAACACCATCTGAATGGTTGAAAAACCACATCAGTTTGTACCCATAACAACACTGTTGCAGTTTATTGCCTGATGAAAGGGGAAAGCAATGCTCTAATGTGGGAACAACTAAGGATGACTGTAAATTGTCTCAGAACTGCACTGGAGACAAGATGAATGTAATGTCACGAGGAGTTGGTAGAAAAAAAGATTTTATTTGCTTTCTGAAATATACTGGCCTTCTCTATTTCAAAAACCTCCTGTACTGAAGGAATACAGAACTGCAAAGAGGAGGCCATTAACCCCTGTGGAATGTGTGCATTGTGGACATTTAAGACGGTCCATTTCCTGAGTTGCTTTAGCATGCCAATGTGTGCAAGTGTAAACATGTTGTTTGCTGCTCCATGTCTGAACTTAATTCAATGCTTTATGAGTCAAAGATTTCTTTTGAGGTATTCTATTGTGCCATCCGAGCTTGCAGGCAATTATTTGATCGACATGGAAGTGGGAACCAGTGCAAACTCTTACATTCAGATTCTAATGCTGAGGGGAATTTGGAGCAAATAAAAAATGACTTTGGAAAAGTGTGAGTGGCAGGCAGTTGTAAGAATTAAAATGGAGATGGGCAGATTTACTCCAGATCTAAGAGTTCAACTAACACAACTCTCTGCCTTTTTGCCTTTTTCTCCCCCCCCCACCATATTGTACCTCCTGAAAAACATTCAAATATCAGGACTGTAATACATTTGATTAAAACTTTCATTAAAATGTGTCCTAATTTAAAAAGTCACATTTAAATATTGTCTGAGCTTAAAAATGACTTAAGTACAAGTACTGATAAAACCATCTACATTATTCCCCTTTCTCATGCAGATAGTGCTTCTCTTGAAGATTTAATTAGTGCAGATTTATTGTCATGAAATTAATTGGCTAAGATTGTGTTTTTCAGTTAAGGACCTTACTTGACCTTTCAGTGGCCTAGTATAACATACCAGGAGAAACACCATTAAATTGCTTGTAAGTCACCTAGAGTCACGGAGAGCGAATAGACAGTCATATAAATATCCTAAATAAATAAATATAATCAACATTTAAACTGAGCTAAACAAATTTAAAATTTAAAATTAACTTTGAGCCTGTTTGGTCTAGTGGTTAAGGAACTGGGCTAGAAACTGGGGGGATGCAATGAGTTCTAGTCCTGCCTTAGGCACAAAGCCAGCTGGGTAACATTGGGCCAGTCATTCTTTCCCAACCCTAGGAAACAAGCAAGGGCAAAGCACTTCTGAAATTTTGCCAGAAAAGTTACAGAGATTTGTCCAGGAAGTTGCCAGGAGTCAACGCTGAATTGAAGAGTCCAGGATTTGATTCACAGGAAAGACCAATTGCTGTGCCAAAGGTGCTTTTCAAAAGGCAACTTGATTTTTTCTTTGAAAAAAGAAGCTTCTTCAGTTCTGACTGAATGGTGGGGAATGGAAGGGTTTATATTTTTTATAGTCATCTGGTTGTTTGCACTCTGAAGATTGTTAGCTCTTTGAGAGACATTGAGGCCACTTGGAAGTTTGTACCCTCAGGGTCACTTCAGAGTGCAAATGGGTGTGGGACTTTCTCGGAGCATCTATTGCACCCATACCTTGCCTCTGTGAAGCTTTCCTTTTTACATGGTCTCTCCTTGGAGCAATACCTGTTAACTCCAAGGAGGCAGAACATACCGCCAGGATTTTATTTTGTTTTTTATAATGACATGTCTGGAACACTGCCAACAAATCCTGGCTTTTTATGCTAGAGCCCCAACATCAATTGCAAATTTATAAGTCACATAATGCAAGTTGTCTCATTTGTCTCTCTGACGATGCGCACAGTTTGACAGACTCGGGGTTTTTCCCACCATGGCATTGAAGAGTCCTCTGCCCTTTCCTGAGTTGGCAACAAATTTCAATTTCTTTTGCCACTGCTGCCCCCTGACTTCCCCCAAAGTTTATGGTGATATATTTTATATAAATTAAAGCTATCTTTAGATGGTGTTGAATTTAATACTGGTACAGTGAAGGATGAATTAATGCTGTTTCACTCATGGGCTGGGGATGAAACGAAGACACAATCAGGCCTAAAAATATGTCAAGACACGTTTAGGTGTCAGTGGGGGGGGGGGGAAGCCCTGAGAAGGACAAAGCAAAAAGCAAATGAAAGAAGGCTCATTTTGTGTGGGTTTTGGCTGAAGCTAATAAAACGGGTATGATTTAGGTGGATTTACTTCTAGTAGGATAATTTCATGCATTATACTTCCTATGCCTGCCTTTTACTTTTTTAAAATTGTGAATAAGACACATAAGAGGATTGTGTGGTTGCATTTATTCAGGTTGATGCAGTATGCTGACTGCCAAGCATTGGATTGTTGCAATATATAATGTAGGATAACCCTAGCCTAGAGTATCAGGGAGGAAGTGACAGATTCTGTCAGCTTCTTAATTAAGGCTTTTGAAGATAGTTTTCTAAGATGATGAAGAAGGTCATTCTTTTTCAAGGAGGGAATTTATTTGGAAAAGAATCCCTTCCTTCTTCCCTCCCTCCCTCCTCAGAATTAAAACTTGACCTATCTCATCTAAAGAATTTGCCCTTGTCCTGGAGTGCAAATCTGGCAGCACATTCACTTTAGTTACAAGGATGCCCTTTTTTTTGCACAACTTTGATTTTCAGGTCTTTCACTTGACTACTGTGATAAGTCTGCTCTCCTATCCTGCTGCTTTGGGGGTCCATCTAAATACTGTAAAGTATTAGAGCTTTTTCCAGTCTCCTTGGCTTTGGTGCAGAGTGGAGTTGTGGGGAATGTAGTGCAATACATCTGCAGTAGAGGGGGGGGGAGATATGACATGGCATCAGCAACAGGACATTATCCACAGGGAGGATGAAAAAAGGCAACATGGCAGCCATAGCAAAGAAGGTGAAGCTCTGTCCCTTTACCTATGCATATCATGATGGCAATACAAGTACAAACGGGGCGGGTCTTTGTGCTGCCACTGTCGCTTTCTTCGGATTCTCCTGCAGACACCACTGCACGTTAATAGGGAAGAGCTACTCATTTTTGTACTCTTTTGTCCAGAACTTTCTGCAGTCATGAGTGACTCAAATCCAATTAATTTAATCTGAGCTTTTCATGACACTTAGCAGCAATGTAGTGGTTTATCTTTTTATCTGATGGCAAGTGTGAAATTGCTTCATCTGCTGGCTGCTTTATTTTCATTTGGCATTGGTTGAATTCTTTGTTGTTTTTGGTGACTTTTTAAAAATGGTCCAGGAAGTAAGTTTCTAAGCAGTTTGTGTGTGTGTGTGTGTATTGCATAAATTTTTGGATTGCTAACAAAGAATTAAAGGGAGACTGATATAGCCATTTCAAACTTATTTGTTCTCATTAGTCAGCCACACCCTTCTGAGATTCGAACCTGGGCTGATTGCACATTAGGCAGTTGTTTTAACCTCTAGGCCACAGGCTCTTTCTCACTTTGTCAGCTGCATCGTGCTCACACAAGCACGAAACCGAAGACACCAGCCTGAAGATGACGAGTGGGACCTCATCGAAACATTGCCAAGACACCCTCAATCCTACACGGGAAAAGACCCGAATACGCCAAGACCTATATACCTATACCCGTGAAAATCTACGAAAACATATATATATATCTCGCACATGCGTGCTAGTCATTTCCAACTCTAGGGGCCGGTGCTCATCTCCGTTTCAAAGCCGAAGAGCCAGCGTTTGAGGACATCTCCGTGGTCATGTGGCCGGCATGACTAGACGCCAAAGGCGCACGGAACGCTGTTACCTTCCCACCATAGTGGTCCCTATTTTCTACTTGCATTTTTACGTGCTTTCGAACTGCTAGGTTGGCAGAAGCTGGGACGAGTAACAGGTGCTCACTCTGTTACGCGGCACTCGGGATATATATATATATATATATATATATATATATATATATATATATATATATATATATATAATGACTCCATGTAATGCTACATAAACTAAATGAACATGCATTGTTTTGCCAAAAGCACCAAGTATCACGTCTTCATATACAGTTCATGTTCAACTGAGCAAAACACCCATAACCAACTACTGACCAATACACAGCTGTCAGTTGATAACTTTTCTTCCTTTTTAAATTATCTGGACATTTATGAAACTGTATTGCATCTCTAATAATGCTAGAGAAATATCTGTTCGTCACACCAAGAATGTAACGGATGCTCTGCAAAAGGGAATTAAAACACTATTTACTAAAACATGATTGCCTCACCTGGAATTATCTGGAAAGCATGTCAACAATGAACTGTGGCTGCAGAATTCAAGCATATAAATCATGTCCCCTGTATTTGTCTATGATCCTTATTGTTATAGCCGTAATATTATAATCTCTGTGTTGATAATTAGCTGGCAAACTGCGGTTTTGAATTCATCTTGGAGGAGGAAATTTCATTTTCATGTCAGCTGGAAAAGAAAGGGATGAGGGGAGGAATGGACTGAGAGACCTCCCTCTTGCGGAGGACCAGGCTGCCTCTTCTGGGAACATCTAAGCCCCCAGTGATGGAGGCACTAGGTTCTACCGGCATTTTGACAAATATTTTATTATACTGCTGTCATTTCTGAATATATTCTGTTATGTACTGGGCTTTTGGAGTATCACCACGTGCATTGCTGGAGAACTAATGGTTCTCCAGCAACCCAGACAGGACATCTTCGGTCCTGCCATTGGTCAACTTTGGGCGGCAAGTATAGCTTCAATCCAATTGGTTAATACCATAGGGCCTGGCTGTATATTGAAGCAGGGTGACTCCAATCTCTCAGTACAGTTTCTGCTTAAATAAAGTATGAGTTTGTCTGTACTCATCTGCGTGTTCTCGTTCCTGCTCATCAGAGCCCACGACATAATATATTCCCTATTCAGTTACGTTTTTAAATGTTAAATGTGCAGTGAAGATAGAACATTTCACGTCTATCTCATGACTGCATATGGATATCTCTGAGACAAGAAAAGATCAACTTCGCAGGAATTTCTGACTTTCCCTTCTCCCTGTTTGGCTTCAGGCCCACCCATCTTTCCAACGAGTTCAAAAATAGCTTCTTGATCCATGTGGGAGGGCTGGGAATGAGATGACACAAAGGGTGAGGCATCATTTACTATAACTTAAAATTATGTTGTATTGTTACGTAAATATGATTATGGAAACCCACCACACACAATGTCTTAATTTTTAAATTTCCAGGTCTCTCAGGCACTCCTTCGTTTTTAAATATGAAATAGTCCCTTCTGAAATATGAAAGGAGGCAGTGCATATATTGATAATGACCACTAATCTCAAGTGGGATCTGCAAATTGCACGAATAAGTTTATGCTTACTAATCTCCTGCTCTCAATAGTCAATGCTCCACTGAATTATATAGTACTTTTTATGTGAGCAGAGTACAGTAGGGCAAAAATCTGCTCTCTGCTCAGAGTTCTTTTTTAAAAGTAAAATTCTTTAAAACAGCTAGATTCATAAGTGATCTCAGTAGGTTAATCAGGTAAAGCAGATCTATTCCCTCTTTTAATGCTCCTTGCATACTCATTCTTCTTGTTGATTCAGTTTTGTTTTTAATCTGCTTCTTCACTGTGTGTAATGATTTAGTAGCTAAGGTACTGCCTTCATTAGTTGCCTTGCAGCAGACCCAGGATATAAAATTTAAAGCTAATAAAAGAAACAAATGAAAAATGGATCCAACTTGCTGTTTGAAATACAAAGATGATTCCTAGCTCCAAGGAACTAGAAAGAGGGCATTGTGCAAAAGCATTGCACATTTTTGCCCGAGTCCCATTTCTCACTTGTGATCTTTGGTCTTTTTCAGATCCGCTGGCTCCCTCCCTCAGAGGCTACTTCTCAGGGCTGGAAGTCCCGTCAGTTCTGCTGAATCCTGTGTGAGTAGAGCACAAGCACCACTCGCCAGAGGCTCCAGCTGATCACGAGGGGAAGTGCAAGGGCTGTGGTTTCTGTTTTGTTTTTGTTTTTGTCTGAACCTGTGATTACTCTCCCCCTTGCAGCTATTCCCTTCTCCCCTATTTCCATATATCTCCTCTCTGAAAAACTACCCTTTGACAAAAAAGGAGAACTCTCTTATGCAATTTGGAGGGGACAGATTTGTTGTTCTGTGGCATAATATTAGTAGCAGTAGTAATAGTACTGCTAATATTAATATTCTGGAAGCTCAAATCAGCATACATCAGGAAACTGGGCTGGGACAGAATGATGGTTGAAAATCATGATGGTCGGTTGCGGATTGGGCTCTGCATCTCTTCAGATCCAAGACCCAACACCTTAACCGATGATTTAAATTAAACGAATTGGCTGAAATTAGAAGTTTTAATGCCTTCAAAATGACACATGTAAGAGAAAGGCGTTTTTGTACATTCTTTCTCATGGTTAAAAAAATAGGAGGAGGACAGGGCTAAACCTTATTTTAATATGATGTTATTAATCAGTTAGAAATGGATGTAGGAATGAGCTGAGCTTGCTAGCAGTAATTAACAAATATTAAAAAAAATATGAAATTATAAATGAAAGGCCCTAATCGTGTAGGCTAGTGGGTATTTGGGGAATTTTCAAGGCCATTGCAATGAGTTAAATCTGATGTTCTTCAGATACCCCAACAAAAGACAAAGTCTGTTACTTTCTATAACTGCCCACCTTGCCTGCAGTGGGACCTTTCCAAGCAGGGTCTTTTGTAAAGATTGCATTGCATTCCAACGTGACATTTTCATATCGCCAGTGATTAGTTGTCCCCCATTCTTTTAGGGATGGAAATAAACCCTTCCCTGTGTGTATGAGACCCCTGTAATACGTGGGTCAGTGGATCAGGAAGGAGGGAATGCTATTTTGCCTGGTTCAGGAATGGTAGATGATCTGAAATAGCAATAGCACTTAGACTTATATGTCGCTTCACAGTGCTTTACAACCATCGTTAAGTGGTTTACCACTTAACATTCTTAGGTGAATGTCAGAATAGGCAAGTGATATGGCTACAATGTTGAGGGTTCATGTCCATACTACAAATCCCATCTGCCCTCTAGATAAAACGAACCCAAGCCAGCCTCTCTGACTTTTGCAGCTTTTTGTTTCTGAACCAAAGAGAATTGATTCACCAGTTATCTTTGTCTATTTTAAAATTATTTTTAGCCAAATAAAACAAATCTGTTTTTTTTTAGAGCAAGAACAACAAAAGTTAAACTTCGCTGGCTGCACTTCAGGGTTGGAAAGCTGTAAATCAAGGGTACATGCAGGGTTATGGAAGGACAGAGGCCACGGGGTGAAAAGAAAAAAGAAGGGGAAAAATGCAAGCTGAATTTAGTTCTGTAAACAAAATGGGACAACTTAAGAATGCAAAGCAGTGTGGCTGCCCTGATGGGCCGAAAAGAGGAGGAAAATTTTCTCCTGAGGAACTGCTGGTCTGAGTCAGGCAGTGGTCGAAACTCAAAGCCCCCCTCCTTTGGAGCTGTATTTTTCAGACCTCCTACATAGTATATTTCTGTATACTATGTCTCCCTTCCCACCCCTGAAGTCCTGTGGATTTGGGAATTTATGCATATTCTCATTTCAGCCTTGGGAGCTGTAACTGTTAGGCTTCATTATCTCATGGTGTAGTCTGGTAGCATTCCAAAATGGACCTGTTGTTTTTCTTGCATCTTTTGGTGGCAGAAGACATGTGACCGAATACAAGCACTTTGTTCAGGAATAGGTATAGGTAGATGTGCCACGAGTGATGTCAGATACACAGTTGTGACAGTTGCAGAGAATGGTTTTGGAGTTGAAAGAGGGAGGTGTCAGCATGCTTAGAGGAACACACCAGATTTACAGGGACGGCAATATAACTAGGTTGAAAGAAAAACCCTAATGAGCAAAACAGCTCTTAACAGCAATAAAATAGGACTAAACATCATCAGCAGGATAGGATGCTGATCATCTGCAGAAAAAACAAAATGGCTGGGTGTGAGAATGTAATGCAGTGTATTCTGAAAAAAAGTCTTGGCAGTGTGGTGGAACCTTAAAAGAAGAACAGTGTTTTGATGGGGAATCACATACTGTGCTGTCAAAATATGGTTGGTCGATTGTGACTTAGTGTGTTATATAAATCCAGCTACTGTGGTTTATGACTTAATATACATTTAAACCCTAATTACTGAACCATGACTTAGCATGATATATCAACCCAGTCTTTGTTGCAGATCCCACTTAGGCAGTATTACCCATTCAGAACGCTTTCAGATTCTATGGGACAATCTCAAAACCACCATACCTGAGCATTTCTGATGCAGTTTCTGCTTAGTCACAAGCCAAAAAACAAAACAAAAACAAAACACTGGTTGGGCAAACTTCAGCAATGGTAATGGCTCAGTAGAGCCAGCCAGGAAAAATATAGTAGTAAAATGCTAAAAAGAATTTGTTGTTGCTGATGCAAAAGTGGGCTTTCATTTCCTATTCCTTCATATCTGAAAATATGGCTGGTATCGGATTATGTAACAAAATAACTGTGTTGGCTGGGGATCTGGGAGTTGAAGGCCAACATACCTGAAGGTCATGCAGTTGGAGATGTTTTGAAGAAGCTCTGTGATGTTCAGTGGCACTCTGTTGAACATCATAGAGTTCAGCTGAGTTCTGAAAGACTATCTCTTCATACTGTGCATATGAGCACCCAACAGGAAGCCAGTCTTTGTTGGAAATTCACTACTCAACCTTTCTATTAGTTTCCCAAGGCTTTTTTTAAAAAAAATGCTGGTCATGTATGAAATTGTTAAGCACCTCAGAACCAGTTGATCTTCATATGTCTAAATTTTAACCATGATTAGACCAATATTGTATTACGTTGGGAGAAGAGATGCTGTTGACCTATTTTTGTGCTTGTTTAAAACCAGCAATTTCTATCCCAATGTGAGTTTTGAAATTGCTAAGATTCGCAAGAGAGTTAGTCAAAGTGAGTACATAAAGGATTGATGAAGAAGATAACTTTTTAATTCCAGTAACCTTTTCTCCCCCCACCAATCTATTCAGCTTAGTCTTGTCACATTTGAAAATCACATCACAGCTTCATTAGACAGAATATAATGATTTACACTGGCATTCTCTTTGCAAGCTCAATGTATTTTTCCTAATATAG
Source organism: Vipera ursinii (assembly GCF_947247035.1). Taxonomy (NCBI): domain Eukaryota; kingdom Metazoa; phylum Chordata; class Lepidosauria; order Squamata; family Viperidae; genus Vipera; species Vipera ursinii. Next base: position 194,954,628 of record NC_139513.1, read on the forward strand.
CAACTTTCTTTTCCCAAGCCTAAATAATTTAATCATCGGTGACTAAATGAGAATCGGCCGGTGTTTTTAAGCACAGATACAATGAATGCGGCAGTAAGTTATTTTCATACTAGCATATTTGTGTATGAGAGGGAGAGATATAAAAATAAGATTGGAGGACTTGCAGATTTTTCTCTCCAAAACATTATGCAAGCATAACCATATTTGGGAACAATTCTCTAAGTTATTGCAACAGCAAACCACGAAACATCTGTATGTAAAGTTCATCTTCCATAACGCATATGAATCTTGAGGCATCAAAAAAAATTAACTAGACTCTTTTTTAAAAAATCAAGACCATAGAATGGTTATTTCATACACTAAAAGTACACCTGCTGGCAAAGCAGCCTAGCAATTGGAAAATGGCTACATGGGTTGATCCTACTTCAGGCCAATATTTTACAACAGACTGTTCCTATTTGGACAATGAGCCAATACTTCAAGTTCACCGTTCTTGCTGGCTTAGATCACTTGGACTGCACCCATCCAACTTTTGCCAATAGGAAAGCTGCCTTTTACTGATTTCAGTACCTATCTTTGGGCAAGTAATTATTCTTTATCCTAGCCTATCTCTGTAGGCTGGTTATAAGGATAATAATTTATTTTTTTGATCCTATTCCACATTCGGAGAAAAAGATGGGTGACACACATTGTTGACTAATCATTATAAAATCAAGCTAAATGTCAGCATTTCCATTGATTTTTAACAGGATTACAGTTTTCAATTTACAAATAGATCTCATGTAATTATAATTGCTTAGTAGATTCTCCAAATTGTTTCATTCACTGGAAATTGTATCATCCATGAATAGGAATGAATTTTTTTAGATAAGTTAACTCACATTTTTGTGATTCAGTGTGATATTTAGCAAGTTATCATTTCCTTGTCTTGAGAGGGATAGATGTACTGTATCCTCAAGATCTTCCTTTATTGCTCTAACAGCCAAGTAAAATGGCCTATCTCCCATGGGTTGAAGAGGTTTCTGCAGTTCAAATGTTGGGAAATAACAGGATTATAGCCTTCATGTCTAGCAGTTAAGATGCTACTTGTCCGCAGAGTGTTCAGAGATTAATGGTGGAGTATAAAAACTCTTTGGGAAACCATATGATAAAATACTGAGTTATGAATGCTCAGTTATTGGAGATGTATTGAGGTATTTGCTGTTTATATTTTGCTATATTCATCTGGTACCATGTTAGGATTCTATAAAATTGCTTGGAAATATGTGATTGAAGCAGTATAGAAGTCCTAGTAACAAGTAAAATATAAATAATATAAACAAACAAGCAAAAAAGTGACTGAAGTGCCTAATCGGTATCACGAATTGTATCTGTGCCTTAGAATCAATGTTGAGTTGGCAAGGTTTTTCAAAAGTGATTTGCCCTTGTCCATTTCCTAGGACTGGGAGAGAGGAACTGCCCCAGTTGGCTTTGTGCCTAAGGCACTAGAACTCAGGTCCCCCCAGTTTCTAGCCTGATGCCTTAATCCCTACAGCGAATTGGCTTTATCATGTATTGGTAACACTAAAATAAAATATATAGTCAGGAAAAGAAAGCCAAAAACAGTATTTCTGCACATTAGATAAGAACATGAACCCAGTATACAAAGTTTGATGAATAACTAAGTTCTATTACAGCTATTTGTACCATCATTGTGTATTATATTTCAGTTGGCTACAGATTAATAAATAACATTGTGTGAGTTCAAGTTGTGCCTTATATAAATCAGTCTGCTTCTATTTTTATCTATTATCCAAACCCTGTATGTAAGCAGGGAAAATTGTTTTCACAATGTTAAGTAAAAGTTACAATGATCGGGCTCTTCCCTAAGCTGAAACGTATGTGACTTTTTAAGAGACTGTGTAAGATAAGAGATTTTTATTAAGTGGCCTGAGGCAATTTGTTCTCGTTTGGAATCCGTTTTCAGAAATGAGATTGGGAGACAATCACGAGAGAGGAGAAATGTGTTGCATATACTAATTAGTGATACTTTATAAATTCGGCATTATAATAAATGGAGTTTCTGATGACGCATTTATCTCTGCCTTAGGTATCAGGTGTGTGATGGCGGCTACACTCTGTCTTGTGGGTATTAATGCATTCTTCCAAAGTCGCTACTGATGTCTTACCTTCATCTTCCAAACTGCAGTGTGGTCGGTAAGTCAACATCTACTGCAGTCATTAAAAGTACACTTTATTTTGAGTGAGCCAAAAATCTTTTAATACCTCTTCAGCATTGGGAACGGACACCAGGCTTCCACATAACTACAGTATGTAGCTTTAGATCATTCTGTTTTCATAAATAAGTGGACAAATGTTTTTTACTCAGTTGTTTAATTAGGTTCTCCTTATCTAGTTTTAGGGCTTGTATGAAGAACAGCTCGTGTTTTAGGTGATATTTATGCAGAAATATTGAAAATTCAAAAGGGTTCACAAAACTTTCAAGCAGCAATGTATCAGCAACAGTAAGGGTCAATAAGGTTTTGGGTGTTTTTCCCCCCCCACTATTGTGCCTTACACATTAAAGCTTTACACAGTTTAGTCCTAGACTGTGGCTTAATTTACTGCATTTTCACGGCAAGTACTCCAGCAGTTTAACATGGAAGTGTAGACCACCTCCTAACCTCCATCCAATATTAGCCTTCATTATCTTTTTCCCATTTTAGCATCCACTGTATTTTGTCATTCTCTGGATTTTCCATTAACAATGGCCTCCAGGTTTGGGAAGGCTGTTCTGGGCTTTCTGGCCATTTGGAACCTTTGATTGTACTGTTTTCTCCTCGTAAGCATGTCTTTTCTTTTTTACAGGCTTAAAAAAAACCCCTCACACGAGCGTGGATTCCTTCAAGACTTTGCCACAGCCTCTATCACACATCTTCTTAAAAATAGAATAGAAAGTATTGAATAATAATGGTAATGATAAAAATGCCAAATCCAGTCTAAACACCTGGTTGACTATGCGATGAACCATAATAATAATAATAATAATATGTTCTTCTACATTGTATAAAAGCTTAAGAGTTTCAATTCTATAAGCATGAATGAATTTCTGGTTTGAAAAAAAATTATTTTCAAGCAGAGCAGCAAAGAGAATAAGTATTTTTTATACCAAGCATTTTAAGTAAGAAGACTTTACCTTGGGCAGAAGAACTGATTACTGTATATGTTTGACTTTTAAATAATGTGTAATCTCCTTTTCCTACCCTTTTAAGATGCATGTTCAAGGCATGTTTTTAAATCTGGTTCAGATTTTTTTAAAAAAGTGTATTGTTTGAAATGCACAGACATTTTGGTTATCAGGTTTTGGAGCCTGAGATGGTGTGTTTTAAATATATGAAGTGTATTCTTGTAGTACTTATTTTCATGTTTTGCCTAATTGTGCCAAATTATATTGAGCAAGACAATCAGCAATATAATAGCTTTTTCATGATTGTAACAGTTGGTGCGCTGTACATTAGCGGTGCCTGATCGCTAGTTCCTGCTGTATTTTTCCCCCCTCTATATTTGGATACGCAATCGCGTGGGAATAAGTAGTACACAGTAGAAAGTAGAAAGGCAATTTCTGTTATGAATGAAAATGTGCGGTCATAATTATGAACATTTCTGCAACTGTGTCTACCATAGTATACCACTTCTCTTCAGATAAATATATCTCATGCAACTGTGTGTATTATTTGGAAAAAGGAAAAAGAAAAAAAAAACACCCTGGTATTTGTGAGAACCCATCCTGGATGGCAAAGCTGACCAGGAAGTTATGTACTCTACACTGTGTGTGTATGTGTGTGTATCTTTGGAAGGTAGGTTAGTTTTGTGTTTTTTTGTTCTAGATGTAAAGCAAATTGTTGTGAAGTCATATTCTTGGGGAAGGTAAGAGGTGATTGGAGCACTGATCCAGAAAACTGAACCTTCAGTTGTTGATCCCAGCACCTCATGCCTATGAAAAATGCCAAAGTTTTGGTTTTTTTTTTTTTTTGCTGAATCTGGTTCTAATGAAATGGCCACCTTTGGGGTATTTGGTTTGCCAGCTGTTCTTGTTTTTTCCCAGGTAATCTCAGCAGCTGGCATATGTAGTCAGCCCCAAATCTATGCACTGGTTCCAGATCGTGGTTTTTGAGGTGGCAGCAGTAGCAGCCCCACGTAAAGCATTGCCTTCGTGGCTTGAACTTCCTGCCGCCCACTTTTAAATAGCTTTTCAGCTTCACCTACTGTAAATCTGGGCTCTTTGGGGGGGAAAAAAGAGAAGAAAAGATAAAGCTGCCTCTCTAGGAACACAAGCAATACTGGGAATGATTTCAGGCACAACCTGCCAAGGAAAAGCTACTTCAAACTTTCCACTTTCTTGGAAGTTTCTCTTTAGGAGCCAGATAATGGCTATAGACGTATGACATTGCCCAGTCTGGGTCGACTTTAGTGTTGCAATGGGACTCTGGAACCGTTTTTTTTTAAAGGGGGGTCTTTTGCTTTCTTTCTATTGAAGAGAAAAAAACTCTCCCATAGATCAGCTTTAGCTCAGGTGTGACTCACAAATTCAGCTGTAGCCAAAGGCTGCACCTCTTAGAAGCTAATGACCTGAATTATTAAAGTTTTTCTAATCTTCTTCCTGTTTCCACTTTTAGGTGGTCTGTTGAATAGAGCTTGCTTCTGGGTGCATAAGATTGCACCTGCAGTTCTTTGGACAGCTAGGAAAGCAGTTACTTAGGGCAGAAGAGTTTGTGTAAAATTATTCTTCCCTCAATTGCTGAAGGCTGCCAATACCAGAAATCCCTCACTGTACTCCCTCCAGCTGCTAGCCCAGAGATTTTACAATAGTGATTCTGCCGGCTTGCTCAGTAGAGAAGCCCATAGGGTTAAGTAGGATCAAAATTTTCATGAAGCAGCTTCTCTGCCAGGATTATTATCACTTATCCTGAAATAAGTTATGTTATTTTGTAAAGAATATAAATTATACATCAAAATGTAATTACAAGAGGGTTGCTTGGCATGTCCTCCTCTGGATGTGATGCAGCTGCTACTCCTGAGAGTTGTACCCTGAACACATCAGAAGAGTCCCAGGTTGGAACTGAAAAATGCCCATTATTAAGCAAACAATATGAACAAATTTAAAATGTAACTGTAGGTGGTTAAAAAAACCCCTAAAAAGATTTGTGCTGGATTGTTTCACAAAACACTTGACTTTTCTCTACGGCTTTTTACTGGCAGTGACTGAATTATATAATGCTTCCAATTTGTCTATGATTTTTTTAAAAGAAAAAAAATTGTTCGAAGATACTTTTTTCTATTATAATTTTCTAAAAATAAAAGCAAATGAATAAAATAAAAATATGGTCTATGCTACCATGTCTGTTTATTTACTTGTACCCATTTAAGGAAATTAGAATCTGTGACAATCAGTGCTAATACTTAGTTTTAATACTTCACCCCAACCCAGTTTTATTTATACTTCCCTCTTCGATAGTAAATTGGAAAAAACCTGAGCACGTCTCAATAGCAGCTACAAGTCAGTATTGGCCCAGGTACCTCCTAAAGATTACCACAGATTCTGAGACTCATGGCAGGTGTAGTCTCCACAAATCACACAGCTCTGTCCTTAACCTTCTCCCAAATCCTGCAATCGACTCCTACAGAATAAAATCACAAAAAACAAGAAAACCATCAGAAAAAAAGAAGAAAAACCAACCATCTCTGTTAGGAGATTGAGAGAAGTTTAAATAGGAGAGAGGCTAAGAAGAACCACTCCAGAGTCCCAACTTCAATGTAAAAGAGGCCTTTCTCTTATAACATCCTCCCAATACTAAATACCTCCATCCTATTGACCATGACAGAAAATGTGGTAGAAGCCCAGCCCCAAATCAACTGGAGAGGATTTGAAGAAATGTCTTGAATGAGAAGGTAAATGTCTTCAAGGAAAAACAAACAAGTCCAGTTGCCTTTTGAAAAAACACCTTTGGGACAACCATGACTTGGATGACTGAGAATATCCATAGACATACAAATAGAGAGAATCCAAACTATTAGTTCCCAAGCTAGCCACTTGTAATTAGTCACTGATCTTCTGCACTCAACAAGGTAAGAGCAAGAGCCACAAGCTTACGCAGATCTTATATAAAATGTTAAAGACAGCATGGGCATGCAAATACACTAAAGAAGACCCACAATACAAGAATAATTGTTTTACACTGATAACAAATGAGAATAACTACACATGGGTATCCTTCAGGGATGGAAATCATTACAGACACATTCTTAGAACACATCGTAGCTTTGATATTGAAATGAGCTAGACTCTGTTCTTCCAACAAACTGCATTTATTGTGGAAGAGGGAAGAGATAAGGAGGCATGGCATGGATCCAGGTCTATAACAATTTGCCACAGCCAGCTCACCATGGCCAACTTGTCAAGGTCAACTCGCCATGGCCAACTCGCTGCAGGACAACTCGCCGGGGGACAAGTGTTACACTGATATCAAAGAAATGATGGAATAGAATCAGTAACGAAGGGATGCAAAAACAGGGACAAAATGACATATGAATGACAAAATTTAAAATATTTAAATAGTTAAATTGATTTGTTAAATTGCCCTGCGGCAAGTTGTCCATGACAAATTGTCTTGCAATGAGTTGGCTGTGGCAAGTTAGCCATGGCAAGTTGGCTGCAGTGAGTTGGCCATGGCGAGTTGTCCCATTCCACGTGGCTCCTCGAATCCTGCCTTTCAAGACAAGGACTCTAGTATCAATTAATCACTACCAGGCACGGATTGGCACAGAAATGAAATCCCATGCTTAAGGATGCTACATGAAAGATAAAAAGGGCACCCAAGATAGAAAAACATGTATGTACACAGGCAGCTCTCAACTCACAACCTTTTGTTTAGTGACTATTCAGTTACAATGGCACTGAAAAGTGATTTTAGTTTTTCACATGTGCAGCACCTTTGCAGCATCCCCATGGTCACATGATCAAAATTTTCGATTTCTGAATTCTGAAAACAAGATATAATCCTCTTCCACCTTGCTCTGTAATAAGAAAAGGAATTCTAAAGTACCGGATGGTGAAAATACATTTACTTTAACCAAGCCAAGGATATGCCTCTGCTGGTCTCTGAGCAGTAGGATAGTAAAAGATTCATGCCAACACATTTGCAACTACCTGACAGTCTCAAGATAACAACGTCACCACTATGACTTTGTGATTACCACGATCTTCAAATCTTTTTCCGTCATCAGTTCTGAAAGCCTGGCACCCTCTCGTGTCCTACCACCAAGTTCCTTGTGCTACAGAAAGTGACAGGAAAAACCAAATGGACATTATTTACCTATTTTCTCCAAATTCACTTGCTTTTCTCTATTCTCTAGATCAGAGTTTCCCAACCTTGGCAATGTTAAGACAACTGGACTTCAACTCCCAGAATTCCCCAGCCAGCCATGCTGGCTGGGGAATTCTGGGAGATGAAGTCCAGCCGTCTAAACATTGCCAAGGTTGGAAAACCCTGCTCTAGATAGAAGCTTGGAAGGACTGTGATCAATTAAATATCAAATGCATTACAAACAGCTTCATTATCATTGCTCTCTAGCAAACATACAAAATCCTGCTACAGTAGTTTTTCCATTTCATGTCTTACTTCATAAAATTATAAATATTAGCAGAAGAAATTAAATTACTCTTACCAATTTGTTCAGTAACATCCAACAGATCTATATTTTTATCACCAAATTAATCTAATTAAAAAATTATGCTCTCAGTTTGTAAAGCCAGGCTTTTCAGTGAGGCTATCTATGCTCAAGCATCATTATTGTTTCCTTGCTCAGTTTAATCTTTAAAGCCAAAAGAAAATGCATACTTGAGCGCATAAATTTCCTCTCCACACTTGATAAGTTCATGGCCAGACCTCGCTTACTGCCTGATTAATAACATCATTATCAATTACTAAAACTATTTCTAGAGCAGCAATTTGTTTCATTATCTTTCATTTCTTAAAACCGGGTGTAAATACACAGTTTATTCATATTAAATCAATTACCCATATTAAATCAACTATACATTCCAATCATTGGGAAAAATATATATATTCTTACCTTCGCTTCCCCCAACTCATGCCCTTTTGTTTCCTTCATCACAGCCAGCAGTTATATAATGGAAAGTCACTCTTATCACTTCATATAAAGAAGCAGGCTTGTCTCATTTTTTTTAATTCTAAAGTAATTCATAAACAATGCAAATACACTTGTGTGCAAAATTTAGGCACCCTTGGTCAAATTGTACATTTCAATAAATCCTTAAGTGAACAGAAAATGGCAAAATTTCTACATGATACAAAACTACACACAACAGTGTTCTACAAATTTCAATCGATACGTAACAATTTATGTGCAGTCATTTACAGATTCAAGGTAAGAAGATACATAGGGGCAGAGGTTTGGATACTCTTTCAGGCAGTATTTTGTAATATCTTTCCTTTGGCAGACATTTTCGGTAGGCAGCTGAGTCGTTCTAGCTTTGCTTTGGGGATTTATTCTCACTCTTCATTCTCACAGAACTCTTCCAACCCAGAGATATTCTGAGACTTCCTGCCAGGCATTGTACTTTGGGATCTCCTCACAGATCTTCAATAGTATCTAGGACCTGGGAAGACCATTCCAAATCCTATGTTTTCTTGTAACAGTTTCATGATTTATTTGGAGGTATATTTCAGTTCAAGGATTCCTGACATAAATGGAATGTTAACACAAATTGCACAATTTGGAAGATATTGCCATGGGCACCATGAAACAACCAGAAACAACCAACTGAAATAAGTCTTGAAAATTCAAATGGAATCTTCAGGATAATACATGAAATGTCACTTTGTGGGGGAAAAATAAGTATAAAAAAGAGTTTACATTTCTAAATAAAGGTTTCATCTTAAACTATTAACTAAAATACTCTCTGTCTATAAATGGCATGTCGCCTTTTTTCAGTCAAAAAACAAGGAAAACATGTGAAAACAATCAACTTTTTTGAATGATTTTATTATAAACATGTTTTCTTGACATCAAAAATCTGAGATTTATCTAGGTTAACCCAGCTGAGTAAAACTCCCACAGAATGCCAAAGAATTCTTCAAAAAAATTTTTAACTGATGAACATGAAGTTTAGCATTACATGCTAAATATAGTTCAATATCAGAAGTCTACTGATAATAATGGCTCTGATCCAAGTTTATATTAACCAGTAAAGTAAATGTTATGACGAATAGTTTATTCTTGATCCCAAAAGTTGTTACTTTTCATCCGCTACAGAAGTGGAAGAGGAAAGAACCACATCGATATACAAAGAACATCTGTGTCCTAAGCATCCACATCAACAGTTCAGTTCAGAAGATCAATTTATTTGGCAGGAGCTACATCGGAATAATCCTTCAATACACCAGCCAAATGATCATTGTGAGTCTTGAACCTCCGTTTCTTCTGAGAAGCTGGCTTCTTCCTCTTCTGGATAGGAATCTAAAAGAAGAAATAAGTCACATTCACGAGAGCCGTGTTCCCCTAAGTATTTTTACAGGCAGGGATCCCATAGTACAGCCTTCTCAATTGTAGCCCCCACATGTGGAATATCTTGCTCTCCACTACTCCTGTGATGAGCTGCCACAGAGAGGTGAGCACTGGCTCAGGGAAAGAACACCGGAAAGGAATCTTAAGTTTGGAGACTGCCTCTTTGGAATGTTTCAATTACGGCTAATACTTTTTTTGTTAGTTCTGTTCAAATCAAATCACAATTTGATTACGGCCAGACACCAGCAAGAAAAAAAAACACAGCTTAAATTTCAAGAGGCATCATCTGTTGCACTCTTTAAGCTAGATAATGAAACTGGTACATTGTAAGTCATCTGAAAATTCCTGTTGGTGAATAGAAAGGCTGCATAATAACCATCTGACTTTCTGGGTATTATTACTAAAAAAGGAGAGATTAAATTTTGACCTAAAGCCAAATAAAATCTAAACGTAAAAGCATGTGTAACGTTTTGGTTCCTGCTGTATCACAGCTGCTCTACTTAGAATAGACAGCATAGAAATATCAGAAATAAACAATGAAACTTATTTGAGGCTTTAGAGGTTTGTACGTAACCCCTTTTTAAATAGGTAGAACATAAATTATACAGGTAAGCCATTCACTAATACACAGATGTTTGATCCGGAAGTAATTGGAAGTTACCCAACATCCATTTTGCAGATCCAAACTGTTTTTGAAGCAGTGTGGCGAAATGTTTTGGCCATTATTCGTGAGGGCATGAGTTTAAAAACGCTCTAGGGAGGTCCTGAGCAATCCCACCCCATCCCAAGACTAACATTTTCCATAAGGGGATTAAGGGACAAAACGAGTATCTTAAATTAGAAAGTTTAAGACATCTACTTTCTTTCCGTCCAATCCCCAAAATAGTTGAAAGATTTTGATATAAAAATGAAGCAAATAAGTAAGCAAGTATATATGTCCTTCAGAACTGCAATGCTTAAACAAATCCAATTCTACACAAAGCTACATGCACTAACCTCCCTTTGGGGCTCAGCTTTCTAAGATGTATGCAAGCCCTACAGTTGTAAAGAGCAAAGAGTTTAAACCGAGAACACACCATAGTCATGGATTCTTGCAAAAAACTGACGTGCTGAGCAAAGGCAGAAAAAACAGTGGAAGAGTGAACAGCATCCCCCTGACCACTTTTTCTAATTCATAATTTACAACTCTTGTATTGCCAAGCACTCAGCTCGCTTTCTAAGCAACAGAGTCTCTATTTTTTCGAAAGGGAGAAGCTAATTCTTTGTCTTTATTGTGAAATAGGGATGAATTAGAGCTAAATAGGACTTACAAGTACATCCCATTCCAATCTCAAAAGGTTAGTACATTTTCATTCTTGAAGACTGAAAGCCAGACTAGATATTATCTGAACAAATGTGCAAACTCAGTTGCTCTCACTTCAAGGCTTAGAGCTTATACATTATTTTTTTTTGGAGGGGGGGGAGGGAGGACAGTTAGGCACTCCTGCAAATGTACCCATTTCTCCCATATTAGAATTATTTTAAAAATGGCTTTATGATCCAAGTTTGTTCTTAGTACCTCTTGTGGTTTCAAATATACAGAGGCTAGATTATACAGATTATTAAGCACTTGCTAAAGAAATCATATGGTAGTATTTGAAGGGATTTGTAATTCTGTTCCTTACGAATTTTAGGAACTTTTCTTCACGCTGGACAGTGGGAGAAAGGCAGATCTCTATGCGAAACCATATTTCAGGACATTTTTGAATTTCTGTGCATGTTACCATTCTCTCCTCTCTTGAAGACAGTACACATATGGGTCAATGTTGTTTGATCTTGGTCTTAGGAATCTATCCAGTCCAAAACAAGCAGCAGTAGGCAGGAAGGAACCAAGTCATTTCTCTGCAGTGGCAGTGGATTGCTATCTAAACAAGGACTGAAATGGGTACAAGTGAAGCCTCTAATGAGAGAACTGCCTCATTTAATGTTGGGAAAATGGATTCTGTCCGTTGCCTTGTAATTTCATTGTCTTAAGCAATCCATTCATTTTTCCCTCTTGTATGCTTAAAATATCTCCATTTCATATAAATTAATTATATTAATTCTGATGAAAGAAAAGGCTTATAGAAAGTTGCTTACCATTTTCTTTGGGCCTACATCTTGCATGGAAGAAATGCCCTGGCGTTTGAGATATTCTTCTATCTTCTCTTCATCCATAGAATCCACAGGAACGCTTCTCCAAAGTTTTTGAAATTCTAAAATCCCAAAACAAATACTAATTAGTTTCCTTACTCCTTTCATAATCATACTGCTCAACTGATGTCCCATATTGACTGCAATGCTATATAAAATAGTAACAAGCGTAACCTTTATTATGAATTGTACAGAGTAAGAAAAAGAGGCTAAGGTATTATAAACACGGAGATATTAGTATTCAAGAATTCTAAGATAGAAGAACTAAAATTATATAATTACAAAATGATTTAATTTAAAAATATATGCAGTCCCAGATTGTTGTTGTTGTTGTTAGTTGCGAAGTCGTGTCCGACCCATCGCGACCCTATGGACAATGTTCCTCCAGGCCTTCCTGTCCTCTACCATCTTCTGGAGTCCATCTAGGCTCACGCCTACTGCTTCAGTGACTCCATCCAGCCACCTCATTCTCTGTCGTCCCCTTCTTCTCTTGCCCTCAATCTTTCCCAGCATTAGGCTCTTCTCCAGTGAGTCCTTCCTTCTCATTAGGTGGCCAAAGTATTTGAGTTTTAGCTTCAGGATCTGGCCTTCTAAAGAGCACTCAGGGTTGATCTCCTCTAGGACTGACCGGTTTGATCGCCTTGCAGTCCAAGGGACTCGCAGGAGTCTTCTCCAGCACCATAGTTCAAAGGCTTCAATTCTTTGGCGCTCAGCCTTTCTTATGGTCCAGCTTTCACTGCCATACATTGCAACTGGGAAGACCATAGCCTTGACTATACGCACTTTTGTTGACAGTGTGATGTCTCTGCTTTTTAGTGTGCTGTCTAGATTTGCCATGGCTTTCCTCCCCAGGAGCAAGCGTCTTTTAATTTCTTGGCTGCAGTCCCCATCTGCAGTGATCTTGGAGCCCAGGAAAATAAAATCTGTCACTACCTCCATTTCTTCCCCATCTATTTGCCAGGAACTGAGAGGGCCGGATGCCATGATCTTGGTTTTCTTAATGTTTAGTTTCAACCCAAGTTTTGCACTCTCCTTCTTCACCCGCAACAAGAGGCTCTTTAGTTCTTCTTCACTTTCTGCCATTAGAGTGGTATCATCTGCATATCTTAGGTTGTTGATGTTTCTTCCGGCAATCTTAATTCCAACTTTTGATTCATCTAGACCTGCCTTTCTCATGATGTGCTCTGCATATATGTTAAATAGGCAGGGTGACAGTATACAGCCTTGCCGGACTCCTTTCCCAATTTTGAACCAATCAGTGGTTCCGTGTCCAATTCTCACTGTTGCTTCTTGGCCCACATATAGATTTCTCAAGAGACAAATAAGATGGTCTGGTACGCCCATCTCTTTAAGGACTTGCCAGAGTTTGTTATGATCCACACAATCAAAGGCTTTAGCATAGTCAATGAAGCAGAAGTAGATGTTTTTCTGGAACTCTCTAGCTTTCTCCATGATCCAGCGAATGTTAGCAATTTGATCTCTAGTTCCTCTGCCTCTTCGAGATCCTGCCTGTACTTCTGGTAGTTCTCGATCCACATACTGCTGGAGTCTAGCTTGTAGAATTTTAAGCATAACTTTACTAGCATGAGAAATGAGAGCAATGGTGCGATAGTTTGAACATTCTTTGGCACTGCCTTTCTTTGGAATTGGAATGTAAACTGATCTTTCCAATCCTGTGGCCACTGTTGAGTTTTCCAAATTTGCTGGCAAATTGAGTGTAGCACTTTTACTGCATCGATACTGCATCGAGTCCCAGATTACTATTAGGTATTTGTGCCATAGTGAATAAAAAAGGGCAAAGTAAATACGTTCAATTCCCACTCTTAAAGAGTTCCATCAATCTCTTAGGACCTGCCGCTGCTCCCACGCTGGGGTCTCTATGTTTGTGGAGGCCTTGTTAAAGTGGTCATGCTTATTACCTAATGACGAAGGGTTTGATTCAGTGAATTTACTTTAAGCTAAAGAGAATTGGAGCCTAAATGCAGTCCTGATTCACCCTCATCTGAATGGACGTAGGACTAGCAAATACAAAAGGCCATTGAAAGTTACAGCAAACCTGCATAATGTTGTTATTGCTCAATTTCATATTTAAAGCAAAATGTGTCCGGCTGATTGAGAAGGTAGGTATTTTTACCCCATAACCTATTTCTGAAAATTAAGTCAAACGCAGACTTCAGAAAAAAAAAACACCAAAATTTTCCCCGGAGACAGGAAATGCCCTTCGTCGCTAGGTATTGCTCACAATGCTCGGCAGGCTGACCGGGCAAGTCTGCTGGACTTTGGGGGTTGTTATTTTCAAAGATCAGAACTATAACAGATTTACACCAATTAGTTGATATTTGAAATGTTCAATGCATAGATGTGAATAGTTTAGCCAAAACTAGAGCCCCATCAATCGATTCATTTTTCTCGCCATGCACACATATACATAATCTGAACTAGACTGTGTTGTTTCTCTGGGTCATATAATATATTTGAGTATATGCATAATTTTGTATTATTTATTTATTTATTTATTTTTCTGTCATATTTATGTAGTGTATATTGGAGGTGGTGACCCTTTGAAGCTGTATGCAACAAAATTTCATTTTAATGTAGGCTGATTAGTGCAGGGCTTTTCAACCTTTTCACCCATTGTAATACTTTTAGGATATGGCAACATCCGAGTACCACCAGTCGCCTAGCAAGGTGTCAAAAACTTGTTGACCAGAAAAAAACAAAACGAAAAAAAGTGATGAAGTACAGGTAGTCCTCGACTTACAACAGTCCGCTTGGTGACTGCTTGAAGTTACAGTGGCACTGAAAAAAGTGCCCCCCAAGCTACAGCTGAGCAAGACACCTGCCTACCCGCCCGGCGGCGCTCTTCCTCCTGTCCGAGGTTTTCATTGTTGTGAGAATTTCTGTTGAGGATTGGCAGTGGGGGTGGGGTGGGGTGGTGGTTGGTTTTTATTTCCCCCCCCCCCGTCTGCTGGGTGGTTGCAGCAGGTTTTGGTCACTTCACATGACCCTGGGACACTGTGACCGTCATAAATATGAATCAGTTGCCCAGCATCTAAATGTAAATCACAAGACCCTGGAGATGCTGCAACATTCCAGCTGATTGGCACTTCTTTTGGGCTCAGCAGAAGCACCAGGATCAGTGCTGAGCTCCAGCTGGATCCTGGCGCTGATCCTGGTGCTTCCCCTGAGCCCTGACAGCACTGCAGCTCCAGCCATCTCTCACTCAGGCTTGTGCAGTGCTACCACTCGTTCAACTCATTCCCCTCCCCTGCTACCACTTTTCTAGGATGGTCGCGTACCACCTGCCAGGTGCCAATGTGCCACAGGTGGTACCTGTACCACTGGTTGAAAAGCCCTGGATTAGTGTACCTTCAAAACAACAATAAAGTTGTTATTCTATTCTATTCTATTCTATTCTATTCTATTCTATTCTATTCTATTCTATTCTATTCTATTCTATTCTATTCTATTCTATTCTACTCTACTCTACTCTATTTGATGCTGAAATTTCAGAGCAGCTTTACTTTTTTTTTGGCTAAGAGAGAAGATTGGTGATCTCAAATAGCCACTAAAGTCCAGCCTTCTATGTTTTTTAGATAGCTGTCCAAAGCTGACATGCAGCTGGTGTAGTCTTATGGGAGATATGCCTTCACAATGGAAAAGGATTTTTTTTTTTGGTCTTTTGTTATTTTCTCTTAAGGACCATGCAGTAGTCCTTAAGATTACAATGGCAATTGGGACTGGAATTTTCATCAGTAAGCAATGTGGATGTAAAATGCAGTGCCAAGTGACCACATCGCTTAGCAATGGCAATCCTGGTTACTGTTGTTAAGGGAGGACCACACGTGATTGTGAATTGGGAAGAGGCAGGAGTCCAACATAAGCAGGATGGTGATGCTATGGACCGGTGCCAAAGCTGGCATTACAGAGCATAGGCAGGCAGGTACTATGGGCAGGCTCTATGGGGCGAGGGTGGGTGCTACAGGCAAGCACAATGGAGTATGGGCAGATGATGGACACACAGCAAAAAAGCAGGAACAGGAATAAGATGAAACTTCCTCCTAGCTTTCCCGCTGACTTTGGCTTGTGGGAAGCTGAGAGGGAAAACAGATAATGGTGATTACATGACTGTTGAAATGCTGCAATGTCAATTGCTGAGTGCCTAAATCATGATCACATTTAGTGCCATTATAACTATGAACTGTCACTGAACAAGTGGTTGCAATTCATCCAAGAATAATCTGAACTGTGTGAGTAGCTATAGCCTGTGGATTGGTAAAGCCTACAGTGCAATCTTGCTCAAATAAGAACTTAACTTATTGGGTGTCTATTTTGTTTTGTTTTTAATCCAACCCTAATGGATCAAATTCACTGCCTAATGAATTCATTGGCACTTGGGCAAATGGAGTCTCTCAGCCCAATCACACTATTCAGGTCGATGAAAGATATACTGGTAGTTCTCAATTTAGGACCACAATTAAGTCCACAATCTGGGTCGTGTGGCAACCATGTGACTGCCTTGCTCAATAACTGCAATACTGGCTCTCCCCATTGCTGTTGAGACGTGTACCTGTTCTTACAATATTTCTGAGGTGAAAGGCCCATATACAGGTGGGTCTAGCCAGCTGAGGCCTCCCACCCTGCAATGGGGAAAACTTGAGGCACTCCCATGGTAGTAAGATCAGGCCCACTGCCAAGCGCCCACATTTTTGTCACATAACTGCAGAGCACTGCAATATTGGGAACTTTGAGAGTGTGTCACTTCATTTAGCACCATCATAATTTGAAAAGGTCACTGAACAAATGGTTATAAGTCAAGGACTACCTGTAAAAGCATCTGCTGTTTCTCAGTTGATACACATTCTATGATTGATATACTGGTTTTTGATTTATTTATTTATTTATTTTGGTGGATTGTATTTTTACCAAATCATTCTTTTATAAGGCCCTAATAATAATAACTGGTAAGTTTGTGAATATTAGTTCAGTGTGTTTCGATGATTAATATTAAACAGCCATTGCACTTGACAGTTTTAATATGCTAGGCAACTACTGCCATTAATATCTCATCCCACTGTTTCTCCTTAACATCAAAAGAAAATATAAAATCATTATCTTTGACGCTTCCTGATTCCCAATGGCAACATTAGGTAGCAAAGCCACAGAACCCTGAATATAATGACCTCACCAAACTGGGAAAAATTGGGCCGACAGCCACATGTTCTTTATATCATTTGTTTTGGATTCAAAGTATAAAAGATTCATTGTACCATATTCAAGTTTTTAAAATTGCATTATAAAACAAAGTGACTTTTAAATAACTCCCAAATTCCTCAAGCCAAACACTTTGCCTCTTGATCACAGAAAATAAAAAGGACATGAACGGCAAAACTCAGATAAACTGCAGGCAACCTGCCCCCATATATCTTTTCAAGTGCTTTCCTGGAATGCCTTTATCAAGGCTGCAGCTGGTACAATTTCATTTCCCTTCATTCCATACTGATTAAGTCAGACAGACTCAATGGGCCTTGTTCACAAGCCATAAATAAAATGTAAAGTATAAATTCAGGAAATCCTTTCAAGTATTTCTACCTATGCAAAGATTTGTTTTGGTATACTGAATAAATAATTTGGGCAGTCTGGTGCTAACCAAAGCAATAATCCATAACATTTTCTTTTATGTTGGTTTTACAGAGCTCTGCTCAATACACGTCCCAGCTCTTGAATATTTCTTCTCAAGTCATGAAAATTCTACTACTTCACACTTCAAAACTACTTAGGACCAAAAGCAATCTATTGGAATTAATATTACACTGTCTCT
Organism: Vipera ursinii; assembly: GCF_947247035.1. Lineage (NCBI taxonomy): Eukaryota > Metazoa > Chordata > Lepidosauria > Squamata > Viperidae > Vipera > Vipera ursinii. The sequence continues at coordinate 194,972,188 of NC_139513.1, forward strand.
TGATTTCAAAAGGAAATCCTGGTATAACCGTGCATTTTATGAGTTTAGAGAACACCAATGATCTCCAATATCTTCACCTAGTGATCCCTGGTGATAAGAGTTGGCAAAACATGGTCTCTTGATCAAGAAAGATGAGGTGCCCAAGGGAGCTGCAAGTAGAAGGGCTCCAATTTTGATCCCATCAGTAGTCATCTGGCTCAAACATCCATCACTCACTACACAGAATTTGTTCTTTTTCATCCTTGAATATTTCTTGTAGACAGTCTTATATTCTTATGGTTTCAGATACACTGTGAGTATGCAAATCCACATTACAAAATAGAAATATTGCAAAGAAAGCGTATTTTAAAATAATTACAATAGCACTATTGTAACTATTGTAACTATTATACTGCTTGAATAGTCTCTGTAAAAAGCTTAATTACTGCAGGGTCCCCTAATAACTGAGAAAAACTAAAGCAGCTGCTGGCCTTGAAGAGGAATGGTAATGGTAATTCTACTAAAAACACAAACAGTCTAAGAGGAAGTATAATACTTGAAAACCACCTCAAACATGCAAAACAAAGGTGAATATAAGCAATTTAAACAATTAACTATCCTATTGACTCAAAATAGTACTTTAATGAGGTGCAAACTGTGCATTTCACTGAAATGAAACATCAAACATAGAACATGCCAGAAGCATTACAGGGTTGAAAGGGACCCTGGAGGTTTTCTAGTCCAACCCCCCTACTTGAGCAGGAAACACTGTCCATAATATCCTAGCATTCAGAACATTACAATGGCTCTGATGATGAGTTAACTATTTCAAAGAGGGAGCAGAGCAGTAGAGTTTCTTTTAACTGATTTAAACGTGTAGCATAATAACTAACAGAGACATTCGGGATTATCAGAATCCCGCTTATTTCCAGGAAAAGGAGATTGCAAAATTAAGTAAATTAAAAATTAAAAAAAGAGCCGCTCAGTGATTCTTTACAGTGCCCGGGTTATAACCTCCATTTCCTTAAATTAGCTAAGAAAGATATTTTTATTCGGTAACTCATTTGTCAATTGCTGAAAGAGGGATTCCCTCAAACATATTTTCCCCAAAGGGGAAAAAAAAAGATACTGTGCAATCAAGTACGCAGTCTCCTGCTTCAGTGAATGTTCAACTTCCTATTTTAACTTCCTCCTATATCCCAACATTATCTTACCAGGTTTTTGGGCAAACAAGACTCAAACATATTAATAAATAAGCTATATATGAGGTTAGTGGAAGACTCCTCCCCTCACTCCCCCAAGGCATTGCACACTGCCAAGAAAAGTAACGATGAAAAGGTAAAGATACTACTGTGGATTGCCGAAGCTGCAGCAGAATGAAGAATGTTTATCCCATTTTTCTCTCCAAGTGATGCCTTGTCTATTTCGAAGCATTTCTAAACACTGTGATTTAAAGTAAAGAAACAAAGAAATGATGCTCCAACCCCACAGAACTATTCTTAGAATATAAAAATGGTAGTTACAATCCAATGTTTGTTTAGCTAGGGAAAGCTGTGGGATGGATGACCTGATAATAGGGGCTGCCTTAGGAGTGCTGGAGGAGGTTGTGGGAAACAAGAGTGGTCTTTTGAGAACTTCCGGGTGGCAAGGCGTCGCCGCAGGCAGCCATTCTGGCTGTCAGCCCCGCCGGCTCCGTAGAGCTGCCGAAAACAGCGCCAATCAGCTGTTTTGGCGGCTCGGAAGCCCCCTCCTCGGGAGAAGAGGAGGGGGTGAGCGCTCAGGTAGGGGTAGAGCTCTCCGGGCCGCCAGAGCTAAAAGTTTTGGCGGCTGAAGGACTGCCCCCCCCCCCGAAGCCTGAGTTTGCTCCAGACTGTGGGGCGCCTCTGCTCCGGGCTTTTTGGGGCAGAGCAGGGCGTCAGCAACCATCCCTGCCAGCAAGAGAGAACCTTTGAGAACTTGGATGCAGGCAGAGCGACACAGGAGATCCAGGTGAAAGTGAATTTATGATCTTTAACTCAATGGACTTTTCGGAGTTTGAAAGTGAAATGGCGTAGCAGGCAATAGTGGGTGAAAATGGCTGCCAAATCCTCTAAAGTTCTTAGAAGGGGCTTCTCCGGTGCAGCAGTCTTCGTTACAAGCTTTATTGCCCCCTCCCCCTCCCCCTGCACCTGTACCAACTTTTACAGTTAAAGACTTGCAGAATGTGTTGCAAGAGGCTATGGAAAAGCAATCGCAACAACTAGCTGAGCTTATGGATGAAAAGCTCACAGAGCTTCTGGATGAGAAGTTAACAGAAATAAGAGTGGTCTTTTGATATGCTGTGCATTTCTATTATTTAAAAGGTAGAATAACTTTTGTTGTTTGGATGCAGTGCATGTTTTCCACGCGATGAACTTCATTGGTGGTTTGCGCCATTAATGAATATGTGCACTGATATTTTGACATCTGTGAAACCAGTATTTTATTTGTGCTTTTGAGAAGATATGCACTTCAGCTCTGTATTCAGATTCTTAGCAAACTTACTTGTTTCTGAGCTTCATTTGTTAAAACAGAAAATAGATTCAAAAAGCATTTTTGTACTTTGGAAATCAGATCAAGATCAAGAAAAAAGAAATGCTACACAAGGTATATTTTTGTTTTGTTTTTTACATTCTAGAAGTGTAGTGTTTCTTTTGGGCCCAGTTTGCAACTAGAACTGGCTTGCAAAACTGCTATATAAAAAGTTAGGAAAACAGTTAGTCACGAGTCGAGTTGGGAGCTCCTTTGGATGATCACCCATGTAATAAAATCCATTTATTTACTAAACCAACCAAAATTCCTCAACGTTTCTTGAGGCAAATAAATCCCTCCTTTCCCTTTTTTGAACTTTGGGTTGGGGATAAAAATAATCCATGTAGAAACATTTCTGAGAAATGTTCCATCTTTCATATCAATATTATTCATATGCCAATGAAGAAAAAAGGGAAATGCTACATAGAGCTAGCATGAAAGGGGATGAAGAGAGTCATTTGACTGTGCCAGGAAACAAATCTAAAAACTGAAATGAAGTGAAATATAGAAGAGTCATTATTAGGAGGCAAAAGAGAAAAAGATCTGCAGAAATACAAGAAACAAATATGAGAGTCATAGCATTACCCTCGTCTTTCCCAGACCCTGGAATTTACAGTTAAGCCTTGTTATCACTAGTGCTCAAATCATATCAATTCTTACAAGGAATCATGTATTCAGCACAACTTTCTGCAGAGACAACTTGTACATACACAGCAGTAAGCATGTATTTCTGCTAAAATCACCAAAGTGTCATCACAAAGGCATAAAGATACAGCTAATTCTTGGGTTATGACGACAATTGGGACTGGAATTTCCATTGCTAGAGTGCAACACCATGTGACCACATTGCTTAGTGATGGCAATCCCAGTTGCCACCATTTAGTGAAGACTGTGTAGTTGCTAAGTGAGGACTCCATAGGAATGCGATGTGGGAAGAGGCATGAATCAGGAAGCGCTCGCTTATGCTGCTGAAAATTTCTCCCATGGAAGCAGGTCAGCAGGCAAAAGCTATAAGAAGGTGGACAAGCGCTGTAAATGGATGGCAAGGTGTTGTGGGCAGGTGCTAGCTACACAGATGCAGGGGCAGGTACTATGGTATATATATAGGTGGGTAAGTGCCATAGATGGGCCTTACAGAATATGAGATCCTTATGTCACTGGGAGGTCTCCATGAGAAAAAGCGGTGGGAGCAGGAATAAGTTGGCCGTGCTTGGTGAGTTCTATGGAAGCAAAGAGAAATTCTGTTTGCCTCTAGGACACAGGTCTGCAACCCGCGGCTCCGGAGCCGCATGCGGCTCTTTCAGCCGTCTCATGCGGCTCCCAGTCCTCTGCCATGTGCAGTCCAAAAAAATAAATAAAGTGGGACTAAAAAAGTTCAACCAATCAATTCAAATATGCAGGGTAGGTGCATATCTCGCCTTGGCTCCACTCTTCAGTCAAACCCTGTTCTGCGCATGTGCGCATGTACGCGCATGCACACACATTTTTTTGCGGCTCCCAGTTTTTCCTTTTGTGAGGGAACCGGTTCCGAGTGGCTCTTTCACTGTTTCAGGTTGCTGACCCCTGCTCTAGGATGTAGGGAAATGTTTTAGCCAAGAGTCTAAATTAGATCTTTCATCTGTATACTAGTTAATAACTTGCCTGGTCATTGAGAACTATTGTCTGTGAACTTCATTATATCACTTTAACCAGTTATTTTATAGATATTATATATTGGGAGGCTGAGTAGCAGATCCTTCACACCTTGGATCTGTCCCAAATGTATAGTTTCCTTGATTTTTTTTATATGAAATTCCTTTAATGCTGCTTTGAGTTTTTCTTCTCTTCACCACACACTAATAGATTATGGACTCCTTATCTGCCTCACATGCTGGGCCCAGTGAGGAACATATTAAATGAAGAAATTCCCCAGGAAGATGGGTGGTAACAGCACTAATACCAACACAGAAAGTGGAGTCAGTGTGTATAATCCCAGAGTTTCAGGGAAAGGCGGTCTTGAGATCTTAAATCTCTTAGACCATGGGTTCAATCCTGCTGTTATATCCACACTATGCATAATTAATTCTCCGTTACCATTTTCATAATTAGAGTTCCAAATAGTTCAAATGTATTTTTTTCCTCTAACTTTACCATACACAGCCTTTTCTGAACAACCATACTTTCAAAATGCATTTGCCCTGCAGATTTATAAAAAGGCACTTTGGATCCCGGCACTTCTAATTTTTACGCTTTTCTTAATAAACCTTTACATGGAATTCACCTTTTCTTAGAACTGCTGTAGATTTACAAATTGCATGAAAACGTTTGGCCACTCCAATCAAACTTTATGTGAATCCCTAAGCATGTGTACAAATTTCAGAAGGGTTTAATTCTGAACCAGGCAAAAATTGTAGCAGCTCATCGATTCATCAATAGAAATTGACTAAGAGAATTTAAATCTTCCCATGCAATATTATTTACCTCACCTTCAAGATCCCTTACCTGCCTAGTCATCATGAGCTCAGTCTTAATGATGTGTATATATAAAATGACATAAGTGACTATTTAAAATGAAAATTAACTAGAAAATGTATTTTTATAAATTGCCATAAAAATATAACTAAGTAAATAAAAATAATTAATACAAAATGTAAATACTAAAAATCAAATAACTAACGGTATACAGGCAACACAGAGGATCTGTAAGATAATACTGCCATCTAGAGATCAATTTGATCTTCCTACCCTTGCTGTGATATTCTTTTGATAGCATGGTTTTACATTAATCTGCAAATGTATTATTTTGCTATTTATTATATATTAATTTAATTTGAATGGCCTCCACTCACCATGCAACTCTGGACAGTTAGCATTCAACAATAAAAATAAAAAGTTATGATTGGGCAACTCACATATTTACATAAATAGTACCATCGCCATCCAAAATAATTCATCCAACTTCCTGACCCAATCCCTGAGGGAAAAATTAGGTCTTCAGTATCGACTCAAGTCTCCACGCAGTTAGGAAGCTCACTATGTGATTTTACACCAGTTACATTTTCTCAAGTCCAATCTATCGTGGGTTTGAGGGTGTTTCCCCAAAAATAAGACCCAACCGGAAAATAAGCCCTAGCATGATTTTTCAGGATGCTCAGCCCCGCCCCCCAAAATAAGCCCCAGTTAGTCAGCCAGATGGACACATTTAATACCATATTTCCCTGAAAACAAGAACTAACTGGAAAATAAGCCCTACTTTTTGGAGCAAAAATGAATATACGATCCAGTCTTATTTTCAGGGAAACACAGTACTGACTTCTTTACTGGAAAAGGAAGATAATAAGAAAGAAAAGAAATAAATAAGCAAACAGCACTATTCAAATTACAACAGTTCATTTAGCGACCGTCTGACGTTACAATGGTACTGAAAAAAGTGACTTATGACCATTTTTCACACGATCACTGCATCTTCCCCATGGTCACATGATCAAAACTCAAACACTTGGAAATTGACTCATATGTATGACAATTGCAATCTCCTGGGGTCATGTGATCACCTTTTCTGACAAGCAAAAGTCAATGGGGAAGCCAGTCTCCCTTTAACAACCATGTTACTAACTTAACTGCAGTGATTCCCTTAACAACTGTGGCAAGAGACATCGTAAAGTAGTGTAAAACTCACTTAACATCTGTTTTCTCTTAGCAACAGAAATGCTGGGCTCAATTGTGGTCGTAAGTTGGGGGGTTACCTGTATACATTCTGTACACAAGCAAGTGGGGCAGTACAACAAAATGTTGTAATGTAAAATCAACTTCTGTTCCAGAGTCAAGTCATTCTGTATTATTCTCTGCCACTATAATTTTCCTTTCCCCCCCTCCCTGCTTCCAACACTCATTGGCTGTGTTTTTCTGTTCAAAATTCCAACTACTTCTGTCTAGAACAGGGGTCTTCAAACTTGGCCCTTTTATGACTTGTGGACTTCAACTCCCAGAATTCCTCAGCCAGCTTGGCTGGCTGAGGAATTCTGGGAGTTGAAGTCCACAAGTCATAAAAGGGCCAAGTTTGAAGACCCCTGGTCTAGAAACTGCATTCATTCCTTTTCACCACAACAGAACTTTATGAACAGAAAACTTCCACAAGTTATCATTCTGTTCTTGCTGAACTTCTCACACACACACACACACACACACACACACACACACACTTGACATCATTATACCCATCCTTATAACAAAAGTGACAGTATGTTTCCCTTTCTGAATGCAATATACAGTGGTGGGATTCAGCCAGTTCGCACCGGTTCAGGAGAACTGGTAGCTAAATTTACTTGAATTTGGAAAACCGGCTGCTTCTGGAAGCCCAGTCTAGGCCCCGGAGGCCTCCCAAGCCTGCATCACATAATAAAACCGGTTGTTCAGGTATTTGAATCCCACCACTGGCTATATATATCGTTATAGCTGTTAAGGAGTGACTTAGCAAAGAAGTTAAGAGTCACTGATGTTTTTGGAGATCAAAGGAAGAAAATAAATAATCTAATCTAAATTCAGAATATTTGTTTCAAGAGTTTAGGCGAATTCTAAGATTCTCTCAAAGGGAAGGAAATAAATCACAATTCCTAGATCAAGACTTAAGAAATTTAGAAAATCAAATAAATCTCTCAAAGATCTGTCAGTTTGACTTTGACAGTGATTTCTTCACAAAGAACAGTGTGTATTGAGACATTAGAAATGAGCTCAAGAACGCTGATGTATAGATAGTCCTCGATTTACAACACTTCGTTTAGTGATGGTACGAAGTTAAAACAGCATTTAAAAAAGTGACTTGATATTTTTCACATGACCATTGCAACATCCCCAGGGTCACATGATTTACATTTGGATACTTGACCACTGGTTCATATTTATGATGGTTGCAGAGTCCCCAGAAATCGTGTGATCACCTTTTGCAACCTTCTGACAAGCAAAGTCAACGGGGAAGCCAGGTTCACTTAACAACAGGTTACTAACTTAACAACTGCAGTCATTCACTTAACAAAAGTGGTAAGAAAAGTCATAAAATGGGGCGAAACTCACTTAACAAATGTTTTACTTAGCAACATAAATTTTGGACGCAATTGTGGTCGTAAGTTGAGAACTACTTGTACAACTCTGTATACAGGAGGATAACATAATACAATACTGTATCTCTATAGAATTTAAAGAAAGGTAGATTTCGTACACTATTTTCATAGCATATTCAAATTCAAGTTATTAAATGTTAAATGAACTGAGACATAACCAAAGAATATTTTTGGCATTTCGAACAATAACAATAGTACATTTAGCATATATATTTATGACACAAATTCAAGGTTACAGTTTAAATGAAAAAAACCAACCTTCATCCACTGTAAATTGACAGCTCTTATCATTGTAGAACAGAATTTTCTTCTTATCAGGACGAGTAACAAAGATGATCTGGTCTCCTAAAGCCTGCCTCAAATATAAATACAGAAACATAAGTGTATATCAATTGTGATTTCCAGAATGTCAAGATTTTGTACGACTTTGTCTGCAAATATAGGTATGCAAAATTCAGCACCTACAGCCCATTTTAGAAACAGACTATAGTGGAAGCCTGCAGTTGATTTGCTCCATGTATACAAGTAACAAATCTGTTATCATTTGCAAGCATTTTAGGACAGATTGAATGAAAATACTAGGCACATATTCATAATTTTCTCCAATATATTTAAATATTATTGTTTAATTAATTTCTATCCTGCTCAAAATGATATAATAGCAGCAGCAGCAGTAGTAGAGTTGGAAGGGACCTTTGAGGTCTTCTAGTCCAACCTCTTGCTCAGGCAGGAAACCCTATGCCATTTCAGACAAATCATTGTCCAGTCTCTCCTTAAAAACTTCCAGTGTTGGAGCATTCACAACTTCTGGAGGCAAGTTGTTCCACTGATTAATTGTTCTAACTGTCTTATATATCTTATATTTTTTCTCTTATTTATTTGTTTTCCCTCTATGAGGAAGACTGTCCCAAAGCTATCCAATTAGGTTCCATGGCTGAGGATGGGCTAGAATCTGGGCCTCTCCGCCACTAAAGGACAGATTAGTAAATCAGGAAAAACTAACTATGAAAGTAACTTACTGTTTGCTTTAGATTTTGAAAAACTTATTATGTAACATAGCTTTGCCATTAGCTCTAGAAGATTAGATAATAGATATCAAGACTTTTAGCAAACATTGGCTCCAGAAGGAGCTAATATTTCCCTTGCTATACTGGACAAGGGTTAGGTTACTGGCTTGCCAGTAACCCTTTGAATATATGTAATAGCTTCAAGTGGCTTTAAGAAACTCTGCCATTGGGGAACAACTAATTTAGAAATATGTTTTAAAAAATTAAGTAAAGATTTCTCCTCGTAAACTTTTTATGTAATATAATTACTATTATGTAAATTAGTCAGTGCTTTCTCAATGCCAACTAGCCTAAAGTGAGCAAATATGTACATAAATACTAGGCTTGTTGTTGCAATTCAATATCTGTCATTTTGTGAAAGAACGTGTTATCCTAAACTTTTGGCTTTAATTAAAAATAATAATGAATCTTAGACATGAAAAGCCAAAATTCAGAATCTTTTGCAGCCATTAGGAGAAACTTCTCAATTGTAGAATCCCTAAGGAACTACTGTCAGCATGTTTTCCATTTGCAAATTTTCTATATTTCAGCTGTACTGCTATAATTGTTTGGATGTAAATTTCACTGAATTAAATACATCTTTTTGACAAGATGTACAGTATATAGCTCAGCAGTATAACACCGATTTGCTAAAATAATGCCAATAGCTGCAATTTTAATCACCTCCATTTTAATGCTGACGTTTCTATTTTTATATATGTATTCTTTTTTAGTGACTATGCTACCCAGAGTCACTTCTCATGAGATGGACAGCTACATAAATTTCTTCCCGCATTTCTTCTGTATTGCCAGTTTTATACAGAACCTGGAAAAGCTCCAATTCCGTCACTCCTGACTAGAAAAACAAGATGCAATAATCAATACTATAAGCAATTTCTACTTTCTGACGTCAATCATGAAAGTTTGCCACATTTTGCATGCAAACCAGGCAAAGAATAATTAAGAAATGAACCTGCCTTATATTTGTAACTGGAAATGGCTCAGTCTTAGCATTAACCATTGGCTTTGAGGTGAACATGCTAGGTTAGCTATTATGCTACATTTTCTCATTATGACGGGTCTGTAAGATATGTTTATAATTCTTAAATCCCTTTTGAATAACATTATTGCTTAATTTATGAATGCACATGTATCTGTGTGTATGAGAGAGAGAGAGGGGAGGGGAATGTATATGTATATGTTGCATCATCATCATCATCCTTCTAGCCATTGTCTATCCACTGCAGGATGAAGGCCTCTTCTGCACGTTTCCAACCAGTAGGGACTTGTTAGTTGGGCCCACAATACTTGCTGATGTCATTGGTCCATCTTCATTTAGGCCTCTTTTGTGGACGCTTTTTTATCAAGTGGAATCCATTCTATATATGATATATACTGTATGTATTTGTATAGTTATTTGTATTTTATACTTATATTCCAAGTTTATATTATCCAGATTGCTAATTTTAATTTCTTCTTGTTGTATGTGTGTAGCCTAAGGGAGCCTAACATAATCTGATTTAATATTATCTTTTAGACAATGTTTTTGATCTGTACGAACTTTTCTTAACTATGCTGATATTGTTAATTTAGTTTTTGACATTTTAAATATTTTAATACCAATTTTCTTGTGCTGGTTAATGACCATGATGAAGTTAAGCAATAATATATAAATTCGATAAATAAATAAATGCATTCAAAGCAATTCAGAGACCATTTTTTTCCAGATTCAGAAACTGCCAAATTGTTCAAGAAGAAACCTGCAAATTTGACACCAGGATTTTTTTAAAAAAGAAAAGCTGCTATACATTATAACTGAAAGAGATTTTGCTAACCCAAATGCCTTGTAACAATTTAACAGACTTGAAATATGAAATTATAACTATTGTTTACCTTAATTGCTTTTTGTGCATTAGGAAGTCCTTCCTCAATATCTTCCAAAAGTATCCCTCCTAATCCTCGTTGATCATGCTTATCCAAAAGCCTCAGCAGGGCCTTTTTATCTTTTAAGTTATACTTAGGCTTGAAAGCATATTTCCCATCTATAACTTCTATTTTAGGATTGCTGACAAGGGCCTATAATGAAAACAAAACAAAAAGAAACTCAGCTGATAGGAAATGTGATGTCATTTTTATATATGGACTTCGTAAAATTAATAATGATTGAACTGTGTGCTTCTGTTTATCCTAGTATGAACAGAAGACTGAATCATTTTGAGAAATTAATAACCAAAAACAGAATCTGCCTGGGGCATGTTTTTATGAATCACCTTTGAACAGTCTCCTTAGAATAGCGCATTTTGCTGTATCTGTGTCTCATAATGACTTAGTCAGTCAATCACTCTCAGTGTAGGGGTAGGTCGTATTGATATACCGGTACTTCAAACACAGCTATTTTCAAATTTTACTTTCAGTTATTAGATCTATTAACTAATATTTTTTAAATGTTGTAAATTCTAAATTTTACTTTTAGCATGTGTGAAAGTAAAATACTAAATTTTAATTATTATTTTACATTTGGAAAACATCATACAAAAATATCAGAGAATACAAAAAGTGTGCATTTGTGTATACATATATTTATTTGTGAGCGTGTGTGTATACACACCCACACACAAGTATAATGGTCTTCACTGCTATTTGTTTATACAATTTCAACAATAAAAATAATTTCTATAATACTATGCAAATGAAAGATGAAGTTTCTATTCCTTGACAAACCTTTTAACATATTTTCTTTATGTAATTCATTGACATTATATATACATAGAAAACAAACTTTTAGGGCAAAGTAACCTTAAAGTTAAATAATATATAGAAATTGTATAACCAGAAAGCAATACAGTTATATACAGTTATATATATATCTGCTATTATGTCCAGTTTGGGGCATGACACTTGATAAGTTTCTTATTAATAAATTATTATTTATTTGATCATCACAGTTATTTAAACTAGTACCATGAATAGCTACTTTCATTACCTCACTAGTTAACCACTGTTTCTGCTTCAGTCCAATGTCTAAGTGCTGTGTTTCATCTAATATTTCTTCTAGAGTTAATGGATGGGTATCACCACGTTGATGTCGTGTCTAGACAAAAAAAACAATTGGTTTTATTATCTTTCAAAACTATAAAACTAGTTACATTAGATACTGACAAAATATGTGCAAAAATAATTTTGCTTAAATAGCTGAAGCACGGCTATTTCAATTTCAATAGTTTACTTTTCTAATTCTGCCTGTGCTGCGTTTTCAATATTAATCCAGATAATGAAAATGATGTGAACTACCTTCAATGCCAATGTATAATAAATTACAACAGTACTAGAGCAATGTTATATAAGACTTACTAGACAGCAGATCACAAATCAAAATAATTCAAAAGGACTTTATCACAAGCAGCTTTTATCCCAACCAACTTGCACCAAGATGTTTTCACTCTGTGTAAAGTAAGAGCGGCTTCTTGGCACAAATGAGTTTGAACAATACTACTGAATCACATTTTTGGAAGTCTATTCAATTTGTATGTCATCATGCCATACAATTCAGACTTGGCTTTTCTTTCTACAGTTTGCAGGACTGCAACATATAACAGGTCTATTCATCTTCAGCACATGCCCACAATACCACAGGAAGATTCACCCTAGGCAAACATGCTCCTCACGGCAATCCCATCCAGCCTTTGTTGACATTGTGAGTTTGAAGTTCATGAATAAAGGGGGATTAACCAAGTAATTATTAAGAAAATATTCAACCCAAAAGCTATGCATAGTACTGCATTACTTTTATTTGCTATAAATAAAGAGATCACAGGGGAACTATATTATAAATCCTAATCATTAATAATACTAATAATACTAATAATACTAATAATACTAATAATACTAATAATACTAATACTAATACTAATAATAATAATAATAATAATTGTAAATACTGTATTTACATAAAGTGCACCATTTTAATTAATTATAAATATTAAATGTACTCCGTTCTAAGATAAAAAGTGTCAATACCAATCCGAGTGTTCATTGGCTCAATCCAACAACAGTTTATCTGGGAGAACAATATATTGTCCCAATTAGCAAACACAGGCCTGAAATTCTTCTTTGTGCCTACTTTTTCTGTCATCACACAATATTGAAATATTGTTGCAGAAATATGGTAACCATAAAAGGTGCACCTAGTAAACTTGGTAACAAAATTATACCTTCATATAATTCACTATCTTTGCAAGCACTCCAAACTTGTAGCCAGCGCCTCCAGAAAGAGCTTTCAAATTAAAAGTTCCATTGTTGTGGTCTGTAAAGGAAAAAAAAATGGTACAGACTCTCATTCTGTGAGTCAGGCATAGCAAAATATATATTTTTGTAACCAAACCTATGAAAATATTGACCAATATACTTTATTGGGTTATTCCATGAAAATTGGGAAATTCATTTGGTTATAAATTTATTAGAATTTTATTGAATCCTAAAAAATAGGAGGAATCAGGATTTCTTAAAGCACAATTCATTTTCAAAAGCGTAAATCTTCAAGTCAACAAATTAAACATGCTACTCTAAAAAATATAAACCTACATATGTCTTCTTATTGTTCACTATATTGTTATACATCCCTTGGTCCGGACTTAAACCAGCAAAACTAATTATTCAATAAATGAATTAATGCACTTTAATTAAAAGTACTCTCAGTTAAAAATACACAACAGATCCGACACATATGTAGATAGCTGAAACTCTCTATAATAATAACGAAGGCGTTTTTTTAAATTTTAAGCAAAAACAGAATCACAAAAATAGCTTTGTGTAAAAATTGTTTCTCAATTTATTCTGAATTACAAAAATTACAAGAAAGCTCAGTGGGTTAGTACGCTGAGCTTGTCGATCAAAAGGTCGGCAGTTTGGCGGGTCGAATCCCTAGTGCCGCGTAACAGAGTGAGCGCCTGTTACTCGTCCCAGCTTCTGCCAACCTAGCAGTTCGAAAGCACGTAAAAATGCAAGTAGAAAAATAGGGACCACTACGGTGGGAAGGTAACAGTGTTCCGTGCGCCTTTGGCCTCTAGTCATGCCGGCCACATGACCACGGAGACGTCCTCAGACAAGTGCTGGCTCTTCGGCTTTGAAATGGAGATGAGCACCGGCCCCTAGAGTCGGAAACGACTAGCACACATGTGCGGGGGAACCTTTACCTTTACCTTATATATTTTTACTCATAGGAAACTGCTATCAGGATAATTCGGAATTTAAATCAGTTGGTTAATCACAAAAAAATGCAAGAAGCAATTTATCAAAGTTACACTGGAAAAAAATCAGTGTCCAGGAAAACATCTATGTTTGGTGTCCCTCAAAGAAATTCACTCTCTTTCTTTCCTTCTGTCTTCCTCCCTCCCTTCAAGCTCACACATTGTAATTTAAGAAAATGAGGGTGATATAGAAGACACCTACAAAATGGAAAAGATGTTTCTGGCAAATTTGTACAGTGTACACTATCATGGTTGCAGGTCACTTAAGATGGAATCAGCTCAAACTATAATATCTTCCAGTTTCTTAGCCTGAAAAAGAACTGGAAACATAACAGTGTATTTGCATCCCATCATGGTGAGATGAGAAGGATGTTGTGTTTTGAAGTACTGAAAGTTTCACTGAAGAAAAGGAATATGTTCAAACTGTCTCAATGGTTTTTGGTTAAAACAGTTGCAATTAATCAAAAATTCAAAGGATTCCAAGTAATCAATATTGTACAAGAAAAGCAAATGTCTCTTCTATACAAATGTCAAGTTATTTTACTACAGTATCCAGACAAAAAGGAGGAACATAAAAATGACCCTTTAAACAAGCTTTGGATAGATTATGATTTTAAATATTATATAACAAACTATTTCTGGGAAAAATGATGGTCGACAGGAAGAAAATGGCAATGAACATAACTTTGTATTTGTTTATTTTATATTGACTTCATTCTAGTTCTAGTTAAAATGATGCACTGAATAAAAATAAATAGTAATGCCTAATTAACTAGCTGGAACTTGAAAAAATTAAACAGGGTCTTTAGCCTGGTTGGTACTAGGATGGAAGATCGTGAGGAAATGCCAGATTTGTAAACTAAACAATGAAACTGAAAAAATAAATCTTAGAAGGTAATGGCATATCACTCCCATACAGTTGACAAGAATGTCAATGTATTACATAATACAATATTCAGGAATTGAGCTTGATTTGAGGGAAAATTTACATTTATTCTAGGGTCAAGCAGCAAGACAAATATTCTCTTAAATTCATTTTATAAGGCAATTTGAAATTTCTTTCATAGGTTTAACACATAAGAAATCAATTTATTTGCTTGGTCAAGAAAATTCACTGAAAATAATTTTGAATACTGAAAAAATCAGAATATATCCTTTTTCCAACTGTTTTATAATATTTTATATGTCTTTTGCATATACATTTTTGTGCTTGTCATTTTGTCAGTTATGTTGAGCAACTAAAAAGCAGTTTACAAATTTAGAAATATATAAATCTGAACAAAATGTTTAAACATATGTGTTTTTTTACAACTATCAACTGATTAAATGACAAACTGGAATTATAGAAGTAGACTTGAAGACAATTGAAAATGGGGAAAAAAATCTTATGAAGCCAATTCAGAAATCACTGCTTTAATTTCACAGATTTCAATAGCTTTTATCATAAAGTGGAAGACAAAAATAATGTTAAATCAAAAGGTATCTTTATGTATAAAACATATGAATGAGTTTATTCCAACGTGTATGTGTGTAATTTTCCTCTATTAAGATCTTGACTGTACATATTTATGTTTCACCAGCTTAATCTGCTATTAGAAAAGAAACCTGAAGATATTTAAACAATAAATATCAAAGCAAATGCAAACAAAAAAAATAACACATTGATTTTAAATATATTTCATTGTTAAATAAGCTTTTAAAGAGGTTAAGAAAGTAGGCAGAATGTAATCCGATATTTTATATATTTCAGATTTATGAATGATTTCCTCGTTGGGTAGGGGTCTAATGCAAATAAGCATAAAGGAAGCTGTCAGCAGCATTCTGCTTCAGCCAATAGTAGCAAAGCTCCATCTTAGCTGTACCAGAAGCTGTATTAAACAGCAGATCAGCACTGTTCCAGCATCTTTTCAGAAAAAAGGTACGTCTATATCTTTTTTAAATTAATGCCTTATCATTATTGTCTTACTTGTAAAAAATGAATACATCTCAGAAAATCAAAACACGTAAGACCTCTTTATTGATTTTTTAAAATTATAGTTGTTTTTGTTTCTGAAGCCTATGAGCATGGTGGTTAAATGCTGAGGTGCCTGTCTTGTGCTAATAGAAAATCTTGCCATCTGTGCATTCATGAAGAACTGATGACCATCCATTTTAGAAATAGACTAACATACCCAATAATTGTAAACTACATCTTTCTGAGGTTCTGTGTTTCCTAATAATTAATTTTATTTTGGGAGGTAAAATTTAATAAATAGGGGAGTGTATTTTTTAAATGTTAGCAAGATTTTAATTTTTTTCCAAATTTATACAATCACTAAGTTGCAAAACCAAGCCAGTAAACTGATCTCTTCATCTAGCTTTGCCATCTGGCAATTGTATAAGATGAATCAGTAAGTTGTTAACATGGACACCACTTTAAAGAAAATCAATTGGGTTTGTAACAGTTTGAGCAATAAATAAACTTCCCCAACTCAATCAGCTAGCCATTGATATTTACATATATAGTTTATTATATATACAAGTGATTTGTTTTATATCATCTGATAATAATGCAATCTTATGTATTCAGGTAAGACACAAGTTTAGTGAGGCTTGCCCCAACACACACACACACACACACACACAAATGATGTAAGACTGCAACCAAATTTAAAGAAGTTTCTAATTTTATTCAAAGCTTTCTTCTAAGAATTCTAATGAGGATTATGAACTTCATAAACAGGCTATTTTTATTATTTGTATAATGAAGTAAATTTTGATTGTTATAATAACCACAGTAAATAATATTTTATTTCAAATCATATGTTCAGCTAGCATTCAGCTGCATAGATGATACTTAAATTTATAAGAACAGAATAAAAACTTTATTGTCACTTCAAATGTACACTAATCAGCAAATTTCACTGCATTCAGCTCTCAAAAAAATTACTATTATGCATATACCCACATACACACATATGACACAAAGAAACATCACAGTCTAGTTCTAATGTATACATGGTAGAAAAAAAGAATCCTGCAAAATTTACACGATGAATGGCATAAGGAACAAAGCTGTTACAGAATCTAGTAGTGCTGCTATAAATACTTCAAAACCTCCTCCCAGGGGAGCAACAGAAACAGACCATGAAGTACGTATGTGGGGTCTTTAACAATGTTTCGAGCTCTATGCACATAGCCCTTATAAGCAGGGTCTTGACTTAACAGGAAGCGAGCTTCTTATAATCTTCTCAGCTGTCCTTACCACTCTCTATATGACCTTCCATCTGAGGCAGTGCTACCACCAAATCAAATATTTATGCAGTTTGTTAAAACGCTCTCAATCGTGCTTCTGTTAAAGTGGCCAGGACAGAAGAAGAAAGATGTGCTATCCTCATCAGTGTAAGAAATGGAAACACTGGTTTGCACGGTTCACTAAAGATAACATATGAAGAGAGCAACTCAGATTGTAGTTATCTGTACCTCCAGGTACTTAATACTGCCTCCACAGCTGCAGCCTTGATTCAAAGTGGAGTATGACTACACCAGCTCTTTCTAAAATCAA
Organism: Vipera ursinii; assembly: GCF_947247035.1. Lineage (NCBI taxonomy): Eukaryota > Metazoa > Chordata > Lepidosauria > Squamata > Viperidae > Vipera > Vipera ursinii. The sequence continues at coordinate 194,989,649 of NC_139513.1, forward strand.
CAATGATCTCTTTTGTTATATTAACATTCAAAACCAGGTTATTTTTATTGCACCAGCCCACCAAAGACTTCACCTCCTTCCTATAAGAATCTGCATTATCATCCTGGATTAGAGCCACAATACTTCACAATATGATTCGTAAGAGACTTAGCACAGCAGTCATGGGGCATATCAAGATGAACAGTAACGGACTCAAAACAGAGTCCTATGGGGAATCTGTACTCAAAAAGATGGAATTGGAAACTTTTCTTCCAATTCGCACAAACTGGGGCCTATCAATAAGGAAGTCAAGTATCGAGTTACGTAAAGTATTAAAATATAATAGGCTCAGTTTGTTCACCAAATACTGAGGAATGATTATGTTGAAACCTGAACTAAAATCAACAAACAGCATTCACACTTGAGTATTCTTCTCCTCCAGGTGCACCAAACTAAGATGAAGCACACAAGAAAGTGCATGATCTATAGAGCGGTTCTTCTGATAAGCAACTGACAGAACATGGTTTGTTGCTAAATTTTAAACCTCCCAGTACAAAAATGGCCACCATGGATACAGAAATATATTATGAATTTAATTAGTATAGGACAGAAATCCATTTATTTTTATAGTTAAATAAGCATAAGTGACCTTGCATACAAATTTTAGCCTGAGATTTTATAATACATGTCTCATCTTCTTATCAAAGTAAGATTTAAAATAAAACGAGTAACAATTATTTTTATGAAAAACTGCCTAGCTAGGAAATATTATATTTCCTCCTTCTTAAATACTGAGTTCTAAAAATTCCAAAATGTGTTGTATTTTCACTTTTGCACACTTGCAGAGCTTAATATTGCAATTAACAGTATAGTCATATTATCACCAAATATCTGTGTCAAATAACTGTACACTGTCAAAAACTAATATACTCTACCTTTTCAACCCAAATTAAATTTCAATATTCAGGGATCTGTTTCCCAGAAAAACTTTTGAGTATTAACAGTTTTCCTGTATCGTGAAAAACAGACTGGTTTCTCTTATCAGGCAAAAACCAACACAGCTGTAAAAGTCAACTTGAAGGAGATCTTACATTAGCTAACTTAATACCTTTCTATATTCCCTGACCCAAATTCTACTTTAAATGTATTCTAAATATTTTGACTCTTATCACAGTTGCCTCTAATAGTAAGTGCAAACTATATCAGGAACATATGCAGCTCTTCTGTCAATTCGGCAGTAAAGTTAAAGAAAACTATTGTGGCTAAATGGAACACATGGCTTTCAGTGCATACTATTGCTCCAAAAGAGGGACAGAACCAGTTAGGGTGTTACAAGTAAAGATACGTGCTACTCTGTCCTATAATTTTATACAATTTTTATATATCCTTTATACCAGGGGTGTCAAACTAAATTTCATTGAGGGCCGCATCAGCATTGCGGTTCCCCTCAGGGGGCCGGGTGGGTGTGGCCTGGGTGGGCAATGCCTACTGGGTGGGCATGGCTAAAGTACATATAGCCTACTGGGTGGGCATGGCCAGCTCTACATCATTCGCATCAAGGGTGCCTATGGGGGCCTGGGCAGGAGTGGGACAGATCTGAGGGTCTCTGGCAGAAGGAGGGTCTCTGGGCCAGGGCCAAGGCAGTGGGGGCTGTTCCCTCACTGTTTCCAGGATGGCTTCGTGGGCCACATGAAACCACTTCGCGGGCCGGATCCGGCCCCCGGGCCTTGTGTTTGACATGTCTGCTTTATACTGTATATCTAGAATAACAATTGAACTGAAACAAGAGATTTTTTTTAACACTGCCACAATAAGGGCATTGTTAGTGAAGATGATTAAACTTGCAGAGATGGCTAAACTTTATGGCTGCCCTTATACGCATTTTTCGTGAAACAGAAAAATTCCCCTTATGATTTATGGTTTTGATTAGGAAAAAAGTGGATTCTTAATCATAGTAAGAGTTAATTTTGTAATCACACTTATATTTACTGTAGAGGAAATCATAAGCTTTTTCTTTCTATTTTATTCTTTTCGTTCTCTACTTTTTTTGTCTTGTCTTTTTCTTTGTTTGCTTTCTATATTGTGCATTAGCTTGTGTTCTGTTCTGTTCTCTTTTAAACTTGTAAGAAAATTTAAATAAAAAATAGAGTAACAATTCTTATGTTTGTTTCAGGGCTGTTTAAATATAATCTTCTTGTGGGTTTTTTTTAAACCTTCCACTTCTTGTGATGATTTTTTCCTCTTTGTTCCCCTCTTAAAATTTAAGGTAGATCCTCCTTTCATTCAATGAGCATTCATTGAACTTGCATTTGAACTGGATCTTCCTGCACCTAGTCCAACACTTTAACCCATGGGTCTTCAAACTTGGCTCTTTTATGACTTGTGGACTTCAATTCCCAGAATTCCTCAGCCAGCTTTGCTGGCTGAGGAATTCTGGGAGTTGAAGTCCACAAGTCATAAAAGGGCCAAGTTTGAAGACCCCTGCTTTAACCACTAGGCCACAGCTGGATTCCAAGGCTCAAAATGAGACCAATGTATGAAGAAAGTAGGATTATTTTAGAGTGACTTAACTAGAAACATAAATGCCATGAAAATTCATACAAAAGTTCAGTCTGTTTAGATCTCAATGAGTGTTCTGCCCCCACATAGAATTCTGAGCCAAATCAATATAGTTACTTGTGAATGGGAAAGGAGAAAAAACAACAACAATCATCTTCATATCCAATTTTAAATAAGTTCAAACCTAGGGTTACCTCATCTGGATGGCAGAAATCTGGATGACTATACTTTTTTGCTATGTAGCGATTCTCTACCCTTTTGCAGTCGATATGATAGCTCATTAATTTTCACATGGTTTGAATGAAACAATTCCTTAGTTCCCTTCAAATACTCCACTTGCTTAGAAATCTAATTTAGAGTTTTGGAAAATTAGTTTAGAATACATTGGCTACTGGTGTTACTCCAGAAGTGCACTTTCAGTGATCTTTGATTAGAGGTTAGTAATCATGTGGAGTTGGTCTTCTTCCCAGGAAAATATGAAAAGCTATCTTTAATTCAGTTTCTGTTGGTGCCATATAAAAGCCTGGTTCTCAGAGAAATAAATACATGAAATGTAGCATTGTGATGAGTTTCCCGTCCATTCTTTTTATTCAATCTGATTCAGAAGAAGCTCTGAACAAAGCCATTACTTTGGATTTGACATCCAAAGGACTCTTCTGGTCATCACACTGAATCTAGTTTCTTTTTGTTACAGATATATAGCTGTATTACTTAAACCGTAAATTCCTATTCAACTTGATCCAGATAAATATTACACTACTAAAGGATAAATTTACACCTAAGATGGTGGTTCTCAACTTGTGGTCTGTGGGGGGCCATGATGTCATCATGGGGGGGAGTGCAGGAAGGCTTGAAGAAATGTTATGATTTAAATCTTAAGCCTTGAGGGTGGTCTGTGCCCACAAAAGGTATTTAAAGGGGGTCCGTCGTGAAGAAAAGATTGAGAATCACTGACCTAAGAATTTAACAAAGCTACAACAGAAGCATCTCTGTGTAGGATGCTTATGACATACAGTTTTGTTAGTCCCCAGTTGATGTAACAGTTTAGCTGGAATTCTTATCACTGCCTGGCAGACTGACTTGACCATAAAACATAAAACAAAGCTTTAGAAATTTTCTAGCATTTGAAGGAATTACCTTGACACTTGAGAAAATAATGAGTGGAATAGATGGTATCAGACATAATTACTAAAGCTTTTTAGACCATCATGTTGTGCATATATCCTATTTATCGTCGTGACCCAAATGGAGGAGTAGCACAGTTATGGCTGAGATCAGGGAGGCTTTCCTGGGAAGAAATTCTACCATAGCTTGCTTTCCCGCCATCCTATTTTCAGGTTTGCATAGACTTTAGAGCTACCCTGTGAAGGGGATTATTGTCCTAAACTGCAAAAACAATTTAAGATCAAGTAGAACAGAAGTGGTATCTGTTCTAAAACATTCTTCCCTTAGGAAATTGCAATTCTTGCCTAGTAAATTCTTGCCTGGAAATAATAAAAGCTGGGAAGAAATCTACTTACATTACAAAGTAGTGTTCTGTTTCTTTCCAAGATTTTGAATTGTTTTTGAAAAACACTTTCATGGTCTGTAATTCTAAACTTTCTAGGAAATGGCAAATATCAACTATGATAAGTTTTTTTTCCCCCTTTGAAACAATTCCATGATCCTACATGGCTTTTCATTCTACTGTGAGTGGGCAGCTTCTTCCTCGGTGTTGTTTTTTCTCAGAGATATATGACTTCTCCAAGTTTCTGGTGGAAACAAGAAAATGAAACAGCAGGGTAGGTGTGGTTGATAAGGCACTGAACCAGATTGTGAATTCTATTGCATTCCTCAGGCACTTAAATGGACTGCTTAAAACTCTCTCTACTGTCTTATAACAATGTGGCTGATATGTAAAGGACGGGTAGCTCTGACTCTTGGCTCCTGTAATGACCAACATTGGGAAAGGACATTTGGAGGGCCAATGTTCACAGCATCATCTGGATATCTGGGATCAGAATTATATACGAAAAGTAAAATACTGCTAGAAAAAGCATCTTTATTGAACCCTTTCATATGCTTTCTTTCATGCATAATAAATTAGAGGCTTGTACATAGCTTTCAAAGATAGTATGATTTGAGCAGGGTTTGTCACTTCCACCCAGTGCTTTTCCCTGCTCTGTAGCCTAGTTGTAAAAGGAAATTGTTTCCCATAAATTACAAGGTTTTCTAGGAACTGAGTAGGAAACCCTTTCTAGATTCAATTAAATTCTGCTTTTCCAGTCTCAGAGATAGACTTTTTACCATTGTAGCTTTCTTATTCCTCTTTGTAGTTTTGATTTAAATAGTAGATGGAAAGGGGAGAAATTATGTAATTCAATATGAGTGACATTGATCTAATGGTGCTGTTATTGTTCTAGCAATGAGTCCATAAAAAGTTAAGCATTGTAGTTTAAGCTGAGGTGAGCAAGTTATATGCACCCTCCCAATTGCCTTTTATGTGACCTTTTTTGGTACCCACATCATCCCCAGCCTCTTCCCACATGCCTGTCCCTCCTGATATTATAATTTTGCCAGCTCTGAATTGAAAGGCACTGTTTCTGCAAGCCCAGCAAAATAGCATCCTCTCAGTATAGCAGCCTTAGAGCATTGCTTTATGATCCAGTGACTGGCAAACTGAGATTTTTCAGAAAATCAGCATAGTGAACATTTAGCTTTATCAATGCCAAACACTTTGGCTTCATCAATAAAGATAAAATCAGAAATCAACAATTGTAATACTGCAGCATTGGTAAGTCAATTTATATCAGCAAATGTCTTCAAATGCTTCTTCAAAAAAAACATTTTGAAAACATAATTCGTACACCATAGTGATTTATCTGGGAGTAATCCCAATGAATTCAATGCATTTGTGCAGTCATATACAATTATGCTGTGAGCTATAATCACATTCTCAACTGTAACTGAATTGCAAATGATTATTCAGAATGACTATGACTGGCATGCCAGTCAAACATTCCAAATTGAAAGCAGGGGGCAGCTTGAAGATTTCATTTTATTATGATACCATTTGTAAAAAAAAAAAAACCAGAAACAGAGTTGTTTATTATTGTGTATTATCTTGCTCTTTGGGCAAAAGTTTTTCTACTAGTATTTACTGAAACATCATACTCCCAGCTTACTTAATCAGGAAACCGATGATGATCTATGAAAATATTGGCTCGCTGACCCTTTAGCACCACCATTTTTAAAAGCAGGGCTTTTGTTTTGGTGTTTTAATGGCTGTATTCTATTTGTTTATTTTTGGGGAAGCTTACGCTACCACAATTTGGTACCAAAATGTAACTTTCTCTCTCAAAGGAAAAAGAAGGTAAATTACTCCAATTTCTAACCTTAAAGTTCTAAAACTCCCTGAAATATGGCTAAAAAAACAATTTTGCCCCTTTAAGGGTTGTCATTGTCTTTCTGGCGATATCACCTGAAAACCAGAAGGTAATTGTGGACATTGACCCTGGGAAAATTGTCTAGTTGTGTTTTATAAAGAAACATTTAAGATTACAGTTAGTAAACTAAAAATGACAAGCTTTTTTCAATTTTAGTTTGTTGGTGAAGGAGAAAAGAACCTAACTATTTATATATTTTAATTTATTGCAGAGAGAGAAATTAGAGGAACTTCCAAACATGGCAACTTTCAACATTAGCCGCTGGAATGAAACCACATCCCTCTATCATTATCTTGGGTTTCAAGTGCAGAAAATTTACCCTTTCCATGACAACTGGAACACTGCTTGTTTTATCATCCTGGTCATATTTATATTTACTGTAATATGTTTGGTGGTACTAGCCTTTTTATATGAGCTGCTCGACTGTTGCTGCTGCGTTAAAAACAAGACCATGAAAGAGTTAGAAAATGAACCCAATCCTGTTAGATCTATGATGAACAGCTTCAGAAAGCATGAAACGGAAGTGGTGTAGTGGTGGAATGATCTTCATCACCAAAAACAAACAGATGTTCAACATTATATTGAAGCCTCTTGTATTTTAGGACCAAGCAATTCAGATGCTGTTTAGCCTTAAATATCACTATTAGCAGTCCCTTTTTTGCTGATGGGTAGAAACCTGAAAAGGTAACAAAATATTTGCTAATAGGTAATGTCACAATGTGGTGTGAAAACAGAGGGTTGTTTCCTTTTATAATGAACTGCTGTAGACTAGTACTGATTAAATACATTTTTGTTCAATTAATGAATTGCTTTTTGCTTTCTTTAAAATGCAGTCAAAATAAATTAAAGCATATTAAGATACCACAGAATATAAAAGTATCATTTGCCATGCAATCAATTTGATTATATCTTTAATGTATCAAAATAGTAGTTTGATACTCCATTATTTTAAACAAGGGGCTACGCCAACCCAAGCGTTCAAAATTATCTTCTACTAATCTGTTAAATATGAGATATGTAAAAGATATGGATTATTAGTTGTACATCAAAACACTGTTTCTCAGTGCTTAGGCACTTCGTAGTTTCTCAGCAATTATATTCCCCATAGTTAACTATACAGTGATCATGTCAATCCTTCACAAGTACTGATAAAGTCAGCTAAGAAACAGAGCCAAAGGAAATGTTTATGCTTCCTTATCCAGTTCAGCTTCTCATTTTTAATCTTTAATCCAATACATTAAAAACATATAGCAAATATGACAGTAACCTTGTTTCCTTATTTTGATTTAAAGCAGGGTGTGAAACTCGCAACGTCACGTGATGTGTTGCAATGTATTGTGATTTTTTTTTCCACTGCCAGCAATGGGGTAGGTGTGGTTTTGGCATGATGCATTCAGGCCGCAGGCCAGCAGATTGACACCCCTGATTTAAAGGGAATATTAAAAACATGGGACTGCCATCAAAACAGCAGCTGTACACCAAACCCTCCATGCCAAAATCTGTGCTATATAGGATATGAAACATTTGGGATCATAAAATAGGGCAGCAGTCTTTTCTCAATCTCAGTCAACAGAAATAATTCTTGCCAAACTAGTTTAGGATTATAATCCTTAGCCATCACATCTACCACTTATGTTACTTATTTTATCAGCCTGAACAATAAGATCATCAACATCAAGATTAAAAAAGGGGAAAGCAAGCAAGCACATTTATGCAACAACAAGTGACAGAATGATAAAGATTGTTTTTATTATATAATAGCTTTTTAATTTGTTTGTGCTAGTGCAAAAATCAGAACTTTCTTCATGTTTGAACAAACACAGTTAAATAATTCCTGTCCACTAAATTTAAGTTCCTTTGTTTTCTTCAGCATATTCAAGTCCTCTCAAACTCCATATAACAAAGTGGCAGGTGGATGCTCTTGTAAACAGCCATTTTTATTCCTTTTACTCTTTTTTACTCCTTTTCTCAAACAATTTTTCAACAGAGCACATCACCCATTATCTTTCTATGAACACTTATAATTGTTTAAATTTCTGCATCCATTTTCTCATCTTTAGTATACATTCTCATCAGTGTACACAAATTCATCAATGTGATTTAATTTTTACCTTTTATATCTCATTATACAGTCATGGCCGAAATTGTTGGTACCCCAGAAATTTTTCCAGAAAATCAAGTATTTCTCACAGAAAAGTATTGCAAGAACACATGTTTTGCTATACACAGGTTTACTTCCTTTGTGTGTATTGGAACACAACAAAAAAAGGGAGGTAAAAAAAACAAATTGGACATAATGTCAAACAAAACTCCAAAAATGGGCTGGACAAAATTATTGGCACCCTTAACTTAATATTTGGTTGCACACCCTTTGGAAAAAATAAGTGAAAACAGTCGCTTCCTATAACCATCAATAAGCTTCTTACACCTCTCACCCGGAATTTTGGACCACTCTTCCTTTGCAAACTGCTCCAGGTCTCTCTTATTGGAAGGGCGCCTTTTCCCAACAGCAACTTTAAGATCTCTCCACAGGTGTTCAATGGGATTCAGATCTGGACTCATTGCTGGCCACTTCAGAACTCTCCAGCGCTTTCTTGCCATCCATTTCTGGGTGCTTTTTGACATATGTTTGGGGTCATTGGCCTGCTGGAAGACCCAAGATCTCAGACGCAAACCCATCTTTCTGACACTGGGCTCTACAGTACGACCCAAAATCCTTTGGTAATCCTCAGATTTCACGATGCCTTGCACACATTCAAGGCACCCAGTGCCAGAGGCAGCAAAACAACCCCAAAACATCATTGAACCTCCACCATATTTCAGTGTAGGTACTGTGTTCTTTTCTTTGTAGGCCTCATTTCGTTTTTGGTAAACAGTAGAATGATGTGCTTTACCAAAAAGCTCTATCTTGGTCCCATCTGTCCACAAGACGTTTTCCCAGAAGGATTTTGGCTTACTCAAGTACATTTTGGCAAACTGTAATCTTGCTTTTTTGTCTCTGTGTCAGCAGTGGGGACCTCCTGGGTCTCCTGTCATAGCGTTTCATTTCATTTAAATGTCGACGGATAGTTCGCGCTGACACTGATGCTCCCTGAGCCTGCAGGACAGCTTGCATTCCTTTGGAACTTGTTTGGGGCTGCTTATCCACCATCCGGACTATCCTGCGTTGCAACCTTTCATCAATTTTTCTCTTCTGTCCACGACCAGGGAGATTCGCTACAGTGCCATGGGTTGCAAACTTCTTGATAATGTTGCGCACTGTGGACAAAGGCAAATCTAGATCTCTGGAGATGGACTTGTAACCTTGAGATTGTTGATATTTGTCCACAATTTTGGTTCTCAAGTCCTCAGACAGTTCTCTTCTCCTCTTTCTGTTGTCCATGCTTAGTGTGGCACACACAGACACACAATGCAAAGACTAAGTGAACTTCTCTCCTTTTTATCTGCTTTCAGGTGTGATTTTTATATTGCCCACACCTGTTACTTGCCCCAGGTGGGTTTAAAGGAGCATCACATGCTTGAAATGATCTTGTTTATCCACAATTTTGAAAGGGTGCCAATAATTTTGTCCAGCCCATTTTTTGAGTTTTGTTTGACATTATGTCCAATTTGCTTTTTTTCCTCCTGCAATACCTTTCTATGAGAAATACTTGATTTTCTGGAAAAATTTCTGGGGTGCCAACAATTTCGGCCATGACTGTATCATATGATTTATTGCTGGTTGTAAGTATTCAGAATTTCAATTAACAACACAGCATAAGCCAGCTGCAAATGTACATAATGTCTGTATATCCAATTAATATTCTTCCAAAGACCCTCAACAATTTCTTCTATATTTATCTATAAATATTTTAAGGAACCAATGGGACAATATCCATTTTCATCATATACTGCTTACATGGTATTCAACAACTACTTTCCAACTTTACTTTCATGCAAAATATTCCATAATTGAAATCTACTGATTTTATCACAATTGCATGCATTTTTGAAATATACAAATATACAGTAAATTTTCTTTCTACTGAAGAGCAAAGGTTTGCTATGGAAACCCCTATTCAATATAAAACTGTATGTTTGTACTTCCCAAATTCTTTGTCACCTGTGGCACCTTTTCAAGTAGAATTTTAGCATTATTGGCACTTTTCCTTTTGTAGAGGAACAATTAGCAGCATTCCCCAACTACCGGATACAGATGCCCTCTTCACCTATGTATTAAACAAGTCCCACAGCTACACCATGAGCAAATCACATCCATATTTTAACATTTTTTCAGAGTTGTAGCCTTACCATTTTCAACTTTCTTATGCATTTATGACTTCCTTTTCATTATTTTTGTCTTGGGTATATGTATTCAGCTCAATTCCACATTTCAATATATCACTGTTATTCACACACAATTCACTTATGGTATTGATTTATTTCAGTTTCAACCCAAATCATCTCATCATTTAATTTTTAAAATTTTATTCACTCTCCTGGAAACTCCATGTTTAGCTCTCTTCACACATTTCCAAAATGTATTATTTCTGTAATCGCTCTAACATGCATTTTTTTATCCATAGCCCTTTTCATCATTCCACAAGAAACCTTTTTCATACTTCCTATTACCGTAACTGTACATTCTTTCATGGTACTCAATATCACAATTCTTATTATTCTACAGAACTTCCACATGAACTTTCTTTATTGCCCCCTTTCCATTCCTTCTCTTTTTTATAGAGTATCATATTTGCTCTCCGATAGCTATTATACTTTCACTCATTACTTTCACTTCTTTCCTTTTCTTCCAGGATACCTCTTTTACAAGTTCTACTCTTCAGTCTTATCAGGAAATGCTCTATCCAATCAACTTTGCATCCTTCACTCAGTCTTTCAATTTTCATCATTTTCAAACCACATCATGCTTGTACATTTATACTTTTTTGCCATATATGGCTAAATATTTATATAATTAAAACAAAAGTATTTTTAAAGCAGAAGCTAACCCAGATTGTTGGGGGCAATGTGCTAACATTGTAAACCACTCAGTGCTGTAAATATATGTAAATAAGTCTAAGTGCTATTGCTATTGCTATTGCTGGTTCTCTGAATAGTCCCACTTTTTCTCTACTTGTTTTTCTCCCATCCATTCATGTCACCTTTTCTCCTGGATCCATGTGCAGTGATGAACATATTTTCATACTCATTTCTGATTCTTCCATTATCATTACACATTGGAGCATAACATACAACTATCAACAATTCATGGATTACAACTTCTATTTGTATCCATAATTCAGATAACATTCATTCTTTTGACATACCTTTTAGCTCTTTCATAATTAAAATTATATTTTCATTTCATTGCAAGCGTTCATCAACCCCACTCCATAAAATCTAACTACCTTCATTCAGATTATTACATCCTTCATTTCTCTCTTAGTTTCAATACAAAACAAATTTATTTTTATACAATTTATTCATTAACTCATGCTCTTTATGCTCTTTACATTTACATACATTCCTAGTTCTAATTTCCCAAATATCAGACTTGCCAACTGATGACATAGAAATTTATCCTCATCACCCCTCATGGCCAATTAAGACTTTCACATAATGATTTTAAGTATGTTAAATAACTAGAGTAGGAGTAGACTAAGTTACCAGCCATAATCCCAGTCATGCTACATACAGCATTCCCTGCTAACAGTAAGAGCAACGATTATCAGTTTTCACATGCATTTTGGTCAGCATGCCACATCCAAAATTAACTTTTAGGCCAATATGTTCACCTTATTCTATGCCAGCTGTCTATGCAAGTCAACGTTCCATTACCTGCGCCTATCAACCAAGAGGTACATGCATCAATTGCTTATTTTAAATTTCCCTCTGCCCCCACTAACCTGTATTTGGTTTTGAACTAGATGAACCACTCTGTTCTACTTTGGCTTTCTTCTTTTTAGAAGATGAGGAATCAGAAGAAGGTGCTGGACGTTTCTCTACAGCAGGTGTACAGAGTGCTCTTTTCTTGAAAAGTTCTCGTTCTCGTAACAAGTTTGGATCCATAATTCTGTCACAGAAAAAATGACACATAAATATTAACAGACCAAACCCATTCTTGATTTAATATTGTAGTTTGAACCTCAAAACAAATTTTTTTATTTTTAGACTGACAAATCTATGCTTGCAAAAAAGGTAACTGATGGAGCAGTGGTGTTGGCAGGGGGGCAGAGATCGGCCCCTAGGTCTCTCGTTTGTGGAGTTCCTCAGGGGTCGGTTCTCTCGCCTCTCCTGTTCAACATCTACATGAAACCGCTGGGTGAGATCATTCGTGGTTTTGGAGTTGGGTATCATCAATATGCTGATGATACCCAACTTTTTATTTCGACCCCAAACCACCCCAGTGATGCCCTCGCTGTGATGTCCCGTTGCCTGGAGGCGGTTCGGGTCTGGATGGGGAGGAACAGACTTCAACTCAACCCTGACAAGACTGAGTGGCTGTACATTCCGGCATCCCGGGACATTCAAAATGTTCCATCCCTTTCTATGGGGGGGTGAGCTGTTACCCCCCGTGGATAGGGCTCGCAACTTGGGAGTCCTCCTAGATTCACGACTTACCCTGGAAGATCATGTAGTAGCCATGACTAGGGGGGCTTTCGCCCAGGTTCGCCTGGTGCGCCAGTTGCGGCCCTATCTGGACCGGGATGCCCTGTGTACGGTCACTCATGCGCTCGTGACCTCTCGCCTAGACTACTGTAATGCTTTCTACATGGGGCTTCCCTTGAAGACCACTCGGAGGCTCCAACTGGTACAGAATGCGGCCGCGAGAGTTGTCTTGGGAGTTTCCCGGTACTCCCATGTTACACCTTTGCTCCGCGAGCTGCATTGGTTGCCAGTTGTCTTCCGGATGAGGTTCAAGGTCTTGGTTATGATCTTTAAGTCCTTACATGGCATGGGTCCGGGATACCTCGAGGACCACCTGCTGCCGGCGTCAACTCCCCTCCGCCCTGTGCGTGCCCACAGAGAGGGCCTCCTCAGGGTGCCTCCAGTCAGGGAATGTCGACTGGTGGCCCCCAGGGGGAGGGCCTTCTCTGTGGGTGCCCCGGCACTATGGAACCAACTGCCGGTTGAGCTCCGGAGGGCATCGGACCTCCGATCCTTCCGTCGCGGGTTGAAGACCCATTTGTTTGAGTTAGCTGGTCTGGCCTGAAGGGGTATTTGGGTTTTTAATTGGTTTTTATTTCACTATTGTTATATTTTAATTTGGGCATGGTTTAATTTTCTTTTAATTTTTGTATAAAGGTAAAGGTAAAGGTTCCCCCGCACATGCGTGCTAGTCGTTTCCGACTCTAGGGGCCGGTGCTCATCTCCGTTTCAAAGCCGAAGAGCCAGCGCTTGTCCGAGGACGTCTCCGTGGTCATGTGGCCGGCATGACTAGACGCCAAAGGCGCACGGAACGCTGTTACCTTCCCACCGGAGTGGTCCCTATTTTTCTACTTGCATTTTTAGGTGCTTTCGAACTGCTAGGTTGGCAGAAGCTGGGACGAGTAACAGGCGCTCACTCTGTTACGCGGCACTCGGGATTCGACCCGCCAAACTGCCGACCTTCAGATCGACAAGCTCAGCGTCCTAACCCACTGAGCCACCGCGTCCCTTTTGTATACTTATTTATATATGCCCTGTGAACCGCCCTGAGTCACTTAGGGAGAAGGGCGGTATAGAAATTAAATAAAATAAATAAATAAATAAATAATGCCTCCTTAAGTAACACCAGCTGCCTGCAGTTAGTGCAGGTTCGCATCCCACCAGGCTCAAGGTTGACTCAGCCTTCCATCCTTCCGAGGTAAGTAAATGAGGACCCAGATTGTTGGGGGCAATAAGCTGACTTTGTAATAATGCCGCTGGGGTGTGTGTGAAAGCCCTAATAAGCAGGCATATACATAGAATGAAGGCTACTGCTAAGCTTGTAAGCCGCCCTGAGTCTTCGGAGAAGGGCGGGATATAAATGGAATTTAAAAAAATATGCCATCTTAAGAATTGTTGTAGCATTCTCCAAATGTAATTACACATTAATACAAAATAGAATGAAGAGAAAGAAAAACATGTATGTGGTGCTTTACTTCATTATCTCCAAGCAAGAAAGTTACATTCATTGGGGACACTAGGAAACCTATATATTTGGTACGCAAATATTTTTACTACCCCATTTTCTTTGTGCTTTCAGAAAGATAATATAAAACTATAGTAATTAAATAAATGTTTAACCAATTATGCTTAGCATTTTTCAGGAAAGCATCAACTTTCAATTTTAGCTTATTATAATTTTTACTCTAAATTTTGTATTACGTTTTCATCACACATAATAAAAATCAATTATTTGATAACCAGGAAAAACTTCTTCCTAATATTTAGAAAAAGACAGCTTAGGAACATATTTGGAAAATTCTAGATTGGACAGATTTTTTTCCCTTAAAACAATTTTGTAAAGTAGGTCTGCAATAATCTCAGTGAAGTTGAAAGCAGCATCACAGTGGGAGCCATTTGAGTTACTTCCTTAAACACTACAATGCATCTACTGTATTTTTAAGGCATGATCATATTTCCGTATTTTTAAGCAATTGTTGCATAGATTCAGAAGAAAATATCTGCGTTAATATACTGCATTAAAGCATTGTTGGAAAAAACCTACAATAGACATAAAATATTACGGTATAAATCATATTTTAAATGTGACTGAGTTCATATATTTTATTTATATGATGCTAAACTTGCTTTAACATGACCTGTAAATTCAAGTTATGTATGTTTTTCATTCTAAATCTCACTGAGACATAGAAGCTTCCAAAATCTGTTGTTATCCTACTTCATAAATTGTCCTTGGCTGGCTCTATCTGTACACATAGCCATTTCTCTTGGGGGGGAAACCAAGTGATAGCTAGAAGTTTATGAAAATAAAGCTGATTTATAGAATTTAAAAGAGCTGCAAAAACCTGTTGAGTGATTTCCATAGCTACAGTAGATTCATAATGGGTACATAAACTGTAGCCTTAAAGGTGATAATTAAGCAATTTCCAACAGGCCAGCAAGCATAAACAGTGACTGAAGCTGGGAGATATGTGCAATGATATCCAGAGGACCACCTGTAATGAGGATAGCAAACTTTGAATATAAACACACTTTCCCAAAAATAAAGGATTGCCATGAAAGGTAGTTACAGCTAGGAATTTTTTCAGGAATCCACATTTCAAACAAGTGCGAATGTATTTTGGTAAAAGCAGTAGTGTAAGACAGGCGAGACTTGGTTTGAGAAGTACATGTGCACATAGTTTAGACATTTTAGTGTAAGAAGTTTTAGTTTATTTGTACAGTATTTATGTCATACCTGTCTCAGTGGCCTTGCGGTCCCTTGGACTGCAAGGCGATCAAACCGGTCAGTCCTAGAGGAGATCAACCCTGAACTGCTCTTTAGAAGACCAGATCCTGAAGCTAAAACTCAAATACTTTGGCCACCTAATGAGAAGGAAGGACTCGCTGGAGAAGAGTCTAATGCTGGGAAAGATTGAGGGCAAGAGAAGAAGGGGACGACAGAGAATGAGGTGGCTGGATGGAGTCACTGAAGCAGTAGGCGTGAGCTTAAATGGACTCCAGAAGATGGTAGAGGACAGGAAGGCCTGGAGGAACGTTGTCCATGGGGTCGCGATGGGTCGGACACGACTTCGCAGCTAACAACAGTCTCAGTGGCAATCAAGGAGAACATTATCCTGGCAGTACCACACAACTATTTCAAAACATGGATGCAGTTTTAAGCTGCGTTAACAGAAGGTCTGTTTGCATTCTACTCTTGAGTAGTGAGAATGTCGTAGTACCTAGGCAACTTATTTTAGGAACAGCCAAAATCTGGAGTACCGTATATCTGAAAGACTGCCCTGCCTAAACGTCTGGTGCTCTAGTCTAGAGTCTAGGGCAGGGGTAGGCAACCTCGGCTCTTTTGTGACTCATGGACTTCAACTCCCAGAATTCCTGAGCCAGCCAAGCTGGCTCAGGAATTCTGGGAGTTGAAGTCCATGAGTCACAAAAGAGCCGAGGTTGCCTACCCCTGCTCTAGGGGGAAAGGACAAGAAATAAAGGATGGATATTTAATTTCGGCTGGACGTCCTAGTCCAGGGGTCTTCAAACTTGCCCCCTTTTATGACTTGTGGACTTCAAATCCCAGAATTACTTAGCCAGCATGCCTGGCTGAGGAATTCTGGGAGTTGAAGTCCACAAGTCATAAAAGGGCCAAGTTTGAAGACTCCTGTCCTAGTCGTTCAGCTAGCGAACAAATCCTCCTTCGCAAAAGGTATTTTAAGCAGGTGGCTGAGCCCCCGACTGTCGGGAATTCTCCAAGGAGAGGCAGCTGCAGTAGCACGAGAATCCAAGTCAAGCCTACAATCAGGGCTTCCGCCAAGAGACTCCCCGACTCGGTTGACGGCGCCGGGAACGGATCTTCGGCTGGCCTCCCCTCACGAAACTTACACACCGCTCCCACGAGCCGCCGTGTTTAAAATGCGAAAGCGGCGTTTTCCTTGTTGACATGCCCAGAATTCTCCCGTCTTCCGTTTTTTCCCCCCCGGACCGTCTCTGTTCCGAGGGGGCTCCTGAGCTCTTCGGTCCCCTGAGGTAGTCGAGCCTCGCAACGCCGCAACCGAGGCGGCGGCCCAACGTCGTCACTCTCCCCTCCTCCTCCTCCTCCTCCCGAACGGCTGGAATCCCGCCGACCCCGTCTCGAGACCTCGCGCCAAAAGACAACTCACCTCGCGCATGAGGCGACTCCAACGGGCAAGAGGAAGGCGGGCGAATCCACGGAGCCCACCGGCTCCGGCTTTCCGATTGGCTTACTTCCTACCTAAAGAGCGCCCATCCTTCCTGTCGCTGGTCGACTGCATTTTGCGTCAGAGGCAAGAGGCGAGGTCCGGAAGTAGCACCATTGCCATGGCAACAGGAAGTCCTTTGCGGAGCCAAATGCTGCCCCCCTCTCCGTAGAGTTAAGAGCTTGTTGCATGTATATTGTTAATCTGTGATTTAGCCACGTTTTTCATCCTTAGTCATTTTAAGATGTGTGGACTTTAACTCCCAGAATCCCCCCGGGCAGCAAAAGCTTGCATAGCCTGCCGAAATAGAGAAGGTACTTGCTCTACAAGCAGTTAAGTAGATAGTAAGAGTGCTGATCCCGGGCTCTAGATCTCAGGGAAGCAACTTCCACAGGAAAAATCCCCAGAACGCGAGCATTTTGGGCTAGACCAGGGGTAGGCAACCTCGGCTCTTTTATGACTCATGGACTTCAACTCCCAGAATTCCTGAGTCAGCTATGCTGGGAGTTGAAGTCCATGAGTCATAAAAGAGCCGAGGTTGCCTACCCCTGGGCTAGACCTAGTACAGGGGTAGGCAACCTCGGCTCTTTTATGACTCATGGACTTCAACTCCCAGAATTCCTGAGCCAGCTTGGCTGGCTCAGGAATTCTGGGAGTTGAAGTCCATGAGTCATAAAAGAGCCGAGGTTGCCTACCCCTGACCTAGTAAAACGCTTCTGTACAAAATACAGTATTTTGCTTGGCTGTTGTTACTTAAATTCTAGTCTGCTTTCTGCTGATCCCATTCACTTCCACGAGTGCTCTATCATACTATTTTATGCTAAATGCACACAGAGGCTTTTATCTAAACCTTTTCCAAAGCTATGTAAATTTTGGGAAAAGCGATTAGACTCTGAGAAGTCTTGTTCTATCTTTAAAAAAAACAATCAGCAAAACAAAACTTCTCTGAACCTAAGTTACATCGTTCGAAAACTTCTGATAACCTTTGTAATCAAATATGTTAGTAAAGTAATCATGGACTGGCAAGGGTTTGAAGGCTATTTGGTAGCATCTGGTCATTTTAGACATCCATCATAATATTCAATGGGATAACTTTGTAGAGAAGTTTCCTTACGAGACACCCCACATATGTATCTTGACTGCACCCTACTTTACTGTAACTCATTTTTCTCATAGTATTATGGTTAGTGAAATAGTAATAATTTCTAAATGTTCTAGGTCACAGGTGTCAAACTTGCCGCATGATGTGTCACGACTTTTTTTTCCATTGCTGGAGCTGGGGTGGGTGTGGCTTCTGCATGATGCAACAGGCCCATGGGCTGGCAGTTGGACACCCGTGTTCTAGGTTGTCTTAAGTGAACTTCTATAAAGTTGTTTTGAGACAGAAAAATGAGCTATAAATAATTGTAATAGTTTATCTGTGAGCCATATACAGAACAGACAGGATAAATTTTAACTAAGTATGGGAGTCAGAGAAGGATGAAGATGAATTGTCAAGCTTGAATTTTTTTAGGAGTTATCATTTAAGGCTAGGAATTTTAAAACATGCATCTATTTACTTCACCCAAACAAAAGATCTAGCCTCAAAAAAGCTAAGCAATCAAACTGGATGATTGCTCTCATCTCTCTTGGATGAAAGATCACCAGGAAATCCCAGGGTACTAAGGTAGATGCACATGTCAAAAAATATTTCAGAAGGCAATAATGGCAAACTACTACTGCATTTTGTCAAGAAAAGTACGGTATATGTCCATCTAGTCATCAAGAGCTAATCTTTTTTGAACACAAACACTGAACTGAATCGCAACTTTTAATGATAAACAAGTTTTATTTTTTTGTAGGAAAGTGCGAAAAGTAATTGCAAGAGAAGAAAAAAAAGTTAACAATTAAAAAAATTAAGTAGCATTGCACATGGTATCCTGCTTTTTAATATTATTTTCCCCCGGAATGTTTTCCTTAAAAATAGTGTACTACAAATAAACAAATATGGGCATGCCCATTTCATGAAAATACAGTTCTCCTAAATGTCAACATAACATTCAAAGAGGAACCATATGTTACATGTATTTTGAGAAGACAGTTGTTTCTGAATATGTTCCTTAATAGGTGATTAAATTTGAAAAGGGAACAATTCGTCACGTCAATACATAACACATATATTGTGAAGAATATTCTGTGCAATGTGCACTCTGATTTAAACTATTACTCATTTTCTTCTTTCTTTGTCTGGGCTCACTTTCAGAGTTTGATCAGTCCCATAAATTTTTCTGGAAGAGGTATTAATGGAAAGCTCGAGTGAGACAGAACAAAGTAGAAGAATCTCACCTTCATGAAGTTATGCGTAAATACATTGTTGTGCCATTTCCAGTTTCAACTGAAGAGTCCTTTACTTCCTCCTCTGGATTTTTTAGATACTTTAACATGAGGAATTATTTCCTTTGATGTTCCAAACCACTCTGGTAATTTCCTCTTTGAAGGCTGACTTAACAGCTAGGAAAAAAAATCATACATTTATTCATTCGTTAACTATGTAATTTTTACTCAGGCAAGATTTTTTATTTTTATTTTATTTTAAGCCCATTTATATCCCGCCCTTCTCCTAAGACTCAGGGCAGCTTACAATCTAAGCACAAATCAATGTGCTTAGCAATAGCCTTCATTCTATGTATATGCCTGCTTATTAGGGCTTTCACACACACCCCAAGCGGCATTATTACAAAGTCAGCTTATTGCCCCCAACAATCTGGGTCCTCATTTTACCTACCTCAGAAGGATGGAAGGTTGAGTCAACCTTGAGCCTGGTGGGACTCGAACCTGCAATTGCAGGCAGCTGGTGTTACTTAAGGAGGCATTAGCCCACTGCTCCACCAAGGCTCTGATGCACATCAAAAGACAATCTTCCCAAATAGTGGCATCTTTACAATACTTTATTCCACTTTTTAACCTGTTTGGTGGATTTATGAGTTTGATATGTATATATATCAAAAAAGGCATTCTTTCTCATATGTGCTTTCCAAGGTATTTTTTTTTCCTCCAAGCAGCTTCGAAAGCACAAGGAAGCCAAAAGTATAAACATGAATAATTCTTGCTAGCTTCTTGGGATAAGAACTTACATGTTATTTGATATTAAATGATCACAGAAAGGTACTAGAAGCTAGTTGTAAAATCAAATAAAATATATTCAATATGTCATTAAGTTTGCCTAAGTCTGTTTTGGATGACGTAAATAACAATTACCTCTGACTGGGAATCAGTAAACAGATCTTCCTCAACATTAGCTGAGTGCTGGTTCCATGAAGCCAACTGGATAGCACTCTGACGATTCTGGGCATCCTGTTTAGGATTAAGGACTTGCTCTTCCTTATTACACTGTATCTTTGGAAAAAGAGGAACCAGTTATAATCATTCTACTAATCTTCTGGATACAAAAGACTGACAAAATAGATTTATAATTATAGTTAAAAGCTTAGTCCTCACATAGCAAGGCAGATACAAACTAAGTATGGTTTCTAAGGAGGTTGAAATGCTTATAAATACTGCAAATTGGGGAGCATAAAGGGGAAAATTAGCTATTTTTCTAAGCAGTTTATACTCTTTTTCTTTTTTCCTGTTTTTAATATTTATAAGCAACGATAAATAATAGCTATCAAATATCAAGCCCAAGATAGAAATCCTCATATTACAAAATAATGCAATGCATTTTGCAATAATCTATTAATGCAATAATACCAATGCTTTAATTGTACAATTCAAGCAACCTTTTCAATAATTTAACACCATACCCTGCATGACACTGGAAAACTAATTTGAAGATCCACTAGCCAAATCTTTTGTCCTTAAAAAGTGGATACTTAATATAGGGAACACTTTTCATTTATTCCAACTTTCATAATATGAAGTACTGAGTGTTTAAATATTCTTATTCTTATACTTTCTATTGTCCTGAAAATAGTTACAGAACCAATGGATTACACCTAAAAAATACTATCGAGGATTATCTTATGGACCATGTTAAGTGTTGAGCTTTCTTTTACTATAAGTCTCCACCAAAGGCTAGAAAGTCATCCTCCACCTCACAGTTTGTGTGGAGGTTTGTTGCTCTGCCTGTGCCTGTGGCTTGTGAAGTTGTTACAAAAATAGCCACCCAAGGAAGTGATGGGTTCTCTCTCTCTCTCTCTCTCTCTCTCTCTCTCTCTCTCTCTCTCTCTCTCACACACACACACACACACACAGACACACACAAATCAGGTGAATATATTCCTTTCTGAGACTATACGCTGGATGATTTTAGGTGGCAAGTCATATCTGGCCAATGGGCTGTAAGGTGTGCCAACTCCGACTCCAATGAATCCTGCACTATGCAGGGGATTGGAGTAGAACTAGATTATCTCAAATGTATTTTCCCACTATAAAAATTTATGATTTTAAGTCTGCATTCTATATTACAGTGGTGGCGAACCTATGGCACGCGTGCCAGAGGGGGGGCACTCAGAGCCCTCTCTGTGGGCACATGCACCTTGCTCTTTGGCTAAGTTTTCACAGGAAAAAGCTATTTCTCAAGCCCCTTCCTAGCCAAAACAAGCCTCAGGAGTGAGCAAGCTGTTTTCAGGTTTGAATTATATGAAATCTGAGACCAGAAACAGACTAACAGATGACCTGAATGCTGCATGTGTTGCTCTCAAACTTACAAAGTATAACCCAAGGTTAGACAAATTATCAGCATGCATACAACAGCAAAAATCACATTAATTGTTCAAAAGCATGCCAAATGCAAACTTTTACCTTTCAGTAAAAAGTTGTTTGTATCACTGAAAGCTTTGTTATGTTTTTCTTTTAAGACAAAAGTTGTTACTGTATGAGTTGTTTTTTCTAAACTAAAATCTCAGTATTCAGATTAAATTGCTGTTTTGGCACTTTGCGATAAATAAGTGGGGTTTGGGTTGCAGTTTGGGCACTCCGTCTCTAAAAGGTTCACCATCAGTGCTATATTACATACTTAACTTAGACATTAATGAGAATGTTTCCAATATTATCATTAAAACAAATTCATTGATGGAGACTCTGCAATATTTTTAGTATTTGTTTGTTTGGTATAATTAATGGACGATGTACTACATAATTACCCAGGATAAAGAATCTGTACATGAGGCATTCTGCTTTATATTTCCATGGGACTCAGAACTGGATTCCTGAATAAGTGGCTTCACTGAATCCTCCTGAAAGATTAAGGTGAATTACATTAAAAAATCAAATTAAAATTAGTTGTTATTAACAATAATATAAATAGCAGTGCATCAACTGGAAGAGAAGATTTGAAAACTAAAATTGCAGTTACTTTTATTTCTATATTCGTTTCTTGCACTTGTTTTAAATTGGACAATAACATGCATTTTTTCATATAATATGATTAAAAGTCATATAATCACAAAAAATATTTTACTAAGCAATGAATAAAGCAGAAGGAAGCTCAATTTTTTTTGCTGTAACTAAAGGCCAGAAATAAAGCAATTCAACAATAGGATATTTTTAGGATAGGATAACAGGTTCATCTGAATTGTAATCTGTGCACTCAGACTGGGTTTTGAGCTGGCTCAGAATCTTGTTTCAAAATTGTGGCTACTAAACGTTTTCATTTAAATGTTTTACCTACTTGAGTAGGTTAGGAGGGAGGAAGAGAGAGATAAGAAAGATGACAGATGTATATTGTAATAGATCAGTGAACAAAACAATCCAGAGTTCTCACACAAATGACCAAGCTCAAATTATCCTATTCACACATATTACATGATTTCTGATATAGGTTCTAATCCTGAGGAAGGAAGGAAGGAAGGAAGGAAGGAAGGAAGGAAGGAAGGAAGGAAGGAGAGAGAAAGAAAGAGAGAAAGAAAGAAAAAGAAAGAGAGAGAGAAAGAAAGAAAGAAAGAAAGAAAGAGAAAAAGAAAGAAAGAAAGAAAGAAAGAAAGAAAGAAAGAAAGAAAGAAAGAAAGAAAGAAAGAAAGACTAGCAGCAAGATAGATGGACTAAGTTACAATGACAGTAGGTGCAATGTTGGAAGACCTGAAAACCAGGTTAGGGACAGATCAGCATGGAAAAAATCTATCTGTAGTTGTTGGGGGTAAAAAAACACGTTGGCAGATTATCCATCAATGCAAAGGATATGCTTTTATCTAAAACAGGGGTGTCAAACTCAATTTCATTGAGGGCCGCATCAGCATTGCGGTTGCCCTCAGGGGGCCGGGTGGGTATGGCCAGGGTGGGCGTGGCCTACTGGGTGGGCGTGGCCAGAGTGCGTATGGCCTACTGGGTGAGCATGGCCAGCTCTACATCGTTCGCATCAAGGGTGCCTATGAGGGCCTGGGCAGGAGTGGAACAGATCTGAGGGTCTCTGGCAGAAGGAGGGTCTCTGGGCCAGGGCCAAGGCAGTGGGGGCCGTTCCCTCACTGTTTCCCGATGGCTTCGCGGGCCACATGAAACCACTTCGCGGGACGGATCCAGCCCCCGGGCCTTGTGTTTGACATGTCTGATCTAAAATCTTAGCTGGTTTTCAAAGGCAATAAGGAATTATATGCAGGCAGTAAATGGTCTCATTTAGTTTCTGGGTCGACAATGGAGAAAAAGAAGTTTCTTTTCTCTGTCAATATACTTATCTCTCACAGACTTTCATGTGTGTGCATGTTTGAATAAGCAGTCAATGGAAAAATTGTTTCTTTCCTAATATTTTGTCTTCCTTATGTAGCTAAAAACACACAAGCCATTGCTGCAATCCTATATCCAACTGCTAACTCAGCATTTTTCTGGCTATATTAGAAGGTAAAATTGGAGTTCCTTCTCCTACCAATAGGTGATACTGTTGTTCTGAAATCATGTTTTACAATTCTTCCAAAGAATTCAAAACGTACTATCTATATATCATCATTATAATCTCATTTTGATCCTTTATTGATATCCTGATGATATTTTAGCTGTTTGCTTTAACAAATAACAATATATTAAAGAAGAAAAAAGTTTAGGATGCATTTTAGCTCCATCGATCCTATGCACCATGGATGCTCTAAACATGCTCTCTGGAATTAAGTAGCAGAATCCATGAATTATAAGAAGCTAGACGTCAGACAAGGCTTGTGTAAATATTTTGTAATCTTGAGAAGTGATGTTCAGAGTTTCTTTCACTTTAGGATCAGTTTGGGTGATCATGTATGTGTGAGACAGAATGTGAATGCTCATGATAGCAGCAGCTCATCTTGTCTTTGCATCAGCTTAAACATTAGCTCTATACTAATTACTATACATGATATAGTAATTTTCCAATACATGCATGGTGTTATTCTTAACATGAACAGGTAGTGCCATATTAATTGTGCTTTAATAAATTACTTGTTCACTTCCAAAATCAGTATACAGTGCTCATTTTGATTCTTAAAGCCCTTTGAGCATCCTTCTCCCATAGGCTCCCCCCAAATACCTTTGAATTTATAGGGAAGGTTTTATGCAGAAAAAAGTGGCCCTTCATATGTTAATAAGATCTACCATGGTCACAGTAACTAACAAAGAGATCTTCTCAGTGATGGTACCAAATTTGTAACCTAACAATCTCATATTGCTTTCTTGCCAGAGCAAATCCACCAGATTTTTCCCCAAGTTTTGAATAACTAGTTTCTATGATACTTGATGCCCATTTTAAACTCATTTTCTTTAGCTAGGAAATCAATGATCATAACCACCTCTGTTACTGAATACCTTTTTAATTAATATGTACTGTAGTTGCAAAGGTTAGTCACATTTATTACGTGGTCTCAAAAGGTATGTGACATTGAAAGATACTAATTCCAATATAAACATCAGGGTACAAGGATATGAAAGGATACTTAGTGACCTAGGTGGATAAGGAGACATTTCTGGTTCTACATGTATCTTTGACTCATGCAGACAAAGAGATAAAAATAAAAATATAGATAGAAAGAGTACCAATTTACTGAACATACTGACATCCACTTGTGAATATTTTACATGTGCATAAACACCAAAGCAGCTCTGGTTCCTTCCTTTGGGTGTTTCACTAGCAATTGAGCAATGTTATGTAAGTAGTACTGTATAAATAACAGATCTGAATGTCAACTGATTAAATCAGCAGATTAATCAACTAAACACTTAGCTGATTACTACTCTGACAAAGCTCATTTTATTCAATTCAATCTATAAATCAAAGGCACACTTATTTTAGAAGCCTTTTAGATTGTGCTACAGTGGCAATAAGTTCTTTTGTTAAATACTTAGAGAAGCAATAGTCCTGTGAATGAAGAAAAGCAGACAAGCTTTTTTGTCATTCTAGGCAGCTATGGCGTGACGTAGTAAATATCATGTTTCCCCGATAGTAAGGCCTACCCCGAAAATAAGCCCTAGCTTATAAGCCCTACCCCAAAAATAAGCCCTAGTTTTGGGGCAAGTCACAGACCTAAAAATCAAGCTAGGGTGTGTGTGTGTGTGTGTGTGTGTGTGTGTAGCTGCCTCACGCACCCTGCACCCACTTACTTGGCAGCCAGGCTTCTTCTTGCCTGCCTACTTCTTCTGCGGTGTCTTCTGCAGCCAGACCTGCATTTCTCACCAACAGGCCTTTCTGGAAGGCCACTGCAGCTGAGAACCGAGCTATGGATTCAATCCATAGCTCAGTTCTGCAAGACCTCTGCAGCCGAGATGGATTCAATCCATAGTTCGGAACTCGGCTGCAGTGGCCTTCCGGAAAGGCCTGGTTGCAAAATGCAGGCCGGAATGCAGCTGCAGAATGAAGCTGCTCCTTTGGCCGCAGAAGAAGTGGACCGGCTGGGCGGGGCTGTCAGTGCCGGAAGTGAGTATAAAAGACCTCCCCCCAAAATAAGACCTGGTGCCTCTTTTGGAGGCAAAAAAATAAAATAAAAAATAAGACCTGGTCTTATTTTCGGGGAAACACGGTACTAGCAAAACATAAAAGTTTTAGCACAGTTTATGAATGGGAAAAAAATATTGTTTTTTATCCTACTATGCGAATCATATCAGGTGGCTTTTTAATACATCTTTGTAACTTTGCCAATTATTTTCTTCACATAGAGATGATGACTGCCTATTATGTTTGCTGACTTTCTCTCAGACAACAGACAAAAGAGTGCACATTATAATCAATAGTCATTTGATACACGGCATCAAATTACCAAGTCTTAATTGTATTATTGCTCCTTGCTAATTAGTCCTTGGGTGTTTTAAAATTTGCTGGCTATCTAATTTCACATGCTCTTGGGAGCAGCAAACTGAGAAGCAAACCTAGCATCAATATACAGAAGCAGTTTGTTACAGTTGCTTTTTTATTAAAAAAAAATAAAGTCTGTCAAAAATTGTGGGTATTTTTAATTTTAAAAAATCAGCAATACTGAGATATGTCCCTCTCTGGACAAATTTTGGACAGCTGCTCTGGAAAATAGCAAAAGTTTTTATTTAATTAGACTGACAATAATATTGATACCAGAAGAACCTACGTAACTTAGCTTCAATGAAATCACTCTATAACCAAATCTGATTGACTACATAGCACTATGAGGCCATTATATCAGTTACATAAATGCTGTCTAGCAAATACAATATATACAACTATTGAAAATATCGAAGGTGGGGGGAGAAATTAAATGAAATAATTAATTGGGGAAAAAGTACATCAAACTATTTAAAAGACTGGTTAACTATTTTTAGTACTTATCCCTCATTCAAACATAACATAGACAAAACATGGCATAGCTTTAATAAATAAATATGTCACAATATTTTGGGAATGTGACACTAATCAGTCAAAATCTATGGAGATTCTCAGTCATATAGGTCATAATTTTCCCAAACTTGCTTTTTCACAAAGGCAACTGATCTTTCTTATTTTTTTTTCTTTGAAGACGTTTCACTTCTTATCCAAGAAGCTTCTTCAGCTCTGCCTGGGTGGCGGGCAATGGAATGATTTATACTCCTTGCAAACAGCTGGTCATTAGTGAGTTGTTGAGGGCACCTGGAGGTTTATCTGTGTAGTCAGGATGACTTACATTTGGGCCTTGCACTTATGACCCATCAATAGCATCTGCACAGTCATGTGATTAAAATTTGGATATTTGGCAACCGAGGGCAATAGAAGAAGGGGACGACAGAGAATGAGGTGGCTGGATGGAGTCACTGAAGCAGTAGGCGTGAGCTTAAATGGACTCCAGAAGATGGTAGAGGACAGGAAGGCCTGGAGGAACATTGTCCATAGGGTCGCGATGGGTCGGACACGACTTCGCAGCTAACAACAACAACAATGTATTTTCAACAGTTGTAGAGTCCTGGGATCATGTGATCACCATCTGCAACCTTCCCAGTTGACTTCCAATAAGCAATGGAAGAAGCCAAATTTGTTTAATAACCATGTGATTCACTTAACAACTGCTTAGCAATGGAAGCTGTGGTCCCAACTGTGATTGCATGTTGAGAACTGCCTGCACTATAATTTGTTATTATTATTCATAATTCATTCGGACTTCCGGTACTCGATCCCTACACTGAAATCCAGTATACTGGATGAGAAAACAAAATAAAAAGATAAAAAGCAAACAGAAATGAAAAACAAAAGGAAGTAGTCCCATCCATGTCTCCTCCCTCATATGTTGCCTCCTATGGAAGACAGCCACTAGCAGAAAAGAGTCTTCTTCCCAAGCAGAACTTCGTTTAACTCATCATTCTGCCTTGAAACAGCAAAATAAGCCCAATTCAAAGTAAGTTTCAGTACAGACCATCATGAGCCAATAAGATGTAGCACATAAGCAGTGGTCAGTTTTTTATTCCTTTAAATTAAAGTACTTTGATGGACTGAAACCCGATAAAGAAGTGTGGCTTTGCATATAAGGAAATGTTAAAAAGCTTACCAGGGACTTATTCGTATCTTGAAACAATGAGTAAGTTTTACGTTCTTCTGATTCTCTCGGGATGTTGTACTCACTGTCCACCTGAAGGACTGTATCTGGCTGATCTCTCATTCCAGAATTCTTGAAGATGTCTGTCTGCAGAGTATCAACGAAACTGCTATTTAAAAAAAATCTAAACACTGAAGAACATCACTGAACAAAGGAATAAGCAACGCTAGGAAGAAAGGTGGTCACTTAATGACCAGTCACTTAACAACTGTTGAAAGTTATGATGCCCCCCCCCCAAAAAACTACTTACAACCTGTCTTTGAATGTGTCACTCCTGCATCAACCCTTCCCCACAGTCACGTGATCACATTTCGGGCGCTTGGCAACAGGCTTGCATTTACACTGGTTGCAGAGAGATTTGCAATGTTTTTGCTGGTTTCGGGCAAAAAGCACCCATTCGGGAGAATGGATTTGCTTAACGACCACATGATTCACTTAACAGCCACAGTGACTCGCCTTGCAACTGTTGTTAAAACGGTCATAAAGCCCAGGCAGGTCACATAGTGACTCGCTTAACAACTACAATAAATGACCAAAATTCCAGGCTCAATTGTGCTTGTTGAGTGAGGACTACCCATATATAAAACATCCTTATACTGAACAGCTAGTTCCAGGTTATCTGTGTGGACTAAAACATCTGTGATTGATCTGGGCATAGACTACAACACCCATGTTCCAAACAGAGGGATGTCAGGTAAAGAAAAAAATCAATCCCTTCAAACTTCCAAAATCTTCACTGCTCTGCATCCCTTCAGCCATCAATGACACCCTCAGCTTCAAACATGGTATATCCGACAGTGCTGAACACCCCTCTCCACCAGCTCCCAATGCTCCCAATAAAGAAAAATTTGAAAAGAAGGCCCTGCGGGAACGATTGCATAGGCCATGCTTGGAGCCAGAGACGTTGACAATAGTTACGAGGAGGTCGGGAAAGGAAAACAGAGGGAAGATCAACAGGTGGACCAGTGCACGAAGAGGAGAAAAAGGCGAGGAGCACCAGATACAAGAAGACTTCTTCAGGCCAATGGCATGCAGGGCGGTCAAAAGAGCAGAGAAAGGTGAGTGGGGGGAAAGTTGAAGTGCCCCCTGCAGTTGTAAATGCAGACAGACTGAATTTTGTTCACGGGACCCCAGGAGCACTGCAATGGCCGTAACTTCAAGGAGCAGGTATGGCCACCACTTGTTCAGTGCGGTTGTAACCTTGAACAGTTACTGAACAAATGGATGTTAAGCAAGGATTATCTGTAGACAAAAAGTTAGAATAAAAGTAAAGGTAAAGGTTCCCCCGCACATGCGTGCTAGTCGTTTCCGACTCTAGGGGCCGGTGCTCATCTCCGTTTCAAAGCCGAAGAGCCAGCGCTTGTCCGAGGACGTCTCTGTGGTCATGTGGCCGGCATGACTAGACGCCAAAGGCGCACGGAACACTGTTACCGTCCCACCATAGTGGTCCCTATTTTTCTACTTGCATTTTTACGTGCTTTCGAACTGCTAGGTTGGCAGAAGCTGGGACGAGTAACTAGCGCTCACTCTGCTACGCGGCACTTGGGATTCGACCCGCCAAACTGCCGACCTTCTGATCGACAAGCTCAGCGTCCTAACCCACTGAGCCACCGCGTCCCGAAGTTAGAATAGCATGCTGCCAATTGTGACATTGGCTCACCTTCTTAAAACTTAACAATAGTTAATTGAATTTAATGATATCTGACCTGTAAATTATTTGTCTGGGAGAATTCCTTGATTACGTTTAGAAGAGGAGCCAACATGGTAGATTTTGCTTCAGAAATGCCATCAATTCTCTTCATAATTTCCACAGTTGTAGGCCTGGAAAAAAATGTTACAGATGTTACAGACATTCTATGGTTTCATTAGTTTGAGTTTGATATATGAAGGTAGAAAGGAAAGAAAGACTCTTATAAACACAGAAAGAGGGAGAATATGAAAGTACTTGCTGAAGAACCTGAAAACAGAAATTAAAACCTAGATAAGCTAGCAAAGTTTACAATCCATCCATGCAATGTGTCACTGCCAGTAAGTGTAAAGAGATTACTGGCTTCTGATCTGCTTGACCACTCTTTGTTTTACTGATAATATTATTGCAAAATGAAATTTAAATTCATATTTAGAATCATTTATATATTTTATTACTTATTTTATGGAATTTAAATCTTTTTACTTTTGAGAACAAATCCCAAGGTGGTAAATTTAATTAGTTATGGTGTATAATTGGCATCAAATTAAGGTTACTGATCTCAAGCACGTTTGCTAAAGTAAAGCGAAATTTCCAAACTTGAGTCAATGTGAATCATCTGAATACATCTAGAAGGATGAAACATTTAAAAAAAAACATTCTAATGATTTGAAATGCTATCAAAACAAGTGGATTTAAATTGTCATTAGCCAAGAGCAATTGCATAAACATGAAGTCTAAAATGCTTGGAAATCATTGTAATAATGAAGTAAATTCTGTAGAGTTAAAGGTGAAAATGATAAGACAAACCGTCAGTGCTTGTGGTATATAAACACATTTCCCCCCTTTCAGCTATATTGTGGTCAAACAGATTTTCTAATTTTTAGGGATAATTACTTAGTTCAGGAATTCTCAAACTGTGGGACAAGTCACTCCCAGGTCAAGAAAAAGGAAGATAGCAATTTTGTTAAGTAAATGAAGGTTGTTATGTGGTAAGAGACAAGCTAAAAAAAATTATCTTCTCTCATTTTTGATGATTATAAGTTTGAATCAAAACGGAAGCAAATGGTTTAATTTCTTACACAATCCTAACTCCAATGAAATTATTAGCTTATTTATAGGGTGGAATGGGAAGATGAATTCATACAAATTCATTTAACATTTTAGGAGATGAGAACCCCTGACATTTCCCCAGCAAAATGATTCCTATTGTTCTCCAACACGTATCTAAATGGTGTTCATTCACTCACTTCAATGGAAATTCATATACCTTATCACAGTCATATCAAGCAGCACTTTATTTGTTGCAAGCACAGCTGGAGGGATGTCTTTTTCACTGGCAAGTTTCTGCCGGGCTGCCACTAACTTGCCATACAGTACTGTCTGAAGGAAACAAAAAATGTTTACAAATTATTGCACTGAGATGAAAGGCAACATTCTTTTAAGAATATCAATAAACAAACTTGCTGCTCCATTTAAAAGATGCCATTTTTAAAAAAAAAAAGTCTACAAATATAAACAAGCAACAAGACGTAGGCTATCTACCAGGAGCGTTATCCTTTTTAAAAAATATATAGAATGGAATGTTGCATCTAGGATGGCATTTTTAAATGTAGTTTTGTGCCTCTGAGTTAGTTTTGCCTCCCGGCAACTGCCAAGACAAGTCCCTGGAGTTTTTGGGCAACATTTTCAAAGTGGTTTATCCTTCTTCCTACAACTAAGAAGGAGTGACTGGTCCAAGGTCAACCAAATGGTTTCATGCTTCAAGTGGGAATAAAATTCAGAGCCTCAATTTTTAGCCTGACGCGTTTAACCACTATGCCAAACTATCTTAGATGTGGGTACATCATCCCAAATCAATAACATTACTCTCTTCTCTTCCAAACTAAGTTTTACTCAGATGCTGGCCTGAGGGAGTCAAACAGATCAGCATGATGAAAGCAGCGTTGCACTATCAGCCTTGTACCTTTATATCTGTGCCATGATATTGCAACAAACTTCCAAAACAGAATTCGTAGCACAACAGTGTAATAACACTTTCTGCATTTTGACAAAAGAAGCAGGGACCAACAAATGCCCAGTGAGGTATGATTTAGTTTTCACTTGGATTAAAACTAAATCAATCCATTCAGGATGATTTCTATAATCGTGAAAGAAACCTGGTTCTCATATGAATCTAATCACCAAATACTTGACATACTAACCTGCAATTCCTTCTCCCTTTCAGATATAACAGTTTCTGTAGCATTCAGAGGAGTACAAGGCAGTGACAACTGCACAGTGGCACTACTATTGAAAGAAAAATAGTTAAAACTTCTGCTCAGCCAGTATATGTAGTAGCTGACAAATAATAAGAGAACACAAATGCTTGCATTTTTCTAGAAGAAGCCAAGGAATGCAGGGACCAAAAGCCTTGTGAAATGCTTATTGGATCAAGTATGAAAGACATGCTTATGGCACAAGCTGGAGGAATAGACTGTGCTATTAATCTTTCCAAAAGGCATCTACATGTTTTCTTCCTCTGGAAAAATTACATTTTACAGTGAAAAAACAATTCCTAAATTTAAATTGGTGACAGTAGCACCAGCAAATACCGTACAAACCTATTATAGAACATTCCAAATAAAGAGTTCCACAAACAACTTCTATCCATCCAAAATTCTCAACAAACATTAATATGAAGAGATACCAAAAAAAAAAAAACAACACGCTAATATTACTTTCAGAAATACCTTTTATCTGAAAGTCTACTCCAGTTGGACATCTTACTAACTTCTGAATAGGAAAACATTTTATGCAGAGGAGTGTTCTTCAGTAACATAAAAGAAAAAAAAAGAAAAAATAGATATGCTTATAATGTCTTTTGAATACTTTTAATACAAAAGTTTTTAAAATATATAATTTTACAAGTAATTTAATAGGTTTAGAATAAATCAGGGATTCCCAACCAGGGGTGCTCTCAACCCCTGGAAGAGCGAGATGATATTCCAGGGGGTGTGAAAACTTGGGTTTTCAAAATTATAGTGCATATGCATAATTCGTTGTCATTATTTTGAACTTTTGTAAGGGGTGCGAGAATATATCAGAAGAGTTCTAGGGGTATAGAACAGGGTACAGGAAAGGTTGGGAACCACTGGAATAAATCATCTCACTACAGTTTGCTTGGGTTTCAATAACAGGAAACATTAACTCTGAAGAGTAGAGAAATGTCAAGATAATACTGAACTAAATATGATAACTAATTATATTACAGTTGAGCAAAAATGCCAATGTAGCCGTTGTTGGCATCATCTAAGCCAAAATACAGAAAGAAGGAAGCAGCCCCAGGAATCTAGAGATCCTTCTCCCAAACCTAATCTACTTCAATTGTTCATTCTTAATTAGGGCTTCTTTCATAAGGACCAGTAATTTATCAAATTCTGGTTAGATGGAAACTCCCGTGTCTCGATATCCGCATCCATACATTGCTTAGATAGAGAAAATAAAATTGGCTAGGGAAGGAAAAGAGGCAAGCAGGCCTATTCTCAGCCCTTGATTTCTTGGGTAGAATGAAAGCCAGCATCCTTTCAGAACCTAACCAGTTTAAATTTCTGAGTGCAAATTCTTATTCCAACATGTTATTAATTTTCCCACCCCTTTCATCGAGATAAGCCTGTACAAATACTGTTATTAGACCAACTGGATTTTGTACCATTTCATCTGGCTTTCTGATGCCTGCCCTGCAAAATATCCTTCTTCCCCTGAGATCCAGCAGGCCTCTGTTCTTTCTTTTGGAAAGCCTTAAAAAGCTGGTTCTTTCCTCAAGCACTGTGATCAAGTGAGGCTATAGCCCGGCGATTGGGAAATGTTGGCTGTTGATTTTTAACTACTTCCTTTATGTTCTCATTATTGTTTGCTGTGAGCTATGCAGAGCTGTAATATATGCTCAGTACTGATTTTATAATGAAACATTGTTCTGTAATGAATTTCACAAGAAATTTGTTGTTTGCTTTCTTTTTTCACAAATAACATTTCTTCTTTCAACCGTTATCTTTCAGAGCTATGGTTCATTTCACTAGGTAGCATCAATTTTAACTCAAAATTAACAACAGATTCGACAGAGGACAGATTCCTGAACACTGATTTAACAGATTAATTTATGCTGCTAGATTTTTCCTCCAATTGGAATAGGACACATATAGCTATCAAGAAAATACAGTAGTTTCAGAAAAGCTCTTTCAATCATTTCTAAATTTGGAACTTGTCTAACAATAAATCCTCTGTTAATGAGGCCTGATGGATCTGTTATGTATACTATATGCCACGGGTGTCGGACTCGCAACGTCACTTGACGTCTCGCGATGTATCTCGACTCTTTTTGCATTGCCGGCAATGGGGTGGGCATGGCTTCGGTATGATGAAACTGGCCCGCGGGCCAGCTGTTTGGCCCCCCCTGCTCTATGCTATTTGTGCTATTACTGACTCTGATTGAGATATAATATCACTTTCTCTTAATACAATAACAGATACCTGTTTCTTCAATGTTGACTGAGGCAATCCAGCACTGGAAACATGTCCTGCTTCTATAGAGATTTGTTTATAACTGCAAAGGGGATGATAAAGGAGTTTAGACATCCTGAAAGCAAAACCTAATCCCACAGTAAACTTTACTGCTGTGCAAAGCATTCTGATTCAAGCAATTCTGAATTTGAAGCATACTATTTCAAGCAACTTGGAAGCAAGTGCAAAGCTCAAAACACAAGCCATTCTGAGCTCAAAACAGAAAAGGAGATGGTTTCAATCAAACCAATTCTGCATATACACAGGGAAAAGAGCTATGGGTTTAAATGTACTACTTTCACACAATATATAGCTAAACATGTTAAAGCAGGTGGCAACTACTTAGACTGCCTAATGTTTTGTCAACAGAATTTACAAAAAGAAACTAATTCTGAACTATGAGCCTTGGAAAAGCATTCAACCCTAAATATCCAGAGATTTGAAAGCACAAAATACATTTCTTTGGCTGGCAAAAGATTCTGGGAATTGTGGAATCCAGAAATTTTCACTAGTCCAGAAACAGAAAAGATCTCCCGGACAGACTTAAAATATGACTTGAACTGCACGCACTTCAGAATCAGAAGATATAATCACCTTGGAGTAGATTTCTTTAAGCACAGTTCCTCATCAGACAGAAGTAAAAGACTTTGCCTCTGCTCTTTTCTTGATTTACTGAGCCAATCTTTACCCTGAGAGCAAAACAAATTACTTAATACATTGATGCCCCAAGTTGTCACTTAACTTTGTCTGATGACCACAAACCTACCTTCTCAGTAAGCATGCACATGACTGAAAACTTGTTTTGACCAGAAACTTCTTTAAGAAAACCCTCAAATATGAGACGTCGGCCCAATGCCTTCCATGAGTGCTCTGGCCAATCCTTCCCACTTCCAAACAGAGCGTAAGTCCGGAATTTGTCTGGGAGACGCTGAGAATACTGGTTTAAAAGAAGGGGGGGAAAGCTAGTAATATAACCAAGGATACAGTTTTTAAAAGACCCAAGTCTATATTGCTTCTGCACAACTCTATACTTAACAATGCAGCCGTTCCATTACCCCATCAGGAAATATGCATACAGAAAATGACTGCCTGTCCAAGGAGAACCAGTGTGATAGATGTGAGAAAAAATATGATAAAAGGACTCTGTATTACAGTCCTGTTGGAAAAAGGAATCGCACAGAGGTTTATATGTTTATATTAATACTGCCTGGAATGGAAGACTCAACTCTTCAGTTGCCTACTCAACTGTACCTAGGTAAAGAATGTTCTGCATCTCAGACCATGGACTATACTGGGACAAAAATGTTGTCTATTCAACTCCCATGTGCCTCTCTTCATTTCATTGCCCGGACTGTTAACGACTCTGCTAATGTCTTTGGGCCAGAACAGTATGGTATATATCTCAATCCTGCTACCAAAAGCAATGTTGTACTGCAACATTTTCACTATAAAAATCCCTTTGGTAATTTGTAGGCTATTCCAAATGCCACATTATTCTTTCTCCCTTCTCCCCCCCTTCTAAAAATATTAATTTATGTGTTCAAGGCATTTGAAATCATGACCTAAAATTTCACTTTCAGAAGGTGTATCACTTTGACTTGAAGTTACCAGTATCTCTTAGGTATGGGCAAAGTATGTTAATGCTCTTTCATGTTTTGTATGGGTTGTATCCTATTGGTAACCTACTGAGGAAATGTTAAAAAGCAGTAGCGAGAGCTATGTTTGATGACCTATTCTCCCATCAGTCCTTTGCACCCTCTCTCCAGCTGCTCTAAGAGCAGATTTTGACCAGGCTATGCACTGGGAAGACAAACTATCTGACAAATTCTTTCCTTTCTACCTTCATTAAAAGTTTCTGCTGGAACAAAGAGCATTTAGTTGCTGGAGAGATGCCAAATGGGTATCACTTTCATGTAGTTATTATTTTCTCTGTTAATATGTTTCTCTTGGCCTTGTTTCATTATTTTTATTTTTGCTCTGGTTTGTAACCCAGCTTGGGGCCTTTTAAAGTAGTAGAATAGGATGCATCATTTCACGTGTCCACAGACACAAAGTGTTGGAAACTGGCAACCTCAAAATGAAACAACAACAAAAAAAATCTCACAACTGCAGAAGCCATATTTTGAAAGTTTAAAACTTTCCTTTGTCTTAATAGTGATAGTGTAAGATTTCAGCTGAGGCAACATTTTAATTTGAAAATTCCCAGGAGAATTTGATCACCACTGAAGATGGATTCAAATTTCAAATAACAGGTGAAATCTGATCTCTCTGGTGACTCACTTGAAATTTGTTTAGGAACACACCTGTGCTTATTTTTACCCAAAGTCTACTAGGTTGAACAAAGCTTATAATAAAACAATGCTTCACAAACTATGGGAGAATGTGGTATAAAGTAAACTATATCTGGAAGTATGCTTAATACAGGACCTTTCTAACCATCTTAATATTATTAACAAAGCATTAAATAGTTTTACACACTGAAATAAAAGCTACATAGAATATTAGATTTCTACAGCTGAAATACTGTTAATTAGAATAAATATGCAGTAAACCATAAAAAGCAAAAGGAGTATACTTTCCTTTTATAATAATTAGAAAAATGGCTAAAAGAATTTATTAAACCATAGCAGCAGAAGAAACTTTCTCACATATTTTACAGTTAATACAGAAGATTAACTGAAAATTAATTCTTTTCCTAAGGCATTTTTCAATGTCAGTTGAATGAAACCATGAATAGCTCTTAAAATTGCTAATTTCACGCACATGAATTACCTACCTTAACTAACTAATAGAAGGAAGTATTGCCATATCACTTTCTGACTATTCAAAGTGATTTTTATACATTTTTAGTACTGCAACATAGAAAGAGCTCCCAGTCACACAAAATATTTTTAGAAAAGAAAATTGGCAAGAAATTGTTGCACAGGGTTTTATTTGAAACCATGCCCACTGCCCATGGGGAAAAAATGCTGGATTAAGAGAGGACATGAGAGATGCATTATTTTGTTTAATCTGGCCTAGGAGAGGGCAGATAAAAAGGTGAAAAGTAAAACATAAGTTGTATTTACCTTATTAATATTAAAACAATGTTTAGTCAAACATGAAAGCTCTACAGAATGCACAAAGTTGCAAAAGAAAGTTTGTGAATATTTAGCAAATAAAGGAATGGAATAGGACACAATCTTAAAAGTGGTCTTTAGCTCACAAACTTTCTGTTACCACAATAAGTAGCTTGTTCTTTCATATGTAATGAATAATGCTGAATTGACAATAAGAATTAGAAGACCCTAGAATGCTGGCACTCCCAGACACACCATTTGCCTCACTACCATGCAAACAGCATTACCAAATTTCTATCAATTTACCATACTTACAGATCCTCTGAGAAACAGTATTGGAACCCCCATGCCAAATCTCTCCTTTAAATCACATATTGCAGACATCAGTTTGTATGCTTGCAGACCAAAATCTTCAAAACTGTCCTGAGTGTCAATTACTGGAGCACAACGAATGTTCCTAGAAGTGCACCAAAATGTATACATTGTTTATAACTGGTATCAAAAAAATTGGGGGGAGAGAGGAGGGAATATATTTCTCACTTCCTTCTACATGTAAAGGTAAAGGTTCTCCCACACATGTGTGCTAGTTGTTTCCGACTCTAGGGGCCGGTGCTCATCTCCGTTTCAAAGCCGAAGAGCCAGCGCTTGTCCGAGGACGTCTCCGTGGTCATGTGGCCGGCACGACTGGACGCCAAAGGCGCACGGAACGCTGTTACCTTCCCACCATAGTGGTCCCTATTTTTCTACTTGCATTTTTACGTACTTTCGAACTGCTAGGTTGGCAGAAGCTGGGGACGAGTAATAGGCACTCACTCTGCTACGCGGCACTCGGGATTCAACCCACCAAACTGCTGACCATCTGATCGACAAGCTCAGTGTCCTAACCCACTGAGCCACCGCGTCCCTTCTACATGTACACACAGTCAAAACATGAGCATTAGAAGCTCGCATGATTCAAAAAGCAACCTAGAAAATGCTTCTTTTCTAATGATTGAAGCCAACAACATCAATGGGCAAATTAGTCTTTATCCTATTTATGCTTCTTGGCATAACAGTATTAGTAAAATGCCTCCAATCTTATGTTTTTCAATATTCTCACAATACCATGACTCCCTTTTCATCATTTTTCATGGACATTAGTATGTTTGTTTCAGTTTCATTTGTTGATGTATCATATCTTTCCCACATAAATCTCTATAGTTTTCAATGTTTTCTCATTTCCCTTTCATCCTTAAGAATATTACTACATTTTCTATTTCCAAGTTCAAATGTTAAATTTTATTCAATTTGCCATCAAACACACACACACATAGACACATAAACATTTAAATGTCTCATCACTCTTAGATCATTGTTAAATTGTTGAAAGCAGACATTTTTATAAGCAGACATCTTTCACATTTGTTACTAGTCTCCAAATAGCCCTATCACTTTTTCTTTATGCTCATCTCATTCCTACTCAAAAAAAGGTAAAGGTAAAGGTTCCCCCGCACATGCATGCTAGTCATTTCCAACTCTAGGGGCCGTTGCTCATCTCCGTTTCAAAGCCGAAGAGCCAGCGCTTGTCCGAGGATGTCTCCATGGTCATGTAGCCGGCATGACTAGACGCCAAAGGCGCACGGAACGCTGTTACCTTCCCACCGTAGTGGTCCCTATTTTTCTACTTGCATTTTTACATGCTTTCGAACTGCTAGGTTGGCAGAAGCTGGGACAAGTAACAGGCGCTCACTCTGTTACGCGGCACTCGGGATTAGACCTGCCAAACTGCCGATCTTCTGATCAACAAGCTCAGCATCCTAACCCACTGAGCCACCGCATCCCTTTCCTACTCATACATTCATGTAATAATACAAAAATTCCTTCTGCCCCATGATTGCATTGATGCAGAATGTTGCGCAATGGTTTCCAAACCGATCTCTGCTTGTCTCTCAAACAACAAAGCCTAAAGCACTCAGGGCTGTAAATAGTGAATCACCAACAATTGAAAATCAGGTAATGATATTTCAATCCGGGCAGGGTATGGACCCAGTGATTTGGCAATGTCCACTTACTTCATTCCATACCAGTGAAAGCACCTGGACACTTTTCAGAGATAACTTCAAACTGAACATTTTGCAATAGTCTAATTCTAATGAGAATTAGAATTAATGCATGGATTGATGGTTGCCAGGCCTGACTGGTTTAATTGAGGCAGCCTCACAAACTTTTATCTTGCCATCTCTCTGGTCTCTTGTACCTCAGCTGCATTTTCCCCAAATTAGGAAATCTAAGCACTTTAGCTTGAATGAAATGGGGTAGGTGGCCCAATGTCAGATAAGATAGCAGCAATATGGGTTCAACAATTTCTATGACTATCAAAATCCCTAGATAATTCTGGCTCTGACTTACGTTAACTGATCTCACAGATTTATTGTGAGTATAAAAAAGAGAAAATCTATCTATGGCACCTTAATTCTTTAAATTATAAATGTAAAATGATAATAGTGAAACTAAAATAAAATTATACTCTGTGAATTAGCTTTTGGCAGTGAATGACTGAATGGCATACCATATACTGATATATTCTTTATGCCAGAAGTAATTATTTTTTTAAGCATACTTCATTAGCAGAGAGCCATTATCCCTTTATCTGCTGAGGGAAGGTGATTCCAAACCTTAAATCTTTTGGGTGCAACATTTACCTTGATCTGCAATTATCACAACATTTTCCTGTTCCCATGATGCCTGTCGATGCCTTTCGGAGTTGTTTGTCTTCAAAATGAGACAAGATGATTCTGCCCAAGAGTATGTTGGGAATTAAATAAAAGAACAAGAATGTACATGTTAAATTCATTGAAGAAAACAATGAGCTGAAATCATCGTCATTAATTAATTCACATAGGAGCTAATTATTTGTCCTTGAATCATCCCGAGACAGACATACTTTTTTCAAAGTATGAAACTGATGGTACTAGTGCAAAAATCCACCAGAATTCTCTCTGATTTTTCAAAATTTCACTTAGCTTTACTGAAAGCTACTGTCTGTCACTTGCTAAATTAACACTTACCTCCGCCTGCAGCTGTTTAAGCTTAGATATTTCTCAATCTTGGCCATCATCTTCAGTTTGTACAGGCGAAAGGTTTCATCACGTATCTCACTGATTAAATGTCTTAAAAAGGAAAAGAATAGAAAAAACCTGAAATGCTGATAATTCATCTGATTTTTCAGCAGCCTTCCCCCAAAATAATGTAAATATGTAGCAGGAAATATATAAGAATGTATGATTATATGTATATATATAAAAAGGTAAAGGTAAAGGTTCCCCCGCACATGTGTGCTAGTCGTTTCCGACTCTAGGGGCCGGTGCTCATCTCTGTTTCAAAGCCGAAGAGCCAGCGCTTGTCCGAGGACGTCTCCGTGGTCATGTGGCCGGCACGACTGGACGCCAAAGGCGCACGGAACGCTGTTACCTTCCCACCATAGTGGTCCCTATTTTTCTACTTGCATTTTTACGTACTTTCGAACTGCTAGGTTGGCAGAAGCTGGGGACGAGTAATAGGCACTCACTCTGCTACGCGGCACTCGGGATTCAACCCACCAAACTGCTGACCATCTGATCGACTAGACCTTGCTTTTGAATGGACCTTTGAATGGACCTTGAGCCGGGCCAAAACAGGAATGAAAGAGTTAATTAGCAAGGTCCATTCAAAAAGCCTTGACAAATACTTAAACATACATTTGCCTTGCCTTCCAGCTAATATAAGAGAGAAGGAACCCGTGGCTCAGGAGGTTAAAACACTGCCTGATATATAATCAGCCCGGGTTCGAATCTCAGATAAAGGGTATGACTAACTGATGAGAACATAAAGAGTTCGAAATGATCATCTTAGCCTCCCAAATTCTTTATTAGCAATTTGAATAATTTGCACAAATAATGAGTTGTCATAAGTTGACTAGTTCCTGTGGATAAGCCCTGAGCCGGGCCAAAACAGGAATGAAAGAGTTAATTAGCAAGGTCCATTCAAAAAGCCTTGACAAATACTTAAACATACATTTGCCTTGCCTTCCAGCTAATATAAGAGAGAAGGAACCCGTGGCTCAGGAGGTTAAAACACTGCCTGATATATAATCAGCCCGGGTTCGAATCTCAGATAAAGGGTATGACTAACTGATGAGAACATAAAGAGTTCGAAATGATCATCTTAGCCTCCCAAATTCTTTATTAGCAATTTGAATAATTTGCATATATATATATATATATATATATATATACATACACACTGAAGTTCATTTGTGGTATATTCTTCCCCATTCATGGGAAAAGGATAAATATAAATTTAAAAATCTAATTGTTATTGTGTATGATTAAGTTAATTAGTAAAGGATAGAAATATAAGAGGCTCTGAACAAAGGACAGATCATTATTTCATAGTGTCAAGAATAAATTTTGGGGGTCGAGGGAAGGACATAGAAGAAAAGGAAAGAATGAAAAAAGTAGACCTATAGAAAAAACTCATAAGAAAAAATACAGGACAGATTAGAATAAACAGAAAGAGAAATAGAAGCTACTTGAGCCACAAAAATCAATTATGAATTCTACAGGAATGTAAGGAGCTGTGTTAATGAGGTGTAAAACTGCTTAGTTCTACAATGTTTAGTAGAAAAATTCTACTACAATGTTTAGTAGAAAAATAATCTCTGGATGAAAAAAAATACATATAAAATTACAAAAATGCTAATATAAAAATACGATATAAGGTATAAGGAAAGAAAGATGCACTTGCACAAAAACCAACCACAAAATTAAGATTAAAAGAGAGTAATTTCCACTGAAATAAAAACATTTGGATGTGGGTGAAAAAGACTGAAAAAAGGAGTTTTCACAAGTTTGATTTAGAATTAAGAACTAAATTTATGAAATGATCTGGAATCAAAATGAAATGGGAACACACTCAGGAACATATATTGGTGATTTTTATGGGATGGAGTATGATATGTCAAGCAGTAGAATTCAAATGATTCCTAAGATTTAGTATCAAGGGAAAAATATGAAAAGACACAAAATATGTGAGAATGCTTTAAAAAAGGATAGGGCTGTAAGATTACCTAGATAGTGTGGAAATAAGGGTTGCTAATGAAGAATCTATAAAACTTAATATATGAACGAAGAATGTATTTCTGCTTGACATACAATGTTGTTGCATTGTTAAGATCCTGAATGACTCACAACATAACAGATTGTAATATGCTACAAGGCATATGGGCCGAACTTTGATGTATTAAAATCAATATAAGAAAAAAACATCCGTGGCAATCATTGTATGTATGTATCACATTTCTAAAATACCGTACTAGAAAACGCTCACTGTTATTTTCCTCACTGTGCAGGTCTAATGTATGGGAAATTAATTATAGATAGAGCTACAATAACTCATAATTTGAATTTGTAAAATTCAAACATTAATAAAATATTATACATGGCCAACCAACTTTTACGCACAGGTAGTCCTCATTTAATGACCAGAATTGGGACTGGCTACTCAATTGTTAAGTGAAGCAATCAGTAAGTGAAACCGCAACTGTATGTATGGTCTTACTTCAGTTTTCAGCTTTCATTTGTTTTACAAATCTGCCAATGGCGTAAATATGAGTATTGGTCACAATATTCCTTTTTTATCACATTCAAAATTGTGAACAGTCACTAAACAAAGCAATGACTAAACAATGGCTACCGGCAAATGTTTAAAATACTCAGTTATGATTTTATATCTATTATTTTCATATTTATACATACAAAGCAAGCCAGAATTGCAGTTACCTATTGAAGCTCATATCAGCTGGAGTCCACAATACATAGCAAGAGGCTGGAAGCCCATCACGGCCAGCCCTTCCAATTTCCTGGTAGTATGATTCCATTTCCTTTGGGGCTCCATAATGTATAACTGTCCGAATGTCTGCTTTATTGATGCCCATTCCAAAGGCTATAGTAGCAACTATACACTGGAGAAAATAACCAAAATCCCCAATATCAATATTACATTCGTTTCAATACTAATACAGTTTTCAGTATTAATGTTTGATCTGCATAAAATATTTTTATAGTATGATTTGTCAATGTTTTGCCAGACTCAGCTTAGAAATACAATGTTTCAATTCCAAGTCATTTATATTATTTACTAAACCCAATACATATGTTAAAATGCCACTGTGTCTCCAAATGTTTCATCCTCTAGAAAAACACACCCCGTGATGTTAATTACACATTTTTTTTTACAATAATTGGTCCCTGTAGAACAGACATGTCAAACACAAGGCCCGGGGGCCGGATCTGGCCCGACAAATGGTTTCATGTGGCCCGCGAAGCCATCCTGGAAACAGTGAGGGAATGGCCCCCGCTGCCTTGGCCCTGGCCCAGAGACCCTCCTTCTGCCAGAGACCCTCAGATCTGTCCCACTCCTACCCAGGCCCCCATAGGCACCCTTGATGCGAACAATGTAGAGCTGGCCACGCCCACCCAGTAGGCCATACGCACTCTAGCCACACCCACCCAGTAGGCCACGGCCACCCTGGCCATACCCACCCGGCCCCTTGAGGGCAACCTCAATGCTGATGCGGCCCTCAATGAAATTGAGTTTGACACCCCTGCTATAGAAAATGACCAGGCTCAGCCCAAGGCCAGGGGGGATCAACCACATCATCAGTCTCAAGTCCCTTC
The DNA here is from genome assembly GCF_947247035.1 of Vipera ursinii. Classification (NCBI taxonomy): domain Eukaryota; kingdom Metazoa; phylum Chordata; class Lepidosauria; order Squamata; family Viperidae; genus Vipera; species Vipera ursinii. The sequence goes on from NC_139513.1 coordinate 195,033,379, forward strand.
ATGCCCACCAGAGCTCTAAGTCCATCCCACCTTGAATTCCAGTGATTCTTATCTCCCGCCAATTTGCATCAAGATCCCCATGTTTATGTTGTTCTATATATTTAATATTGAAAGCTTCTTCTGTCATTTTTTTTTGCCTAAATTAGATATTAAGTGAAGTCCTTCCATACCTGAATTTCATCTCTCATGAATTTGTGGTGGACCTCTCTTCTTGCCTTGATTCCCATGCCAGCGTGGTATATACCACAAACTAGATTTAATTTTCTTAGCTCTACAGCTACTTGTTCAGTAGTCTTCCTTGATTGACAGTAAACAATGGTGGGCCCCTCAAATTCATATGTAGACCTAAAATTAGAAAAATAAGTAGAAATCATTTTATGTGAGTTTTCCCAGTAATTATTAGAATAGCAAATAAACTGATTATTCTATGATAAATCTCAGTGTCAATGTACAGATTTCCTACTTTAAAATTGCCTTTCTCTCAAACACAGGTTCACATATCAGGCCTTCAATAGGCCCAATTAGCAAACCAAATTCATGTCAGCTATCACTAATTTTATTGTAAAGTTATAGCAACAGAATCCTGCAAGTCTGAACATGCCTCCCTCCTCCCTCCCTTTATTTTTGGGTGAACTAGGAAGGGTCTTGTCTGAGACATTTGCATACACTGCATTCCTGCCCCAGATTTGGCAGCAGCTCTTTCTCCTGTCTCTCAAGGCCATTCCTCTCCCTCCGTATCACAGGGAAAAATACCAGATTAATAATATGACTTAAATATTTGCAAGGCATTTGTAGAACTAAATTGCTCCTTATTTTACTAATAAGCATTATGTGGAAGCTTCGATCGACAAAGATTTGATGGTCGCTTGAAATCAAAACATATAGATCCACCTGTGGATGATCATGATACATGAAAGATTACAACCTGGAATCTAAGAGAAATAAATGGAAAGAGAAGAAATATATTGTAATGAATGTAAAGAGAATGAAAATGAAAACATTAAATAGATACGCTATGAAACTAAGAAAGGTGAAGGATGTAATAAACATGGATGAAGGTAGTATGATCTTATGAAGCAGAACTGATAAATATATGCAGGAAAGCAACGCTAAAGGTCAGAAAGTATAAATTAGCTTCATCTTAGTTGCTCTTTGAAAATAGCAATATAGGGTTGGTGATCACTGCAAGCTAAACTTTACTAAGTATGATAATGAAAGAATTTGGAAAGAGTTAGGGGAAACTATCCAAAAAACTGAGGAATGTAATCCAGAACGATGGTTAATCTGTTGCATGATGTCAGTGCATGGATCAAAACAATATCAAAGTACAAATTTTTTTTAGGTCATTTGGCAACCCAAGAATGAATGAGAATGTTACTTGGCGAAGATCTGCTGAAAACTCTGTTTCAAATATGGCTTTCTGCATGGGTCAAGGAATGCTTGTGACAAAGAAATCAAACTGAAAACATAGAACAAAAGTATAAAACTAAGAGCAAAATTTGTATACGACTAAAATTGAAAGAACTGGCGAAGAATACAAAACATGAAGAATACAAAATGAAAGCTTCTGAATGAGGGACACGCCCTTTTTTTGACAATGCTAAGAATTTACGGTTGTGGTGGAAGAAACAATGATTTGCAAGGATAGAAATCAGATATGTTGAATAGTGCTAGTGAAAATAGGGTTTTTTTCCCCTTATTATTCCCTCTATTTATTTAGTTATTTATTTTGCTCACTACTTTTTATTCTTTTTTGCTTTCAGCTGTGTCACTCATGTCAAGCTGTGGGAAGTGCTCAGAAAAATAGGAATCCCAGAACATTTCCTTGTCCTAACTTATATTTTTATTTATTTTATTAAATTTATTTGCCACCCATCTTGTTTTGAAGTGACTCCGATTAAAAGTATTAAAATCATAAAAGATAAATATACAAGTCAGGAGGCCACAGTACACACAGAACATGGCGAAACAGACCGACTCCAGATTGGCAAAGTATTACAACAAGGCTGCATACTTTCCACTTCCTTATTTAAATTATATGCAGAATATACATTAAAGGAAACTAGATTGGAAGAGTAGTGTGGTTGTAAACTCTGAGGAAGGGACACCAATAAAAGACACTATGTTAATGACACCATCCTGATAGCCTAAAATGTAATGGATCTGCAAGCTGTATTACTATAATCAAAAAGCACAGTGGAAAAAAATGGGACTAGCAGTCAATATAAAAAAACAAACTAATCTGCCCCTATAAGGGATACAGTTTATGTAAAACCTGGTACACAGAGGCATGATATAATGTAACACTGATCTCTCTCTCTTCAACATTTAAGTTGACAAGATTCAGCATTTAATTTGAACCCCTTCTACTTCAACAGTATTTTCTCCCCAATTTAAACTCCATCCTGACAAGAGCACATACATAATGCCTTGCAGAAAAAGCCTAAACTCTCACCAGATACTGTATTGACTGTAGATGTCTTCAGACTGCCTTAGCCAATCTTCCCCCACAGATATACAAATAATTCCTCGCTCATGTGGGGCTCAGACATAATTTAGGAAATGAATATACAGCTTTACTACCCAATCTGGCTTCTGTATCAATGTTTTAAAAGTGGAAAGAAAAGGATTACAATGATCAGTAACATTGTATTTACACAACAGACGTTTATAGCAGGCCTGATTGCCAATCCATCTTTTGCTGTTTCTTTAATGTCCAAACTCCATTCCAAGCTCCACAATTAAGCTTTAGTTTATTGATTTATTGCATGTCTCTCTGGCATGTACACTATATTCTCCCTTTAAGTATGTCCTCCTAAGAACATTTTCTGAGGTAGATTAAGCTGAAAGATAATAATTGACCCCAAATCCTCAAATAAGCCAAACAGGGATCTAAAAACTGTTGAAAAAATTTATTCCACGAAAATAATCTTCTGGTTAAGAACAAGTTGTCAATATATCTCAGAAGGTGCTTACTTGTCTTTCTGAATGAGGAACTGCAATAAATCCTGGATTATATTTCCAGATTTTCGTCTAACTTCTAGGTATAGATTAGGTCGGTCAAAACTGGTACAAGTAATATGAGGAGTTCTTAAATTCAAACAGTCTATTATATCCTTCCTAATTGAAGAGCTTGCTGTTGCAGTCAACGCAACAATAGGAACCTAAAAGAAAGAAAGAAAACTGTGACAATAAAAAACTGAATTTACTAATTATTTTGTAGGGCAATACAAAATTAAGCAATGGAAAGTTATCGGAAGCCTTTGATTTGAGTACAGTATTTAATGTGCATGCACATATCCTGGATACCTTGACTATAAACAACTAAGGTCCCACAAACACATGGAGTATATTCACTAATTCTTGCAAATCAAACTGAATCCAAGCACACAGCGATGTTACTTTTAGCTTTAATCACCATGTGTAGCCCTGGTCATTTCTTGGGTTAATAGATTCAACCAGATTCCCATATAGTTTAAAGGAAGACAGTTTAGTTATCTAGGCCAGAAGATTGTTTATTTGTTTGTTGGCTTGTTTGTTTATTAAGTTTGTGTGCAGCGTATCTCATCTAGAGGCGACTCTGGGCAGCTTACAAACATTTATAAAAACAATGGCTGGTCAACATAGAAAGTTGATGTGTAAGAGATCTGCAGAACATTTAGCCAGGTCAGTCTAAGACAGGGGTGTTAAACTGCCAGCCTGTGGGCCGGATGCGTCATCGGGAAGCCACGCCCACCCCATTGCCGGCAATGGCGAAAAAGCTCCGATATGTTGCGCAACGTCACGTCTGGTCTAAGACATCTACAAAAGACATAGCTAAGGCTAGAACACAGGTCTGCAACCCACGGCTCCGGAGCCGCATGCGGCTCTTTCAGCCGTCTCCTGCGGCTCCCAGTCCTCTGCCATGTGCAGTCCCCCCCCAAAAAAAAGTGGGACTAAAAAAGTTCAACCAATCAATTCAAATATGCAGGGTAGGTGCATATCTCGCCTTGGCTCCACTCTTCAGTCAAACCCTGTTCTGCGCATGCGCGCACGTGCACACATTTTTTGCGGCTCCCAGTTTTTCCTTCTGTGAGGGAACCGGTTCTGAGTGGCTCTTTCACTGTTTCAGGTTGCTGACCCCCGGGCTAGAATAGTATGATGGACTAGCCATCCTTTAAACCATGTGTGATTTCTTGCTGAAAACCAACAAAGAAATTCCAATGCTCATTGCATGCACACATATACACACATATACATACATGCATAAACATTTAAAGTGCAGAAAAAATCATTATAAATAAATAATCATTCCTTACCTTAGGAAGGGTTTTTTTTAACAACCCCAAAGACCTGAAAGAATTCCTGAAGTCATGTCCCCACTCAGAAATACAGTGAGCTTCATCAACCGCTATTAATGTGATGCCTAAATAGAAATAAAAATAGTCTTGCATAGTTTTTCATTTCAGAATTTAGAGCAGAGTTGTCTGCAGAACATTTAAGAGCTGAAGCAAATTATCTATTTTTCTACAAATAAGGCACTATCTGTGGCAGAGATAATTAAAGATCTTTCTTAACGATCTTTGATCACAACTATTTTTAAAAAGTACACAACACACAATTAGTTCTGAATTAGTTCTAAAAGGGAACTTGTACTGCCAGTAATCTGGAAAAACTGTTCAAAGTTTGTGAGAAGGCTTAGCAGAAATAAGCATTTTATTGTTTTATAGTTTTATTGTGTTTTTGCCTGAAAATGGTAAACAAAAACAAACATGCCACTGGTATTCAGCATCAAAATTCTTCCATGTAATTAGACGATATTCTGAAGGCGGCAAAAAAGAGTTTAAGAGAAACATGTAATCCAGTGGCTTCAGATGACTGACCTCTGCAAACCATTTTTTCTTTTTGTCACAATTCTGCAGGAATGCAGAAAGCCAATGATTTGTAATGCTGTGCACATTTAGCTAAACTGTGAAAATATGCTAGAAATTCCTGTGAAATCTCAGAAGCCACAACCTAAATTGAATAAATAAAGAGAAAAGCAGAATTCAATGCACTAAAGTACAAAGAACAGATGGTATAAGGGCAGAGCTTTTTTCCTCATAGAACGCTCAGAACGGAGTTCCGGCACCTTTTTTGGATGGAACCTTGTAGGGTAGGCAAGGCGGGTTGTATAACATGTGTGAGTTCCGGCACCTTTTTCTTTTACAAAAAAAGCACTGTATAAGGGTATATAGATATTTTTGCATACCCATAAATCTAGTTTACCACTGACAAGCAGAATTGTGCATCCTCATAAGTCCTTGTTGAGGTATAAATATATAAATACATACATACATTTATTAAAATAAATATATAAAAAACAAAACATAATTAAATGGGCTTTTTCAAAGATTACGACTTTTTCTAAATGTTTTCATGCTATCAACTAAGCCTGCATGACCCACACTACTTTGTTTTCTGAAACATAAAGATTCTAGGTTAAATCAAAGGAGTGACCGTATTTAAGGTAGCTTCGCACCCTTAGAAAGTGATGTGATCTACCTTGACTCCTTCAGTCCCACCAGAGAGGTCCTTCACTTTGCTTTACTGAAAATAGTGGCAGAAGGGACTTCCAACCACACATTTGAATCTGAGGCAGAATTCCAGTGGCTCTTAAAGAAAACTTTAAAGGTTTTGCACATCAACTATTAGCACTTACCAACTGCTTTGTCAATTTGCTGAAGCCACAAGAGATTCCCTGAACAGAATTCTGGAGTTAAATAGACAACTCTATACTGGCCCCTGGGTAAAGGAAAGGAAAACAGAATTACTTTCTGATAAAAAGTAAACTAACATTCATATTACATACAGTTGAAGTGTTGGTTAAGACTTTATGGTAGGATTCTCTACAATAAGTCCCACTGAGTTCAGTATGATTCATTCCAAGGACATAACATTATTTATTGAGAAATGTGTTTCTTCAGTACTATAAATACAGGACTGGAATAAAACTTACGCTTTGATTTCCTCTCTGATATTTTTTGACTGTGCTGATCCAAGTAGGCAAGCTGGAACTCCTGACATTCTGCAAGAAAAAAAAATCAGAGTAAAAATGACTTTATGTACACTGCGTCATTTTTAAGTACAACTTTTCCTAAAAAAATTAAACTCTAGATTTTGTATTATATGTAAAGTACCGTAGTTTCCGGCGTATAAGACTACTTTTTAACCCATGAAAATCTTCTCAAAAGTCAGGGGTCGTCTTATACGCCGGGTGCTGAAAATTTAGGGACAGGGCTGGCTGGAAAACCTGGAGCGGATCTCCCATTTAGTCTGCGTAGGGAAAGCGGGACCAATTGAAGAAGAAGCTGCAGTCTGTGATTTTTTACAGGCTGGGGTCTGGGCATCTTTTCTTCTAAAGTTGAAGAGCAGCTGTAGTATATCCCAACTTGAAAGGCAGGTGGGGAAGGCAGCAGTCAGAGCAGCGGCTTAGCTGTAAGGACACATTTGACTCAGTAACTGGGCGGGCTGGCTGAAAAACCTGGAGCGGATCTCCCATTTGGTCTTTTTTTAAAAAAATCCCATTTATATCCTGCCCTTCTCCGAAGACTCAGGGTGGCTTACAATTTAAAGCACAAATCAATGTGCTTAGCAATAGCCTTCATTCTGTGTATATGCCTGTTTATTAGGGCTTTCACACACCCCCAAGCAGCATTATTACAAAGTCAGCTTATTGTCCCCAACAATCTGGGTCCTCATTTTACCTATCATGGAAGGATGGAAAGCTGAGTCAACCTTGAGCCTGGTGGGATGCGAACCTGCACTAATTGCAGGCAGCTTGTGTTACTTAAGGCTCTGCGCAGGGAAAGCTTTAAAGTGAATTAGGAAAAGTGAAAAAGTGAATTAGGAAAATAGGGAATGGTTGCTGGAATCAGGGGCTGCCACAAAGAAGAGGGAGTCAAGCTATTCTCCAAAGCACCTGAAAGCAGGACAAGAAGTAATGGATGGAAACTAATCAAGGAGAGAAGCAACCTAGAACTAAGGAGAAACTTCCTGACAGTTAGAACAATTAACCAGTGGAACAACCTGCCTCCAGAAGCTGTGAATGCTCCAACACTGGAAGTTTCTAAGAAGAGACTGGACAGCCATTTGTCTGAAATGGTATAGGGTTTCCTGCCTTAGCAGGGGGTTGGACTAGATGACCTCCAAGGTCCCCTCCAACAACAACTTCTTCTTCTTCTTCTTCTTCTTCTTCTTCTTCTTCTTCTTCTTCTTATTATTATTATTATTATTATTATTATTATTATTATTATATTATTTTAATCCACTTGCACTGTTTTATGTTTACATGTTTGATGACAAACAGCCTTATGTTTATAAGTGACAGTTTTCCTACTAAGCACCTGCATGTCATAAGCATTTGAATTAAAATTACCATATTAAAATCAAATCTGATGTTTTTTAATTTTTATTTGGTGTGCGTTGGAAGAGGGGTAGTCTTATACGGCGAGTATAGCCCAAACCCTATAATTTAACAGGAAATGTAGGGGGTCGTCTTATACGCCCAGTCGTCTTATACGCCGGAAAATATGGTACAATTCTTTCCTCTGTCTATGCCTTTGAAATCATCTTGCACAGCTCTGGAAATGTTATATTTCAGAGTAGAAGAAAATAAGTGTAAACTTTCAAAAATTACACCAGAAAAAGAATTTGGAAGTGGAATGAGTGACATGCACATCCAAATTACAAAACATTGATAACACATATATCAAGGAAAAACTTTTTATACATAATAAATGTGTGTTTTTAGAAACTAAAGACTACTTTCTAAATTAGGAAGAGATTTTACCCTTGCTTCAAATCTACCACCAAAACTACTTTGTGATTGTTTTTCTTTTGGTAACCTAGCCAAAAACTTGAACTTTTTGATTTCCCAGGAAAAAAGAAAAGAAAAGAAACTATAACAGAGAAAAAACTATGTGTAGTCTACAATTTACTGTAACCAAATACTATCACACAATACAATCTTATGTTTTTAAAGAAACTAGTATGTGTAAAGTACCACATAAACAAATATATTCCAATGCATGTTTAATTATTAAAAGAGGCAGAAATATGCAATGATACTTTCAAGGTTTTTTACAATCTTTGGTCAACTCCCAATCCCAATAAGCCAAAATAGCAATCTGAGCATCAAATCTCGATAACAAGAAATGATAACGCTATTTTTTACATTCTATTCCTGTGTCTCATGGAAAGCACAACAGGCAGACATCCTCACATACTGTAACTAGGGTCCAACGCATAAACAAAAAAAACATGTTGTTCACCATTTCTTTGTATGCAGACATTTTGTTGAGGCAAATCTTTTCCATAGATCTGCAACCTAGCTAGGGTAAGGGTTGACACCCTGATTGCCAGGGTCTGTGCGCCAAATGTTGCAAATTTAATTAACTAAATTTTTAATTTAAACTTCGTAAATAAAAAGCACGTGTGCTGCAAAACAAAATTCTAATCACCATCATCGCTAATTCCAAATATGCCTCTCAGCCTCATGTAAGCCCATCGGCATTCTTGAAAAATATTCTAAATACCGGTAATCATTTGACTGTCTGTGATATATTTACAAAAAAAACAAGCTAAGATAAGAACATCCACATACATACAGAACACAGGAATAAGAAGGACTGACATGAAGCAAATTCAACAATTTGGCTTCTGGTAAATAGGATATTATGTGGGTGCCTAAACAGTGAAATAACAGAGAATGTGTGTGTCTCAGAGTGTTGGGTTCTTTGTGTTTCCTAAACTTGGTTTTCTTATTGCAGATATTCCATTATTAGACTAGGTAACATCATCAGAGGTAAGGCATGAAGTAAGTTTAGGGGGCTGTTGATTCATACTGATTTATGCTACCAGCTTCATGTTATGAGGGTATTGTTTTGCACCAATTGCTGCTATATTTGAGTCTATCCACCCTACTGCTATCCTCTTTTTCTCTTTCCTTCTATTCTTTTCCAGCATTTTGGACTTCATAAAAGACTAGGGTTTTTGCAGAATGTGACAAAACACGGTAATTTGAGCCTGGTAATTTGTGCCTCAAGTGAAAACTCTGATCCTTTTTTGTTTGTTTCTTTGTTTTGCCTATCCATTGTATTCTTAGGAATCTTCTCCAACACCAAGAGTCAACAGTCAGTACATTGCTGCTTCTGGTGCTTATTTGATCTAAAATGTCTATAATATTGGTGATGTTACCTAGCTGGTAATGAAATGTCTGAAGCTCACAGTACACAAAAATTCCAGATGTGCCTATTAGCTCCAAAGAGTCCCCTCCTCCTGGCCCATATATGCATATGTAACAAAATAAAACAAAAAAATCCTCCATTGAGACCATTCAAAATGACTTTGGTCACATTTTATTCTGCAACAAAAAAAAATATTTTTCCCACAGAAATTTTATTACAGGAAGTCCTCAGATTAAGACAGCTGGACCAGAATTTCTGTTGCTAAACAATGTGATCATAAAGCGCGATATCACATGATCACATTGCTTAGCAATGGCAGTCCCTGCAGTCCCTATTGCTGTTGTTAAGGAAGATCTTAAGGAAGAGCCTTGGTGGAGCAGTGGGCTAATGCCTCCTTAAATAACACCAGCTGCCTGCAATTAGTGCAGGTTCGAGTCCCACCAGGCTCAAGGTTGACTCAGCCTTCCATCCTTCCGAGGTAGGTAAAATGAGGACCCAGATTGTTGGGGGCAATTAAGCTGACTTGGTAATAATGCCGCTTGGGGGTGTGTGAAAGCCCTAATAAGCAGGCATATACATAGAATGAAGGCTACTGCTAAGCTGGTAAGCCGCCCTGAGTCTTCGGAGAAGGGCGGGATATAAATGGAATTAAAATAAAATAAATAAATAAAATAAATCTCTGAGCACTTCCTTGCAACCAGAGTCAGTAAGGAAACCAGCGGGAAGATGCAGGTCTCTGATGATTTGCAGGCAGGCTATGGATTGCAAGTAGCTGTGGAAGCACAACCAGAGCAGAGCAAGGCTTGAGAATGGTGCAGGCACGCACAAGCACACTGCTAGGGGAACCCAAAATGTGGCTCATGCCACCACATTCTGCACCAGCTGCAGTTTCCAGATACTCTTCAAGGTTAGCCCCATATAGAGCACACTGCAATAGTCAATACAGGAGATAAGCAGGGCATGAGTGAAGAGAAAAGGGTCTCTTGATCCAGGAAAGAGCATAAAACTATTACTGCCCACGGATAACGAAACATGTGTTCTAATTACCAAACCTATTTCAATGCACTAACCAATTACTTAAAATAATTCATAATCTGTCCAAAGCAACATTAGTATATTTGGTTCTATGGAAGTTCCCCTTTGGTAGCTTGGCAAAGAATCCTATTATTTCTTTGCAGACCTTGTGTGGGCCACGTCTGAATCGCATACAAACCCCTTGGTCTATAATTCAGGATTAAAATAATTCAGGCAGATAAATAGTCTAATTTTAAAAATAAAATCGTAGTGGCCTAAATTGTGGGGACCTTTTGGGAAAGGTGTACAGTAGAAATGCCACCTTTGGTTAAGTTTCCACCAATTTTTCTTCTAATTTCTTTATCACTGTAGCCTTGTTCACTTAATAATACTATTTTATATCGCTTTCTGCACCAGTCAACTCTTGCACCGTTACTTTAATTTTATTACGTTTTACAAGCTCACTAAATGAAAGGGGGAAAAACCCCCAAACAATTTGATAGTGATCACACACACTGAAAAATGTCCTCCTCTCAGCTTCAATACATGACATCAAGAACTGAATCCTACTGTGATCTGATTGGCTCATTGCCAAAATAAGATGACACCTGATTGGCTCTCTAAACACTCATGCTCATTGGCTACAATCATATCAAGGAAAGCTACCTGATATCAACCTAAGCAAGTTGTCTTTCCTTTTTCTGGTTATTTGGCTATAACATTTCATAGAGTACAGTACAGATAATTGAACAAACTATGTTGCATTACATTCTTGATTAAATTATCTTTTCATTGATATATAATTTTTACGGTACTACTCAAAAAAAAGTGGTGTTATTAGCCATCAAACCTCAAAAATACACTTTTCCCAAAAGGTTTCCACAATTTAGGCCACTACTGTATTATGAAATCAGGAATCAACAATCAAAATACAAACATTTAATTCAGTGGAACAGGCATAATAAGTAACTATTTGAAAACCAGGAAACTGGTCCATTTAACTATCTGGAAAAGGATATTATTCCCAAAAAAATGAGGTAGTGATAATCTATAATCAAGGAGGCACAAAGAAAGCCTACCCTAATAGATCTTATCAGGAGAAGGCAATCCCGCCTATATCTTTGTTCGTGATGAACTTAAAATTGACAACCTGGACTTTGAAATGCACCCAGAAGTCAACTAGTAGTAGCCAGTGTGGCTCTCAAAGTAGAACTGCCACATGAGATACATCCATAACTACTTGCATTCTGGACCAGACATGCTTCCAAATGCTTGTATTCAGGCATTGGAACAGCTGTAACTAAAGACATTAGAGCAAACATGGAACGTTTCATTTATATTTGAATCCTACTCATCTACTATACTTACCTGAGTTGTAGTACTTGGTCCTCCATCAAAGAAATAAGAGGGGAAATTACTATACCAGTACCTCCAGTGCACACGGGTGGAAACTGAAAGCACAAGCTCTTCCCATATCCTTAAAAAACAGAATACATTTTAAACATAAAACCAAAGAATATATCAGCCTCTTCTATACACCGCTTCCAAAATTGCTATGTGTGTGAGAGAGATTGAGTTATTATGGATTACAGCTAGTCCTCGACTTACTGCAGCTTGTTTAATGACCAAAGTTACAACGGAACTGAAAAATGTGATTTATGACCATTTTTCACACTTATGACTGTTGCAGCGTCCCAATGGTCATGTGATCAAAATATACAGTATATTTCAATTGATAACAAAACAGCATAAATAGCTTTTCCTCCTCCTTTGACTACACAGTCTGGCCTGAGAGGTAGGTTGGGCTGAAAGATAGTGGCTACATTTGTACAATATGCTTTTTAATGTGTTTACAAAATTAACCACTTTCTTAGTTCACACAACAGATGAAGCTACAAAAATATTATCTATGTTAATACTGATTAAATTCTGCAAGATGTGTAAATGCATGTTTATGTCTTTACTTGATCTGAGTACATATATTGTGTGATGGGTTCAATGTTATTCAGTGAGCTTCCATAGCTAAAGGTCAAACAGATTTTTATCTCCCTCGGCCAATATTATAAATGCTACACTATATTAATTCTTTTGTTGGACAGATACAGCAGGCATAAGAACTCTCCATTCTGCCAGGTTAGCCCTCTAGCCCTTAAGATCCCACCTGAAGCAGAAACCCAAATCTTCCAACAGCACAACAACATCACTTGCCAAACTACCTAAAACTTATCTTGGCTGCTCCATGCCTTGTCTGCAGTCAGAAACCAGGAGACTGGGCACTTAAAATAGTGATAATACTTCAAATACCCACATATTCTCCAACAAAGTAAAGCACCTAAGTCAGTCGAAGATGTTCTATCCAAAGAAAAATAAGGAGAACTGGAAGAAAAAAGAGTTCGCAGAACTTTGTGCCACCCCAAGATCCTTTCAGGCCCCAAAAGTTTATTATTTCCTATTAAATTTTGCACAATGTTTATTTCTGACTGCAGTTTTTTCTTTTCAGAAAGGCCAACCAAGAACTTTTATTGTGCAAAAGGGAGAAAAGTGAAGATTAGCCAATATTTTTCCCGGCAGTGAAAGGAACCTAATCTTATGCTTATGCTCCAATAATTTTATGATACCCAACAGCGTAAACAATATAAAAATATTCCTGCAGTTCCTTTTCTATTAGGAAAAGCATCTACTTACCGTATACAAGTACATCAGCAAATCACCTTTATAAAGTTTTTAAGGATCATTTAAACAATAATAAATAATAATAAACAGTTTTTAAGAAGAGACTGGACAGCCATTTGTTTGAAATGGTATAGGGTTTCCTGCCTGAGCAGGGGGTTGGACTAGATGACCTCCAAGGTCCCTTCCAACTTTATTATTATTGTTGTTGTTGTTATAAAACTTTTATTCATAAAACATGAAACTCAGTCAACTGAACACTCAAACTGACTGGCACTAATGGTTGACATGGGTTGCTGCCAGCATCCTAGGTATCAACCAGGTATCTCCTTAAAATGTAAGATGTTCCGAGTAGCGCAGTTTTGTGTAGCTTTGCTTTGTAGCTTTTGTACGTTGTTGGGTATCATAAAATTATTGGAGCATAAGCATAAGATAAGGTTCTTTTCACTGCCGGGAAAAACATTGGCTAATCTTTACTTATCTCCCTTTTGCACAATAAAAGTTCTTGGTTGGCCTGCAGTTTTTTAAAAAATTGCAGTTTTTAAAAAAATTATTATTGTTGTTGTTATTATTATATTCCAAAACAAATCTATATAACTTACCAGTTGCCATAACAACTAGATTATCTCTTCTTTCTTGCAAAACTGAGGAGATCACTTTCCACTGGACCCTTGAAATGAAGGAAAAACCATAATAAAAATGTTCCATTTTAGCTGTAACCCCTGACAAAAGCTGAATCTCATAACGGGACTGCAAATACAGATGCTTCTTTTAGTGATTAATTGTTGATTTCCTTTTCCACATACAGGTATTCCTCACTTATTGACCTTTCATTCAGCGATGAAAGTTACAATGTTGTTGTTGTTAGCTGCGAAGTCGTGTCCGACCCATCGCGACCCTATGGACAACATTCCTCCATACCTGTTACAATGATTTAAAAAATAACTTTATGGCCCATTTACAATCTCTACAGCAGGGGTCTCCAACCCCCAGTCCATGAAACTGGGCCACGCAAACAAGTGAAGCCCCATCTGTGGGATGCAGGCAACATGCAAAACCACACCCCCTCCAGTCCGCAGAAAAACCTTTGTCCACGGAACCAGTCCCTAGTGCCCCAAAGGTTGGGGGCATCTGTTCTACAGTGAACCTCAGTCATGTGATCGCCATTGCAGTCAGTATGTGTTGTGGTATGACTGACCTATTGTTTTTCCTCCCTTTCCCCTTGCAGAACAGAGATTGGAGAGAAAAGGACTGCAAGAAAGTAAGTAGTTTTCTCTCCTACACAATCATGCCAGCATCATGGCCTTACAGAAAAGGCCTTACAGAAGAGAAGTCTGTGAAAGATTTTGAAATCTCCACAAAGTGGAGAGATTGGAGAGAAAGAGATTTTAAGACAGTACTATAAGCTCTTTTGTAGCGCAGCTGTGGCTGCAAATGCCGGGCTGCAGTGTGATTGCATTGCTTTCCATGGGTACAAGATAGTAAGTAGGCACTTGAGCATTCCAAATGGTTGGAAGTGGTTAGGAAGCAAAGATCAAAAGTGTAAAATTGAATGCTCTTGTCTGTTACCAGCAGAAAGCACTGTCGTGGTCGTGTGATTCCCCACTTAGTGACTGCTTTGCTTAGCAGTTCCAATTAAGTGAGGACTACTATATATATCCTGAATATTAATATATTTTGTTTTATGCTGTGCAATTTATACATCTGCTAGAAGAATCAACATCTTTGAGGCAAAACACCCAAATATTTTATTTAGAAGAAAGACATGTTTATTATTTTCTGTTTAAAATGAGAGGCACATCTTAAATAAGCTGAAAATGAAGTGAGAAAGGAGGCAGATAAGATTTTCTGGTTTTTCTTTATGAAAGAGATTATCTTAAATTCACAGTTGTCTTCTTTTTGGAATAGTCTTTTAACTTATTTTTTTTAAAAAAACAACCATACAACTTACGGTTTAAAACTTGAGTGACCAAAATACATCTTGAGACAAGCAATTTGCTCATTGCTGGGTTTAGGCAAGCTGGAATCTTTGGGAAAACAAAAAACAAAAATATTGAGATAGAGAAAACAGGAAAAAAAAGATAGCTATAAAACCAGTTCATGTAAAGAGGGTATTAAAGATTTACATTTTAAAAAATTAACTAATAATTTTTTAAAAATGTTACAAGTACTAAAATATTAGCTTCCTGTCACAGGGATATTATTTAAGAATACCAGATACAGTACTTATAATACAAGAATATAACTAGAGGTTAAAGACTTTTAAATTCTTTCCTGAGACAGGGCTTCGGGTTTTGCACAGTAGCACAGCAACCAAGGGATCATGGGGCTCCACACCCTATAGCTGATTTTTTTTCTGTTACGGGACTATAAATGGGCCTAAAATCGCCCCGGAGAAGCGACAAAGGAGGGGAGCCCTGCCAACTGTGGAGAGATGGCGGTTGATCCGGTCGTTCGGGGAAAGCCCTCCAGAAACCAGCAGAAGAAAGGCTAACTTCACTCTAGAGTCTAGCCCAAGCTACAAGCATCCGAAGCCAAAAAGCACTAATTAAAGCTTGATCACAAACAATGTGTTTGGAACTGGGTAAGAATATTGATTCTCTCTCTTCTACTTGATAATTGATTTCCTGGGGGGGGGGAACCCAAGAAGCAAAAATCCTCTGAAAGTGAGAAGGTGGGGGACTCTTGCCCCACCCTCCCACAGAAGGAAGCGGTGAATTAAACTTTTATGTTGGACAGAAATATATTGAAATGAAATGAATATAAGACTTAAATCTGGGTAAGTTTGAAACTGGTGGAATTTGTTAAGATTTTCGTTTTAAAAGATGATAGATGAAAACAGAAGAAATTGTTTGTTTTGAAAACTGAAAAAACAAACTGGTGCTGACATCTAGTGGTGGATGAAAATATACAACTATAGTTGCTCTAATACAGGAATTGGCAAAAAGCCCAGAAAAAGATAACTTGTTTTTGTGACCTTCAATGTCTTAACTACACAGAGAACAGCTGCAACAAAGAAAAGAAAATATTTTGGGCTACCTACAAGGCGAGAACTATAAACCTTAAAAAAATGACCTTCCTGGATTATAAATACTTATTGAACTGTGATTCTAAAGCTGTTTGCAGAGAAAGGAAAACTTTGACTTTTGGCTATCATGGAACATCAGAGATCTGCAGAAAGAACATATCATGAAAAAAACAAATACTTTCCAGAAGGAAATGTATGCTGTTGCACCTGATTCAAACGACAATGATTTCAAACCAAGAGGAAATTAAAAACAACTTTGAAAATATAAATGAACACATGTTCAATTTAACCTTACAACAAAAAACCTCTCAGAAAATAAAAATAGAGAGCAATCAGATAAAGCAGAGAACAGAACATGAACCAGAGGAAAGAGATTTACAGTTGGAACCCAACAATGGAAAGAATTATGACTTAACCCAAGTAAAGAAAAACTTGCAGGAAATATCGGACATAGAAAAGATAACCTATACATCAAGGTTGCAAAATAAGTCTGAGGACAAGAAAAAAGATTCGACAAAATGGATTATAGAGCTCTCAGGAAAACTACGATAACTTGAGAGAGAAAAAATGATAATTGAAATTAAGAAAGAAAGAAAAAGATTTTCAATGAACACAAAAACATCTTACTGGATTTGTCTCCTGTACCTACAATAACATCCATAAGACCATGGGAAGACTTTTTGGTCCAGCGGAGCATACTGATTAGGAAAGATGTTTGGCAAAAAAAAAAAAAGAAGAAGAAGAAGCTAAAGTTAGAATTAAGAAATTAGATGATGGGATTTATCAGATGGAATATCTAAAGATTAAACACTTGTTTGAATATGGTTAAAAAAATAGAAATTTTTTGGATATAAATGTATTTTAGTTTAAGAGGGATGGGCCCCTCAAGTAACATAGTATTTTTTTCTTTTTTTTAATGATATGACAAATATAAAGACGTTGGGATAGTTTATATGAGGGAAATGCTTAGATAAGTGTAATTGATCTTGAAAAATTGTTAAAAATGTTCTGAATAGATTCAAAAGATTAGATGATTCGATTAATTAGATGGAATTTTTAAAGATTAAACATTTGTTTGAATATGATTAAAGAATAGAAAATTTCTGGATATAAATGTATTTTAGCTTAAGAAGGACATGTTTCTCAAGTGTATACTGTTTCCTTCCTTTTTTTCTTCTATTCCTTTTTTGGGTTTTTTTTAAGATATGAGAAATGTAAAATTGTTTGGATGGCTTGTATGAGGAAAAAGACTTAAATATTTAAGTGTAATTAACTCTGAGAAAATCTTAACTGGTAAGAATGTTTTGAACATTGCGGGGAAAACAAATCTAAATAAGAACTTTGAAAACAGGATTTATGATGAGGTAATTAAGATTATTAATTAGAAAAGAAGCTTTATATTGATGTGGTTGTTAAACGTTAGAAAAATATTTATATTCAATTGTTATCTATCAAAATACTAAGAAATGTACCGTACTAATTTAAGGTTGGTAAAAGAGATTATTATTGGAAGAAGGGAAAATCAAAAAAAGCTACTATGTGGAATTATAGAAATTAACTATTGTTTTTAAATATAAACTCAGACAACATGCTGTTTACCAAATATTAAGGTGACTATGTAAAAAAATCAATAAAATATATTTTTAAAAAATTATTTCCTCAGAAACTCAACATAGATGTTTAATTTTCTAACTGAAAACATGAAATTTAAAACTGGTTTAACTTGAGTGCATCAAATCCATAACTTGCTTAAAAGTTTTTTGAGCACCAACAGTGACTGGGATCATATACTACATTAAGCCATACTGTTAACTCACAAAATTGTTTTGGCTAAGGCTCATTTGCAAACAGAATTAACAAATAAATCAGAGGCTGAATTAGTGCATAATGCTAAGCTGGAATATTTTTTGAACTCTGGTTGTTGAAAACACAGCATCCTGTTTCACCATTTTAAAACATTATGAGTGGATTCAGATTACACAAACCCCAAAAAACATTCTGGTTAACTTTATTGTGAACCAAGCCATAGCAAGCTTAGCAATGGTTGCTTATCCTTCTCTTAAATTCTATACAGCAGATTCCTCATTTCTTACAAAACACTGCTTTTCAAATATTCCCCTTGGCCACTAAATTTTAAAGTCTCCTTCAACAATCAGAAGTACTTGAGAGGATCTTTAGAGACATGCTTTTTCATCTGTATGTATATATGTGAACATAAAGAAGTACAGATACTCTAGTGTGGTGATATGGAACTTTGGATCACAATTTAATATTTACCCCAACTTTCCTCTTCCTCCTCAATGCCCTCTTCTCCTTCATCCTCTGCAACATGGTCACTTTGCTTCTTTAAACTCCCCAGGTTAGAATTCAAATTGCACTTGTCTGTGCCTTCTAAAGACTGGAGCAGAGAAAATGAGTTAACATATTTTGCATCTTCTAATCTAAAAGAATCAGGGGTAGACAAAAGTTCTTTTTATTTTTAACACAGAGAGATCCTAACTACATTAGCTACTTCAAGGTAACATTACTTTATGAATATAATTTGTGAAGACCTCATATTACTGTAAAAAGCATGGGAGACTGAGAAGCAAATCTACACAGTAATCCCCCTTGATTGAAAGGGATTTTATTTCAGGCATTTATTAAAAACAGTTGTCATGGTTCCAACAGATGAAACTCTTCAGAAGAACTTGGAGGCATTGTTTACCTTAAAGAATCTTTTATTCAAGAAACAAAGTATCGGCAATACATAGTCCAAACCAAAAACTAAATTCCCCTCCCCTGGATACAAAAGTAACAAAGCACAATTCCCTCCTCCAATAAACAGTCATAAATCACATTCCCCAATTAGCTTGAAGCCTTTCTCCCCAGCTCTCCAGCCCGCCAAAACTCTATCAACTCTGGGCCCAACGACCTTGGGTTCCCATGGCTGAATTATTGTTATGACTAGCTGGACTCTCATCCACATTCCCCCTCCCAGCATCAACTAACTCTAAAAGCAATAGTGAAAAATGGCTGCATTTCCATCTGTTGTCAAAGCAAGAACATCCGATGTTAGCAGCATTGACAACAGTATTAATATCTATTTTTATTGAATGTCGTGAACAGTGTTAGCTTATTAAAACAAGTCCAGTTTTTATTTCTAACATACAAGTCTGCTCCCCTAGCTTTTTCCTTTCAGGCTTTCTCTGCTGTGGCCCCTGCCGTATGGAACATTTTACCTTTCAAAGCGAGGTCAACTCCATCTCTTCAATATTCTGTAAATCCCTTAAGACCTGGTTAGGATGCTTTCATCATGGTTAATATCTGTTCTCTCCTGTACCTGATGGCTTATATTTTTAATAATGACTTTTATATTTTTAATGATTGTTTATACATATTTATATATGGCATGGGACCAGGTTACCTGAGAAACTCTCTCATTAAAATGGGATTGGCCCACCCCTTTTGTGCTAGCAGAAGGGGCATGCTGAAGACCATATCAGTCAAAGAATTCTGGCTGATGGGGTCCAGAAGAGCCTTTTCTGCTGTGGTTCCCAATCTCTGGAACACTATGTCCACCCTTTTGGCCTCCTGGAAGGGCTTGAAAACCTGGTTCTGCCAGTTGGCCTGGGTCCTGATAGGGGCATGTCATACTGGAGGTAGTTAATGGACTGAAATAATATTCCACCTCCATTCTGTGAACATTTTCCCTCCAACTTTTGATGATTTTTAATCAATGTTAATATCAATATTTATTATTTTAATTTCATTGTTTTTACTTGTTTGTAAGCTGCCTATATGAGATGGGTGGCACGTAAATTTAATTTAATTAATAAATAAAATGCATTATTTCATTGTTGTATACCACCGAGTTATTTTTTGTGAGATTGATAAATAAATAGCAAGCAACTACCAAGAAAGGAAGGAGGGAGGGAGGGAGGGAAGGAAGGATTTAATTTACCTTAAGCATTTCCATTTCAAGTTCATCATCACTTTCCATGGCATCATGATGATCACCTTCTACGGATTGTAAATCCTAAACAGAACAGTTCAAATTGTTTATTTTCCCCTTCTTTTTTAATCCCAATGTTCTGTTCCCTATTTTCTAATACAGAAAAACATAACTTTTCAGTGGAAAAAAACTAACAAGTAATCTGAGCTTAAACCATTAACATTTCTATGCATAATATAAATGTGTAAAATGTGTAAAACCACAATAATGTATAAAACTATATTAACATTTGTGTGACAGGAAAGCTTCTGTTTTGCAGATGAGCAGCTTGAGAAATAGGATTACAAAGCCCATCTGATCCTAGCACATTCTTAGGATAGGAGAAACAACCTGTTTCTTCACTGCTGGGCCAAAACTGACTTTCTCTAGACTTGGCAATCTTAACATACAATATTTTCTTAGCTGTTGTATCACAGCCAAAATCTGGAAAAAGATCAGGTTGTGGATGAATTAAACATCACATCTTTCCCCAAAAGGCAATTACCTATACAGATTTACCTCAGACATACAAGTTGCTTCATGTAGCATTTCTTCCTCGGCCTGACGTTCCATCATTTGAAGTTCATATTCAGTTATGTCTAGTGACATTAAGAATTCTTTTTCTGTAGATTTTTTAAAGATTGTGTCTGAAGCATCCTCTGAATGCTCTTTCTTACCAAGTTCTTCTTCATCTTTTATATGGGGGTTTTGAATACCAGCTATTTTATCATCAATATCATTGCAAATTATTTTGGAATTTAATTTAGATACTCCATCAGCAGCATTTTCCAGCTCCACTTGGCAATTAGATTTAGAAAGTAATATGTTCCTTAGAGCTTTAATGTTTTTTGAAACATCAGCCAATATTTCTGTTGCACTACAGAAAAAATATGAAATGAGTTATTTTATTTGAGAGTTTGGAAAAAATTCAGAGAAGAGCAACTAAGATAATCAAAGGCCTGGAGACTAAAACATACAAAGAATGGCTGCAGGACTTGGGTTTGGCTAGTCTAAAGAAAAGAAGAAATAGGGGATACATGATAGCAGTATTCTAGTATTTGAGGGGCTGCCACAAAGAAGAGGGGGTCACGTTATTCTCCAAAGCCCCAGAGGGCAGGACAAGAAACAATGGTTGGAAACTGATCAAAGAGAGAAGCAACCTGGAATTAAGGAGAAACCTCCTGACAGTGAGGACAATTAACCAGGGGAACAGCTTGCCCCCAGAAATCGTGGGCGCTCCATCACTGGAGATTTTTAAAAAGAGGCTAGATAGTTACTTGTCTGAGATCGTATACCGTAAGTTCTTTTGCTTGAGCAGGGGGCTGGACTAGAAGACCTCCAAGGTCCCTTCCAGCTCTATTCTATCCTTATTTAAACACTCAAGATAATTTACAATATTCAAAAGAAGAGTGCCACAATTAAAAAATTAAAATTAGTAGAATTGAAGCTCAAATAATAAATGATTTGATGAACAAAGTATGTCTTTATAATAACTTATATTTGTCTTTTCTAAACCACTGTCCAATTGGCTTCACCGGATGACCTTTAGTCCGTCCATCCTTTTGAAAGGAAGAAAATCTTTCCCCTGTTTACATTCTCTATTCAATAATGATACTGCATTGTACAATTGTATCCATTAATTTGTCTTTTCTAAGCAAAGGCTTAAAGCTGTTCAAGTTTCCTGATCACATTTATCTGCCCTCTTTCACTTTTCCAGTTCTTTTTCCCATGCAGAACCCACAACTGAACTCTGTATTCCAGATGTAGACATACCACAGATTTGTACCACATTTGAGTTTTCACTTCAATCCCTTTCTTAATGTTTCCTAACATAAATTTTGGCTTTTCCACAGCTACCATAATCCAAATTGTTATTTCCATTGAACTATCCATTCTGACCCCAAGATCCCACTTTTGGTTAGTTTCAGATAGTTCAGTTCTCATCAGTGTATATTTGAAATTGGGGCAGGAGTTCTCTTAATATGCGCCATTTCATTCTTACTTACTTAAACTGAACATCTATTATGTTTGTCCATTCACCCGGTTTAAAACAATAATTTAAACTATTTTATCCCAGAAGACTTGGTGAAAATCTTTATGGGCCTGTAACCATCTCCACCTCAGTCGCTCTGGATTCAGGAGAATGGACTTGCTCACGACTACTATTTCACTCACCTCAAACTTAGTCTTTAAAGCAAGAGATCACACTAAACTCCTATTCTTGTTTACTTGTTTTCTTTGTTTGCTGATCTCTGTCGTAACCTCAAATCAGAAAGCAAGCAAAATACACCAAATCTCCACAAACTACTTCCCTCAGATAAATACCACTGATCCCATTCATTCTCTATCCATGAGTTTCAGGCAATTCTAAAAGAGTAGAAAAGGAGGGGCTGGGAGTTTAAGAGGGTGGCTGAAAGTACAATAGAATATAGTATAAAGAAAGGCCTATACAACTATTTTTTATTTCTAATGGCCGCCCAGTTCACTGGGTAACTTTGGGTGGCTTATAATTCTCAAACAATACTGTAAAATGTTTAAACCCAATGGAAACAGTACAAAAACACACTTATATGTACAGCAAAAAAGGTAATTATCCAGTTTAACAGTAACACCAAGAGATGGGGCCCTTAACATATTTAGAGCTCCAGGCTCAAGTAAAGTTCCTGTCCAAGCACAGAAGTCACTACAAATATGGAAACTCTGTACACCAGACATGTCAAACTTGCGACGTCACGTGACATCGCGCAACGTATCGGAGCTTTTTCTCCATTGCCGGCAATGGGTGGGTGCGGTTTTGGGATGACGCATCCGGCCCGTGGGCTGGCAGTTTGACACCGCTGCTGTACACTATTCTTTCAGTTATACCCATTGAAATAATACAGTTCTGTTACTACAAGAATGTACTGAATTAAATATTCTTATTCATTGGTACTGATAAATTAAAATAAGCAGTATCTAACCTTTGAATATGTGTAGATTGATCAAAAGTGGCAGGAACACAATGAGCCAAATCTAGCACCTCCTTAGACAAAGAGGTCAATTCATTTTTAATTTTACTCGACAGCAACATTCCATCTGTTTAAAAAAGGCAGAACATTTCACCAACTACTGCAATTCATCTGGGTTTTAAATATTGAAATGGCACTTAATTAAGGAATTAAATCAGTCCACTTGTCTTTAAAATTTTCATCTGGCTCCCTAAATTCAAGTTCATTTATGTATTGTTAAATGAGACTATACAACCTTTGGATTTTTAAGGGATTTCTATCGTGTTTTCTGCAGATGCTACTGTAATTACCTTTGAACTCTATTCACCAACATCTGCTCTATTTATTCATTAGTACATTCATGAGAACCGGTTTGATGTAGTAGTTAAGGCATCAGACTAGAAACCAGGAGACTGAGTTCTAGGCCCACCTCGGGCACAAAGCCAATTGGCTGACCTCTGGCTAGTCATTTTTTTCTCAGGTCTAAAAAGGAAGCAATGGCAAATAACATCTGCAAAATTTTGCCAAGAAAGCTGCAGGGACTTATCTAGGCAGTCTTTGAAAACTGGATATGACTGAATGGAAGATAAAAAAAATAGTCATAATAACCTCTATGATGGATTACTCCATTATTCAGAAAATTCAGTGAAAATTCATATAAAACAAGATGCAAAACACCATGTTATCCACTGAACTCCAAATTAAGATATGTATATATATATATAGAGAGAGAGAGAGACCTAAACTCATGAGAGAATCATGTCTTGAAAAATTTAGGCAGTCTCATGTGTCTGTAATATTTTTGCCATACTTTAATTTTCAAAAAGTTTATTTTCATCATCGGAATCAATTTATGGCAGGATGAAGACCTCTTCACAAAGGTTATGGGCTGTAATCTACCCTATCTAGAGCTGAGAAAGAATGACTGACCCAATATCACCTAGCCAACTCCTAATGCTTAAAAGAGGGAAATAATTTGAATTACTCCACTCCTAGTTCAGAACAATAACACCTACATCATGTGGCTTCAATAGTGTGTGCATATAGAAATCTGAATGGATGTGTACATGCATATATGCATCTACCCCCATAGTACTGTGCAATTGTGCCTGCTATATGAAAAAGTTGCTGTTCTCAAATTTAACTCACCTGTTTTTAAACAAATATGCATCTGCTTATCATTACTCAAATTTATTAGGTTTTGGTAAATAAGGAAGCCCGCCTATAAAAACAAAAAAAATAAAATGGATGAGTTTTAATATAGGGGCAATAAGGACATCTTCCTTTCAACTTCAAAGATCCAGAACAATATTTTCTAATCTCCAAATGTGCTGGCGACTTCAGTTCCCAAATTCCCAATAAAAATGGCTGAAATCTGGGAGCTATGGTCCTAACATAGCTGGGGAAATCTGGGGAATCTGAAGTCATCAATCCTGATTATTTAAAAGAAAGACAAAACATCCTCAAAGTTATAAACACAGAAAAAAATAAGTACCTAATATACACAGTAGAGAATCAGTATAAAATGGCACAAACATGGAATTTCCAGGAAAGGCGTGGCAAAATGGAGATAACTCTGCAAAAGCAAAGCCCATGACTGTTCCAAAGACTGAGGAACTGGTGAGCACACTGGCTCCTTGGGACTTCCCTGGATAAGAAGAGGATGGGAGATCACCTACACATGTGCTCCGGATGGCTGTTCCTCATAGGTTTAAGAAGGTGACACCAGAAGATGACAAGATTACCCATTTCGCTGGCAACCATGGCAAAGACTATTAAAAGTTAATGAGCAATTTCAAGAACTGATTAGAAAGTGAAGACAAACTTCACTTTCTAATCAGTTCTTGAAATTGCTCATTAACTACTCCTAAAATATTAGAGCAACAACTTTGACTTTAGAGCAGGGATCTCCAACCTGTGGTTCACGGCCCGATACCAGGCCGCGGCCTCTTGGGCACCGGGCTGCGGGAATGGCTGGCGAGTGTGCGCACGTGTGCCCACCCCCCCCTCGTGCTAGCACCAACATGCAAGCACTAGCAGCCCCATTTGCGCATGGGCACTAGCGACCCACTTGCGCACATGAGCAGAAGCTAGCAGCCCATTTGCACAGGCACTGGCAGCCCGCTTGCACATGCATTCAGGTGCTAGCGCCACCATGCGTGCGCCTATTTGCGCAGGCACGTGCAAAGATTTCCCTGCTTCCCCCTTTCCCTCCAGACCACCAACCCAGAAAGGTTGGTGAACTCTGGTTTAGAGCAACAACTTTGACAACACAAGGTAAGACTGCCTTCAGTCCTGAATGAAAGAAAATTTTAATCATAAAAATTTAAAGAATTTGAAATAAAGAACAAAAAGCTAAATAACATTTTAAACTTAGAAAGCTATAAACAGTGGCAGGTTTTTCTCTTTCTGGTAACTATACTTTAATGGTTTAGACAGATTCTGGGATTATTTGCATAGTAAATATGGAAAACTAAGATTATACATACAGTCAGAGGCCTTTTTCCATATCTTAGTTTATGACATTGAGATATAGTCAAGTAAATACCGGTAGGCCAAAGCAAGGTTTTCAAATTTAATATAGCCTAGAAAAATACAAGCTTCTTTATACGTACATATGCATCTGTAGCTGCATACAGCTTTTGGTCCTCAGTTAATGGAAAGCATTCCCAGTTACCACAGCGGACCAATTTGTCTTTCACAAGCTGTTTGTGGAATAGGTGTTTGACAAGGCCATTTAAGCTCCATATCTCCTTACATTTTAGCTAAAAATGAAATTGCAACAATAAAGCATAAATTACTTCTGAAACATAGTAATACTGACCCATTTCTAATAAAACTGACAAAGTAAGACCATTTTATTGGTAAATGTAAGTCTATATTCAGGGCACAGAATAAATCTTTAAGCCATTTTTTATTTTGCTAAATGGTTACAGTAACAGCTTCCATAATAATGTTGGCACCAAAAAATCCATTAGCAATACCAAGCAAAGGTCCACCAATATGTGACATACCCCTAAATTCGGTAACATATAAATGTAACTTTCAAAAAACTATCATGTTGAGAACCTAAATCTAGGTACATCTTTTTTCAGATAAAGGCCATTCAATTTGGTGGAACACACAATACAGTACTTGCTACAAATTCAAATTATCTTACTATTCAAAAATCATAACATATATTCCAGAAATGAAAAATAAGGAATGCAATAATCAGATTGAAAATTAATCAATGTTGTGTGTCACAGTAAAAGCACAGATCCAGGATATCTTATTATGGGATATTTAGTTCCCCTTTTCCAGTATATTGCTACCATTATACAATGATTTTTTCTGATTAACAGACATTTGCTCTCTTGCGTAACTATGTTGCATTCTCCCCATACTGAAGTTTCTGGAACCCAGAGACATTCAAGTTTCTGGGTTCTGTAATCTCCCAAAACTTGATATGGACACCTAACATTAGAACCACCATTAAAAAGGCACAACAAAGAACGTTCTTTCTGCATCAGCTCAGAAAATCCAGACTGCCCAAACAGGACAGACACAGACTTCAACGGATAGTTAGGACTGCAGAAAAAAACAACTGGAACTGCCTGCCTTCCACTGAGGATCTGTATACTGCACGAGTCAGAAAGAAGGCTGAGAAAATATCTACAGCCCCTCACACCCTGGACACAAACTGTTTCAACTCCTCCCCTCAGGATGCACTGCATGCCAAAACAACTAAGACAGTTTTTCCCCCCTCTGCCATCACTCTGCTGAACACCTAATTCCCACAGCACTGCCTTATGTCTAAGGATATTTACCCATATACCGTGTTTCCCCGAAAGTAACCCCCCACCGAAAGTAAGCCCCAGCTTGATTTTCAGGGGTGGGCCTAATGTAAGCCCCCCCAAGTTGGAATTGATTGATTGACCTTTTTTTTCATCCCCACAAACTTTTGTTTCCCTGCATGCAGCGGCAGCGGATCGTGAAGGAGAAACGGCACGGGGCTGGAAGTCAGGTAAGGAAAGAAATGCAATTCCTGGGGGAAGCGAGGGCATCTGGGCGGTGGTGTGGCAAGCTCTCCAGCTCCACGGGGAAGGGGCAGATGGCATGGGTGCTTACTGCAGGACGCCTGCCCGTTTCACCACCCTCCCTCCCCGAGCCTCTGACGCTCCACCGCTACTTTGGTCGGCCTGGCCGCCGCCCAGCACAGCCACCCTGGGGCTGCAAGGGCTGGCCTGGCACGGGAAGGGCACACGCCTCGCCTGCACCGGTACTGTACCTGGTCCGCCACCATGCTCTCGCTGCTGTGTTGCTTTTTCACCACATGCATAGACCCACACACACACCCGCACACTCACAGCCTAATGGTACTGGCAAAAAGTAAGCCCTCCCCAATAGTAAATCCTAGTGCTTACTTCGGAGCCCAAAAGAAAGTATGACCGGGTCTTACTTTCCGGGAAACATGGTAGTAGAGCTGTATTACAATTATCCTTCTCATCTTTACTACTACCTTCTCTTATAGGTATCTTATATTACTTTGTTGTTTGCATGTACACTGGGAGCTTATGTACTGGAGACAAATTCCTTGTGTGTACAATCACACTTGGCCAATTATTCTATTTCTATCACTTCTACTTTATTTCTATTCTATTCTTCTAATTACCTTTTCATTAGCAAGGTCAGCCAAATCGACAAGATTCTCCAGTTTGATTTCAAAATCTCGCATCAGCTTCCATTTATCCCCTTCAATACCAACTCCAGCTTTTCTAATAGTGTTATCTTCAAGCAACCTTTTCAGTCCCACAGGAAAACCTGCCGGGGATAAAATATGAGCACAAAAATTATTCATATAATGAAGCTTACAGCTTCTAGGGTAATTTTATATCGATCTTAGCACTCAGGACTTTATAGGCCTGACCCACTCTTGCTCCCTGGAATCTGCTCTCTCTCTCTATTATAAAATAAATATTTGAAAACAAAGGCAAATTAATGCAAAAAAAGGCATCCTGACATCTATCGTGCTTAGAGATAAAATAAGAATAGTACTGACTTGTCATAGAAGAGATATGAAATAAGTAGCACTTGGTTTCGGATTCACATAACTGGACTAAGGCAACTTTTCCTTCCTTCCCTTTAGCATAAACGGCCGGCCATTCAATGTCAAATCCTAACACAGCTCCCACAGGCAAGGTGATGCTGCAAGACATAATTGTATCTGAGGCACAGTAATATATTAATACAAAGCAATAATACAACAACAATACAAACCATCATTATCAAATGAGAAATTAAATAAGAACATGCATTTCCTTCCTTTCTCTCCTTTTGAGTAAACATGTTCTCTCTTCCTCTTTATTTTCTTCCACAATTATTTAAAATTACATTGTCGCTTTCAATTAATACTGATGAAATAATCCAAGATTAAGACAAAGAAGGGAAAGAAGGACTAGAGAGTAAAACAAGGGAAAGGAAAATAAAATGTGATTAAGACTGGAATCCAATTTCTAAATAACAATTTTTACATGTTATACCACCCAGAATGCATCACAAATTATTAGATAAAGAGCAGTAAGTAGAAACGTACGGCTGTAGTGATTATAAAACAAAAATCTAAAATAGAAAGCTTATAGTCAAAAAAGCAATATTTTTGTTTAACTCAGTGATTTGTAAAGTCTGTTCCTCTGTGCACTTTTTAATGATCTTCAAGGTTATGTAATATAAATTTATGTAAACATTTAAACTAAAAAGTAGCTGACCATTCCAAATACATGAGAAATTCCAAAAGCTTCTCTGGGGAAGTGCAGTAGATGACTTTTAATTCCCAAGTACTGCAGGTACCCATCCATATACCATATTTTAGAATGTGTAAATCAACCTATAATGATTTACTGTTATAAATGAGCCAGGCCACTCTAGCTATTGTTTTTATCATAAAGAATAAAATGAAATTCAATTAGAGTTTAACCCTTACATACAAGCAAATTAGTCATTTTTTTTTCAACACGTGTTAGGGCAACTTTCCCCCATTCATTTATTTTGCCAACACTCAGATAGCAATACCAAAATTTTATTTATATATGTATGTAGGGTACATTTTCAATAGTGTCAGTGGGCTGTAGATATTCTGTGGGCTGATATATCTTTCTGAAGCAAAAATCATAGCACTTTTTGTTTCACCTGTTTTTATATTGGTTTTTTTAATGTGGTGAATTGGGATAGGAGATATGGTTTTATGTGAAAATAAAATGTGAAGATGACCCAATCTACTTGTGGTATATATTTAGCCTATGTCAGGTGTGTCCAACTTGCAGCCCACAAACCACATGGAGCCCTAGACAGCTAGTAACATGGCTTCACAAGATTGTAAATTTTTAACATTATTTGTACACACATGCATACATACACAAACTTTATCTTTTATATGCAGCCCAAGACAATTCCTCTTCGCTGACTATGGCCCAGGCAAGCCAAAAAGTTGGACACCCGTGGCCTATATGTTTGTAAGATTTGGGGAGACTGTTACGATTTTTATGCAGGAAGTGACATATATGTCTGAGTATATTTCTCTGGCCATCTCTTCTCATTTATTTTAGTCTCTTTTATTAAATTAAAATTTGCTGTCGGGAAGGGTATGAGATTTGGAATTTATTCTGTTTTTAGTCACCTCTGCTTTATATTCAGGGAAAGGTAGGTACAGAAAGGTCATAGTTGAAATGATTTAAGAATTTCTGGAAAAAGCAAAAAAGCAGTCTTTGGGGATTTTTTAAAAACTGCTATAGATTTCCACTCTGTAGAGTGGTGTATGAAAACAAACTAGGAATGAACTAGAATTCCATATTAGGAGGCAATAAGCCCTGGTGAAAATAAGACAAAATGTACAAACTAACATCCAACTATGATTTCAAATTGTAGTTCGATGCTAAAATACAGTTTAAAGTATGAAATTCAGCTTCAAATAAAGCGTAAGTAAACAAAACAATCCTGATATGGTATTTTGGCCTGGGTTATATGGAATATGAACATTGATTTGTGCCTTAGATTGTAAGCCGCCCTGAGTCTTCAGAGAAGGGCGGGATATAAATGGGATTTAAAAAAAAGTCAGAATGGAGACCTTAAACCACATTTAAGAAAAACCCATGTACTAAATTTGGCCAAGACTCTGCAAGTTGTAAATATTTTTTAAAACAAACAGATCCTGACATATTATATATGAATATAGACAATGTGATTTGCTTTTAAATAAACTTGCATAATTTTGGGCACTAAGATTAATTTAACAATTTGATCTAATGCACCGTTGGTTGGTGATTAAACATACAATTTTTAAATTTAAAAAAAAAATGTCTCCAAACTGTATTTGCCAATATGAGGAAGACCCAGATTGTTGAGGGTGATATTCTGACATTGTAAACTGCCCAGAGAGTGCTATAAAGCACTATGGGGAGGTATATAAATCTAAGTGCTGTTGCTTGATATTGGTACTAAGTCACTTTGTGATTAGGTTTAGCATGTCGTTCAGAGACCAGTACAGACAACCTCAGCAACTAATATTTGATGGTCTGCCCTCCCCAGTTACATCTACCATCAGAGCGGGAAAGCAGGGTATGTTATAGGTCCCATATATACACTAGAGAAATACATCTAGTGGGATCATTTTACTGACAGGGAGTATGGGCTGAGGGTTTATGGGCTTTTGACTGTGGATTTTAAATTTTATAAGCTGCCCGGAATCAATGTAAGATAGGCAGCCATATACATTTGTTTAATAAATAATAATAATCAAAATCACAGTTTATTTTTAGTTAACAAATTGTACTTATAGTTCTACATATTGTCTGACCTGGGCACGGTCAACCATTTACTGTTGACCCCATTCTTGTTGACAAGTTAAAGGTAAAGGTAAAGGTTCCCCCGCACATGCGTGCTAGTCGTTTCCGACTCTAGGGGCCGGTGCTCATCTCCGTGTGAAAGCCGAAGAGCCAGCGCTTGTCCTAGGACGTCTCCGTGGTCATGTGGCCGGCATGACTAGACGCCAAAGGCGCACGGAACGCTGTTACCTTCCCACCGTGGTGGTCCCTATTTTTCTACTTGCATTTTTACGTGCTTTCGAACTGCTAGGTTGGCAGAAGCTGGGACGAGTAACAGGCGCTCACTCTGTTACGCGGCACTCGGGATTCGACCCGCCAAACTGCCGACCATCTGATCGACAAGCTCAGCGTCCTAACCCACTGAGCCACCGCGTCCCTTGTTGACAAGTTACAAACAGTTAATTTCTCCTTCCAATCACCTAATATAAACCTGGTTGATAGATAAACCCGAGGACATAAATGTAAATAATATAAATGGACTGATTGCTATAAAAATGCTATGAATTACTATGAATAATGAAATACTCAAATAATCAAATGAAAACACACATATAAAAAAACACACACAGAGAGAGAGAGAGAGAGAGAGAGAGACAGACAGACAGACAGACAGATAGATAGATATAGAGATAGATAGATAGATAGATAGATAGATAGATAGATAGATAGATAGATAGATAGAGATATATTACTTTGAAAGATTACACTAAAAAAGGAAAAATGAAAGTTTTCATTATCTTACAGAATATCTTCCGAGAGCAAGGAACAATCACTAGAATTATAGCTGTAGATGATAGAGCCGTTGTATTCTAAGAATGGAAGGTTATCTTCCAGGACACTCGGTTGGAATGAATTTTTCTGTTTCATAAAAATGTGAAAGACAACTTGGTTTATAATTTGAAGAATATACAATGGGTTGCTAATATTAGCATACATAACATATTAGTCCTTTCCAACTTAGTAGAAAATATCAACTTGATTGTTAATGGTAGCCAAATGAGAGTTGATAAGAGAGTACCGTATATACTTGAATATAAGCCGACTCGAATATAAGCCGAGACCCCTAATTTTACCCCCCAAAAATGGAAAAAGTTGGTGACTCGAGTATAAGCCGAGGCTGGGAAATGCAGCAGCTCACCTTATGCTCCTCTCCAGAGATCTTCCCTCAGCAGCGGCCGGCAAAGTAGCTCGCACGCGAAACAAGCCCGGCAGAGGAGCTGGAGCGGCGAGCAGAGGCGCCCGGCCCAGATCCTGCAAGGCCCGGCCGAGACGCGCCCCCAGCAGCGGAGCTGCTCCGGCTCCTCTGCCGGGCTTGTTTTGCATGTGAGCTACTTTGCCTGATGCTGAGAAGACCCGCTTGGGCACTCGGGTTGGTGTCAGTCTCCGCAGGCCCTTCTCGTTTCCAGGAACGTCAAGCGCGCTTGGCTCTCCACCCCCACGGCAGGGCAGGGCAGGGCAGAGACTTGCTCGCCCTTCTGACGGCCCTGAAGAGAAACAAAGGGCTTGCAAACTCCCCGCGAGAAGCTGGGCGAAGCGCGCGGCTGGGCGAGTGTGTGCCTGCGCGCGTATTTACGAAAGAAACGCTCCGAGAGTTCTTCTTTCTCCGCCCCCTTGGGGGGAACTCTAGCGACTGCTGTAGCCGCGCTTCTCTTCTCGGCTCCGAAAATAGGGATTTCTACTCTCTCTCTCTCTCTCTCCCCTCCCCACCCCGCATTCTCCTGCCTCTTCGATTGCGACAATAAAAGGGCGAAGGGTGCGCTGGTTTCTTCCTCCCCCCCTCCCCTCCCCTCCCCGATTGTCAGGTGAGGCAGCTGGAGGTCTGGCCGGGAGATTGTAGCCGTTTTGAAACGCCGCGTCTTGAAACGCCCGATCAGCTGATTTTCGGGTGGAAGAGCCGCGGCTTGAATCTGTTTGCATCTGCCTGAATTAGACCGAAACGGCCTGAATTTGACCAGAGTTGCTTTGTAATGGCTGGAGGAACTGCAGAGGAGGTCTTGCCGGGAGATTGTGGCCGTTTTGAAACGCCGCGGCTTGAAACGCCCGATCAGCTGATTTTCGGGGCGGAAAGAGCCACGGCTTGAATCTGCTTGTATTTGTTTGAACTTAACCAGAAACGGCTCGTAATGGCTGGAGGAACTGCGGAGGGAGTGAATGCTCCAGCCTGGAATATTTGGAAAGGCTGGGGGAACCGGATGAACTGCAGCTTAAGCGACTGTTGCCGGAGGAGCCATGGCTTGAAACGCCCCAGTTTTGGGGCAGCGTTTGCTTGTTCCCTCCCTCCCTCCCTCCCCTTTCCCTCCTCTCTAAATCCTTCCTTCCTTCCTTCCTTCCTTCCTCCCTCCCTCCCCTTTCCCTCCTCTCTAAATCCTTCCTTCCTTCCTTCCTTCCTTCCTTCCTTCCTTCCTTCCTTCCTTCCTTCCCCAGCCCTAATCCGGAAAGTGGAAGGAAAGAAGAGTAAAGGCTGGGCGGAGGAGGAGGGGAAGTTTAAAAAGGGGGCGGCGTTCCCTTTAAAAAGCCGCCCGCCACGCCGCGCTCCCTCGCAGCACTCGCGGCGGCTGGCTTCTTGGCTCCCGGTCTCCCCCAGGCTTCCCGGCTGTGATTGGCGAGCGAGCCTCCCGAGCTCCGGCGGCCGTGACATCAGCAGAAGCGGAGCAAGCAAAAGCGAAGGGGGAAGGAAGTTCACCAGCAGCACCTCGAGCCCGCTCCAAGCGCTGGCGGACGCAGAGCCGAAAGAGAAGCAGCATCTCTGCGCGCCCGGGCTGCTGGGGTGAAGTTGCAGCCGCCGCACCAACCAGCTCCTATTTACAGCCACCCATCCGAGAGAAAAGCGGCTGTCGGTGCTTCGTCGGCCTTGATCCGGGACGCAGCCTGACCTCCCCTCGTCCCGGGAGACTCTCGCTTCCCCCCACCCCCCACCCTCCCTACATCCCGAGCCTTCCAGATCTTCGCCTGCCTACTCGCGAGCAGGCATGTTTTCCAGCCAATCCGGGCCTGGGAGCAGGGCGCCGGCGGCACGTCCACTTTCCCCGCACTCTCCGTTCAGTGCTTCTTCCACCCCACCCCACCCCACCTCACCCCTCCCCGCAAAAGATGCCGGGGTCGACAGCGTTTTTTCTACCCGGAACAAGCAAACACGCAGGCAACCCTGCACTATTCAGCTCAGTGAAGTCACGCTTGAAAGGCTTGAAACGCCCGATCAGCTGATTTTCGGGGCGGAAAGCGTGCGGTGTTGTTGTGTTTCTTTTCCTCCCCCCGAAAGTGAACGGCAGCTTTCCGTACTAGTGTATTGGCATGTCAAGACACCAGCACAAAGACCAAGGTACAAGCAGCCCTCCTTCAGTCATTATTGAAACATTTGATCAGCCCAACTTTTTCTTCTTATTATTATTATTATTAAATCTGTTTTTTAACCAAGCGTGACTTCACTGAGCTGAATAGTGCAGGGTTGCCTGCGTGTTTGCTTGTTCCGGGTAGAAAAAACGCTGTCGACCCCGGCATCTTTTGCGGGGAGGGGTGAGGTGGGGTGGGGTGGAGAAAGCAGTTTGCGAAGCAGCCGAAATGGGGGTGTCAAGCCGACCAGGAGGAGGAAGAAGAAGAAGAGGAGGAGGAGGAGGAGGAGTGGGGGGCACGCGGCGATCCCGCTTCGCTGCTTTCGCCCAGCGCCCTTTTCCGACGTCCACATCACTCCAGGCTCAAAGGGCGCCGTCTGAACGGAGAGTGCGGGGAAAGTGGACGTGCCGCCGGCGCCCTGCTCCCAGGCCCGGATTGGCTGGAAAACATGCCTGCTCGCGAGTAGGCAGGCGAAGATCTGGAAGGCTCGGGATGTAGGGAGGGTGGGGGGTGGGGGAAGCGAGAGTCTCCCGGGACGAGGGGAGGTCAGGCTGCGTCCCGGATCAAGGCCGACGAAGCACCGACAGCCGCTTTTCTCTCGGATGGGTGGCTGTAAATAGGAGCTGGTTGGTGCGGCAGCTGCAACTTCACCCCAGCAGCCCGGGCGCGCAGAGATGCTGCTTCACTTTCGGCTCCGCGTCCGCCAGCGCTTGGAGCGGGCTCGAGGTGCTGCTGGTGAACTTCCTTCCCCCTTCGCTTTTGCTTGCTCCGCTTCTGCTGATGTCACGGCCGCCGGAGCTCGGGAGGCTCGCTCGCCAATCACAGCCGGGAAGCCTGGGGGAGACCGGGAGCCAAGAAGAATCGGAGGAACGGAGACCCGGCGACGTTTGGGGAGGTTTGGGCGCCTCCCCAAATATCCCCAAACGTCGCCGGGTCTCCGTTCCTCTGCCCCCTGCCTGCCTGCTTCTTTCCGCTGTGGAAAGAAGCAGGCAGGCAGGGCGCAGAGGAACGGAGACCCGGCGACGTTTGGGGATATTTGGGGAGGCGCCCAAACCTCCCCAAACGTCGCCGGGTCTCCGTTCCTCCGCCCCCTGCCTGCCTGCTTCTTTCCGCTGTGGAAAGAAGCAGGCAGGCAGGGCGCAGAGGAACGGAGACCCGGCGACGTTTGGGGATATTTGGGGAGGCGCCCAAACCTCCCCAAACGTCGCCGGGTCTCCGTTCCTCCGCCCCCTGCCTGCCTGCTTCTTTCCGCTGTGGAAAGAAGCAGGCAGGCAGGGCGCAGAGGAACGGAGACCCGGCGACGTTTGGGGATATTTGGGGAGGCGCCCAAACCTCCCCAAACGTCGCCGGGTCTCCGTTCCTCCGCCCCCTGCCTGCCTGCTTCTTTCCGCTGTGGAAAGAAGCAGGCAGGCAGGGCGCAGAGGAACGGAGACCCGGCGACGTTTGGGGATATTTGGGGAGGCGCCCAAACCTCCCCAAACGTCGCCGGGTCTCCGTTCCTCCGCCCCCTGCCTGCCTGCTTCTTTCCGCTGTGGAAAGAAGCAGGCAGGCAGGGCGCAAACTCCCCAAACTTCGGCAGGTCTCCGGACGGCAGTGGCTTGGGAGAGGTGCGCGCGATCCCGGAAGCACCAAAGCCTCGGCCGCGCATAAGTCCTCGGTAAGTTTTTTTTGTTGACTGGAGTATAAGCCGAAGTGGGATTTTTCAGCCCAAAAAGTGGGCTGAAAAATTCGGCTTATACTCAAGTATATACGTAATTTTAATATGAAAAAGGTACAAATTCTATTTTAAAGCATATTAGTGTTTTGAATGTTGCTTATATAGATTAGGAGATTAACAAATAGATGGATCCACACACATTCTACCAAGAGAAGTTCTCAATTTATCAGAAACTGAAGAACACTGTAAAAATATTGCTAATAAAATCTATCTTAGCTAAAAAAAGAAATTACTAGAGCAAATACCCCCATAAGGACAATTTAAAAATCAATCTGAAAACATGATTGAAACCTCCCTGCAAAAATCAGTAATCCAATTATAAGTGGCCTTTTTATTTATTTATTTATTTATTTATTCGTTTTATATACCGCCCTTCTCCCGGAGGACTCAGGGCGGTGTACAGAGCAAAGTAAGTATACAGTAAACCAACAATAAAACAGATAAAACCCCAGATCTACAAATAAAACCCCAAATCTATCAGGCCAGGCCGGCTTGCTGGAATAGATAGGTTTTTAAATCTCGCCGAAAGGTGCGAAGGTCGGGGGCCATCCGGATTTCGGCTGGTAAGCGGTTCCAGAGGATTGGCGCACCCGAGAATGCTCTCCCCCTGGGGGTCACCAGCCGGCATTCTCTGACCGGTGGCACCCTGAGGAGGCCCTCTCTGTGGGAGCGCACAGGACGGAGGGGTGTTGACGCTGGCAGTAGGTGCTCCCGTAGGTAATCCGGACCCATGCCATGTAGGGCTTTGTATGTCATCACTAGCACCTTGAATTTCACCCGGAAGGCAACTGGAAGCCAGTGCAGCTCACGAAGCAGAGGTGTAATATGGGAGTATCGGGAAGCCCCCAAAAGCGTCCGTGCAGCTGCACTCTGTACCAGCTGAAGCTTCCGAGTGATTCTCAAGGGCAGCCCCATGTAAAGAGCGTTGCAGTAGTCAAGACGAGAGGTCACAAGTGAATGGGTCACAAGTGTACGTAAGGCATCCAGGTCCAGATAGGGTCGTAGCTGGCGCACCAGACGAATCTGAGTGAAAGCCCCCCTAGTCACAGCTCCTATGTGATCTTCTAAGGAGAGCTGTGAATCTAGGAGGACACCCAGGTTGCGAGCCCTATCTACGGGGGGCAGTAACTCGCCCCCAATATTAAGGGATGGAATACTGTGAATATCCTGACATGCCGGTGTGTACAGCCATTCAGTCTTGTCTGGGTTGAGTTGAAGCCTGTTCCTCCCCATCCATTCCCGGACCGCTTCCAGGCAACGGGACATCACGTCAAGGGCATCACTGATGTGGTTTGGGGTCGAGATGAAAAGCTGGGTGTCATCAGCATACTGATGATAACCCACTCCAAAACCACGGATGATCTCACCTAGCGGCTTCATATAGATGTTAAACAGGAGAGGTGAGAGGACCGACCCCTGAGGAACTCCATAAATGAGAGGCCTCGGGGTCGATCTCTGGTCACCCGCCAACACCCACTGTGAACGTTCTAGAAGGTAGGAGGAGAACCACTGAAGAACAGTGCCTCCCACTCCCAATCTCCTGAGACGCCGAAGTAAGATACCATGGTCGATGGTATCAAAAGCCGCAGAGAGGTCTAATAGGACCAGGACAGAGGAATGACCCGTCCCGAGCCCGCCAGAGATTATTCATCAGAGCGACCAATGCCGTCTCCGTGCTGTGTCCGGGCCTGAAACCCGATTGGTACGGGTCTAGATAATCAGTATCTTCTAGGAACAGAGGAAGCTGATGCGCCACTACGCTCTCAACAACCTTCGCAAGAAAGCGAAGGTTGGAGACCGGGCGAAAGTTGTTTAAAACAGCTGGGTCCAGGTAAGGCTTTTTGAGGAGGGTCTCACCACCGCTTCTTTCAAGGCTGCGGGGAAACTGCCCTCTTTCAATGAAGCAGTTACCACTGCATGGATCCAGCCTCGTGTCCCATCCCGAGCCGAATAAACCAGCCAGGAGGGGCACGGGTCCAATAAGGATGTAGTGGAGCTTAGCTTCCTCATGATCCTTTCTACCTCGTCCAGAGTCACAGGATCGAACTCTTCCCAGATAACATCAACAAGACTGTCCATGTTCTCATCGTCAGACTCTGCCCAGTTGGAATCCAGACTGGTCCGGATCCGAGTGATTTTGTCCAGCAGATGTTGGCTAAATTCCTCAGCACGACCCTGCAAGGGATCCTCCTTCACCTCTAGATTAAGGAGGGAGCGGGTCACCCTAAACAGGGCGGTCGGGCGATTATCTGCGGACGCAATAAGGGCAGCAAAGTAATTAGACCTTGCCCTCCTTAGCGCCGCGAGATAAGACCTCGTAAAGGACCTTAGTCGCGATCGGTCGGATTCGGATCGGCTGGATCTCCAACAGCTCTCTAGGCCCCGTCTCTGCCGTTTCATCTCCCGGAGCTCCGTAGAAAACCATGGAGCCCACTGGGATCTGCAACGGGTCAGGGGCCGCATGGGTACAACTCGGTCGAGTGCTTCTGTGGCTGCCTTTTCCCAGGCTTCCACCATGGCACTGGCCGAGCTATGAGCAAAGGAGGCAGGTGGGGGGCCAAGCGCTGTTTGGAACCGCCCAGGGTCCATAAGCCACCTGGGGCGGTACCATTTCATTAGTTCAGTAACCCCACGACGGGGAGTGGCAAAGCGGAAGGTCAGCCGCAGGAGATGATGATCTGTCCATGACAGGGGCGTAACAATTGGAGAGCCCCCACCCAGATCATCTAACCACTGTCCAGATAGGAAAATCAAATCGAGCATGTGTCCTCCTACATGAGTTGGGCCCTGGATTATCTGCGTCAGGTCCATGGCCGTCATGGAAGCCATGAACTCCCGAGCCAACTCAGATGATCTCCCCAGGGATGGTAAGTTGAAGTCACCCAAGATCATAATTTTGGGGAACTCAACCACCAGTCCCGAGAGGATGACAAGAAGCTCGGGCAGGGCTGCTGCTACGCGACTAGGTGAAAGGTACACTAGCAGCAAGCCCAACTGAGCCTTAGGGCCGCATCTAAGGAGGAGAGACTCACACCCGGCTATTTGGACAACAGTGGCCTCTCGCCTTTTGGCCTTTTGGTCTTTTGGCCTTTTGGATATTCCTGCAACTCAAAGTATTCCCGTTTAATGTCATCAAGCTAAAAACAGAACTGCAAAGAGCCAAATTAGTAGTTCTGAAAATTTCCATGCAAATTGGAAATTTGCCCAGAGGAGTTATCATTTCCCATGCTTTAAATTATTATAAGAGCCAAGCATATATTCTGATTTTCTACCTTTTTGTCATCCACAGTATCTTCTCTGTTTGGTTCTGTCATCCATAGGGGAAGTTTATTTGATGGAGAATCCATGTTCTATCAATTTATTCCTCTGCAAATGCACATGATCTGGAACAAGAGACATTTTTATTACCTTTCTTGGAACAATAAAAATACCTTAATTGCTAAAATATAGCATTCATAATGATTTTTCTTATTGTAAATTCATTCATGTTTTCTTACCCCCAGTAATCATGGCCGCTCCATCACTGGAGATGTTAGAGACTGGACATCCACCTGTCTGAGACGATATAGGTTCTCCTGCTCAAGCAGGGGGCTGGACTAGAAGACCTCCAAGGTCCCTTCCAGCTCTATTCTATTCTATTCTCATTGTAAATTCATCTTCGGCAGAAGGACACCTGTTTGAACACTCTCTTTCACTTCCGATAAGCAAGAATGAGAAAAATTGAAAGGATAAGAAAGTGAAGAATGCAGCTATAAATAGTAGGTCAATCACCTATTGACCTGTCATCCAGAATGCTTGTTATGGTATAAATTGGTCTATTTTGAGGAAGAAAGAGTGTTCTGGTTGCTATTATTATATTTTTATCCTGCCTTTTTATATATATAACTCAAGGCAGCAAATTTACCAAATACTACTTCCCCTATTTTCCCCCACAACAACAACCCTGTGAGGTGGGTTGGGCTGAGAAGGAGTGACTGGCCCAAAGTCATTCAGCCAGCTTTCATATTTAAGGCCAAGCTAGAACTCATTCTCCTGGTTTCTAGGCCAGCACGGCTAAGGAAAAAGAAAAAAAATCTGTTCAGAAGAGCCTCTTCGCTTGGTTTCAGTTGAAGAAATACACTGAAAATGACAAACAAGTGCTAACTTTAGAACATGTAACGTGAGTATGGATGGCTAGTGATGCCAGGTAATTTCACATGCAAATATAAGCGTTTAAACAAAAGCTAACTATCCTAATAGCGGCGCTGGAAGTAAAAGAAACTCACCTCACCCCGAAATTCCCCCACCGCCCAGCGCCCTAGGAAAAAAGTTCTCTCTCAATCGCTTTCCCGCCAGACGCACGAGAAAATCATCATCCGTAGTCAACACTTATCGTCGCGATGAAAATACGTCACGAGCCGCCATACTCCTCCTCCTCCCCCCCCCCCGCCTTTCTTTCCGGCTGCTGTCAACTGTAGAAGGTGAAATGAGGTGAAGCGCATGCGCAGAAAAGCTTCCGCGCCCGCCAGCCGCCGGCAACGCAGGACATTCTGGGAGATGTAGTTTATAATTTTTGGGAAGAAAGGTAGGCGGGGGGGGGGGAAGACGGGTCGCTTCAAAGTAGGAGGGAGAAAAGGGATTCCTCTTCTCCGCCCGGTACGCTGTTTTTTTTTTTTCCTCGTTCTCTTGCGGGCGGGGCGGTTGAGGTCGGCTGGCGCGCGTCGAGCACGGAGCAGCGGCTTGGAGGAGGGCGAAGAAGCGGGCGGCGATAGGACCCGCCCGATCGCTGGAGCGCTCATCCCGCTCTCGGAGAGGCTGCCGCGCGGGGAAGGCGAGCGCTGCAGGGGCCAGGGCGGAGAGCGGCCGCGGCTGGTTGAGAAGCAAGTCGGCGAGAGGCAGTCGAAGGGATGGAGTAAGTGTCCGACCGCCCTCCGCCGTGCGGTTTTATTTTTTATTTTTTGGGTTTTCCTTCTGGCTAACTCCCCCCCCCCCCCAAAAAAAAAACCCGCCCCGGCTCAATTGCGTGTCATGGCGCCCGAAGGGGCCGTCGGTGCAATTTCTACGGGCGACCATATTTTTTTATTTTAATTCCATTTATATCCCGCCCTTCTCCGAAGACTCAGGGCGGCTTACAAGCTTAGCAGTAGCCTTCATTCTATGCATATGCCTGCTTATTATTAGGGCTTTCACACACACACACACAAGCGGCATTATTACCAAGTCAGCTTAATTGCCCCCAAGAATCTGGGTCCTCATTTTACCTACCTCGGAAGGATGGAAGGCTGAGTCAACCTTGAGCCTGGTGGGACTCGAACCTGCACTAATTGCAGGCAGCTGGTGTTGCTTAAGGAGGCATCAGCCCACTGCTCCACCAAGGCTCTTGTTGACCATAGGGTGCGGGCTGTGGGGAGGGGGGAGCCGCGGGGGGGGGAGAACGGGAAGACTCCCCTAGAATTAGGCTGTCGGTTTAATGGGGAAGGAAGATGCTCGTCGTGGCAGGCGTAAGGCGAGAGGTCTCTCGAGCCGACCAGGCTTCGCGGTGGCGCGAAGGCCCGTTTGGCAAAGGTCGGTCCTGTCCTGTTTCTCTCTGACGGGTCTTGCCTCCTTTCTCCCCCCCCCCCCCCCGCCTCACACTTCCACGCGCGGGCATGCAACGCCCGCGAAAGGCAGCTCGGGCTCCATCCAGCAGGAAAGCCAGACGTTCAGCAGCTGGCCGAGCGAAGGCTTCCAAACACGGGAAGGGAATCGGGGCTTGTCGAGCGAATTCCCCCAAGCACAGGACCGATGCTGTAACGCAGGATGCGGACGTGTTAAACGTTACCCGGTGAAAATAATAAGTCTCCTATACTCTCGAGCTGTGTGTTTCGTGGCAGGAGAAGCTTCCCCTTCCCTGACCACGGTTTGTTTTTTTATTTATTTATTTATTTATTTATTTATTTATTTATTTATTTATTTATTTATTTATTTATTTATTTATGGGACTTATATCCCATTAATAGAGCCTTGGTGGAGCAGTGGGCTAATGCCTCCTTAAGTAACACCAGCTGCCTGCAATTAGTTCAGGTTCGAGTCCCACCAGGCTCAAGGTTGACTCAGCCTTCCATCCTTCCGAGGGAGGTAAAATGAGGACCCAGATTGTTGGGGGCAATTAAGCTGACTTTGTAATAATGCCGCTTGGGGGGGGGCTGAAAGCCCTAATAAGCAGGCATATTTATTTATTTATTTATTTATTTATTTATTTATTTATTTATGGGACTTATATCCCATTAATAGAGCCTTGGTGGAGCAGTGGGCTAATGCCTCCTTAAGTAACCCCAGCTGCCTGCAATTAGTGCAGGTTCGAGTCCCACCAGGCTCAAGGTTGACTCAGCCTTCCATCCTTCCGAGGGAGGTAAAATGAGGACCCAGATTGTTGGGGGCAATTAAGCTGACTTTGTAATAATGCCGCTTGGGGGGGGGCTGAAAGCCCTAATAAGCAGGCATATTTATTTATTTATTTATTTATTTATTTATTTATTTATTTATTTATTTATTTATTTATTTATTTATTTATGGGACTTATATCCCATTAATAGAGCCTTGGTGGAGCAGTGGGCTAATGCCTCCTTAAGTAACCCCAGCTGCCTGCAATTAGTGCAGGTTCGACTCCCACCAGGCTCAAGGTTGACTCAGCCTTCCATCCTTCCCAGGTAGGTAAAATGAGGACCCAGATTGTTGGGAGGCAATTAAGCTGACTTGGTAATAATGCCGCTTGGGGGGGGGGTGTATGTGAAAGCCCTAATAATAAGCAGGCATACACATAGAATGAAGGCTACTGCTAAGCTTGTAAGCCGCCCTGAGTCTTCGGAGAAGGGCGGGATATAAATGGAATTAAAATAAAAAAATAAAAAAATCCCACCCTATCTCCCTGAGGGACTCAGGGCGGTTAACAACAACAAAAATTTAAAGGTCTCTTGTACAGTAAATTAAAATTAAAAATTGAAATAAATGAAAGATTAGTGTTAAAATTGTAAACATAATTAAAATCCCTGTCGTCAGTCCAGGTCAGCCAGGTGGAAAAGGGAGTGTTTTGAGGCCGCGGCGAAAGGACTGGAGATCTGGGGCCATCCGAAGCTCAGGGGGCAGCTGGTTCCACAGGGCAGGCGCTCCCACAGAGAAGGCTCTTCCCCTGGGGGTCGCAAGCCGACATTGTCTGGCCAACGGTACCTTGAGGAGGCCTTCTCTAATACTGCTGGCAGGGCTTTTTTTTCTCATAGAACGCCCAGAACGGAGTTCCGGCACCTTTTTTGGATGGAACCTTGTAGGGTAGGTAGGCAAGGCAAGTTGTATGACATGTGTGAGTCCCGGCACCTTTTTCTTTTACAAAAAAAAGCACTGACTGCTGGTATTATATTTGTGGCACCCAGGAGCAGGGCTAGTAAGGGGTGGGAAAAGGCAAAGCCCTGTTTCTTTTAAAAATGTATTCTGTGCCTTTAACAGACATTCAGCACATGATTTTCTACAAGAACTCCTCCCCGTTCCTCTTCCTTCCTTCCTTTCCCCCCCCCCCCCCATTTCTATGTACCAGGCTAAGAAACGAAAGTGTTAGAAATAACTTTCTAGGGAAATTAATTATGGGCAGAGAGGCCATTGCCAGGAAAGCAAAATGGATCTCCTGGATGTCTATGGTGTTATGCATCTTTGTTATATATTTGTTATTTTCAGTTGATGGTTAAAGATGGAGAGAGGCAGAGGAGGAGGAGGAGGAAGGAGTGTGGGGGGCTCTGGCCTACACAGGAGCATTTACTCCCAGTCCCAGCAGCAGTATCATTATCCTGCCTCCTCTTCTCAGGCGGGCTGCATGGAAATCCAGGAGCTGGCATCCAAAAGAGTGGACATCCAAAAAAAGAGATTTTACCTGGATGTGAAGCAAAGTTCCCGAGGTCGTTTTCTGAAGATAGCTGAAGTCTGGATAGGAAGAGGCAGGCAGGACAATATCAGAAAAAGCAAGCTGACTCTATCTTTATCAGTAGCTTCTGAGCTGAAAGATTGCCTGGGTGATTTCATAGAACACTATGCCCATTTGGGCTTGAAAAGCAGCCAGACTCACCGGAATGACCATGCTAATGGCAAAGAACAAGATTCAAGAAGGCGGCAACACCATCAGCTACCCTCACCTCCAGCTTCAGTGGGATCTGAGGAACATCTTCACAGCGTCTTAAAAACTGAATATATTGAAAGAGATAATAGGAAATATTACCTAGACCTAAAGGAGAATCAACGTGGACGTTTCTTAAGGATTAGACAAACCTTGATTAGAGGACCTGGCATGATAGGATATTTTGGTCACAGTTTGGGGCAGGAACAGACTATTGTCCTTCCAGCACAGGGAATGATTGAATTCAGGGATGCTTTGGTCCAACTTATTGAAGAATATGGGGAAGGAGACATAGAAGAAAGGAGGAGTGGAGGGGATGATCCCCCTGAACTGCCAGAGGGGACTTCCTTCAGGGTGGACAACAAAAGGTTCTACTTTGATGTGGGATCTAACAGGTATGGTATTTTTTTGAAGGTAAGTGAAGTGAGGCCTCCATACCGTAACACCATAACTGTCCCATACAAAGCATGGACAAGATTTGGGGAAAACTTTATCAAGTATGAAGAGGAAATGAGGAGAATTTACAACGGCCATAAAGAGAAAAGAATGGATATCAGAGGGGA
The DNA here is from genome assembly GCF_947247035.1 of Vipera ursinii. Taxonomy (NCBI): domain Eukaryota; kingdom Metazoa; phylum Chordata; class Lepidosauria; order Squamata; family Viperidae; genus Vipera; species Vipera ursinii. The sequence goes on from NC_139513.1 coordinate 195,077,842, forward strand.
CAGTGGAGAAGAACAAGAGGGTCTTGATTAGAATGTTTTTCAATGGGCCAAGAATCAAAGCAGAGAAATGCCAGGAGGTACTGATATGTAATGGATGGAAGAAGTTGCCTTTCTTTTTGTAAGTTCTTCCCTGTTATTAGATAATTCCAATATGTGGGTCTGGTTTTCATGTTAAATTACACCCAGCAACTTCCCTGGTTTCTCATAGGAACAATTAATTACCCTGTGATTCTGGTTCTTAACCTCACAAGTTTATCAACTATGTATAATACCACTAACTCTGTTGTAATCTTTAAGAATATGTATAAGGTTTGTGTTGCAGTGTAATATGATGCAAATAAGCCAGATGGAATTAATGTGTTGTAATAGTAACCAAGAGCATTTATGACCAAAATTGACCTTTAAATTTTAAACGATTGTATTGGGAAAGGTATATTTAACTAAGTAAATCTGCTTGTTATGTTATGATAAAAATATTTTTAAGGGAGGAAGAATTGGCCAGTGATTAATTTCATGGGTACCTAATTTTAGGATAATCCAGTAATTTAAGTGATCCCCTCCAAAAGATTTATCTATGTTTAATGTTGATCATGTCATCCCTTCTGTATGGATTGTTGACATCTTGTGAGGAGAGCTTATTTAAATAGTACAAATTTCAAAACTATTTTTATATTTGTGGGGTTAAGTGGTTCTAGCAAGTTACTGTGATGTGGGAATTTGGTAGATGAACAATGGTTGGAATTACAATTCTAAACAGGAAGATTAAATGTCTACAGTGTGAAAAACATTAGAATAATTTCTGATTTAACTTAAAAGAAATACTTTGAGAGATTTTGGTGCATTTGTTAGTTGGTATCCTGCAGATCAGATTTCACATTGGTGCAATTGAAGTATTCAGTAATAGCTATCGATCTTATTTTGAAATCTTGGCTCTTAAATATTTATTCCAAATTATAACTGTATTTTTATTTTGCCAAGCATTAACCCATGTTTTTAAAAAAAAATCAAGATAATGACTGGAGAAGCCTGTGCTAGGCAGCTAATATGAGATTAATCATGAAACAGAAATGTAATATACATTTTGTTTGGCATAATTTAAAACTTCAATTATCTATATTTAAATGGGAATATAATCAACTGAATACAATGAAATGAAGTATAATATTGCATCAACATGGCAAGAATTTTAAATTGGAGTTCAGAGTGCCAAAGCTTTTGCTTTTGACCTTGATAACTGTGTAAGCTATTTCTACGTTGAAACCTAATACTTTTTCTTTAGAAGAACTGTATTGGTTGATTCAGGTTCAATATTCATTTCTTTTTTCATATCCAGGTGCTCTGCTAGCTAAGGAGCATGGTTTTCTAGTTTCAGCTGTATTCTTGGTATTTCCATTTCAGCATCATTTTAAAATTAGGCTGTGACCTCCTTTCTCAAAGATTGTTAGTGAAAGTGGAGATCATAGCCCTACATTTAATTTGGTGTGAAAAGTTGCCCTAATACTTTTATTTAGAAAGAAAAAAAAGATTGCACCAAAATCTTCAAAGGAACTTTAGAAATGTGTGCTCTAATTGTGACAAAGAAAAAGAAAATGTCACTGTTTTAGGTGATTTACCCAATATTTAGAAATTTGACCTAATGAGTGTTTGGCTGTTTCAGAAATAATTAATAATGTTTAACTTCAAACTCAAATCTAGTTTTAATTTTTCAATTACTAATGGTCTGTGGGCCAGAGCAAGTCATGAAAGATTCTAAGTAAATACTGGCATGAAAGTATATGTTCTAAGGAGGAAAAATAGAGGTCTAATGTGCTATTGTTGATTTGATAGCAGACTTGTAGTAAATTGTCTAAGCCTAAATTATCATTCCGCTGATTTGCTGATGCACATCCCAATGCCTGTAGTAATAGTGACGTCCAGTTATACAACATAGAATCCATGAATGTATGAATTCCTGATGCTCACATTTTCCCATCTCTTGCCTTTCTATTTTCCCTATTTCATTATATGTAACAGGTTTTGGGTTTTTGGTTGGTTTTTTTTTTAAAAAAACTTTCAATTGAAATATTTTTATGGAAACTTTACCTTATCAAATTTAATAGAAACAAACCTATTAATGTTCTATTTTTGGTGTTTCAAAAATGCATTTCTTCTGCATCTTTTTGTTTAGCAAATAGATAAAGGGTTATTTACCACTACAGTAAAAATGTGTATTACTTAATACACTGGCCTGTACAAGTTTGCACTACTTTATCTTGTTTTTGTATTGAGCCAGATAGTCAGCCGTTCCTGCTTATATTGCTGTCTTCCCCCCCCATCCCAAATTTGTGTATTCTTGTGCCACTAAATTCTTGTTTTCCTCTGTATATAGGCACAGATTGCCATGTTTTTCAAATCAACAAATGACTTAAATACAGATGTGAGCATCTGAGAGGGATTACACATGAGCGCCTTAAAATTACATACATACACACACACAATATGTGTGTGTGTGCATGTGTGTGTATACATACATATACATCTTTATCTTATTATTGGACATAACTGGATGTGTTTATATCTTTAAACCCAAGGATTATATGATCCAATTTATATTGGTAATAGTTGAAATGGTCATGTGGGAAAAAGTTTCTCTTTACATCTGACAGTACATGCACTTCTTTGGAAAGTGGCAATAACATGTTAAAAGCTTGCAGAAAGATCTGTTATGATGTAAAGAAATATTCTTTGCATCCCAAAAAATGCCATATCCCTTAAACTTGAGAAAAAACTTTAGCTTATTTGCACTAAAAAAGCGTGGCCAAAAACAATTCTAGGAGGGCAGGGTGGACATAATCAATTTGTACCTCTTAAATTATTTCTTCTCTCTTAAGAGAATTTTTATGTTAAAGCCCTGACCTCTCTTTTAAAACTGTATGGTCCAGACAGAAAGTCTGTCAGTTTTGTGATTTCATAATGATGCACTTTATACTTTAAAAATAATAGAAGCACATTTCTGATACTGGTCTGGTACAGTGTGTTTCAGTATAGTATAAAATGGTCTTCTGCATGCATGTCTGTCAGTGATTTGTTACAAGGACTAGATCAAATTATATGGGCGTGATCAAGAAGAATAGGCACTATATTACAACCAATTATGATATCAAGGTCATGTATTTTTTTAGAATGGTTGAGTCCTGCTCTCTCTGGATTTACATAATCAACATTCCTGAAACTCAAATACTTCAACGTATTTTTAAAGATTCCTGCAGCCTATGTAGCTTATTGGTTAAATAACTCTGTCTTATCTTTTAAACTTGCTGCATAATTCCTCTCTTCCTAAAAAGATTCTTTTAGGGATCTAGATTTTTGTGGCAGCTAAGAAAGTTGGTAGGAGGCAATGTGTATGACTGTACTTCATATAATGTAGCCTTTCCCCCAAACTTAAGTTAAACAGTAACATAACCTAAAGGCTATTATGACAGACTACTACCGTTTTATAAGAAATTTCCATAGTATAAATTCAGCTATCAGGAAATGAAAACTTTGCAGAAAGATTATTTAGATTATTTATGAACCATTTAGGTTCATTAGGTTATGAACCATTTAGGTTCATAAATATGGGAAGCAAATATCTCAGTGCTTCATAGGTATTATTTCACTTTAATAAAATACACAATTGTTGCTAGTGTTAACATAGCTTTTTCTTCATGTTTTTTTATTAAAATACCATTCAATTATTTTCTTTTATGCACTAATAGTTTTACCTTTGGCATCAGGTAAATAGGAAGTGCTATTAATTCCTTTTCTTAACTTAGGATGGAGTAGGAAGAAACTAGTCCATCTTAAGTTAACAGAAGACAGCCTGTGTCCCTTGACTTCCTTTTTTGCCATTGTTGAAGTCTGCTCTGACAAAGATTGTCCAAGATTGGAAACATAATTTCTTAACTTTTTCCATAAAGAAATTTGTAAGAACTACAATCTAAGCCCTATGTTATTTCACTTATAAAAGCGATTATTAAATATGTTGAGTATATGCCTTCTAGGTATGTAGATTTGCAATCCGTACCTTAATTAGTCTTAGGACAACTCTCCTAGATAATTTAACCTCAATTTATCTGTAAAACAGGTCCATGATTTTTTTTTAAAATTCTTTTTGGCTGAGAGAGGGCTTAGCAAACAGACTGGCTTGAACCATCTTTGTCCAGATATTTGCTCAGTTCCACAAATGGGAAAAAACCCCTATATACAAGATACAATGCATGCTTATAATTGTTTTAGTCATAACATCCTTTTTCCAATCATTAAAATCACTGCTAGCTGCTCCAATGTATACTATTCATGCATGTTTTTCTAGATGTATCAGTAACCAGCATCAATAGCCAATTTGTTCTGTATGCATCATTATACCTGCTTGCATCTAGCAAAGGACAGTGTGAACTTGGTTAGAAGCCTTAATACATTTGTTTGTACAAACATTGTTGACTGTATTATAAACGTGTCATATATATATATATATTCAAGAAGTTTCCATGAAGTTCATATCCTTTAGCTTCAAAAAGGCACGTTTGAAACGGCTGCTGTTAAAAAAAAACTATGAGATTTAGTTCACTGAGCTATGTGGTCTGTTGTTTGAGACTTTAATGTGTTTTTTTAAAAATATGATTGGATTTTGGTACAAAACATGGAGTCCATAGTCTCAGTGGAACTGAAAAATACAACAGCAAGAAAAAGTGATCTTAAAATAGAAAGGGCAGTATGAAGACTGAATATTTGACATTATACAGGCTTTACCAAGTGCACCGACAAAGTATCTCCACAAAGTATTGAAGCAGCTCTTGGGAAAGTCTTTGAAACAGTCCTGCTGAACCTTCAGCTGCCTTCAGTTTCTAAAGCATTAGTTTATTTTGCATATAACAAAGGATAAAACAATTTCTTTAATGCTTTAATTGCAGAGTTAAATTCTACTGGGTTATGTGAAATAAATATAATCCCCCAAATAGATAGAGAATAAAACACCCCTCTTTAAATATCCATTTGGAATGGGAATTGTACATGTTATGACAGTATGTCCTTGGTAGTAAAATTGTATTTCCCCATAAAAAAATAACTAGTATAGTTCAGGGCTATTAATTAACTTCATTATAAACCTTCAATTGGATAAATGAATGTAATTCTGTATTGTCCCATCATACTTTTATGACTGGTTATGTACATAGCATGTAACATTTAAATGTTTTTCATGGTTTCTGCTGATAAGTAGAATTACATTATCAACATGGCTGAAACTTAAATACTTCATATTTTTAAAGATTCCTGCAACCTGTATAGATATTGGTTAAATATCTCTCATATCTTATAATCCCTCTACTCCCAATTTTTTTTTAAGGATCTAGATGTTTGTGGCAGCTAGGCAAGTTGGTAGGAGCAATGTGTATGACTATATTGTATATGATATACCCACTCCCAAATCATAACTTTAAAAGCTATTATAATAGTTTTATTAAAACTATTAAATGAAATCAGTTTTTTCCATCTCATAATTTTCATCATCAGCTCTATTTTATAAATGCATTCAAATTATTATAAAATGAAATATGCTATTTATATAACATGGAAATCATTTTTGGGGGGGCTCTATGCCAAATTTCTATTTTCAGAACTGAAAAGTTGCCCATCTAGCAACAGTATGACTTTGCTAGTTTACTGTTCTTTTTAGCTAAAGTGCTCTTAGCTAGAAGAAAAGCTTGATTTAAATTATAATCATGGGCAATTTTCCTCTTTCCAATAATTCATAATGTGGTTTGTTTGATTTTGACTTAGTATGATTATGTAGTGAGTCATTATGGTTTATAAATTATGATATAGATTCACATTATTTGATCGCATTATGGTGAAAATAAATCATGGTTTAGTGTGTTGGGGATTTAGTGTGTTGGGGATTTAGCCAATATTCCCTGTCTTTCAAATCATGATTTAGACTAGAATAGGCAACCTGATAAGTTCAGATACCTTGGCTCACAATTCCCATTACTGCTTTTGTCCATAATGACTGAGGCCAAGCCCTGTTGGATTAAGTCTAAAAATTCAGTGAGATGCTATTTTGCTTATCTTTGATTAATTTGTTTAATATTTAATTAGTAAAAAGGGCTCTAGTAAAAAGGGTTAGTAAAAAGCCTTCTATGTATACTAGTATTCTATCATAATGCAGCTTGATTATTCAAAATTCCTATTTCTGGCAAAAAGTATGAGCTTGGTTTGAAGATATGAGATTGTATCTTACTGGATGGGGTATAAAACAATGTAATTTTCCAGAACCAAGCCAAATACCAAAAGAACTGAGGAACAAACACGTGGAATATTGATAAGTCAATCTTGGAAATACCGGTACCTAGTGATACCTGAGATACCTAGTGCCTTTCAGATGCTGCTGAATGCAACTCCTGACAGCCCCAGTCATTTTGGCCGAGTGAAAAGGATGTTGAGAGTTGTTTGGTAATATATGGGGACCATAACTTTATAGGAATTTTAGAGATTCAGAAATGTTATAGCTTTTCTTACAGATTTCTGGATCTTAAGCTTTAGCCACAAACTAATTTAATATTATTTTAATAATAAAACATGTAATCCTTTAAAACATCTACTGGGATTTCCAGGAGACAATGAACTCTAGACGTTAACTCCTTCACTAATAATATATGCCCTTTTGAAAACAGTTTCATGTACAGGTAGTCCTCATTTAGTGATTGCCTTGTTTAGTGCCCATTTGCAGTTAAGACAGCGGTGAAAAAAATAACTTCATGACCAGTCCCCACATTTATTACCTTTGCAAGTCTGTAAAGCAAAGGAAAGCTGAAGTAAGATCACAGTTGCACTTTCACTTGGGAACTATTTGGCTTAACGACTGAGTTGCCAGTTCTAATTGTGGTCACTAAACAAGGGCTACCTGTATTAAATATTCACTTTTTTAAAAAAAAGATGCAAGTACAAATCTTGAGAAAGCATTTGTGTTTTTCATATGAAACGTGAAAAGCAACTCCAGATAATAGTTAATTTAGAAATGAAAGATGGGACTTCATATCGAGTTACAGCTGCACAATTATTTCAAAATTCTCTTTTAAACAAAATATTTAGCTTCTCATCTCAATTTCCTTTATTTTTGGGGGGGAGGGGGGGAATGGTCCGTTTTAACGAAGCAGAACCAAGATAAAGTGAACCTGTTTCAGGTGATAAGAGCCAAGGCCTTGGATTACAGTAGTTATGTTTTTAATAAGGGTGGTTCCCCACCCGCATTGATAAAATCTAGCCCTGATTTGCTGAGCTGTGGTGAGGGTGATGCAAGAGGCTGAAGGCCAGGATATTTCCTGCTGAGCAGCTGTCAATTCACTGAAGAGTTGGGGAGAGAAAAAGCAAGCAGGCTGTATAATTGAGATCCGGAGGAAAGGGGAAAACTTTTATGAGGAGAAAAGCCTATGGAAAAGTTGCATGAAAAGAAGCAGTGAGGAAGATATCTTAGAAGACCTAGAACTGACAGAAGGAAAGAAGGTAGAATGAGGGGAGTTCTCTTGAAGGAGCAGGAGGGTGTGTGGCCAAAAAAGAAAAAAAGTTAGAAGTCCAGAGGAATCAGTAACTTTCTAAAAAGATAAGGTGGTGCTACAAGGAAGGAAAAGTGGAGGTTTCCTGTAAGAAAATGAAAATAATTGGTCACAATTAGGATTTGAATTCTCTTAAACTAGATAACCTTAGGTTCGTTATAAAGAAAAATTAAGCTGTATTTGCTCACTCTATGGTATGAAGTATTAAAGTACCATAAGCGTAGCCCTAGGATATGCTGACTAAAACAAAACATGAACATTAGTGCTGCTTCCAACAGAAAGGCCCTCTCATAATCCACGGCCAATACTCTTAACAGAGTAGTTAATGCCCACAATTGTGTGGTTTTTTCAGTGACTATTGGTGAATTATTGCTACTGGAAGAATCTTGCAGTAAAAGTAGACATTTACAGAAAGTTTGCTAGGTTGTACCTTTTGCATGTAAATCGATTTCCTCTGGGTAAACTGAATACATGTTAAGTAACATCCTTACATTTTCCTCATTAGATTTCTTTGATGTATATTGCAAGGCACTTAAGTACAGTGGAACACAATCAGGACTAGGAAAGAAGGCTGTTTATTTTTCAGTTTGTACTGAAAAAGCATGGTAATTTTTAATTTTTCAAAAGGGTGTACAAAATTTTACAAATGTTAAGTCAGATTCAGTTCCCCTTATTTAATACATAAATAGGTCTGATGTAGCACTTGGAAAAAGTGCAGGAATGTCTGTTAAGGAAAAGCTACAATGATGCAAAAGGCCTAGTGAAAGAGAAAATTCATTCTTTTCTTTGGTAGTCATTACTGTGCACATACCTTTCTTACAGTAGAAAGTTACTGTGCTTGTCAATAGATAATCAAAATAATTGCAAAGATTGCAAGGTATCTTCTACCTGTATGATAGTGCTGTCCCTGTAATTGGGGATATAGAAGAGACTTGGTTGTTCTTGCATCAGAGCTTGCTATACTATCACTTGATTGATAATCTCAAAAGCAGCTATGTCAGTATCGGAATAGTTTAGATCAGTGGCGTAGCGTGGGGGGTGCAGGGGGGGCCAGCCACACCGGGCGCAACATCTGGGGGGGCGCATTAGATGCATTTTACTTTAATTACATCAGTATTTTCATAACAAACATGTGCTTAGGGGGTAAGGGTTTCTTTAACTAATCTAGTGGAAGAGACTCGAGTGCTAAAATCCACGGGTTAGGGGGTGCAAATTACTTGCCTTGCCCCGGGTGCTGACAACCCACGCTACGCCACTGGTTTAGATATATAGATAGATATCACTAGATAAATACCTTTAAGGCAGAATAAATTTTTGGAACCTTTTATAAACATAACAATATTTCCTTTCTGGAAGTTTCTTCAGAATATAGGAAGAATCTTATTCACAATGCAGTTGTTTATTTTTGCAGTTTGCCCTGCACACTTTTTCTAAGAGTTACCAAGTCTGCAGAAGGAGTTGTAACCATGCAGTACTTACTTACTCTGCACAAATCTTTGTCACAGTAAGCTTGGTTGAGTTTAAATAGAGTTGGCTTGTTGCTGTACTTAGCAGATTAAAAAAATTAATTCACAGATACTCTGCAAAAGCAATTGCCCAGTAACAGATTATTCAATTTCAGTTAACAGATGGAAAATTTCCATTTCTGAAAGTTCTCGCCCACAGCAATTCTTCATGAAAATCTTTGTTTATACTTCAAGATAAAATAGCCACCAAACCTCTACCAAGATTAGGCCTCTTTTGTTAGAGAAGGACTGTAATTGAACAATCTTCCTTCCACTCCTTCATTAACTACCTTTCTAGGAAACTGAATACTCTGGCAGTCAAAAAGATTTACTATCTGGCAGTATTACAAATGTTTCCGCCATCAGAAATCATAGATTTCAGTTTTCTATGCAGAAATATATCTTTTGTCAGAAAAAAAATTAAAAATGAACTAATATTCCATCAACTAAGCATTGGAAGAGTAACAACTTACCCAACAAAAGGAAATAAACATGAGCCATAACTTCTGACTCCAGTATAGGATGCTATATTTTACATAATTCCTCTGTTTAATCCCTTCTTCCAACATCTTATTCTATAACAGACTATTGAAAAAAAGGGGGGGAAATAGTTGGGCACTGTAATGTGGAAATATTTCAAATTTTAAAATAGAACACCTGAGCAATGATTATAAAAAGTAGTACTGTACTACATAGATCATTGAAGTATCAAAGCTACAGTGCTACGATATACCGGTAAATGACCTCAGTTTTTTATTTTTTTAGAAAAATGTTAGAAGGAACTATTTACTGTACTTGGCTGATATACTGCTCATTCCTAAAGGGAATAATAAAAATGTCGACATAAATTAATACCCAGAAATGTCAAGTACCTATAAAAAGATAACAAAAAGAATTAAAATGCCCTGCCGCTATGCACTTCACCTTCAGCTATGGCACAGTGTCCTCCCTTGCAACACTAGTGGCTGAATGTGTAAATTGAAAAATCTTATTTCATAGAAAAGCTAGTAAGAGTGTGAAAGTTTAACAGTGTTAAACAGTGACCATTCACACATTAAAGATATTATTTATTTTCAAATAAGACTGATGCATCATGTCATTTTGTAAAGCGAACCTCTCAGTCTTTTTCAATCTTTCCTTTTATAGCATAGCAGGTTTGATGTAAGAAAAAAAATGATTAAAGCAACCCTTAAATAGAAATTTTAGGATACAATTTCTGTAATTTTAACTTGCCGAGCCAAGCTCTTGCAATTTGAAAAAACTGCATAAATTATTTTTTAAGGATGTAATTGCTACTAGTCTTTATAGACTCACTCTACTTGCATTGATTCTTACAGTGCTCAGTGTAGGGAGTGGTCTTTTTGGGTGTAGGCATTACAAAATACACAAGAAATTCTTAGATTTTAATTTCTCTAGATTTATTAAATTTAATGTATTTATTAAAACCTGAATGAGTAACTGGTACTCTGCACTATAGAAACAACAGACAGATAATGTTACAATCCGTCTGTTTGCCCATAGAGCAGCAAGATGTTTCTTGTATTGTACTTGGCATTTCCAATTACAGGCCTTTTGTTTCTTTTACGTTTGAAATAACATCCTGATTTAACCCTTCTGAAAGAAATAAAAATGTTGGTATGAAGTGTGTAGAAGCAAAGAGACACACTAACATCTTGATAGAATTTCTTGTGCTTGCTGGCTCAGCTTCTAATACATTTATGGAGTAAAGGACAGGACATATAAAGAAAATAACTACTTACAAGAAAGTGTTGTTTCCATTTTTATTTTTTTTTATTTTTTACATGAATGAAATTACATTAACTTCAGTAAGAGTGCACTCATGCAAGTAGTCTCAACTTAATAACCACAAGAGGGACCAGGTCATTTGTTTTTAAATGGTGTGGTCATTAAGATGTCACATTAAGACTGTGACTTGCAACATTCTTTCCCAGCTTCCCACTGATGTTGGTTGTCAGAAACCAGCTGGGAAATCACAAATGGCAATCATGTGAGCGTGTGATGTTGCAACTATGTGTCACAGTCCTGTGTCTGAAAGGATATTGCAATTGTTGCAAGTGCAAGGACCAGTCGTAACTCTGAATGGTCACTAAACAAATGGTTCTAAGATGAGGACTACCTGTAATGTGATAATTAGCTATTCATTATTCTAGTCATCACGAAGAACCTTAATGTATAAGCAAGTAAGTGTTTTGTAAGGATAGAGACTGTTTTTTAAATAGCATAGCCTTATAATGGCTTTTCTGCAAACAACATGATAAAGCCAGTGAATAAGTCTCTTGCTAATGTTTGGCAGCCTGCAAGGACTTTTCAGCTAGAGGTGTGTCTTCATAATAGCACAGATATGAGAAAGGTAATAAATCCTCATACTTTTATTTTCTGTCTTCTGTGATGGTTTATGGATCTGTATTATATTGTAATGTAAGCGTGTACATAAATGCACTCTGAACAATGACATTACATATTTATTTAAACATAGCAAAATGTAATGTGGAGCACTTTTGCCATGGCATGTGCAGCATCTGTGCTCTTGGATTTCATTTTTATTCTCTTAAGTCCCATAACAGTTTAAGTTTGGGATACTAATCTAAATTGTGATTGAAAGCTAGCACTTTAAGTACTTGTAGTCACTTTTCTTCTTACTATATGGAGCACCGCACTTTTATAAATACTATTAGCACTGAGTTTTCAACATATAGTTCCCTGACCCTCATTTTTGTGTAGTCCTTACAGGGTGTTTGTTTAAAATAAGTGGTGGCTGTATGAAGATACCTTTTCATGAATGTGGCCACTGCCTGGTGCCTAACTTGTACGGTATTTAGTCATATGCTAAAGAATTACATAAGTTGATGAAAAGATGGCAGGGTAGGGATAGATCTGAACCATTTTTAACTTTAAAAAATACTAAATTGTTGACATCTGGACAGGTTTTTTAAGACAAATATGTGCATATATAATCCATATATCCACAGGCTTCAAAAAACACCAAAGACATTGGACATTTAAAATGGGCCAGAACAGTACAAGAGGTTATTTTTAGGTTTGTGTTAAATTCGCAACAGAAGATGAAGTAATTAATGTGGTTTAAGCGATAGAGTTTTGTGCATATCATGTGTTGATATGTTTTTTTTTACCATGATGGATAAAATGTGTCAATACAGGTAGATAAGAAAGTAAAAAAACTGTCACTCATCTAACTTAACGCTGCAATCCAATTACATCCACACAAAACTTGCTTCAGCCAGATCAATATAATATAGTATTTACAGATGTAAATTAGTTTAACTTATTGTAGTCTTATAACCATATTAAAGTGGGAAAGAGCTGAAATGCTTTTAGAAGAACAGGTATATTCACTACATATACTCCTCCAGTTACAGAATGCTGTTACATGAAAAATTCAGAAGGCAGGGAAGAGGTTTCTGGAGAATTTTAACATTAACTTCTTCTTTTTTGCCAGTTAATAACTTTTATTGTTTTATCAATACATAAAATACAAAGAAAAATAAAAATAGGATATTAAGAGAAGGAAAAAGATACAAGGTACAAGGGAAGAAAGAAAAAAAAGTGTTGCTTTCTGCTTCTTTTTAGCATAGTACATTCCAACCAAACTTTGGATTTTTACATATTAGTAGACAAAGATATTGATTAAAAGTGTCTTTAGTTTGATAAGAAGTACAATACTGTATTGTAATACAATACAGCTATAGATCAGAATTATTTATGGGATAATTTGATTTAATTTTAACATTAACTATTAGTTGGCTACAAGAGAAATTAATTTGATAGACGTTTTATCTAATGTTGACTCTTGCCATTAGGCATCAGTATACTAGCTCTATCTGACTAGAAGATCTTAATATGGTGTTCAATGTTTATTTCATGTTGCTAAATTCCACAGGAAAAATTAAATATCAAGGTCAGAGCAATTTTCAAATAATAAAATAATTTATGGACATAATGTTTACCTCTGAATACATATGCTGTCTAGATATCAGTCTATAAATGCTAATGAGTTTTTTTTTATAAGAACCCCAAAATATTTTTAGTCTTTTAATATACTCCTGAATCTGGATCTAGCTAATTACCATGCATATACTGAAGCTGGCTTCTGTGTGTGCATCCTTTGTTGAATTAAGAAATGTACATACGAACAGCAGCATGGCAACATCCAGCTTTTTAGCCTGACATATAAAGTTCCCTTCCCTGTATCAAATAATATGAGTGCAGACCCAGTTAAATAATTGATGTTCCTGCACTGATTGTTCGGGGATAAGGAAATGTTCATTGGAGGCTTACTGTTAATATACTAGATCTTGTGTTTTGCATTCTGTCTGAATGAGCCCATTTTCTTAACTGAAATAATCCCAGTTAAACAACTTTCAGAATCAAAATGTTTCTTTTCCATTTAAATATGTTCCAGTTGCATAGAATAGCTGCAGCAGTGACATCTTTCTGAACAATCCTCAATTCTGTATATTTTTCCCAACTTCTAAACATTCTACTAATAGGGGTATCAGTGTCTATCAACATAGAATTAAGCTAAATATATTTAATCATAATAGCATATTTAGTCCCTTTGCTAATTGTGGTGACAAATGTATGCGTGTGGGTGTGGATGTAGATGCGTGCACATACATGAAGAGCTGCTTCTTGAGCGAAACAGTATAAACATAAAATCTATTAGGAAACTAGCAATCTCCCTCGCCCATAAATGTACAATAAAAACATGAAAATATGCTTTACAAAGATGACACATTAAAGTAAAGAGCAGAATTCAAAGGGCCAATCATGGTAGCAGTCATACGACTGTCCGCCCTGTAGTATCATCTTACTACAGCTCCTGTAAAGAGCTGTTCCTGGGATTGGAAGATTCCATAGTACTGCATCCAGAAAAATGCATGTATGGGTTTTTTGGGATCCAATCAAAAATAACTTAATCCAGGACAAATTTGCCAATTTATTTTTTGTAATTTCTATAGTTAAGCTAAATTATCTTCAGATTGTATTTCACTTTAGAGTGTTAGTAGAAGATGAACTAAACGTTTTGGAAGTCTTATTCAAGTAGGTATTACATCCTTTTTTTTTCCAAAAAAAAAGTTAAGGTTTTCTTGTAAAAGTATTTCTAAAAACTAATGTGCTGCTTTTCCTTTACACATTCAAAAAAAATGTAGTGGCACACAGGCAGTGTTTAACAATAGTCAGTGTCGTGGTTTTGGGTTTTTTTAACAGCATGTGGAGTCATTTTAATCATAATTTTAGTATTCTTCCATAGATGTGTAAAGGTATTTTCATAACTGCATCTATAATCAGAGTACAGCATTACAAATTCATCAAGTTAATAAAAATCAATCATAACAGGTAGCAGTTTATTCTCTGTGTGTGTTCTTCCCGAATGGTACAATTTTTCAGTAGATATTCTTAACCAAAAGGTGTGTTAAAGTCATGGCATGAAATTGTAAATGTAATTGAGTACATGTAATACTAATTAAAGGAATTTTCTTAAACTTATATGATGCTTAATATTTTCCTTAGAAAGTTTTGTTTTAAAGGTAGATCAGTGTTCTGAAGAATGTTGGTCCTATGGAATAAAATAATGGAAATAAAATGCATGTGTTACAATTGTAGACATGGTGAAGAATTAAATGTGAACTTACTGTACAATACTGACTCTGTTTTCAAACAATCTGTTTTGCTGTTTTATTGTCGATATATATTTCAAGAGCAAATGTACTGTAATTTAGCACTTTTTTCCTATGTGCCCTGTTCTCTCAATATACTAGAGATATGAAATGGCATAGGTGTGGAATATGTAATCATGCCTGCATGAATACTTAGGGTATATACTTTCCTTGATGTGCAAGATTTGTCTCTGTAGACATCATTTTAAGTGGAAAGCCCTCTCTATCTATTGGCTTATATTGTTTTCTTATAGAACACCAGAATTATCTTTGAATCATTTTAAAAATTCAGGGTCTCTTTACATGATTGCTTTACGTAATTGCAGTTGAAGAACAGACACCACAAAGTTCAAGTTAAGGCACAGCTACTTTGGGAGATCATCTATTTGAGTCATTATATTCTTTATTCATGATACCTTTAACATGGTAATATACAGGAATTCTACTTATGTGGTGTCTCTATTGGAAAGGGGTCCCTTATTATATAAAACAGATCACGTTAATTCAAAGTATCCTAATTGCATTACCAAGAACAACCACATTGGTAATTGGCCTACATTCAAGAGAAGGTTTCTCAATCTCAAAAAAAACAATAGATGCACTTATTAAAGTATATTTGAATGTATCAAAACAAATTTATATTGAAGTGACATAATGAGGGAAATGATGTAAATAAACAATAGCAATAGCAACAATGAAGCCAATGAGTAAATTCTACATTTTGCTATCTCTGTTTTCTCAAGAAAGAATTGGATTCAAGATTTTTTCAGTGCTGACAGTTATAAAAATGGAAGAGCAGGCACATGCAAATAAGTAAATATTTTGAAGATACTACTGACTAGAAGAGGAATGTATTGGCCACAGAACAAGATACAAGTGAATAGGATACACAACAGATTTATATTCAACTGTATCAATTTGGGTTATATTGCAATAAAAATAGTTTTAAGCATATACTCACACATCCATGCATTTAGTATTATCTTAGAAATGATCGGTATTTACAAATTGCAAGCAGTTTTACTAAGTTCTTGTGTGAAGATTCTGCCTTCCTTGGTTCCAAAATAGCTATATTATGTCCTTTCCCTGAATGAGGTCCCAGTAAATCACTGCAATGATATACAGTGTGAATTGCTTCTGCTGAAAATAGAAGTACTTTACTGATTTCCAGATACACTAATTATTGCTTGAGTTGAGATGTAATTAACCTGAGTTAAAAAGTTGTTAGGAAAATCAAAGAAATTATCTACCATCAGAACAGTAATGGTGTATCATAATGATAAGTGTGGTAAAATATGAAACCTGAAAGCAAATTAATTATTTATCTGGGAATCAGGAAAATGAGATACCAATCAGAATATATGAGGCTATTACTAGGCTATCTTCAGAAGAAATCAGGGGCAAAACAATAGCAAAGTAGAAGTGAAAAAATAGTCTACTCTTGCTGCCGATCTTCTGCAAAGTTATTGATCAACGAGTGTCATGTTAAAGGCAAAACAGATAAGAAGGGTTGTTAGTAGTGGCAATGAGATATTTACATTATATGGATATAATTAAAGGTTGGAAAAAATATTAAATGAAAAAAGAACATACTGGCCGTTGGCTTCCCATTTCAGTTCAGTGACAAGTACAAGATTAAAAGTACATCATAGGATGAAGAGGAATAGGAAAATTGAAGAGGGTTGCATGGGACTAATACATGATGGAAGAAACCAGAAGATTAGAATTATGATGCTAGCAGTAGTCACTAAGGTAGAACATATGGGTTGGAGGCAAGCTTCTTTAATAAATGTAAGTGTTCCTGGTGATGAAAGGGGAAGGTCAATTGCTATGTTCCACTTTGTTCTGGAGAGTCCTGCAATTAACATCCAGAATATATATTAAGAAGATACAAAAGAATTTTTGAGTCTCCTGTATTCCCCCTTTCAACAATAGGATAGCTTTGTCTGCATAATTGGGAGTGCTCCTGCAGTGGAAAAAAAGAACTCCAAAATTGTGGCTTTTGTTTTTGCTTTTAAATCCTAAATACATAGATTTTCATCCATTTAAAGTGTTGCTGTAGCAGGAAAAATAGGGTAAATTTCCATCTCCCTTTTGATAGTATGTAGGCTGATATGTCAATTTTATATTTACTCCTGTAAAAGCTGCTAGCCCCTAAATATTAAACTATTCTGTTGACTGCTATCAAACTGATTATGTACTGTTCATACATCTCTTAAATTCTTCCACATTTCTTCAGTTTCCCAGGGAAAAAGGAAAAATTTAAGATAAAAGCCTGAACTTGGGTATCTGACATTCTGTATTCCGTAGCCATTGTTTTCTTCTTTAACTATATCTTTTAGAGCTGGTTGACTATTTGGCATAGCTTTCAGCCAGCCATACAAAGGTTTCTATCAAGGCCATGTGAATATCAGACCCTGAATTTCAAAGAGGGATGAAAATCACTCAAACAATGAGGTCATTGTGGTATTCTCAAGATGCTTCTAACATCTACAGCATGTTCTAGTATTAACAGGGTGTTCAGATTTGACTTGTACTGTATTCAAAGCTTCATTGATCAGTGACTGTATTGTACTGTATGGATAATCATAAATTGCCATGTGTTGTTTATAATGACTGTACCACACAGGTTTCCATGTTTCAGATTGTCAGCAATGCATGTTGCCAGTTAGATCCTGAAACTATATGGTGCTAACTCTTCCATATTTAATGGTGCTTTTGCAGATGCTAACTGCTGACATGCTGTGGGTATGTGGGGAAGTTAAGAAGTGTTTCATCTCAAAGAAGAAAAACAAACTTGAATTGTTTTACAGTATCATCAAAGATTCAGTGTTTTATGTGTTGTACTTTTTATTGATGTTTTCAGCTGATTTCTTCAAAAAGCAGCTCTCCTGCTGTAATAATTTATTCCTATAAATTTATTTTTGAATGCTGGACTTGCTTTTGTACAAAAAATATGTCTCAGAATTTAGGGCTTTGATTTACATAGTCATAACTGGAAGAGACCTGGAGGCTATAAGAAAAGTCTTTTATGAAAGCAAGATCTTGCATATTCTAGTATCCATAATTCTGATAATCTTTTGTATAATTAATTACATTCATAGGATACAATCAAATGTAGCTTTATTACTTAATAATAAGCCACGGGAACTACATCCAATCGTAGCTTATTGTGTTTTACCTTGTATTCATGCTTAACAATCATTTAAAGTGCACATCTAAAAAGTACTATGTAAAGAAGCTTACAGTAGAACATGAAAAGCTGATCAAGATAAAATCACTGTTTCATGCAGCCAAAGATGATATTTTAATGAACAGAGAACTAACTACATGTCTGAGACAAAATGTCTAATTCATTTAAAATAAAACAGTGCTTTAATGATTGTTTTTCTCTTCATTTGGGAAATGCTACAAAATGTAATTGCTGTAGTCTTAAGGAAAAAAATGGTTCTATTTTTCTCATCTTATTTCAGCAAAGTAGAGAAAAAGGAAACATGGTGATTATTTTCTTTTGGTGATGAATAAGGAGAAGGAAATTGTTCACCAGCATATGAAAGAAACCAAAATATTCCTTAGTTGTCAGTTTATTTTATAAAAAGCATATTTATGCTTGTTATATTAATACACGGTTTATTCATGTTATCTCAATTGTTTGGATAGATTATACAGAACACATCAACTTTTATGTATGAATAATTATCTCAATAGCTGAAATATTTATTTCTGAAAATTGAAGAAAATTTAGAAGTTTTTCGGTAGTAAATTAGGGAAGAGGCAAAGAAATGATTGGTCCATGTTCCAGGAAAGAAAATAAGTAACATGGTCTTCAAACCAATTGAATATATCTAGGTATAGAAACCATTTTACTTATGGTATACCTGAGGTTATTCAATGTATCATTTTGGATACAGCTGGCATGAATATTTTTGAATATTACTTGGTATCTGGAAAGCCCTGAGTATACAGTAGTGATTAACATTTCAGGAATACACTTTCTTCCTGGTGTACTTGGTGAAAGCTTATTTTTCCTACTTTATGTGAAACTATTTCAAAACTACATTTTTCCACATACCTACCGGTATTCTTTATTCTATGAACGAATGTATCTTCAAGAATTCCAGAGTTAACAAATAAAACATAGGAAAGAATGGATAAGTGTAATACAATAAAATGTGTACATGTAAATTTTAATAAATCTCAGCACTTTAAAAAAATAGCATTTCATGTCTCTTCTAGCTCTCTGGGATTTTTAACAAATCCTATTTTATGTTGCTGTTTTTTAAAAAAATGAGCTGCTTTTTGCAAGAATTCCTATAATGCACATTTGTTACTTCAAGAAGCTTATTTTCCCCATTACTGACTGAATTTACTGTTATTTGCCACTCTTTGTTCTGTCTTACAATAAATGGCTTACTTGTGTAGTCTTAAGCTTTTATTTTAGCCTATGTTTGAACAGAGAGATTTTACTGCTGATTGTAAAAGTGCATACTTACTTTTCCCAACTGATACAATTTCAGTTTAAACTGAGAGTCTTATCTAAGCATTTATTTACAGTATTTCTTTTGAAAAAAAAGTCATATTGGAATTATCCAGTATTCGTTATCTTCTTTCTTATTTCAAAGTGATCTTGTTATACTGTGAAGCCAATAGAAGAATTGTGTTGTCCTGATAATAAAAAAAAATGAATCTAAGTTCAGGAATTTCTGATATAACTGTTACTTATTTCCAAGGACACAATCTTAACATTAGCAAATCTTTTAACATTCACACATTACATACCAACAAATAGTTCTAGATCACAGTATGGCCTTGTGATGTCTAGCTGGCTTATCCAGGGAAGAGAAAAAAAGGATAATGTGCCTAGAGTTTTCTCATGTGACTGTGTGAGCCAACGCTGGTAGATCTGGAAGTATCTACATAGGTTACCAAAGGTGGTACTATATTGTCTGTTGTTTCTTTTTTGTTTGTTTTCGAGTTCCACAGAATTTTACGATACCTGCATAGCCATATTCCTGCAGACAAAATATATAAATGTCTCATCTGAACAAAAAGGGCAATTCTCCTTCTAACCCTGAAATGGAAAAGAAGGATTGCTTCTTAGTCCTTCACTAATACTAATATTACAGAACAAATGCAAAATAACAAGGACCCTTCACTTCTGAATGCAGTGTTATTATGCTACTACTGTAACAACCAATGGTAACAAAGGGAAATGGAAAAATTGGCAGAAGGAAACCTTCAGGATATCATGGCCATCCACCACATCACACAGAGGGATATGTAACAAGGCAGAAATCTTAATAAAATTATTTACACCAAAATTACAGTTGAAATGAAAGCTCTCTGTGGCATTTAGAGAATTTATACAATAGGAGCTCCCATTTTCTCCTCAACAGGAAAGGCTCAGAACTGTTCAAAGTAAAATTGATTTGGGAACCAGTGAATCATCAATGCAAAGTGTTTCTAAAGATATGTATTCTAAGGGCCGTTGAAGACTTTTTTAAAAAAAGAATTCTACATAGAGGCAAGTATGGAAAGTGCATTACAAATCAAACGGTACAGAGGTTCTTTTTAAAATTTTTATGTTATAGACACAGTGGGGGGATTCAGATATGTGAACAACCGGTTCTCTGTGTGGATGCTGCTTCCAGAAATCCATTCTGTGCCTGGGCAACAAAAAATTAGCTAGCAGTTCTGCTGAAGTGGTGCGAACCTGCTGAATCCCACCACTATATAGACACCTTAGTCACTGTGAAATTGTGACTTTGCTAACTCTTCCCCATTGTACTACATAGAAGGATTTGAACACTACTTTTAAATTTTGCTCAAAGTGAAGAACTCTGGGGAAATTTAATACTTGCTGTGCAAAACTATCCTGAGTCCAGGACAGGAGGGAAACATCTTGTGCTCTGTAAGACAAAAAGCTAACTTTCAGAATAAGATCTGTTGAAAATACCTAATTGGGTATGTTAATGTGGTAGTGATTTGAGAAAATGTATGAGAACATAAAAAATTCTGCTTGTTAAGCCAAGACTCATTTTAGTTCAGCATCTTGTTTTTTTATCCATGGTCAACCAGAATTCCTCTGAAGTTCTTACAAGTAGAAGATGGAGACCTACCTGTCTCTCGTTGCTCCCCTGGAGCTGGAATTTGAAAACATGATATACTTCTTGATATAACTCTCTTCCAGAAATTTATCCAAACCCCTTTTAAAATAAATCACAGTTAGTGATTCTTACTGTGCTTTTCTTATAGGAAGTTCTTCAAGCTTGCGATTTGCTTTGGCTGCTCTCCTCTCCTCTCCTCTCTCCATTTCTATTATGTCTTTCTCAAACATGACCAGAATGATACACAGCATTATTTCTAATAATCCCTAATATGGAATTAACTGTTTTCACAGCTGCTGCCCACCCAGTTGACACTTATTGAGCTGCTATGTTCTTAAGATCTTTATCCTGGTTAGCTGGACAGCTCAGATCCCATAAATGTAGTCTGCAAATTAAAACTTGTTTTGCTTTAATATGTATCATTTAAAATTACATAAACTGCATTTATCATTTTGTTAACTGTTAACTGTTCACTCTTTTTAAACAGAGCCTTGAGAATACTTTCACAACTACTCTTGGTGTTCATAAACTTGAATTGATATAGTCCAGTTACTACCAGCGTATAATCACTGCTTCCCTTATGATTAGATAAGATAGGCAAGTAAAAAAAAATCCGTCTCAATACAGATTCCTTAAAGGCCTTCACTTCTTTTTTCCATTGAGAATACTGCTGATTTATTCCTACAATTGTTGCTGTTTTGTTGTTTAACCAGTTATCTATAAAAGAACATATGCTCTATCATGTGATCATATTGGTTAATCAAAAGACATTTGATCAGGTACTTTGAAAAAGGCTTTTTTTAAATCTAAATTATACCATTTCAAGAGAGTCAGCTCCATCCTTATACCTGTCAGCACTCTCAAAAGAGGCAATTTAACCTTTGCTGAATCCATGCTGGTTTTCTTTTAGTAAGGTTTTATCTCTACATGCTTAGCAGGAGTTTCATATATATTTCTAAAAATCTGTGGTTGGTTGCCCTCAGGTCCTACTAACTAGCTTTTCTTGTATTTACTTTACTTTTCTCAGTTCTTTATTCTTTCCATTCACAATTCTGTTATTATAGCCAATCTCAATAAAAGTAGTAATAGCCTTTTCTGTGGAATTGATTTTCTAGTCTGAATTACTTAGTAGGGCTAACAATATCATTCTTGCCCTTTCTATAAATTTTGTATCTAATAGTAACTGTATCCACTGCTTAAGCTCCTTTCTGTCAGATTTCTGTTATTCCCACTATTTCTATGTACTTATTTATAACCAAGCATTCTTAATGTCCCATTTTGGCTTGTAAACTTATAGTATTGACATAGAAACCATGAAGGTAACTGCATAGCAGAATATGCATGCACAGAGAAATAAAAATAATAGATCTATTTATATAATGGTTTCTGGATAATGGTTACCTTTTGAAAGAAAAAAATGGAAATTTCATTTCCGTAGATTATGTAAGACTTAACTGTATTAACTGAGATAGACCATGTAAAATTATGTAAGACTTAACTGTATTAACTGAGATAGACCATGTAAAATTATTGCCCAGGAGATCTTGTCTACCTACCTCTGTGGCTGGCTAAACACCTCCACTCAGTCATCTTGGTTTTAAGGCAACAGGCTTGTTACCTAAAAGACTACAATTGAGCAGAAACCTAGAAGTATTGTACAACAGGCAGAATAGACTAGACCAGTGGTGGCGAACCTTTTAGAGACCGAGTGCCCAAATTGCAACCCAAAACCCACTTATGTATCACCAGGTACCGGGTGGGCGTGGCCCACTGGGTGGGCATGGCTATGGTGGTCAGGGCAGACTGGGTGGGCGTGGCCAGCTCGATGTTGCTGTGGCGGGTGGGGCATTGGGCAGGAGGGCATCTTACTCAGCGGGTGGGGGGCATCGGGGGAGGCTCCTGAGCTCCTCGTGCCTTCCACGGCCTGCTGCAGCTCTGCTTGCCTGACAGGACGGGGGCACAGTCGCGCACAGGGAGGCACATAGGGCTGCTGCCTTGTTTTGCATGCTGTGCCGGGACCAGGCTGGACTGGGCATGGAGCCTCCTCGCGGCTTCTTCCCCCATGGATAATCAGGAGCGCCCACCCCACCTACCACTCTTCCCATGGTAGCTGCCGCCGTCCCGCACTCTCCAGCCCGTCGCCAGGAATGCCAGGATCCCTCCCTTTGGGCTGCCTCGGCCTCCCCCCCCCTCCAGGCGGGTGCCCTGCATCTGTCTTCGGCTTGCCCTCCTCCATCCTTCTGCTCCTGCGGGAGGACCACAGCTTATCAAGCCAGGCGGCACCTCTCCCTGGCAGAGGAGCCAGGCAGCCATGGCTGTCACTCCCCTCCGTCCTCCATCTGTCCGAGGCCTGAGCTTGGCGTGCCCAGCTGGCCAGCGATGGGCTGGAGAGCATGGGATGGTGGCAGGTGCCCCGGGATGAGCAATAGGTGGGGTGGGCGCTCCCGATGTTCACGAGGGAAGAAGCAGCGAGGTGACTCCCAGCCCCGGCACAGCAAGCAAGGCAGGAGCCCCACGTGCATCAGATCCAACACTTGCAGAGTGCCCTTCCCCGCCACCCTGACCCAGTTCCTTACCTCCACCCAGCTTGTGGCAGTGGCATTGGGCAGGAGGCGGCAAATGGGGCTTGCTGAGGATCGATCACATTTGCCGCCACCGCCCTCGAAGCAGAGGCGCTTCCCGGGGCCGTAGAGCGGAGCCGGGCGGGACTGTGGTGGCTCCGCTCCAGCCCTGGGCAGTGCTTCTGCCCTGCGCAGCTGTCCTGTTGCGCCTGCGATCGGCTGCCGCTGCCGGCACCCACAATCTGCCCAGCCTCCCCTCCAGCACTGGGCAATGCCTCTGCCCTGCCCGGCTGTCCCACTCGCGCATGCGATCCATCTCCATGCCGCTGCCCACAATCTGCCCGGCCTTCCCTCCACCTGCTTTGTGCAGCTCCTCCTGGGGCCCTGGCACTTGCCGTTAACCCTCCTGCCACCATGCAGGGCATTCCGTTTCTCCATTTGCTTCTCAGCCTTCACCACATGTTTATGGGACTATCGGTAAAAAAAAAAAGTCTCGCAAGAAGTTAGAAAGTCTCATGGCACTTATTTTTGTCCCCCAAACACGTGGCGAAGGCTGAGAAGCAAATAGAGAAACAGAATGCAGTTGAAAGGCAGGTTAGTAAAAAAAACACTTCGGGAGGCAAGGGCATCTGGGCGGGGGTGGGGGCGGCAACCTTACTCTGCGCAGCTTCAGCAGGGGCAGGGAAGCAACAGGTCCTGCCCCACTCCTCACATGGAGTGCCGCTCCCCGCATCCCCCCCACAGCACATTTTGCCCAGCTCTGACCTGTCATTTCATGTGTGGGACTGAAAATAAAGTTCAATGAAGCAATTCCAACTTTGCGAGATCTTTTTTTTTCCAATGAGAAGTTGAAATTGATTGACTGAACTTTTTTTTTTTTTTGCACACGGCGGCGGAGGCCTAGGACTGGGGCAATGGCACGCGTGCCCACAGAGAGGGCTCACATGTGCCATAGGTTCGCCACCACAGGACTAGACAGGACCTGCATGATTTCTTGATAACTTGTCTTCTTTACAGTACAAACATTGAATAGAAATTAAGAATTAATAGATGATGTCCTCAGTGGAACAGTCTAAAAAGCTCTGTACTTGGCCTTGTGCTGTTTTCAGGCCTAATTTCTTGCTTGAAATAAAAACCAAATATGAAGATACCATGAAAAAATGTTTAAGGGGAATCTTTGAATGCTGACCAGATGCTATTCATAGTTACTAAACAAAATCAAATATAGCACCAAAGGAAGGAGAAGATGAAGTATTTTACTCAGGGTCATATTTGATTCCTTTTTGCTCATTGTTTGAGCACAGAATAGGCTGGTGCAGATAAATTGATAAACTGAAGGAAAGAGAAAAACAGTGAAGTACAATATTTTCCAGAGTACAACTTTTGTGTGTGAGAGAAAAAGGGCCCAAACATGTTCTCATTTAAATATACTGGCCATCTTTCTGAATAATATAAATATTTTCTTGCATACAGACCCCTCTTGCATCACCCTTAACAGAATTTCAAATTAAATTGGTTTGGTTTTACAAAGTAACAGTAATTTTTAAATAATTATCAAGGTTTGCTATGTTAGCAAATCTTACTCATTCCTGGAGTTTATTAGGCCTGCAAGGTGGCTAAAAGAGAGCTTGTTTAGAGAGTTACTTTTTTACATTTGAAATACAACTAGGCCAAGTGGAGATCTACGATTCAGCTAAGCAATCTAGTTCTGTACCATTGAATAAACTATAATTGTCTGGGATGATAGAATGGCATAAACTATAAATTACAAACCTTACATGAGCTGAGTCTAGGTAAAATATTAATATTTCATATATATCAAGTAATATCAGTAAGTTACAAATAACATGTTACATTCAAAACACTGGGGCAGTTACCTGGTCCAAATTCTTTTTTTTTTTCTTCATCCCATATCAGTACATCCACAGTAATTTCTCCACTAATTTTGGGGGCAAAAGGCAAAACCTTCCATATACTAATGCTTCTGAACTATTGTAGATATCTCTCTCTCAAGAGAATGCTGAACCACCTGGGTTTATATTGCGATTTTTCTGACAAGCTTATAGGAAAGCATTAGTTTGGCATTAGATTGGGTGATGCCTATGCAGAAACTAGATGTCTGATTTGTTCTGCATCTCAAGTGAAAATCTTGGTGTGGAGGGCAATTCTCAAAGAACGGAGAAAAGATATCTGCAGCATCCTAAAGTAACTAATAGGAGCTGGTCAGATTGTGCCTCCAACCACAGCTACAACCACATTGTCAATGAAATTTTCTAGATCATATCAAGAGGAGAAGAGAGAAAACACCGATTTAAAGCTGGAATACTTAAAATGACCTTGAGCGATCTCAACTGTGAGTTGAGGATGAAACAAAGGCAGTTTTATAGGGGCTAAGTAAAGATTGCCAAGGAGGGTTGATACTGGGGTTATAGGGCTCTGAGAAAACTATCCTAATTACTGATACACAGCTTCCTAGCTCGGAAATACACAAAAATTGAAATGGGGTTAGACATCAATACCACACTCAAGTTTGATTTTAAAAAGGACAATAAGGAAATGATTTTGCTATCCTACCCAGTCTCACCCTATCCTAGTAAAAGAGGAACTATTGAAAGAGAAATTGCAGCAATTAATGCTGGTCACCGATTAGGTGGAAGTGTGTGTGTCTTGGCTACCACAGGTCATCTGATCTAAAAAAAAAAGTGTCAAGCACTATAGATTTTATGTTGCTGTGGTAGAACCCTAACATTTTTTATCAAAACTACGTATGTATCTAGTCACCCTGAATAATGCATATGAAGCACCCAGAATACTTGTTATCTGATGATCACTAGTCACATTGGCTTAATACGATGGGCAGATTTAGCTATACAATGCATATCAACGTAACTCCAAAATTGAAGGTCAGGCAGTATCATTGTTAGGAATAGCCAACTAATATTACAGAAACTTGGGAGCCAGAAGTAAAAGGATGGGGTACAATCTGCACAATCCAATATTATATATATAGCTTAAACGTAAAGTTGTAGACTTCTATTTATTAAAGATACTTTTTTAAAAAACAAAAACAAAAAACTTGATTCTGCGAGAGATCTGCGACATACCGCAGGGCATCTTTCTGTCAGAACAATTGTAGTCAGAAAGGGAACCGACATTGTGCAAAGTAAACCAAGGGACGCGGTGGCTCAGTGGGTTAGGATGCTGAGCTTGTCGATCAGGTCGGCAGTTCGGCAGTTCGAATCCCGAGTGCCGAGTGCCGCATAACAGAGTGAGCGCCTGTTACTCGTCCCAGCTTCTGCCAACCTAGCAGTTCGAAAGCACGTAAAAATGCAAGTAGAAAAATAGGGACCGCTACGGTGGGAAGGTAACAGCGTTCCGTGCGCCTTTGGCATCTAGTCATGCCGGCCACATGACCACGGAGACGTCCTCCTCGGACAAGCGCTGGCTCTTGCACACATGTGGGGGGGGGAACCTTTAAGGTAAAGGTTCCCCAGCACATGCGCATGTGCTAGTCATTTCCGACTCTAGGGGCTGGTACTCATCTCCGTTTCAAAGCCGAAGAAGAGCCAGCTTGTCCGAGGACGTCTCCGTGGTCATGTGGCCGCCAAAGGCGCACGGAACGCTGTTACCTTCCCACCGTAGTGGTCCCTATTTTTCTACTTGCATTTTCACGTGCTTTTGAACTGCTAGGTTGGCAGAAGCTGGGACGAGTAACACGCGCTCACTCTGTTACTCGGGATTCGACCCGCCAAACTGCCGACCGTCTGATCGACCAGCTCAGCGTCCCAACCCACTGAGCCACCGCGTCCCCTATGGGGAACCTTTACCTTTACCTAAACCAAGATCTTAGAGAATTCTTCTTGAGGTTTTCGCCATCTACGGTTTCTGACGTAAGGCGAAAAAGAACCTTCGCGGGCTACAAGTACGAGCGCCCCCCCCCCCCAGCGCGTCGTGCGAACGAAAGAGCCTTCTTGATGAGGAGGATTAAACAGCTGGGCCGGAAAAGATCCCCGCCTCAGGCGAGAGCGGTAAGACGCCCGGCTTCGGCTCCGCCCCCGCCCCGCCCACTCAGAACCGAGGCCCTATATAGATAGAGGGCGGCGGCTTGGGCGGGCGCTGCAGTTGGAGCGATGGTGGCGGCGGCGCGCCAGCAGCAGCAGGAGGAGCAGGAGGAGCTTAACGTCCGCCCGAGGCAATGGGCGCCCAAGCGGCTTCTTGGGCGCGCTGTTCCGACGGGGATCCCGGACCCGAGCCTGGCCCGGAGGCGAGAGGAGTGCTGCCGGCATGGCGATGGAGGAGAAGCCAAAGGGAGTTCGGAAGAAGACACTTCATGCAGGTCCCGGGAGGATGGTAGTAGTGGTCGCGGATCCACCGTGAGTTGAGCGGCTGATTATTCCTTCGCTTTTACTCGGGATGGGTGCGAAAGTCCCTCCGGGCTCGGTTTGCCAGGATGGTTGGATCCTTTGTAGCTCGGAGAAGTAGGTGGTTGCTCCCTGTCGGATCCCGCTTGTCCTTCTTCCCGAAGTAAATCTTCAGTGCCGGCTCCGTTGTCCCGCTTGCGGTGAGAGGCTAGTCCAGGGGTAGGCAACCTCGGCTCTTTTATGACTCATGGACTTCAACTCCCAGAATTCCTGAGCCAGCTACGCTGGCTCAGGAATTCTGGGAGTTGAAGTCCATGAGTCATAAAAGAGCCGAGGTTGCCTACCCCTGGACTAGTCGCTTGTAGCCGAGTCGGGGGTTGGACTCGTTTCCCTATTCGGGGGCGAAACTATAAGCCAGTGTTCCTGGACTCCGCTGGATCTGGCACTTCACGTCCAGCAGCGGTTAAAGCTCCATGTGCCTTTTAAGCTTAAAACAAGGGCTTGGAAAGAACGGCAACACACGCACACACGCCGCCGCCGCCGCCTCCTGTTCGCCACAGCCTTTGCTCGTTGCTGAACCGTTGCAAGCGGGCCAGTGTCGTTTGAACGTGAAGATTCCGTTTCGTTAATAGCCGTTAACAATTCGTTACAGCCCTCCTTCCACCACCACCCCTCCTCCCTTTCGCCCCAACTGGAACTGAGGCGAGGTAACGACTTGACAATCTGCACTTGCTCTTTCCTTTGCTATAATCCAGCTTCCTCCTCTTGCCCTTGTTCATAGTAGGAACATTTAGTACTCGGGTAACTACAATACCGGTACTCTTTCTCTTCGTTCCTGGCTTGTACGATTGGTTTTAAACTGAGTGCTGTCTGTAGATGTTCAGTCCTATGGAGAGATACTCATATGTTTTGTGTACAGTATACAAATTGCAGTCTCTGTTCCTTGTTTTATTTTAGACATTTGTCGGAACAGTATATGTGTGGCAGTAGCTATCAGTCAGATGGTTATCCGTGGATAGTGATTACTTGAAACTTTATACATTAATAACCAAGTATTCAACTCCTTTTCTTAAGGTATAACATACAGTTTTAACTGCAAGGCAAATACATTATAGTCATTGAAGTTTAAATAGTAAAAGTCATTGCTGTTTAAATATTCTTTAAACATGATTGTTCTTATGAAAAATACATTAGCTTCTTTTCAAAAGTTATTTTAATGTTTCTTTATTGAGATCCTTAATATTGAAATCAAGCAAACCAATACTGTTGCCTCTGGTTTGCGGATAGTGTGAGTGCTGACAGTTGTAATAGCAAGTGAAAGAAATAAGACAATGTATTGGAAATTAAATTCTTTGAAGTCAGTAATATTTATTCTAAAATGAATTTAGAATAGAGCTTAACAAACCCTGTAAGAGCTCTCAAATGGTCTAATTTTTACTACAAACACTGTAATTAATATAGGCCAAAAGATACTGTATTGGATTGCAATATAATATTTTTCAATTCCATGGGGCTTATATCAAATCACCTATAAAGGAATTATCTGCAATTCTTTGTTGATAAGAAAGGGTACGGATTATATTTTAATATTTATGTTTCGCTATGACTTTTGTAGCTACTGAAGCATTTTTTATTATGCCTCTTCAGAATAGTTTAGCTACTACTGAAAATTAGTCTGAGGAACAGTAAATAGATATGAAGCAATTTTTAATTTCTTGTGGATATTATAAAATGTACTGGAAGCACACTGCATAACTTTTAAATAACACAATTTTTTACAAAATATTGGATGCTTCATGTTATATCCTATTTAATAAGAGACTGAAATTATCAGATTGCCTTTTAAGACACTCAGAAATAGATGTAGATTGTGTAGCCTTTTATTGTACAATTCATTAGCAAAATTATCAACACTTCTCAACAAGGACAGATGTGGCTGAATTCATAGAATTCTGATAAGTGAATAAGTGATGTGGTTGAACCGATAGTAGAATTTGTAATAAGTAAAATTCTGTTTATATAACCAGGCTTTTAAACATGCTATATAGTTTTATGTTTGTATTAAGAAACTTCTACAATAGCTGGTAAATCTATAATTAATGCACAGCTATTGGTTATTTTAAATTACAATGAGCTTCGCAATACGAAGTGATTATTACACTATTCTGAAGCAGCAAATTCTGTCTAGCATTGTGATATTCTCAGCTGAGGTTAATCTATATGTTTTCATTATTCCCTTTACATTTATTGAATAGAGTTAATAGTAGATAATTTTTGGTTTTCTCAACATTGATGCTCAGCATCACTCACTGCTAGACACTCTGGCAGAGGTTGTGTGAAGATTGCCCATTCTTGGATAAGTATTCCCAATGTAGTTTGATAAGACAGTGTGGTAGAATTGAACAGTATTAGGATGGAATAATGCAATGAATTCTTCAACCTGAAAACTATATTAATTAACTAGAGAAAATCCAGAAGCTAGATAGATATTTTTAGGTTAAAGTATACTTTTCAAGGATGTTAGTAGTAGAAAATCATAATATTTGGTTTACATAAGATATATATTCTTTGCTCTATTCTAATATTCGGAAGATGAGTGAGAAGCTTAAACTGATTCAGTAGCAACTAGTTTATTGACTGTAATGAAGAGTATCCCTTGCTTATCTACATGGCATCTTCATAATCAGTATAAGTCTTTGCATGTTTAGTGAAAAGTTGTATGCAGGACTTAAATCTTTAATAAGTAGCTTAACTGTACTTAATTTAGGAGGGAAATTAGGAAGAAAGCTGTATTACGCATCTGTATATCTGATGAAGTGAGTTACAGCTCGCAAGACTTAATGCTTTTTAATAAGATTTGTAGGAGATGTTCTCATACTCGTCCTGTTTTGGGAAAAGGGAATGAAAATGTTAATGGATGGGATGATAACACAGAATGGAAAAGGCAAATTGAATGACACAGTATCATAGATATGGGGATTTCTTTCCTGGAGCAGGCAAATTTATAAATTCAGCAATGTGAGTTTATAAACATCACTGATGTGGTCTGAGGGAGCTCGTTTAGCAATGGAAAAGGGCATATAGGAGCTAAGTTGTATTAAATATTACCTGTAACCTGATCATATGTACGTGAGCATTTGGATCATCTTTGAAGATCCTAGTTCACATCCCCTTATTTTCAGCGGTAACATTTGGCATTGGAAATGTTCTTCACAAAACACCATAGTAGAGGTACTAAGATGTGGGCTGCTACACTTCCCCTTCTGCTCTCCCTGTGGCTTGGACTAGAACTGTGGTGATGCCATTGCCAATATTGTTTGGAATGGTAGGGTTTAAAGACTGAAAATACACTGAAACGCCTGTCATAAACCAGGGTATTTAGATATTTGCATCCTTGACATTTATAAGATATACTTTTCTGTAACTTTTTTTCAACCAAAAGAACCTTTTTTTTTTCTTTAAAAGCAAATTTGCATGACTGGATGCCTAAGTAAGAAAGTTGGTTACCAAAAAAAAGAAGGTAGCCATTTCTGTATATTCTGGAGCTTTGCTTGGTCACCCAAGCATAGCAATGTGTAAATATTTACATTTTAACAACTCTTTAAAACCACAACTGGGAATGGGTAAACTTTAAGAATAATAGGGGCACCAGGACATGTTAATAAAAGAAGAAACTAAATATAGTTTCTAAATATATGTAGAGTACTTAAACTACAAATTTATCATGAGATTTGAGGCAGAAAATATTAAGCTGTGTTAAAAAACACCTTCAAAAGTAAAGGAAATTAGTCTTCTCAAGTTTCCAGTAATTGAGAATAAATATGATGGAAAAATTATGGTAGGGGCATGCACTTAAGTTAAAAGAAAAAACAAACCCTTGAGTGTATTATAGAGGGATGGTTCACTTTCTGAGCTGGCTACTCACTCATCAGCATTGTACAGTTACAAAACATTAAGATTTGCTGTATAGCAGCACATGAGGAGGGTGCACAATGGCTCAGTGGTTAAAGATGCTGAGCTTGTCAGCTGGAAAGCTGACAGCCTGGATACGTTACATGAGTACAGCACAACGAGGTGAGCCCCAGCTTCTGCCCACCTGGCAGTTCGAAAGCATGCAAATACAAGTAGATAAATAGATACCACTTCAGTGGGAAGAGAACAGGGTTCCATGCACCTCCTTGTATAGTCATGATGGCCACTTGACCATGGAAATATCTTCGGCCAACAATGACTCCTTTGGCTAAGAAACAGAGATTAGCACCGCCCCCTAGAGTCAGACACAACTGAACAGGGGAAAACCTTTTGTGTTTGCCTACATAATGAGGTCTGGAGATAAAAGCAAAAGTTTAATTTGTTCACTTCTGAAACTGCCCCCACTCCCATGCACACTCGTTAGAAGGCATGCAAGCCTCGTATTTGAGATCATTTCTATCTTCTCTTTTCTCATTTCTTTTTCTGGTAGTATAGTGCCTTGGGAATGGAAGAGAGCTGTTGTAGCCTATCTCTGACTTATTCAGAGGAGCAGTTGTTTATACAGTGTTAAAACTTTACAGTAACTTTGTAGGAACTGATTATACAAGATGTAAGTTGTTTTTGCTTAGGGATAAAAGGTAAAGGTTCCCCCGCACATGCGTGCTAGTCGTTTCTGACTCTAGGGGCTGGTGCTCATCTCCGTTTCAAAGCTGAAGAGCCAGCGCTTGTCCGAGGACGACTCCGTGGTCATGTGGTCGGCATGACTAGACGCCAAAGGCGCACGGAACACTATTATCTTTCCACCGTAGTGGTCCCTATTTTTCTACTTGCATTTTTTACGTGCTTTCAAACTGCTAGGTTGGTAGAAGCTGGGACAAGTAACAGGTGCTCACTGCTACGCGGCACTCGGGATTCGACCCACCAAACTGCCGATCTTCTGATCGACAAGCTCAGCGTCCTAACCCACTGAGCCACTGCTTAGGGATACAAATGTCATAATTGTTAACACATTGCTAGTTTACTTTCTCACAGAGGCCACCAAGTTCTCTCTCTTATGTATCCTGATTTTGTTGAGTTCCTTGCCCTTCCATCTTTCAAGCTCTCTGAGGTTGTTTGCTCTACATTCCTTACATTTTCAGTCCACCCATAATGATAAGAATGTGTGCTCAGTTATTTCTTTATTTCTGCTTACACAGCAGTATCCTTTTATCACAACCTCAAAGAACTAGTATCCTATTTGAGAAGAATAGCTTTTATCTTTATGTAATTACCTGAGGAGTGGGTATTATATTCACAGACTAGAGATAAATAGTTTTGAAAAGAAGCTGACACTGATTATGGGGAGGGACCAATTTTCCCTTACTGCAAATAAGGACTCCAGAAAAATCATACCAAGTCCATCGACGGGAGAATCTCCTCTATCCCCAGACCCTATTTTTCTGGAGTTCTAACTCAAACAGAAATGATGGCCATAAACTTTGTCTTAGGGATGTGCTGCCATTTGGATTACAAGCCTAGAAGCAGCTTTAGAGCAGCATTTTTGTTCTGGGGGAGCGGTCCACAACCTTTCTGGCACCAGGGACCCATTTTCTGGAAGACGATTTTTCCATGGACCGGAGGGGGGATGGTTTTGCAAACAACCTAGATCACATGCATGTGCAGATGAAGCTTTGCTAGCTCACCTGCCACTTATGCAACCCAGTTCCTAGCAGTCTATGGACCGGTACCAGTCTGTGTCCTGGTGGTTGGGGATCCATGTTCTAGAGCACCTTGCTGTCACATTCTTAAATCAAACATATTCCTTGGATTGCATAGCTATCATCTTTGGTTTGTCCCCTTTCCCACCACACCACAATTTTCCTTTGCATATGAAAAGCAAACCATTTTTTCCCTTCCCTGTCCACTAGCCCTTTCACAATTCCACCCAGTTTTGTTTTTCCCCCACTATTTCCTTTCAGTCATCCCTTCACTGCCCCTTGTCTCCATCATAATTTCTATTGCACTTATTAATAAAGTTGTGCCATACTTTAATTTAAAAAAATTAAGGCTTCAGAGCAACTATGCAACAGGTATGGTAAACCTGAAGGTTCATCGTTTCCAGAGATTCTGAAGATAGAAGTTACAGTTTTAAAAGAATTACAGATGGATGTCGCATTTGTGTGTTCTTTTTTAAAGTCATACTTGAAATATTGCCAGCTGCAATTAGGAATTCATTTAAGACTCTTTTTGGCCTCACCATCTAACTTCTTTTGAGAGGAGATTTTGGGCCAATCGCAATAATGTTTCATACTTATATATAGGTAACTGTTATGGAAAGCAATTGCTCAGCAACTCTAAGTAGAAAAATATTTAGATATTTCCACTTTATTGAGAGGGTTATCTTATATTCAAACTCTTCTTTTTTAAGTAAAAAAGAGAAAAGGGAACAGTACTGTTGATATCAGAATCAAAACACAATTCTTGCAACTTAAACAGCATTCTTAGCTGTGAAGGATTAATTGTATTTACCACCAATGTTCTGAATATAAACATCAAGTGAATTGGTGATGCAAATAATACTATTCCTGTCTACTTCTATTTTGGGTAGCCACCCCATCCCTCTATTCCTCAAGGTCTTTCTAAAAGGAGTATGTAAGTCTGCTTTTATAAATCTTCAGTATGTGTATGAGTACAATTATGAACATGATTATATGTATACCCAGTGCTTTTTTTCTAAAAAAAAAAAAAAGTGCAGGAATTCAGAGGTGCTGTCACTGAGAGCGATGCCGGTGTCTTCCTACGGCATTGCCGCCCGTCCTTTGCACCCCCGCCCCTGCAGCTCGGAGCCACAGGCTGCGGGGATTCCCCTTCCCACAGCCGCTGCGGGGATTCCCCTCCCCGCAGTTGCCACACTGTGGCTCATGCTGAGCCCCCACCCGGAGCTGCTCCGATCCCCGACCCAAAGCTGTGTTCCTCGTGGCAGCGGTCTCCGGCGCCAAACAGCTGATGGCCTCCAGCACTGGCACTCGTTCACTTACTGCCCTGTTGCTTCCAAATGCAGTAAGTGAGCAAGCAAGCAAGTGGCGTTTGGAAGCAATGGGGCAGTAAGAGAGTGAGTGAATGAGCAAATGGCGTTTGGAAGCGTCGGGGCAGTAAGTGAGTGTGAATGAGCAAATGGCATTTGGAAGCAATGGGGCAGTAAGTGAGCGAGCAAGAGACAGAGTGAGTGGGGGAGAGACTGAATTTTATTTAATTTATTTTATTTAGATTTATATACCGCCCTTTCCCGAAGGACTCAGGGCAGTTTACAGGGCATTTAAAAAACAGTCAATACAAACGTTAAAATAAATTAAAAGAGATTAA
The DNA here is from genome assembly GCF_947247035.1 of Vipera ursinii. NCBI lineage: Eukaryota > Metazoa > Chordata > Lepidosauria > Squamata > Viperidae > Vipera > Vipera ursinii. The sequence goes on from NC_139513.1 coordinate 195,112,960, forward strand.
ATAGAACCCTGAGAAAATTAAAACCCAGTTAAAATTAAAATTAAAACTATTCTCAGCCTGGGCCAGAGAGCTCGAAGAGCCAGGTCTTCAGGTCCCGGCGGAATGAACGGAGGTTGGGGGCAGTCCTAAGCTCCGCAGGCAGCTGGTTCCACAGGGCAGGCGCACCCACTGAGAAGGCCCTACCCCTGGGTGTTACCCGCCGTCAGTCTTTAACCGGCGGCACCCTGAGGAGACCCTCCCTGTGGGAGCGCACTGGACGAAGGGAACTTGATGCTGGCAGCAGGTATTCCCTCAAATATCCCGGACCCTTGCCATTTAGGGCTTTATAGGTCATCACCAGCACCTTGAATCTCACCTGGAGGGCAACTGGAAGCCAATGCAGCTCGCGGAGTAGAGGTGTTACATGGGAGTACCGGGAGACCCTCATCACGACTCGCGAGGCCGCATTCTGCACCAGTTGAAGCCTCCGGGTGGTCCTCAAGGGCAGCCCCATGTAGAGAGCGTTGCAGTAGTCTAAACGGGAGGTCACGAGCGCATGAGTGACTGTGCGTAGGGAATGAGGTGCCTTTGAAAGAGACGGAGGAGTGAGAGAGTGACTGGAGGCTTTTGTGAGCAAAGTGTGTGAGTCGGGGGGGCTTTTGCGAGCGAAGGGTGAGAGAAAAAGGGAAAAGTGAGGGGGAGAAGGGAAAAAGAAAAGGCACTGACTTCTGACTTCTTCTGTTGCAGGAGTAGAAGGGAGCATTAACATTGAACCTCAACTTTTTGCTTTTCTATAATATTATAAACTAGCCATTTCTATAACAATAAATGAATCTAACCAATTAGTTGTGTGAGCACATTCAGCAAGTCTGATGAATTTGTGCTGGCATTTCTAGGCCTCTTTCCAACCACATCCAGAAAAAAATGTAACAAACATTGGAATTCTCAAGGCCATATTTGGTATTTCCCAGCAATGTTACTGGAAGGAAAAAGCAATCCCTGCTGCATTACTGATCCCAGAGAAGCTTTTGCATGTATGCAGGTATCCTTAGGGTGCCATAGTTATGGATGAGAAATATTGGTTGCAAAGTTGGCATTTCTGGATGTAATGCAGATATTTTGGACTTACTTTTGTTTCTTTGCCTGTTTGATATTTTTAAAAAGGCATATGCTATTGACTACGCTTATGCACATATGTAACATCTTTTGCTAGGATACATGACCACTGCTTGTCCAGATTGTGAAAAGTGAAAGATTGTGACTAAACAAAATTTTAATGTACAGATAATACCACCAGAAATTATTTTAGCCTTTTTAATAAATGTTATTGATGTTAAGCTCACCATGGAAAACATTATATTATATACATTATATACATTATATAAACAGTATATTGTTATGTATATACTAGGTTAATTATTTAAAGACTGAAGTGCAACATAACTAGATTCTAAATAATCTATTTTTCAAAACACACAACAGTCCAAACAGTAACAGAAAAGTCCAAATTAAGAATATTTCATTCTTAAGAATTGTTTAAAGTGGTTTAGTTGTATGTACAAAAGATGCTTTTCTCCCCTAGCATCAGCTAAATTAGACATATTACATTGAGAAAAATGTTTCTCATTTCTTTCCTGTTACCTTTATTGATTTCTTTGCAGAGATGTTAACATAGGAAATAGATTACTTTGTTATCTAATTTTACCTTCCAAAAGACAGAAGCAGATGAAAAATGTGAGGTTCTTTCCTGTTGGCTTTTTTGAATTACCTGTTTTAGATTCTAAAAGTTTAATTCCTAAAGAAGTAACCTTGTAAAAAAATTTAATGTCCTCCTCTAGTGCAGGCGTAGGCAACCTTGGCTCTTTTATGACTCAAGGACTTCAACTCCCAGAATTCCTGAGCCAGTATGGCTCAGCTTGGAAACCTCTCTCTTTCCCCTCAGCGTGGCAGGCTCAGGATTTCTGGGAGGTGAAGTCCACGAGTCATAAAAGAGCCAAGATTGCCTACTCCTGCAATAGGCTTTCAAAAGCCAATAGAGAGAGCTTTTTTTTTTTGCAAAAAAAAAAAAAGGTGCCGGGACACCGTTCTGAGCGTTATATGAGAAAAAAAGCCCTGTGTATACCAGATGTTTGGAACAGATGCCTAAGGGCTTGAATGAGTAAGGACATCATTGAATTGCTATCAATTTTAACAATACTGTAAGGAATGTATCTCGGAGCACTAAACACCTCCTTGAGCTATGTATATTTGTTCAAAATAATTATTCCTCACACTTCTGTTTAGACCCTCATTTAATATATAGATTTTTCTTTCTATGTTTGGATTTGCCATTCTACTGGGAGCGGGGAGGAGGATACTTTGCTGTTCTGCTGTTGGGAGGAGGAGGAGGCTGGTACGGCGTGTCAATGGACGAAGGAAGGAACCCTGGGCCATCTGTCTTATCTCTGCGAGGGTAGGGGAGGGAGGAGATCGAGAGGCTGAGAGGAAATCGAAACCCTGAGAATGGTCCCAGGGAACTACGCTTATCAATCTGGTTCCCATAACAACTTCGCACCTAAGGATTGGATGAAATAAAACCAGACTTTTGGCCATTGGGCTGGGGTCTGTTATGGATGCTTTAGTGTAACATTTTGTGCAGGAAAATGCTAGATCTTGCTTTGCTTTCTTGCTGCCACTGTCTCTCAATAAAAGTTCCTTTTGAGATGCCTGCCTCAAGAGTTCTGCTTTCTTGGGAGGACTAGCTGAGGAAAGACCTTACAACTTCATCCTGAAAGCCTCTAAAATAAGCATATGGTATAATAATAACAAATAGGTTTTCTCCACAAATTTATAGCCTAAAAAGCTGCAGTACTGAAGAAAAAAGGGGATAGAAGAAAGAATGCAAAGTATTCCATTTGATTGACAAGCATGTACTTTATCTCCCTCTAGTGACTGGTTAATATAGGTACCTTCACAAATAAATCCTTTTCCTCAGTACATTTATTAAATAAAGTGTTTTTGCTGTTTTTCAATTTTTGTTTCTGAAGTTATAGGAATTAGCTTGGATTAAAATTGGAAACAATTGAGAAAGATGGAACTAAATTCAAAAGCAAAGCAATCAAACGTAATATTTAAAAACAAATCAATTAAGCATACAATTTGATACAGTTTCTGCTTTTTGTCCTTTAGGTTGGAAACAAAATTGAAATGGAACCAAAGATGGAAGTAATGAGAAAAAATATAAAGGGATTATTTTTGGTGGATCAAAATTGTCTAAAAAAATTTACAATTCCTAAAAAACCACCTGATAAAGGTACGGTAAACATGGCAACATACACAGTTCCATTTATAAAATATATTATGATGCATTATAACCTGAGTTTTCTAATGTTAAGAAAATGAATATCTTTACAGCAGAAATTGTACCATGTTTAGACACCATATTAGTCCTCATTACCGACTGCCTCAAACAGTGACCATTTGCAATTACAATGGTGATGAAAAAGTAACTTCGCCACCAATGCCTTCATTTACAACCTTTCTCAGCATGTCTTTCTCAGTCACATGTTCACCATGACAGTCATTTAGTACATGTGGTCCTGTTTTTTTCTCTCCTACCCCCATAGAGTGGACAGATGGCTTAAAGAAGCACTCTCTTCTTCAGGTTTTTTTTTCTGCAGTACAGGTAGTCCTCGACTTACAACCATTAGTTTAGTGACCATTTGATGATACAATGGCACTGAAAAAAGCGACTTATGACCATTTTTCACATGACCGTTGCAGCCTTCCTATGGTCATATGAACAAAATTTGAATGCTTAGCAACTGGTTCGTATTTATGATGGTTGCAGTGTCCCAGAGTCTTGTGATCAGTTTTTGCAACCTTCTGACAAGCAAAGTCAATGGGAAGCCTGATTCACTTAATAACCGTGTGTTACTAACTTAACAATTGCGTGATTCACTTAACAGCTGTGGCAAGAAAGGTCATAAAATGGGGCAAAACTCACTTAATAGCTGTCTCGCTTAGCAACATAAATTTTGGGCTCAAGTCGAGGATCATCTGTAGACTACTGTCTTTAAAAATTGCTAACCACAAGTTAAGCTCAGGTCTGTGACCTGATTTAATCAGCTGGCAGTTGCTGCCTATAACTGATAATACCCTAATCCAGGCACGTCAAACTCACGACGTCACATGATGTCGCATGACGTATCACAGCTTTTTCCCCATTGCCGGCAACGGGGTGGGCAGTGATTGTCCATCTCTGAAAAACCTGCAGAAACAGAATGAAATCACAGGCTTCTCATGCTCAAAGGTTCTCCCCACCCTAAGCTAGCTCAAAGCTGTCTAAAATAGGTAAGTTTTTTTTTTAAAAAAGACAAAGTATGGATTTTTCTTTGTTTCACATTGCTTAAAATTGTAAGCATTGTGAATTACTTTTTTTAACAGGCTTTCTGATGTCAGCTTCTGCTAGTTTTATTTATTTTTATTTATTTATTTTATTACATTTATATACCGCCCTTTCCCGAAGGACTCAGGGCGGTTTACAGGGTGATTAAAAAACCAAAATACAAAAGTTAAAAACAAATTTTTAAAAAAATTATATTTGTCCCTGCATAAATAAAACCCCAGTTAAAATAAGATTAATCCTCAGCCTGGGCCAGAGAGCTCGAAGAGCCAGGTCTTCAGGCCCCGGCGGAATGAACGGAGGTCGGGGGCAGTCCTCAACTCCACTGGCAGCTGGTTCCAAAGGGCAGGCGCCCACACTGAGAAGGCCCTATCCCTGGGTGTCGTCCACCGGCAATCTCTTACCGGTGGCACCCTGAGAAGACCCTCCCTCCCTATCCTTACATTGCATGTAAGAAAAGCAGTTCATTGTATTGGATAAGGTGCTAACCTAGAAATTGAGATAGTATTTAGTCCTCCTTTGGGCATGAAAGCTGACTTTAGGCCTGTCCGCCTTATAGGATGGTTGTTCTGAGTAAAATAGAAGGTAGCAGCACTAAGTATATATGTCACCTTGAATTACTGTAACTAAAATAAGGTGGTAGAACTCAAATCAATTAAGTAAAATAATAAATTGTCCTGTCTTTTCATATCCCAGTACATAAAGAGTCTTGAATCCAGAACAGGTGGCAGCACATAACTCATCATGACTGCTATAAAAAAAAAGATAAGACTCATATCAGGTTAGTAATTTGAAGGAGAACTACTGAGATTGAAAAAATCTCATTCTTATTTTTTCTTTATTACCAGAAAAAGGTAATGTTAAATCATCTCTCTACGGACAGAAAGAGACGAAAATAGATAGGCCCATCTAGTTATCAAGAATTGAGCTGACTGGAGGAAAGTGTGTGTGTGTTGTTATTGTTTTAAAGACTGGATTAATCTCTGCCATTTTCTTGACAAAATTATAAAGCAATCTTGGCTAGGGACTGGGGGACTGGCCCAAAGTCACCCCTCTGGCTTTGTGCCTCATTGCAGGACTAGAACTCATGGTCTCCCGGTTTCTAGCCTGGTATGTTAATCACTACATTAACTTGTAGTTATGTTAAAAATATAATTTTGATCATCTTGTTCCTGCCCAAATTTGTCTGTGAAAATGTCACATAAGATATGTCTGTAATTGTTTTGAGTGATACACATCTTTGCAAAGTAGAGAGATTTTTATTTCAATAAGAGCCATTTTCAGTTGCTGTTGAGGAAGCAAGGAGAAATCAGTACTGGAAGTCCTCAGGTTGCAACCTGTCCCTTACAGTTTTCAATTGTAAAAGTCATAAAACAAATCAGTCATGTTGCTGACCCAATTTTATGATGTTTGTTGTGGTGATTGATAAGCAAATATGGCAGTCGTAAGTACGGATGTCACAGTTTTTAAGCGAAACCATTGTTCGCTATGGCAAAATGGTTGTAAAACGACCGTGAGTCCTTCCAAAAGCTGTAAATATGGCCACGTGGCTGAGTGCGGTCACTGAGTGTGGTCACTTAATCACAGGGCGGCACCAACTATTGGAACTTCGAATCTGGGGCATATGTCTCCTTTTTCCATCTTCCTTTTTCATAATTTCAAATGGTCACTAAGTTGGAGGAATACCTTTAAATTAGTTTTTACAGGTGTTGATAGTCTTGATCCCCTACCCCATGGATACCAGAAGGAATTCCAGGGGCATTTGAATTGAGCCCTTAGGAGCCCTTATTAATACTCCAGCTCTGCCCTATAATACATAAGGTCGCATGTACCTGAAGTAATTGCAGCATGATATCTGTCGGGCTTTGTAGTCTCTATAATAGTAAACACATTATTTGAGATATTTTGCTCAAGAATATGCCAGATGTTGATAATCAAATTTAGTTCTCAGTTTAAAAAAAGAAAACCCTATATAGTATTGGATTTGTTACTGCCAGATCAGGAGAAGCAGTTCCTGCCTTTCACCCAAAAGGTTCATCACAACACAACAACAACACAATGGAGTTGAATTACTCTCCACCCAAAATAATCATGGTGTGAAATTTGCTGTTCCCACTGTCACTCCCTGTCCTACATCAATTCCCTTTATGCAATAGTGGCAAATATCTGTAGCTTGGGTGAAAGTTCATGTGGTCGGTAGGTCTTGTGTGGTGATGTCACATCAGGTGAAGGTCCCGTCAGACCAGGGTCTTGTGATGGGTTAGGTGTGGGTGTGTCAAGTGAGGGTCTTGTGGCAACTCACAACTGATCCATCACAAGACCCTGACCTGAGGGGACCCTCACCTGACATGACTTCACCATCATAAGACCTACTGACCACATGAAGCCCTTATAAATAGAAGAACACTGACAATGACATCCCCTATACTCCACTGAAGATGTTACCTAGCCTGGTAATGAAATGTTCAGAAATCAACACGTAAGCTCGGAGAACAAACCTTAACCCTCAATTCCTTTTATTTTCAATTGCTGCGACTTCCTTTCTAGGCAAAAGTTGCTAATGCCTTAAAGGTTTTGTAAACCTTGAAGCTTCCCTTGAATAGTCTCTTAATAAAGGGAGTGGAGGTGGAGTGAGCTAAAGAACAAACTCTCTCATTTATGGACTGCAGACAAGATAAAGGGAACGTTATGGGGAAGACAGTAGAAAAAAGTTATTGCCAGGGTATTTTTGAACCAAAGAGGAAAATATTCTTCAAGTAAAGATTCTAGACATATTGTCAGCACCATTGGCTAGAGCAGACCAAGAAATCATCTCCACAGAAAGGATAAAATCACATTTATTTATTAGCTGTAATAACAGTATCTTACAAATCTGATGTGCTCCACTTCCTCCCATTCTTAAACATTGATGAATCAGGAAGGCATCTACCTGAGTCATTCTAAATGTTATTTCCTTGCTCTGACTTTAAAAAAAAATGTTTCACGCTCCTTTTGTTTAGGTAACAGTTCCTGTAAATTTCCATCAAAATTATCTTCCTTAGTCTCTACTTAGACTTATCCTCAGGTTTTGTATTACAGTACTTCTGTTGTAGCTGCTGTTTCAATTATTTTCTTTGGTCAGATTTTGGACCCAGACTACAAGGTTCCTAATTGAAATACTGGAGTCTCATGGTCTTGCCCTTGATCATGGCCTTGATTGGATTGTGTGTGTTTTTTTTAATTGCAAAGAGATTCATTCAAAAAACAAGGTAAAACATAGTTAAAGAATAAAACAGAAGGAACATTCTGTGCACAGAAAAAAATAGAAGCAGCTAGAATTTGAAAATACTCCCATCAAAGAAGAAACAATATGAAGCAGAAAAGATAAACATTTATGTTTGGACACTATGTGGTCTCATTAAGAAAATCATTAAGTTATTATATATGATTGAATTTGGATAGCTTACATCAGGGGTCCTCAAACTCAGCCCTTTTATGACTCATGGACTTCAACTCCCAGAATTCCTCAGCCAGCATGCCTGGCTGAAGAATTCTGGAGTTAAAATCCGTGAGTCATAAACAGGCCAAGTCTGAAGATCCCTGGCTTACATCTACAAAAAGAATCTGAAGACTTAATTTGAATAAGTGTCTGTCATGCCTGTTGTAAAATGTGGCAGATTTATTTAATTCTTATATATTCTTTGTAGAGGTTTCACATCTCAGCTTATCAGTATGGAATTAAAACCTGTAGCTTTTTTAATGCAGGGTCTTAGCTGATGAAGAATCAAGTTTCAAATTAGGTTCTGAAGGTTTCTTAATTGCAGTGCATCTTCTTATAATATAGAAAGTATATGTTTTGTTAAAGGCAAAAATATAACCAGTGTTGAAATCAAAGCAAATGTCTTTAGTTGATATAAGATTATGACAAAGGTATTTCCCCCAATTATTTTACCTGCTAACATTTATTTCTAGAAAAGTATTTTTTCTGGAAATTTTCCAAATTAACAATAGTAATAGCACTTAGATTTATATATCACCCCATAAAGCTTTACACTGCACTCTCTGGATGGTTTGCAATGTCAGCATATTGCCCCCACCAATCCTCATTTTATCGACCTCGGATGGAAGGTTGAGTCAACCTTGAGCCAGTCAGGATCAAACTTCTGGCAGAGAGCAAAGTTAGCCTGTAATATATCATTCTAACCACTGCGCCACCACAACTCTTAATTTTGAACATTATCTTTTTAGAATTACTATTTACCATGGGAGAATACTGATTTCTTTTTGTATTTTTTTGTTTCCTTTTCTTTATGTTTAGATTTTTTAACAGAGTGCCCTGCTAATAAGAGGGACTACAATGAGATTAAAAAACGTCTCTCTGAAAATTGTCTTGATATACAGTGCCATTTGGAATCTTTATGGCAGTTTCATAAAATAGAGATGGTTCATAATAAAGATTTGGAAGAAGAATTCATTGCAAAAAGGTGAATTGACCTAATATAAAAATACAGATCATTAATGATTTTACTGAATAGGCTTTTTGATCATGATTGAGCTTTTCCTCATGTATCTTCACAACAATCTGAGATAGAGATCAGCCTAAAGTGAGCAGCGTGCTTCAATGAGGATTTGAACTGGTGTCTCCTCTGGTCTAAATATTTTTTAATAATAATAATAATAATAATAATAATTTTATTTATATATTTTTATATATTTTATCAAGTTTTTATGGTTACAAATCTTTAGTGCTTAATAAAGTGTTGTCTGGGTTCACATACTGTATTTAACATTAATAGAACTTACATTCCTACTCTATTCCATTTTTCTAGCCATTTATAAAAATTATCCCATGTTTGAAAATATTCTGTATCATCTTTCCCTTTCATTTTTAAGCCTATCCATTTCCACACAATCCAAAATTTTCCTAATTATATCTTCTTGCGATGGTGTTTCATTTTTCCAATACTATGCAAATGTAATTTTCACTGCTATTAATACATGTAATGTTAAATATATACATTAAATATATTTAATTATACCTAGAAGAAATAGTTCTGTCTTAAAATCTACATGCCATCTATAAAACGCTTTATATAAATTTTCTTTATAAATAACTGCCCTTGATATTTTATAGTTTCTTTCCCACAATTGTTGCCATTTTTCTAATTCTATATTGTGCCCAAATCTTTTTACCTAAGTTATCATTGTTTCTTTAAATTATTCATCTTCCATCTTCAGGTTTAACAAAAATTTATAGAGTTTTTTTAATCAGTTTTTCCTCTGATGACAATAGTTTGATCTTTATAAAAACCATATGTTTTAGCATCTTTTTCATATCTCATTTGCATTTGATAGTGTGGCCACCATGATAGCTCAGTGCCCTGTTCTTCCAGTTCTTGTTTAGTTTGTAAATTTCCCATTAGTATTCAAAATGTCTCCATATGTCACACGTTTCTCATAGTTGATTAAATATGGGTGTATAAACACTTCCATTGTCGAGATCCATCCTGGTATTTTCATATAAATTTTCATTTTTATCTTTTCCCAAGTCAGAAGCAAGCTATTTCTTACATAGTTATTTTGAAAGTATTTATGGATTTTGTTCTTCCCATGCCGTAGAAAAGCATGCCATCCAAGCTGTAGGTCATGTCCCTCTAGATACAGTAGTAGTAAGGGTTATCCACTCTTTTAACCATGTTAATACAGCTGCTTGATAGTATAGAACCCAGTCTGGTAGCCTAAATCCTCCATTTTCTTTTGCTTCTTATAGCAATTTCAATCTTATTCTGACTTTTTTTCTCTTGCCAGATAAATGTTCAAAATCAATGCATTTAGCTCATTTTTTAAAAAAAACCCTAATTTTATAGGTATTGTTTGGAAAAGGAAAAGGAGTTTTGATAAATATTCATTTTCACCTTTGCTATTCTTCCCAAGATTAATAATTGTAGATTTTTCCATCTTTCCAAATCTGATTTTATTTGTTTTAATAGTTTAAAATAGTTATCTTCTTTTAATGTCACACACATTGCTGTTAAGTATATCCCCAGGTATTTAACTTTCTTAATTATCTGGTCTAAATCTTGTGTACTTGTCAGTTATACATGTTTCTGCGAGGAAAAACGCACATATAAAATGTAGTCAAGTTCAGCAGAGATCCTGGGATTTAGCTTTTTTCCCCCAATTAACTAATCCTTCCAGTCACAAACCATATACTAGGATTCAATCACCTGCGATTCATCAAGACTCTCATTACTTAAGATAATTTGTCTACTATCTTGGACACATCATTTAATCGTGAACCATATATATATATATGTCATGGACCTCTGTCACTTTCCTTAAAAAAATTATATCTCAGAAGTTTAAACAGGTCTGTATAATCCTATTGGAGATATGCAGTTATCATGAGATAAATATTCTGGATTTTTGCTTGAGTTTGGCCGCCAGTTTCAGAGTAAAATTAGTCATTCAGCTCTTTGGTAGACAGTCTTAATTTTTACTTGGGTCTCTAACCTAGTGTTAAAATCAGTCTTAATCTCTAAACTCTGTGCAGATTTCTGGCTGTCTATAATTATAACACAGATAAATATAATCACAATAAAACCAACTTTTTCCATTTATTGCTTTATTGCATTTTATTTCTATCACTTCCATTATCAGAATGTGTATGTGTGTGAAAGAGAGAGGTATGAAGTTTTCTGCACTCAGTACAGAAATGTATTAATGTATTAGAAAAACTCTAAACCTCCCATTTGTTTTGAAAATTTATCTTCATATATTATATAAGTACCGGTAAGTACTACATTATATAAGCAATCTGTGGGCTTGAGTGTCTCAGGTGCTCCTTATTTTTGCACAAGCTATAATTTGAAAATTGGGATATAGCAACAAGCTATAGTTTATGTATGCCTTCTAAAAAAGAATTAGACCACAAGGATTTTCAATTTTTGTTGCCTATTTTATGCCAATGCAGGTAATGCTGGAGCAAGCAGGAGGCAAAGCAACAAGTAGAATGGAGCCATCTATTCTATTTTCCTGCTTATATGGTCATTTAATGACTGTTCAAAGTTATGATGGCCTCAGAAAGTGTGATTTATGACTTGTAAAATGCTTCTAATCATTGTAAAATGGGTCTGTTCCCCACCCCATTGTATGTGACTGCATTATGGGCACTTAGCAACCAATTCACAACCAATTGCCAAGTGCCTTGCAATTATGTGATTGCCATTTGTAATCTTCTCTGCCATCTTCCCCAGAAAGTCAATGGGGAAGCTAGCAAAGAAGATTGCAAGCAGTGGGAATGGAGGGGAGTGAAAATCTTTCAACAATCCTGAAGATTTCAGCTCCATTCCTGTAACCCAGGGGTCTTCAACCCCCAGTCCATGGACCAGTACCAGTCCATGGCATGCCAGCAAACAGTCCACAAAAAAAGCAAAGCCCCATCCGCGGGATGCAGGCAGTAAACAAAACTACGCACTCCCTAGTCCACGGAAAAAACTCCACGGAACCAGTCCCTGGTGCCCAAAAGTTTTGGGACTTCTGCTGTAACCCACTGAAATTTCTCTTCGTGAATGGAGGGGAGCTGAAATCCTTCAGCAGGCAGCTCTTTCGTTCCATCTGCTTACAGACCTAGGAAATCACTTAACAACTGCAATCAGGAATGCTTAGATTCAGTTGTTGAGTGAAGCAGTCACATCAGTGTCTCAATGATCCTTCACTCACCAACCAAAATTTTAGTCCCAATTGTCATAAGTAAAGGACTACTTGGAGGTTGTTGGAGAAGATATAGATAACACTTGCTGAAGATCACTTACTTTGAAATTAAGATGAAAGAAACAGAAAATTTGGCTTTAGGGTAATTAAGTTGTCTGGGTAATATGTGGTGTTGGCAATGCATTATCACTCCTAATACTGGACTAAATACATACAGGTGCCACATCTGGTGTCTGTTTCTATTCTAACTGTTCCCTGGGGCATCAAGTTTCACTCAGAGAAGGATTATGTTTAAGGGAACACCTGCTGAGGGAACACCTGCTGCCGGCATCAAATGCCCTTCGCCCAGTGCGCTCCCACAGGGAGGGTCTGCTCAGGGTCCCGCCGGTAAGAGACTGCCGGCGGGCGACACCCAGGGATAGGGCCTTCTCGGTGGGAGCGCCTGCCCTCTGGAACCAGCTGCCGGTGGAGCTGAGAACTGCCCCCGACCTTCGATCATTCCGCCGGGGCCTGAAGACCTGGCTCTTTGAGCTCTCGGGCCCAGACTGAGGAGGAATTTTTAATTTGGGGTTCTTTTTAATTGACTACAGGGTTAATTTAATATTTTTAATTTGGTTCTTAATTTTTGTATTTTGGATTTTTTAATTTCCTGTAAACCGCCCTGAGTCCTCAGGGAATAGGGCGGTATATAAATATAACTAAATAAATAAATAAATAAATAAATATATGTGTGTGATTGATAGATAGATAATATGTGTGTATGTGTGTATATGTGTGTGTGTATATGTATATATGTATGTATGTGTGTGTGTGTGTGGGTGTATGTGTGGGTGTGTATATGTGTGTGTGTGTGTGTATGTATGTGTGTGTACATATACATATACATATATATGGCTTGCTAACAAAGAATAAAGGGAGACCGATATGATCATTTCAAACTTATTTGTTCTCATCAGTCAGCCATATCCTTCTGAGATTCGAACCTGGGCCGACTGCATCTTAAGCAGTTGTTTTAACCCCTAGGCCACAGGCTCTCTCTCTCTGTTAGCTGAGAAGCAAGGAAGATATGTGTTAAATGTTTGTTAAGCTTTCAGAATACACTTGCTTAGTCCCAGACACCGGACAAATCTTATTTCCTGTTTCAGCCTAGCCCAAGGCCATCTACAGGCAGTAGCCACAGCAGTGGCAGCTCTTATTTGTGTAAATTTTTTTTGGCTTGCTAACAAAGAATAAAGGGAGACCGATATGATCATTTCAAACTTATTTGTTCTCATCAGTTAGCCATCAGTCAGTCTCAGAAGGGTGTTTGTGTGTGTGTGTGTGTGTGTATACATATACGTATGTGTGTGTGTATATATATGTATATGTGTGTGTATATATATATGTGTGTGTGTATATATATATTATGTATGTGTGTATGTATGTACATATATATGACAATTTATCTTGAGATTCAGAATGTTGTAGTGCAGACATGTCAAACACAAGGCCCGGGGGCCGGATGCGGGCCGCGAAGTGGTTTCATGCGGCCCGTGAAGCCATCCTGGAAACAGTGAGGGAACGGCCCCCGCTGCCTTGCCCTTGGCCCAGAGACCCTCCTTCTGCCAGAGACCCTCAGATCTATCCCACTCCTGCCCAGGCCCCCATGGGCACCCTTGATGCGAACAATGTAGAACTGGCCACGCCCACCCAGTAGGCCACGCCCACCCGGCCCCCTGAGGGCAACCGCAATGCTGATGCGGCCCTCAATGAAATTGAGTTTGACACCCCTGTTAGTGGTATTCAGTTGTTTTTCATATGGAGAGCAAATAAGCATTATTTAAATTGACCAAACAATATACTCCAAAGAATAATACGTTAAAAAAACCCAGAACCTTGGAAAAGCTTAACAGATTTATTGCACTATTAAATGTCAAAAAACAATGGAGTAGAATTCATAATATTTGTGGAAATTTCAGGCAATCTGTTGGTTAGAGAGTATTCTACTCAGAGCTACTGTGGCTATTAATTAATAGGGCCATAACTAGGAGAGCCTGCCAAGCCTTATAAAAAGAACAGTGTAATAGTACATAGGAGATTGATTCTATTTTCCCTACTTGATAGGGATAGAGAATGCTTTTGTATTGGGTATTATTAAACCTTCTAGCTATGAAGGGGTGAAAGAATGAATATAGCTTGTGTAAGACCTATCCTGTAAGGTGGACATAGGATATTGGTTAAATAATTAAAATTGGGAAAGTTCTTCCAAGCAGAACAATCTCATACGCTGTGGGTAAAATGCCTAGATTTTTCTGGATGCCAGCTTCATTAAAGATTCTCATTCATTCATTAAGGCCAATTGAGATTAAATGTTGAACTAATAAATTGTAATACAAGTCCACATTCATGCCGCCCTCCTATATGGACAAAAATATTGTAAGGTCAACTAGAGAACTGCCAAAAAAAACCAACATATTAAATGAACATCTTCTGATGGCAAAACTGAATTCATATGCAAGCTATGTAGATTCCTGTCCCAAGAATCCAGACAATATACACATTAGGGAAGTCTTAATGAGGTCTTTAGAACATTGGACAGATTCAAGAGGTCTTAGTCGATTATAAATCATCTCAGCATATACTTCTTGGCTTTTCCGCTAAGATCATTTATAGCACCCATTCCCATGGGTTTAATGCAAGATATAAATAATTATAATAAATGAAAATGTATGATTTGTATCAAATGTTAATACCATGAATGCAAAAGAAATGAAGTCTGTCAGGCTAAAACTTCAGTTATGGCGTGACCTGGCATTCAGCATGAAGTCCACAATTTGATAGCAGCAAGAATATAACAAAAGTATATAAGAAAATCATTATTTCAGCTAATGTAATAATTGATGTATATAGATATGCTCTACATTGACAGGCCCAGACACGTTTCGCTTAAAAGGGGGAATCAAGGGTATATTACTAAGAAACCAAGAAATTGATTGCTACTCTTTTAAATTTACATAAAGAGTGGAACCTGCCTTGACAACATTATCTTTTTTATTGTTAGGACTGAGTTACGTGAAGAAGGAAAACAAGATAAAGAACTCTCTAGCTTTTTAGTTGTCTCTAGAGATGAAGTGCCACAAATTTGTCAGTATGGCCTATGTACCACCGGTCATTCCAAAAAAGAAATAAACATCATGAAAGAATTAGGAAACCCTCAGCTAGGAGTTTATTTGTTCCGATATGTTGATATTGCTTTGAATTATGCATCCAAACATTCATTTCCAGTGGAAAATATTATTATATTCAGGGTAAGTCTTTGCATGTATATTTTAAAACTGTAAAGCAATTACTCTGTCACATGGTGTAACAAGATGGTGGGTTTTTTGTCACTGAGTTGTGGGGGGCATGAAGGGAGGCTCAGCCACTGTATACATGTTATACTTTGATAATAAAGGTTCATTCATTCATTGGTTTGGATCCTGAAATACCCTTTATTCTGTGGAAGGAGTTAGTTCCAAACAGATTTAACACTGTGAATATAAGTTTAAAATGGGCTTTTCTAAGGATACGTGAAAGCTGGAAAAGTATAATTACACATTTATAATTATTTTATAAAATTTACAAATGTATAAATTATATAATTTATAATTATTTTGCAAAATTATAAATTATTTTATAATTATAATTATATAAATATAAATTATAAATTATTTTGTAATTTATAATTATATGTAATACATACTTATTACATATAATTAAAGCTAAGTAGAAATTGTGGGGAGAGCAAAGGAAGGCAAATGATGAAACATTCACAATGATGTCATGTAAATAGTTTCAGTTCATTTATTTTCATTTATTTGTGTCTGTGTGAGTGTGCATTACTTTGATGCCTTTGTAGCTTTGTGCAGACACTGCTGATTGAAACAAAAAAGTCCATGATTGTTCCAATTATTATTTCTAAAACACTTTACCAGAATTTGTAATTATTATTAAGCCAACTATATGGTGAGACAATTTCAATTTAAAAAAAAAACTCATTAGGCAAAGGGATTAGTGTAAGAATCCAAGGAAAAAAGGGGAGAATGTGTCTAACATCCACACTTTATTTAAGGGCAGCCATTAGTGTAAGTCAGCAGCTTCCTCTATACCTGTTAATCTACAAATGTGTCCAGCAATCTGAGAATTTATCTATTATAGAAATTACTTGAACATCTCTTTCCTCTTCCTCCCCCTTCCCCTCCAGAAATATATATTCTGGAGCTTATTCATACTACTGACAATGGAAGATCATATGTAGCCTGCAGAATGCCCATATTTTTCATAAAACAAATAATTTACCACATAAGTAAAGGTAAAGGTTCCCCCGCATGTCCGTGCTAGTCGTTTCCAACTCTCATCTCCGTTTCAAAGCTGAAGAGGCAGCACTTGTCCGAGGACGTCTCCGTGGTCATGTGGCTGGCATGACTAGATGCCAGAGGCGCACGGAACGCTGTTACCTTCCCACCGTAGTGGTCCCTATTTTTCTACTTGCATTTTTACGTGCTTTCGAACTGCTAGGTTGGCAGAAGCTGGGACAAGTAACAGGCGCTCACTCTGTTACGCGGCACTCGGGATTTGACCCGCCAAACTGCCGACCTTCTGATTGACAAGCTCAGCATCCTAACCCACTGAGCCATTACGTCCCTAAAACTACCACAGTGTTATACAATAAAGCGCGCGCGCACACGCACACACACACACAGACAGAGAGAGAGAGAAAAGGTTTTGTTTATTTTGTATTTCTAGGTTCTTTTAGGAAAAGTTAAAAAGGTTCAACCACGTAAAAGCCAAAAGAAAATTGTACTGGATCCAACTCCAAACTTTGATTGCCATATGTCTAGAATTCATCCTTCACTTAAGGATTCTTTGGAGGATCAGGCTACTGGGTCTTTGGTAAGTAATACTTTAGTGATTTTATTAGTGAGAAGATACAGCATGACGCCTATACATGGCTGTTTTTTGAAATTATTTCATTTTTTAAAGTTTATCATAATTGGATTTTAAGGAGGGATGTACAGTTGAAAAACAATACATTCAGAGGCAAAGCTTAAATATACCATTATATGATGTTTAGTCAAACAAAAAGTATTTGGTGAAAAAGATGTCTATTTCTAATGTCATTATAAAGAAGACCCTTTTTCTAGGCTCTTCAAGAGGGACAAAATCTAGCATTTCACATGAAGAATCAAGGGCTGGTATTTTCAGTAACTAATTGTGCAAGAGGTTAGCATTTGGAAAACTTATCTGATCTACAGAGTTACACAGTGCAGGAAGAATTATAAAGTATCTAGGGCAGACATGTCAAACACAAGGCCCGGGGGCCGGATCTGGCCCGCGAAGTGGTTTCATGCGGCCCGCGAAGCCATCCTGGAAACAGTGAGGGAACGGCCCCCACTGCCTTGGCCTGGCCCAGAGACCCTCCTTCTGCCAGAAACCCTCAGATCTGTCCCACTCCTGCCCAGGCCCCCATAGGCACCCTTGATGCGAATGATGCAGAGCTGGCCATGCCCACCCAGTAGGCCTTATGCATTCTAGCCACGCCCACCCAGTAGGCCATGCCCACCCTGGCCACACCCACCCGGCCCCTTGAGGACAGCCGCAATGCTGATGCGGCCCTCAATGAAATTGAGTTTGACACCCCTGATCTAGGGTAATTTTTGTGATTGGGTTGTTTTTTGGTTCATCATTCAGCCATTGTTGGTATGGAAATGTCCTGGTTTTCTCCAAGCTTAAGAGCCACCAGGACAGATATAATAAAAACTGCCTCTTTACAGGTAGTCCATGATTTACAACCATAATTGAGCCTGGAATTTTGATCCTAAGTCATTGCAGTCGCACATTTGAGTCACCACATGGCTGGACTCGATTTTATGACCATTTTTAGACTGTCGTGAAGTGAGTTGCCAAAGTTGTTAAGCGAATAATGTGGCCGTAAGTCTGAATCCAGCTTACCCAACATGCATTTTTTTTTGCCAGAAAACGGCAAAAAATGTCACAAAATGAAATGCAACTTATGATCATGTAACCACAAGGAGGGTAGGGCAGTCTTAACTCTTCAAGGAAGGGTCATACATAAAATCAAGAAACAAGGCCCCAACACATTACAAGCGACAGACCCAGGTTACATAGCCAGGCTTTTAAAGCCTTACAAAAGATCAAAAGGGTGGGACCCTTTTAATTTCCAAAAGGAGAATATTCCACAAAGCAGGGGCTACAGCACAAAAGGCCCTAGTGACTGTCAGTCAACACTTTTGAGCTGACAGGATCTGATTCATACCTATATTGACCTACTGGATCAAAATGGATGGGTAGAGACTCTTGTAAAAAGACAGTCCCTCTTGAGACTTGGTCCCAAGCCATGTAGAAATTAGTTGGATGTTGATGTCCTGTATAAAGTAGATGCAGTCTTTCTTTGAACTCAGTTGTCTGCTTCTTCAAATAAATTTATATACTGTGTGGAGCAGTACATGTAGGAGAGGATGAATGCTGTCAGATTTGATAATTAAAGGGGGATTTTTAATTCTGCTTTACTTTTGAGATGTTATTAAATACTTTCCATAGACATTTTATCCTGCATTTTCTAAATGAAAATTAGCAAATAATTTTGTACTAAAATTACAGAAACATGTGATGCAAATTGTCACATTGGATACTTTAATCTTTTCACAAAAGTAGTACATTTATTTTGCACCTAGTTTGTATAATACTTTTTATAAGAGAAACCTATTAAATGGTTACCACTCATTTTGTTGATCACAATCAGGTTACTATTTTTGGTCTTTGTCTAAGTTTAAAGTTAATTATCCAGGTACTTACTTTTATGTTCTTGCAATATTTCCATTCGCAGGTATATTTTTATGAATATAGTGAAGATTCAAAACCTGTGGATAAGCCCAGGCAATGTCTTCCATATGCTGTAATACATGTAAAATCTGTTAATCAGAAAGGAGGGGCTGATTCCTTTCTAACATCTTTGAAGTATAGACTTAAAAGATTACCCAAGCATACTGGTAAGCTATCTTGAGCTTTTATGTTAATTTTATTGTATTTCCCCCTTGATTCTGCCCAGTTTTTCATGTTATAGGTCCATTGTTTCATGTCTCCTTCTTAGCTTCTGTATTTAACTTCATAGCTAGGACTCCCAGATCTGGAATGCAAAAGCACTAGATCAGTATTTTTTTTTAAACTTGGCAACTTTGTGTAGACTTCATGCTAGCTGGGGAACTCTGGGAGTTGAAGTCCACACATCTTAAAGTTGCCAGATATGACAAAACACTGCAATAGATCAAAGCAAAAAGACATGTATTTTGGAACACTTTGTTGCTTATCTACTGGTCATAACAGCTTTTTACAACACATTTCTCATGGCCATTTGATGCGTACCTGCATTATTCATAGGCTAGATTCAAAGGCTCAGCTGTGGTTTCTTTAGTCATGGCTTAAAAAACAAACTTGGTAATAGTAGTTGGGTCTTAAGTTACAACTCCATAATGTTTATGATTAAGTTTGCCAGCAGAGTTCCAAGAATCTTCGGTCCATCTCATTGTCTAATTGTTCGCATTTGCTACAGCCCACTCTGCTTTTCCACTACTTTCCTGCTTCTCTTATCATTGTCTCATCTTTATTCCTGTCAGCAAGGTAACAGCTTTTTCTGTAATTTGAAAAAAAAATATCGTTTTTGTTACTTTTGCCTTCTTGATTTTAAATTGTGTTTTTTGCACATTTACATGGAAGCACGCCCTACTGAACTCTGTTGATTTGAATTCTGAATAGATATAGACACACATGCCCTTTTTAAAAAAAAGAACTGTTTTCTCTCCCATTCCTATTCCTCTCTGTCCTTTTTCCCCTTCTGCCCATTTGTTTTCTGATTTTTTTCAGAGGCTAGTCGTCTGCAGTGATAATGAACCAAAAATAGGACAGGATGAATACAATTTAATAAGACATTTTTATTTCTTATAGTTTTATATCTATGTAACAATGTAAAAGGAGATGTAGGTTTACTCAAATGAAATTTTGCTTCAAATTTCTTAAAGGCACTTCAATAAGCCTTTCTGAGTTGTAATTTCTGGCCAGTAAATTTCTCCTTTCAGATTTAAATGCTCCTTCCTCACTGCAGTGCTCTTGAAATTGTTCATTCGTAAGCATTTGAACAACCTGCACCCTTCTTTTCCCATCTTAATATTAAAAAGTATTGGCCGGATTAACATACTTGTGATTTGTTTGATTTTTGTTTTATTTTCTTCATATGAGCTCAGCCAGCTTATGGTTTGCTAAACTATGGTTTTAGGCATAGGGATTCAGTACAAGCCATGATAATATAACTATTTATTATTTATTTGCCACCCATATTTGCCACCCATCTCACATTTTGACACGAGATGAGTAACGTGCATATATACTGTATTATGGCAACATTAAATCATTTCCATCATATGCAAAGTGATGTGACAAGGCAAATGATATCTTTTGTTCCCATATCTCCTTCCCCCATAGATAATGATGGCTTAGTCGGATGTGTAAATCCAGTCAAAGTATTAAATGTGTATTGTTTGCTATTGTGGTCGAAACTTTCTTTCAAAAGAAAAGATTGTTGCTAGTTTGGTATTGGACAGCCAGGTTGTCCTGAAATTCAGCATTTCTTCCCATTGGACAGTGTAAATAGAAGTATGTGGATGGCCACTTATATTTATGCTGATGGATGTCACAATCTGGACTAGCCAGCAAGGGAAAGGCACTATGTAATGCAGAGGCTGCATAAGTGAAAGGAAATGGATCCTCAAAGGATATATTTGGCAAAAAATATTACATTAAGATCCCCAAGCCCCCACCAGGCTTCTCACTGTTGTCTTCAAAACTACTCTTCCTACTTTTTATCCTTAATCAGACCATTCTGAGCCCTCAGCTCAGGATCAGGACCATTTTTTAAAAAGACTTTCTAAAATAAATTTTCAGTGGCCAGTTCCAAAGAGAAGAGAAGAGAACTGGAAGGGACCTTGGAGGTCTTCTAGTCTCTTCTTAAAAATCTCCAGTGATGGAGGACCCACAGTTCTGGAGGCAAGCTGTTGCACTGGTTAATTGTCCTCACTGTTTGCTACCATTGAAAAGGTACCGTGCTGCTAAGTTTTCCCCAACCTGATAGATTTTTGACAGAAGAAAAAAGATGTGAGAAATGTCAAGAAAGCACAAAAGATACAAATACAAGCTTCCACTCCAATAAGATTCTGTAATAAAACTCTTGGCTGGAAGTGGCCAGAGTTTTTAATGTTACATTCAGAAAATAATGATAGATTTGCCTCCTTATGTCACTGCCATGGCTCTTTGGAAAAACAGAAAAATAGCAGGAAATAATTCATAGGCAAATACAAAATTATTACTACTCAAGCATGTCGGCATAGCATTTCTACAGTAAATTCTGCTATGGAAATCTGCTCTGCCTCTACTTTTTAAAATCCAGCTACTCAATCTTCCCTTTTTGATAATACAACCTGTTCTTGGATTTGTTTGCAAGCCAGATTGAGTTTGTGGAAAATTTTCCTCTTAGATTAACTGTTTACTGAAACTTTAGAAACAAAAATAAAAGTTTGCTTCCTACAGTTACATTGGCTTAGCAGTTAGAATATTCTTGGGCATTTTAGCTACTGTAAAAACTTGGTGAACAGTTAGAAAGCCCACATTAGCACATCACCTATCAAAGAGTCAGAGTTTGGTTAAAATATGTCTTTTTCTCCCATATATAAAATATAGCCCTCAAAATCATATCTCTCTTTCATTAACAGGAGGAGTTATCCCTTTGGAAAACTGTACACGGGTGACAAGGATAGGTAAAAGCCAACTCATCTACGAACATTTCAGAAAACCACTAGAAATGGATGTATCTGGAGAAGTTTCTTCTTGTTCTAGAAGCACACAGAACCGGAATGATTCTGAAGACAAAATTCATTGTGAAAAAAAGAAACGCAAGCCAGCTACAAGATGGGATTCAACACAAATGAGAACAAATATTCTATGTAAATCTGGCATGGAAGCCAGCAAAGAAATCAGAGGTGAACATGTGGGGGATGATAAGAAGACTAGTTTAAAAATTAATCTGGAAGATTTTTCTGACTGGGAAATTGGTTCAAGTACTGTAACTACTTCAAAATCAATTAAAGATCCGAGACTAACAAGAAGAGGACAGAATGTGGTGAAGCAAAATGAAGAACTTATTGTGAAACCGCCATTCTGTAATGACACCACTATAAGCACATGCAAACCAAGGCCTGAAAACATAACATCTAGCAAAAACAAGAAGCACAATCGAGAAATGGATAGCCAATTTCAAGAGAATAATATTTTTCCTTCTGAAACAGAGCATTCAGTTCCTCTTGACACCAAATGTACTTCATCAAGAGGAGAACATTGTGGTAATATTTTTCAACCTGCATGCTGTAAAAAAATGTATGCTTATGAACAGCCCTCAGAGGAAACTACATCAGATAATTTTAAACAAAATAAGCTTCAAGCTCTGAACATTTTAAATCTAAAATCTAAAACCTCCAACATGGCTGAAGCCAATCAAAAAGATAAGCAAATCTATTCACCATCTGAAAAAGCAAATAATTCCCTAGATAATGATTATATACTAAACAATATCAAAGAAAAATCTTCCAAAAGAATTAGCAATATAGAGAGCCTCAGGTATTATCCTTCTGATACCTGTATAACTGCTGCTGTTATAAGAGGCCTCAGTGAAGAAAGTATGTGTCTTTCCAAGCCAGAATTGTTAGATAGAAATAATTTTGAGGACATTTCCCTGGAGTTATTTCCTGAAGGACAAAAAAACTGTAAAACAGACAACACAGAAACATGCTTTAATGAAATACATGTAAACCAATTAGAGGAGAAGGTTCCATGTGGACAAGAAGGCAAAAAGTATAAATCCGCAACAGAAACTGCATTTAAAAATCCAACAGAAAACTCATCAAGAAAAAAGCAAGAGCCTGATAAGAAGGTCTTGAAGAAACAGGCAGATAATATGAACAATTGTACAGAAACATCAGAAAATTCAAATCTTTTAGATTTTTTTTTAAACTTGAGTCTTCAAAGAAGCTCGTTAATAGAAACAGAACGAACAAACAAAGAACATTGCAAAGAGAAGTTTGAAGAATTGCAAACGTTGCCTACTAAAAATATTGACTTGACAGATCACAAGAAATTAAATCATGCAATGTTACTCACATCGGTTCCTATATCTTTGGGAAATATGGGAAATAAGGAAATCAACCAACAGTCAGAAAATACAGCATCTTCAAATGCCAGTTCTGAAAGTTTTTGTAGTCAAGTTCATGAATTATTTGGGCAAGATGTAGAGATGAAAAGGGATAACATCCACAGCATAGACATTTCTAGTGAGATAGAAAATGGACCAGAAGAGTGTAAGAAGCATCTCTCAGTGTGGCACAAGCCATGTAATCATGGAAATATTAGTGAAGATGATGTCTATTATTATTTACAAGCACGTTTGGATTGGGACAATCTGCTTGGAAAACCTAGCTCGAATGTAGATCTTTCAAAAAATACAACTGTGAAGGCAAATAAAGGTAATTCTTTAGATATGGAAAAATCTGGGGAGGAAAGAGGAACTGAGTTATTTAATACATTTTCATGCCCTGATTTACAAATTACAATAACCAATATAGTTCAGTCAAAATTAGAAACTAACATGGAAAAATGTTCAATCAAATATTCAGCACCAAAAAAATGTATTAAGTGGTCAAGCAGGGGAAAAAAGAAAAAATATGCAAAGGGACAACAAAACTCCAAACAGTATTGCGAAAAGAAAGAACTCAACATACGGTCTTCACCCCAGATTTCTTCACTATCCAAGGGACAGTTTAAAAAAAATGAGCAGCCTGAAAAATATATTAAGAATATTTTAATTGCACTTGACAACACTGAAGCATTGCTATGCAAAACCAAATGCACATCTCGAAAAATAACTGGTGCAATGTTTCACCTAAGAAAAGCTTGGAAG
Organism: Vipera ursinii; assembly: GCF_947247035.1. Lineage (NCBI taxonomy): Eukaryota > Metazoa > Chordata > Lepidosauria > Squamata > Viperidae > Vipera > Vipera ursinii. The sequence continues at coordinate 195,137,049 of NC_139513.1, forward strand.
GGTATTCAGAGTTTAAAAACGGTGACAAAAGCTGGAAGAAAAACTGCAGGTAGTGTGTTCTCAAAAGCAAAAAACAACTTACCGAATGGTGCCTTAGTGTTAGATTCTTTTGAAACATCAGATTGCAGTGTAGATTTTAGCAGTGATTGTGCAAAAAATAAAGCAATAAAAACAGTCTCTGAAAAAAATGCCATCTTAGATACTACAGAAATTAAAAGTATAGAGCTGCTTAGCAGTGAGCCTATCATATGCAACAAGAAGACATTTGCTGGGGAAGGCAAATCTTTTGGAAATACACAAAAGAATCAAGAGAATGTAATTACAGCCATGGAAAACAAGCACACTTTGAGTTCTGACACTAATAGCTGTAGAAGCAAAACAGATGGAAACCAATTTAACTCTTCTTTAACAAGAAAGGAATTAACTGTCTGTCAAAGAAGCCAAACAAATGACGAAGAAATGCTCAAATCTCGTGTAAAGATCAGTACTGTTAAAATTGCTACATCAATTCAACCAACTTTTGAATCTGCTGCAAAAGTAAATGTGTTCGGGTCGGATGTTATTTCTGCACCTTATCCCAATTTGAAAAAAACAGACAATGACAAAGAAACTGTGGAAATATCTGCATTACAGGAAGAAAACATGATTGGGAGTGCTGGAAAGTGTCATGCTTCATCAGCAAGTTGGTCTTTAACAGAAGAGAACCTTAATGGTAAAACCTCTGTGGTTCAGTTAACTCCAGAAATCCATAGCAACCGGTCATTGTCTTTAAAAACAAACAATTCATCAAATAAAAATGTAGGTATAAATTGTTCTGGAATCCCAGCAGGATCTTCCAGTAGACAGAAGCAAAAACTAGATTCTCACTGTAAACAGGCTTTTTCAAAATCAGAACCTTACAGCCTCGATACATTTAGTCAAACAACTGACCAGGAAATATATACAGCAGAGAATAGGCATTATAAATCATTTGGCAAGTCAGCTGAACACCAAGGAAATACTACTAACAAAATATCATCTTGTCATCTGCTATCTCCTACATCCCTCGAAGATAATAATTTGTGCCAATCCACTCATCGTTGTGTATTACAGAAACTTCAAGAGGAAAATATGAAGGAAAGAGGACTACCAGAAACCATGACTGACTCTGCAAGTGGAAGACTAGATATAATCCATGACACTCCACTGAAGTCATTAAATAACCTAGATTTAAGGCAGAAAAACCTGAAACAGATAAGTCATGTCATCCTTGGGGAATCCACATGCAGGCAGACTTCCTCAGGCAACGCTGATAACTATGACCAGCTTCCTTTTAATTCTCCACTAACTGCACTTTATCATGTCATGCCCAATAAAACAAACCAACCCTTCATTAGCACCGAGACCAAGCAAAATGAACGCTATTTTTCAAGCCCCTCTTTTGAACATTGCAGTGATTTCAGCAATCACGTCAAACTTTCTGAAGTCGGAATTGGTCTAAAATCCTGTGATTTTAACTTTAAAATATCAGAGATCTTACAAAAGGCAGATAAAACTTCGTCTCTGAATATACTGCACGAACAAGTTTCATATTGCCAAAGTGCTCTTCCTTTGTTCATTGCAGCTTTTGAAAAAAAGCAAGGCTGTTCTTTTGAGCGTGTTCTGATTTCTAGGGAAATACTTGGAAGCTCTAACAGAAATATGCAAGCAAGTCAGAAGTTAAAACCTTGTGCTATAGAAGCATTAGTTGAGCTGCAAATTATAATGGAAACAATGGAGTTCATAGAGAATAAGAAAAGATTTTTAAAAGGTGACCCAACTTTTCGAAGTTTGCTTTGGTATGATGATTCTCTGTGTAGCGAACTGTTCGGAGGGCATTCAGGTTATCAACAGCAGTCAAATTTATATCCTGCTTTTCAGATGAGATTAAAATACAATGCCCTTAATGAATTACAAATCCACCACAAGCAGTTAATGGAAGCTTTTGAAAACACTATATCTGAGAATAATTCTTATTATTGCTTGTTGAAATTAAGGCGAGAAATAGAAGAATGTGAATCAGTAATGAGACAGATTTCCAGTGTATCTGATTTTTTTTTATCTGTGCCTTTTACTTGTGGAGCTAACTTTGGAGATTCTATAGAAGACCTAGAAAATTCAAGAAAAGGTACAATGGATTTAATAAACATATCTAAAAGCCTTCCAGGCATGAATTTGAGTACTGAAAAAGATAATCATCTCTGGATTATTATTGAGATTATTGGTAAAAAAATGGAGTTTGTAAAGACGTGTACTAATGAAGAGTTTAATCTTAAAACTTCATTATTTGGTCTGGAACATATATTTTTTGATGCCGCTAAAAACCTTGTTTGTCGAGAAACAAACACATTTTTGAATAACCATTCGGAGGATGGGAAAGAAGTGCTCCAAATATATGAAATTGCTGTGACTAAACTCTATGACATTTATGAACGTATGATGGAAGATACTGGATCTGGAAATGATAATAATAGAACTTTTGGAGAATATACTAAGAAATGTACAGCAGACTCTTCTAACTGTAAAGATGTGTGCTCTCAACAAAATGTAAATTGCTTCATTGGAAGGTCTCTAACTTCACAAGATAGTTGTAATATAAGTGAAATCTTGGATGAAGCACAATCTGCAGACATTGAAAGACTGCAACAGCTCATGGGCAAATGTACAGTACAGATGGAAATGCTGAAAAAGTATTTTCAGATTTTACAAGAAGAGGATATAACTATATTGATAACCCAAGAAAATATATTGGAGTTCATGAAGGATGGAGGAATTAATCCTGTCATTCTGAAGCCAGAATCTATTGAAATATATACTGAATTGGCAATGATATATGAAACTATTTTTTTCCTTAAAAACTCAATAGCGAAGCAAGGAGATAATCCACGATTTCGTAGTTTATTATGGTTTGATTTATCACTTCTGCCTGAACTTTTCCAGTGCCAAGAAAAAATGGCTTTCCTGTCTTATAGGAAAGATAAGCTTATAGAAACAGTAGAGGCTTCCATCTTTGAACTTCAGGAGGAACTGAACGTTATTTATGACTATGCAGAAAGCTTAAATTGCTCATATGCACTTCATCTTCTCACAAGGGAACTTGCTGAACTTTCAGAAACAAGAAAAATGTTAGGAACATCCAAGTCCCCTGTCTCCATGTGTGTAGACTTAGCACCATATGCTATTGCTTTAAATTATGGAAGTACAGTTTCTGAATTAGACTGTAATTATAACCAATTTTCTTCACTTCTTGAGAAATTGATGTTGGCTGAAAAGAAAGATTTAGGAAAAATGGCTCACATTATGAAGATGATGAAAACCATTGAGCATATGAAGTTTATCTGTTCTACACAAGGAAAATCACCTCTTCCTGTGATTATACATCAGATGCTTAAAAACTGGAGAAAAGCTTGTCAGTTGAAACGGCAGCTTGTGGGAACACGTTTGGATCACAGTGGCCAAAATCTTCAGACTTCCCAAATTCTACACAAAAGACCATTTAATGTAACTTTAGAAGAAAAGACATCAGAAGAAAAGATTGATGTCTCACATAACAAAAAGAAAAAGGTAAGATCATCCAACCCCTTCTCTAAATGGTGCTTTGTATATTCATTTATTTATTAAATTTACATGTCGCCCATTTCCTCCATAGGATGACTCTGGGCGGTTTACAGAACATGATACGTGAACTTAATCATGTATTATATAAATGATAGATGATACATTTTCCAGAGCAGTGAGATTGCTGATAGTGTACTTTTTGGAGTGTAATTTTCTATCTTACACATTATTCTATTTGACAACTTTAGATGTAATTTGGATGTATGATATTTTCTCTTATTTAAGTCCTAAACAAGGATGGATTAAGATCATGGGGTCTCATACTAAATAATGGAACCCCTCCTTTATCCTTACACCAAACACCAATCTCTCTCTCTCTCTCTCTCTCTCTCTCTCTCTCTCTCTCTCTCTCTCTCTCTCTCTCTCTGTGTGTGTGTGTGTGTACATACTCTCAAAACTATTTTATATACAAATTAAAAAATGGAAAGAAAAAAGAATAGGATTTTATCGTAATTGTACCAGTTTTGGTCTGATTGTTGTGTTGTTTGGGAGCAAGGTTACCTATAAATTTAATAATAAAAATAAGCACCAACACGTGACAATTCCTGCTATGTACATAATTCCGTTTTTGAACTCAAAAGTAAGGTACGAAGTACAGCACATTATTTGCATTAATATAAAAAGACTAAACAAGGAAAACTGTGCTTTACAATCTCAAAATTTAAAAAACAGAATAGTACAGGTAGTCCTCAATGTACAATAGTTCATTTAGTGATTGTTCAAAGTTACAACAGTACTAAAAAAAAGTGACTTAAGCCATTTTTCACACTTATGACCATTGCAGCATCCCCATGGTCTGGTGACCCAAATTCAGAGGCAACTGACTCATATTTATGATAGTTGCAGTGTTTTAGGACCGTGTGATCACCTCCTGCACCCTTACAACAAGCCAAGTCAATGGGGAAGCCAGATTCACTTAACAACTGTATTACTAACTTAACAACTGCAATGATTCACTTAGCAGTTGGGCAAGAAAAATCATAACAGGGAGCAAAACTCGTTTAATTGTCTAACTTAATAACAGAAACTTTGGGCTCAATTGTGGTTGTAGGTTGAGGACTACCTGTATATGGATTTGATTTTAAACCAATTTGATTTTTCATTTAATTTTGCGAAAGTAAAATGTTTTAAGTCTCCAAAGTTTGTTTTAATAACTCTTAGACTAGAATTAATTCATTGTGTCATTAGTGATATACGGATTGAAATAAACCATTCCCAGAATGTTTGGGGATGCACATCACAGCACTTCTTTCCAACTTTCTTCTCCAGGGCCCTAGGTCTTGTTTTACGGCAGAGAAAGAAATGGAAAGAAAATCCCTCAAGTATTGACAGAGCAACTGCTTGTCATTAGAAATGGAGGCATAACTACATCACTCTAGCAGTTGCATCTGACGTGGAAAGAGATTGAGTCAGCCCCTATCCTTTCAGTACTCGTGACTTTTCAAGATAGTGAGCTATTAAAGAAAATTATGGAAAACCTGCTGTCCTTGTTCCTTGTTGCTTGTAAACTGCTTTATTGGAATGCTGGAGCTCTTGTAATTAGATTGCATAAACTCGGTGTTCCCTTATCTGCAGCTGCTGCTTTTTCAGTAATGCTACTCTTTCTATTAAGCATTGTGAAAGCTACTATCCGCATATTCAGGACACTTTCGAATTCATGTATATTTTGCTAGTAAGCTGCTTTGCTAACAAGAAGTTGCAGGAAGATTGTTGCGAAGAGTGAATACAAGTTACTTTTTTATCATTTCAGCCAATATGGACATTGTTGGAAAGGAAATAAAACATGTAACTAATGGTGGAATGTTATTAGTTTCTGTTATTTATATCTTGCCTTTAAATCATATGGCCTCAGTCTCATACTGAGATTTCCATGTAACTCATTATGTAATTAAAAAAAATTGCATTCAGTAAAAACAGACGGTGGCTCAGTGGGTTAGGACGCTGAGCTTGTCGATTAGAAGGTCGGCAGTTTGGCGGGTCGAATCCCGAGTGCCGCGTAACAGAGTGAGCGCCTGTTACTCGTCCCAGCTTCTGCCAACCTAGCAGTTCGAAAGCACGTAAAAATGCAAGTAGAAAAATAGAAAATAGAAAAATAGGGACCACTACGGTGGGAAGGTAACAGCGTTCCGTGCGCCTTTGGCGTCTAGTCATGCCGGCCACATGACCACGGAGACGTCCTTGGACAAGCGTCCTCTTCGGCTTTGAAACGGAGATGAGCACCGGCCCCTAGAGTTGGAAACGACTAGCACGCATGTGCAGGGGAACCTTTACCTTTACCTTTTAAAAACAGATAATATAAGCAAATTTGAACCAAGAATCAGTATAATGGTTAAGGCATCAGTCTAGAAAGCAGGAGACCATAAGTTCAAGTCCGACCTTAGTCAGGAAAGTCAAATGTGTGACTTTGGGGCCAGTCACTCACTCTCAACCTAACCCACCTCATAGGGTTGTTGTTATGGGGAAAATAGGAGGAGGTAGGTTTGTTGGATACGGGTTATTTGAGTTATTTGTAAAAATAAAGGCAGAATACAAATAAATATCCAGGTAAAGCAATGAAACTTAAAAGATTAGTTGTGTATGGAAGTTCTAACTTTACCAAAATGAACTATAGTTAGGATCCCCAAAGTATCATGTCATGGCCTATTGAACAAAGTCTGTGATTATTGCAGTAGGCAAGCAAAGATTGTCCTATTATCCATACAGTATTCCTAATCACTGTTGATTTCCCTGATAATGCCTGATTTTTTTGAATTGGAGCAGTGAAACCAGTGAAGTGAGAAAAATGATTCTTTAGAACAGAGATGGACAAGTTTCAGATTTTTAAGATTGTGCTACCGGTAGGTACACTGGATGGAAAAATTGGATTATATTTTGTCATCATTATTTCTGCTTAACAGTACAGAATAGCAAATATTTAAAATATTTTAAAGCATACAGTCTACTAGTAAACCTACACACCTTGCCTAAATCCTTGCCTTATATAACTTGAAAATACTGTCTTTTGAGATTATGAGAAATTCTTTCTTAGTTCTATCTCTGATATGCCTTCCAGAGGTATCAAGCTACATCCATATTTTTCAGAATGGCAGTTTTGGAAGTTTGAAGATTGATCCACACTTTTTGTTCCTTTTTTTCTCTCTCAACAATTCTACACATTCCTTGAAATAAGTTATGTGGATTTCTTTGTTTTGACATAACTGATGTTAGACCTACAATTATCGTACTAAGAATGGCTCCCAATAGTCTCTGTGAAGTGAAAAGCTTTGTAGTGGCTTTATTTTCAGTTACATAGGTTTCTTGTTATAATTTATTCCCACTATCTTTTACTGGCTCTATTTGCATCCATATGTCTCATATGCACAGATTTTCTTAACTGCCCTGGCCCTGGAAATAGTACTGCCACCATTCTATACAGACATACTGTATGTTAATATCAATTTCTTACCCTGAATATCTTTCCCAAGGTTGAGACCCTAGAATATATTTTTATTTTATTATTAATTTTATATCAACGCTTCCTTTTACTTATGACACAACTTGGAATTTCCTTAATATCTCCAATTATTACAGCTTTTATATTAAAGAACTTGTTAATTGCTGGGAAGATGCATTATTGCAACTCCAGGAAAAAATGAAAGGTACAAACTTTATTTTGCAACACAAGTAAGCGTATGCAGAGCATTGGTAAAGAAAACAAAAACACATACCATACTTAATTCAGTTTATATTGCTATTTTTAACCTCTTAGGTAGCTGCTTCATTGATGACAACTACCAAGATAGATGAAAAGGAAGCCAAGAGAAACATGAGGTATATATAAGAAGCATAAATATTGATTTAATAGAAAAAACCACCTAATGCATTTGTTTACAACTTTTATTATTTCACTTTTAAACTTCTGTTCAAAAATGTGCTTAGATAAGACTGGGGTCTAACAATACATCAGTAGATTTTTCTTCTTGCTGCAGCCTTTTTCTCTCCACCCCTCATTTGCATGGGAATATAACTTGCCAGTTTGATTGAGGAATGCAGTTTCATTAGTGAAAATTGCATTGTACTAGGAATCTTGCTAGTAGTTCCCAATAAGTTATTTTTATTCCACTTACATATAGTAACATAAATGGATGATTCACAAATATATATGCCAGATGGCTGGAGGAGAAAATAAAGAGAGGTTACTGACATTCTGTGTTAAGACATTCCACCATTTAAAACATACAGCAAGTAGATCTTTCATTTTAAAACTCATTTAGGATTTTTTCCCCCAAATTTTATCATTATTGTGCAACTTTAAATATCCTTTATTTTGGGGGTGACATGTTTAAACGTGGCTAATAGCAAACTTGGCAATATTTATGATTCTCTTTGAATCTAATTTAAAAGCCAGTTCTAGAGCTAAAATAATCTTCAATCCTCTCAATAATGGCTTACACTGCAGAAAATCAATCTGTTTTAACTTCTTGATGGTGTTCACTGACATCAACCATAGTGCTGATATCCCTGAACATTGAGCAATGTCCATTAAAATTTGTGTGATGCCATAAAAAAATAAGCCCCTACGTCTGGACTGATGCTCGCTCATGGTTTGGCTTTTTGAAATCCTCCATGGTTCCATTCCATTTTGTCTCCTTTATCAAATCTAGATGAAGCCTCTGGAATGTAGCCACAAATTTGGAATATGGTATCAGCAATCTGTATCCTTCATCTCTCCTTCTCAGGAGCTTCCAGAGAAGCAGTGGGGAAATTAAATCATTACCTGGAAGCAGTGAAGTATTAGAAAAATGCTTATAAATAAATTAAACCTAATCCTAAAAATGTGTAGGCAATGCTTGGCTGCTGTCTGTCAAGATATTATGTACATGGAGATTCTCAGTCATCCAGGTCTTGGTTTGTCCCAAAGGTGCTTTCAAAAAGGCAATTGGACTTTCTTGATTTTTCCTGAAGACTCAACACTCCAGAGTGTTAACAACTGGCTGACTGCAAACAGTATAAATCCTTTTCATTCCCCACCAGTTAGTTAGAATTGAAGAAGCTTCTTGTATGAGAACTGAAATGTCTTCAAGAAAAATCAAGGAGGTCCAGTTGCCTTTTTGAAAGTACTTTTGGGTCAAGGCATTATGTTATACTGTATGATCATGGAGAAACTAAGTGCCGCCACATGTTTGTTGGACCCGTGTCCCTCCTGGCTAGTCTATGCATCTCGGGAGGTTACACGAGGCTGGCTCCTAGCAGTTATCAATGCCTCACTGAGTGAAGGGTACTTCCCTGCCGCCTTGAAAGAGGCGGTGGTAAGGCCCCTCCTTAAGAAACCTGCATTGGATCCAGCTATTTTAAACAACTTCCGTCCTGTCTCCAACCTTCGCTTTCTTGCGAAGGTCGTTGAGAGCGTGGAGGCACGGCAGCTCCCTTTGGTCCTGGAGGAAGCTGAGTATCTGGATCCGTACCAATCGGGTTTCAGACCCGGGTATAGCACGGAGACGGCATTGGTCGCGCTGGTGAATGATCTCTGGCGGGCCCGAGATAGAGGTTATTCCTCTGTTATTCCTATTAGATCTCTCAGCGGCTTTTGATACCATCGACCACGGTATCTTACTGCGTCGTCTTGAGGGGTTGGGAGTGGGAGGCACCGTTCTGTGGTGGTTCTCCTCCTACCTCTCGGGCCGGTCGCAGACAGTGTTAGCAGGGGGGCAGAGGTCAAGCCCTAGGCCCCTTCGTTGTGGAGTGCCTCAGGGATCGGTGCTCTCGCCCCTCCTGTTCAACATCTATATGAAGCCGCTGGGAGAGATCATCCGTGGCTTCGGGGTGAAATATCATCAATATGCTGATGATACCCAGCTTTTCATCTCCACCCCGAACCAACCCAGTGATGCCCTCGACGTGATGTCCCGTTGCCTGGAAGCGGTACAGATTTGGATGGGAAAGAACAGGCTTCGACTCAACCCGGCCAAGACTGAGTGGCTCTACATCATCTCATTTAGTCCAAGAGGTTCCATCTTTGACTATAGGGGGAGAGATGTTACCTCCCATTGATAGAGCACGCAATCTGGGCGTCCTCCTAGATTCATGACTCAGTTTTGAAGATCATATTGGAGTCGTAGCTAGGGGGGCATTTGCCCAGATTCGCCTAATATACCAATTGCGCCCCTTTCTGGACCGAGATGCCCTACGTACAGTCACCCACGCACTTGTTACCTCCCGTATAGACTACTGTAATGCTCTCTACATGGGGCTGCCCTTGAAGACCACCCGGAGGCTTCAGCTGGTGCAGAGTGCAGCTGCATGGGTAGTGAAGGGAGCACCCTGATACTCCCATATTACACCCCTCCTGCGTGAGCTGCATTGGCTACCGGTTGCCCTCTGGGTGAGATTTAAGGTGCTGGTACTTACCTTTAAAGCCCTACATGGCTTAGGCCCGGGATACTTGCAGGACCATCTGCTGCCGGGAACGAATTCCCATCGCCCAGTACGCTCACACAGAGAAGGCCTCCTCAGGGTACCGTCGGCTAGACAATGTCGGCTGGCGACCCCCAGGGGGAGGGCCTTCTCTGTGGGAGCGCCAGTCCTATGGAATCAGCTCCCCCCTGAGCTTCAGATGGCCCAAAATCTCCAGTCCTTTCGCCGCAGCCTCAAAACACTCCTTTTCCACCTGGCTGACCTGGACTGACAGGCATTTTAATTATATTTACAATTTTTAATTTATTTTTAATTTTTAATTTTAATTTATTGCACAGATGATTTTAATTTTATTTTTATCTTAATTTCTGTACTTATTATATGTTTTGTTGTTAGCCGCCCTGAGTCCTTCGGGAGATAGGGCGGGATATAAATCCCATTAATAGGTGAGGCGGTTCGGGTCTGGATGGGGAGAAACAGGCTTCGTCTCAATCCCGCCAAGACTGAGTGGCTGTGCGTATCGGCGTCCCGGGTTAACCATGTTATTCCACCTCTAATGATGGGGGGTGAGGTGTTACCCCCCGTTGATAGGGCTCGCAACTTGGGCGTCCTCCTGGATTCACGGCTCAATTTTGAAGATCACATAGGAGCCGTGACCAGGGGGGCTTTTGCACAGGTTCGCCTGGTGCGCCAGTTGCGTCCCTATCTGGACCGGGACGCCCTACGCACAGTCACTCATGCGCTTGTGACCTCCCGTTTGGACTACTGTAACGCTCTCTACATGGGGCTGCCCTTGAAGACCACTCGGAGGCTTCAACTGGTGCAGAATGCGGCCGCGCGAGTTGTAATGGGGGTTTCCCGATACTCCCATGTAACACCTCTACTCCGCGAGCTGCATTGGCTTCCGGTTGCCCTCCGGGTGAAATTCAAGGTGCTGGTTATCACCTATAAAGCCCTACATGGCCTGGGTCCGGGATATTTGAGGGAACACTTGCTGCCGGTATCAAACGCCCTTCGCCCAGTGCGCTCCCACAGGGAGGGTCTGCTCAGGGTTCCGCCGGTGAGAGATTGCCGGCGGGTGACACCCAGGGATAGGGCCTTCTCAGTGGGAGCGCCTGCCCTCTGGAACCAGCTGCCGGTGGAGCTGAGGACTGCCCCCGACCTCCGATCATTCCGCCGGGGCCTGAAGACCTGGCTTTTTCAGCTCTCGGGCCCAGACTGAGGAAGAATTTTTAATTTGGGGTTTTTTAACTGACTACAGGGTTAATTTAATACTTTTTAATTTGTTCTTAATTTTTGTATTTTGGATTTTTAATTCCCTGTAAACCGCCCTGAGTCCTCAGGGAATAGGGCGGTATATAAATATAAATAAATAAATAAATAAATAAATAAATAAATAAATAAATAAATAAATAAATAAATAAATAAATAAATAAATAAATAAATATACTGTATGCAGAGTTTATTCTCTTAAGAGCTAGGGTTTCTGCTTGGTTTTATTGTTGAACAATGTGGGTAAGCCAGCAGTGCTGTATTTTGCAGTCTTGGCTACTTTATTATCTTCATGAAAAGAAACAGAACAGGGTGCTGTACAAATAATCTGATCATACTGAAGTTTGTTTACTCTTCTGTTTTCTGTATGGAGTTCTATATTGAGAGAAATTTCAGGATGCAGAATGAAATCTACTGTATTGATCACGGTGTTCCAGTATTGTATATTGATTGCTCTCTTTTTCCACAAACCAGCTCAAGGGAAGTGTTCACACAACTAATTTAAAACGTAATTTGTTTAACATAATGTGTGAATTCAGTCAGTATAGTTTGCTACATGTATGAGTCTTAGATTTTGATATTTATAGTCAATATTTTAAAAAGCTATTTATATAGGCCTGATCTGCAAAACTTTAATGCCTCATTCTGGGTTCATAAATATAAAGACAGCAGTTTTAATGAATTCCAGAAAACCCTACGGTTTTAATGTGTTGTAGTGAATTCTTTTCTTCACAGCACTTCCGAGACATTTGGAGAATTGAGAAGCTGATTTTACGGTGAAGGATATTTTAACATTCCACCCTTTTGATATTGTAAAAATTACTTCAAAGGTTGTAGGAAATTAATCTGATGTTTGTTTTGCAGAGACAATGGAAAGTGTAATTCCTCAGAAGGTGAAGGACCACAATTAAGAACTCCACTGGAAACCCAGTATAGAAACAATAGGAATTTGAGAGAGAGAACACCAATCACATTTTCACAGTTAAAAGCTGCTTATCCCTATGAACATATTCATGCTTCACCAAATACCTCAGAACTCAAATTCAATAATGCAGATGCATTACCGATTCAGCAAAATTTGCAAGATCTAAACAATGTCAAAGAGGGAAGAAAAACCAATCAGAATGCAAAGGAACATGTTGAATATTTTTCTTCCTGTAGTGATATAAATAAATGCATGTCTGTATCTCCAGTGAAAGTTCAGAGATCTGAAGAAGCTATTAGCTCAGTGGAAAAATTAGGTGAAGGTGATTTTCTACTGGCCAGAAAAAATGCACAGCAAAACTTAAAATCAGGTGTTTTTGAAAATTATTCAAATGTAGAGTCTAAGTGCCGCGTAGGCATTAGTTTATCTCTAGACAATAGTGCAAATAACGAAACATCTGAAATTACCAAATACCCATCTCCATATAATTCAGAATCCTCAATGGTGACAGAATTAAATAAATCCATGGAACAGCAAAGTTTCCAGTCCGAACCTCCTTTCAGTGACAATATCCAAAATTGTGGTGAGTGGTCTACTATTAGTCAAAATGAGTATTTTGAGGGAACTTCTATGCACATTTATAGGACTGTCTGTCCTTACTATTCTTGGTACTTCTGTCAAACTAGTAATTCCCACTTAGTAACTCAGACTTATCAAGAATTGAATTCCTATGAAATATATCCATTAAATCCTGCAGTGTCTGCAACTGCATGTATGGTGAATACTGCATACTCCAGTAGGTTTCATACAGAGACCATTAGTCACTTTGGTGTTAGAGAATCGCAAAGTTTTAACATTGCACAGGTCCATCCAATGCATGGGTACTTCAGTTCTATAGCAGCTTATCCATACAGTTATCATCAGCAAACATGGTATGAACAAACTTGGCCTTTGTCACATGCTGTTTTCCCATATCCTTCCAATATTGGTTTGTGAAACAATGCCATTTCAATAACTATGAAATCACCAATATTTCTGGAGGTGATATTTTTGGAATGACAGTTAATGATTGTCAGCATTTTTTTTGTCTGGCAAAGATAAATTCCAGTTAGGTTCAGTTATGACACAGGGATGGCAAATTGGTTTTGAGCTTTTTAGGTTTCTTCTTACACAGTAGCACAGCCATGACTGTATGGAAGAAATAATACCAATAAGTTAAATTTATTTTCTGCCTATCTCGCCATGTGGCTATTCTAGGTGGCTTAACAATAAAAAGGAAGAAATGAAAAGAGTGTAAACAGAAATAAAATAGAACAATAAAATAATCAATGGAAAAAACTGGGTATACAACAGTATGGTAACTAATATATGGTGACAAGGACCATTTCCCAGCAATTATTTCAAAGCCACACAAGCCTTATTTATCAGTCTTCAACTAGGAAGTGCCATTAGATACTTCCAGTTTACTATTCTGAATTCATCTTGCAATGTTAATAAAGCATTTGCAGGGGGGGAAAACTAATTATAGACTTCTTGATTCTTCTGCTACAGTACTTTGCTTTACTTACTTGTGTTTAACCACCTCTCCATAAATCAGAAAAAAGTGCTGATCTGGGAGAGTAGCCTGATAAGTAGTTAAGAGGAAAAAAATATCTACACCCATCATGTTTATTCCATCTCAGTAATACAGGCTTCAAATGCTACATATTTACTAATGTAGCACATATTTCTGCTCTAAAATCAATCCCTGTGTCGCTTTAATGTAAAAGTGATGTAATAAATCACCCTCAACTGCCTGATGAAATTTGTCTCATTTGTTATAAGAAAAATTGCAAATGGACTTTAATTTGCTTAACTAAAATATTAGCCATAGGATGAGCAGATAAACATATAGAAATGAAGGCATTAAGAGTGTTTTACACTGAAATGCTTGCAGAATCGTTGAAGAATTTTGTGTAATACAGATGACAATGTGGAAATTACCAGTATACTTGAAAAGGCAAAACAAAAAGGAAATGATTTAGAAATAGCTGAACCTCAGAGGACATAAAAGATAAACGTATCCCTGCAGAATTTACACTAGTCGTAGGGGGTGAGCTCATCTCTGTTTCTTAAGCCATTGAGCCAGTGCTATTCGAAAATGTTTCCATAATCTTGTGGCCAGCAAGACGTCATGCTGCAATATGAAACATGGAACGTTATCTTCCAACCAAAGTGGTATCTATTTATCTACTTGCATTTACATTCTTTTGAACTACTAGATTGACAGGAGCTGAGGGAAGTGACAGGAGCTCACTCCATCACACAGTGGTAGGACTCAAAGTATAGACCTTTTCCAGTGTCTTTTAAGCCATTATGCCTCCCTTTCAGAAGAGAGAGAAGTAGAATTACACATGGCATGAATTAAATTACAAGTGTGGACCATATTCATTATACAACTGTACAACAGAAAAAAGGTTTGTGAGAATGCAGTGAGAATAAATAACATCACTTAACATATTTTTCCTTTATTTTCAAAGATTTAACAGTGGACATTCTTTTTATTTGGAATTAAATCTTTTTTTATGACAATCTTTCTGTCCAATATTTTGAATAGTCTGTGAAATGCTTACTTAGATCTTTGATGAGACTTGTCAACTATTATTTCAGATAAGACTGCCAGTAAAAACCTTTAAGAGAAAGTCAAACCCATGAATGTTTCATTACCGTATGGTACAAGTGTTGTTGTTGCAAAGTTGTGTCCAACCCATTGCGACCCCATGGACAATGTTACTCCAGGACTTCCT
Organism: Vipera ursinii; assembly: GCF_947247035.1. Classification (NCBI taxonomy): domain Eukaryota; kingdom Metazoa; phylum Chordata; class Lepidosauria; order Squamata; family Viperidae; genus Vipera; species Vipera ursinii. Next base: position 195,152,061 of record NC_139513.1, read on the forward strand.
GTCCTCTACCATCTTGAGTCCATTTAAGCTCACGCCTACTGCTTCAGTGGCTCCATCCAGCCACCTCATTCTCTGTCGTCCCCTTCTTCTTTTGCCCTCAACCTTTCCCAACATTAGGTTCTTCTCCAATGAGTCCTTCCTTCTCATTAGGTGGCCAAAGTATTTGAGTTTTAGGTTCAGGATCTGGCCTTCTAAAGAGCAGTCAGGGTTGATCTCCTCTAGGACTGACCGGTTTGATCGCCTTGCAGTCCAAGGGACTCGCAGGAGTCTTCTCCAGCACCATAGTTGAAAGGCCTCAATTCTTTGGCGCTCAGCCTTTCTTATGGTCCAACTTTCACAGCCATACATTGCAACTCTTTGAGCTATGTGGCCTGGACTGAGGGGTTTTAATGATTTTAAATTGTGATTTTGACTTTTTGGGGCTATACTTAATTTAATTTTAATTTTATATTGCATTGTTTTTAAATACTGCCCTGAGACTTTCGGGAATAGGGCAGTATATAAATAAATAAATAATAAATAAATAAACTGGGAAGACCATAGCCTTGACTATACACACTTTTGTTGGCAGGGCGATGTCTCTGCTTTTTAGTGTGCTGTCTAGAGTTGCCATGGCTTTCCTCCCCAGGAGCAAGCGTCTTTTAATTTCTTGGCTGCAGTCCCCGTCTGCAGTGATCTTGGAGCCCAAGAAAATAAAATCTGTCACTACCTCCATTTCTTCCCATCTATTTGCCAGGAATTGAGAGGGCCGGATGCCATGATCTTGGTTTTCTTAATGTTAAGTTTCAAATGGTACAAGTAGTCCATGTATTATCATGGCAACTGGAACAAAATTGCCATTGCTAAGTGATGTATTTGCTAAATAAATAAAACTTCTGATTAGCAAGCCTCTGGCTTGAAACGTTTCAAAGAAAGCTCATGAAACTTGAGTGAGTTATACAAGTAGGTGCTATACATTTTGATCCTGGGCCTGGTATTCAATATTTTCATTAATTACTTGAAGAGGTGCTTATCAAAGTTGTAAATGGCCCCAGACTGGCTGGAATGTGAAATTATCCTAATAAAGTTGTAAGCAACACCGTATTTTTTGTTTGTTTCTGTTTAGGAAAAAGAAATTTGAATGAGCATAGGTTGGAATCAACCTGGTTAAGTACATCTGAAAATTTTTAGTTGATAACAAAAATAATGCAAATCAGCACTGTGGCATTGCTACTAAAAAGCTAAGTTGAGCCTGACTCCTAGTGGCATCGATAATACATTAATGTAGATTTTAGGATAATATTTATTGCTTTCTACCGATGTGTTTTTGAACCAACTGTGTCGACCTAAATCTTTTCTGATGAACTTCTCTCCAAGTATTAATTCACACCCAATTAATTAACAGAGTTTGCAATATGGAAAACATGCTTTAAAATACAAAAGACACTACAATGAATCTTCAGGAGAGGTGGGATGCCTTCAAACAGAATTAGGTGCTGTATGCTGCTTTGCAAATAGCTGAGGAAAGGAGGGAAGCGAAAGGCAAGGGAGAAAAAGAAAGATACGCCCAATTGAATGCAGAATTCCAGAGAATAGCTAGAAGAGATAAGAATGCCTTCTTAAATGAACAGTGCAAAGAAATAGAAGAAAACAATAGAATAGGGAGGACCAGAGATCTTTTCAAGAAAATTGGAGAGATGAAGGGAACGTTCAATGCAAAAATGGGCATGATAAAGGACCAAAATGGCAGGGACCTAACAGAGGCAGAAGAGATTAAGAAGAGATGGCAAAATTACACAGAAGAACTATACAGGAATGAGCTTAATGTCCCTGATAATCACACTGAGGTGGTCACTGACCTAGAGCCAGACATCCTAGAATGTGAAGTGAAGTGGGCCTTAGAAAAGCTGAGCAACAACAAAGCTAGTGGAGGTGACGGTATTCCAGCTGAGCTATTCAAAATCTTAAAAGACGATGCAGTAAAAGTGCTACACTCAATTTGCCAGCAAATTTGGAAAACTCAACAGTGGCCACAGGATTGGAAAAGATCAGTTTACATTCCAATTCCAAAGAAAGGCAGTGCCAAAGAATGTTCAAACTATCGCACCATTGCACTCATTTCTCATGCTAGTAAAGTTATGCTTAAAATCCTACAAGCTAGACTCCAGCAGTATGTGGATCGAGAACTACCAGAAGTACAGGCAGGATTTCGAAGAGGCAGAGGAACCAGAGATTAAATAGCCAACATACGCTGGATCATGGAGAAAGCTAGGGAGTTCCAGAAAAACATCTACTTCTGCTTCATTGACTATGCTAAAGCCTTTGATTGTGTGGATCATAACAAACTGTGGCAAGTTCTTAAAGAGATGGGAGTACCAGAACATCTTATTTGTCTCTTGAGAAACCTATATGCGGGCCAAGAAGCAACAGTGAGAACTGGACACGGAACCACTGATTGGTTCCAAATTGGGAAAGGTGTCCGGCAAGGCTGTATACTGTCGCCTTGCCTATTTAACTTATATGCAGAGCATATCATGAGAAAGGCAGGGCTAGAGGAGTCAAAAGTTGGAATTAAGATTGCTGGAAGAAATATCAACAACCTAAGATATGCAGATGATACCACTCTAATGGCAGAAAGTGAAGAGGAACTGAAGAGTCTCTTGTTGCGAGTGAAGAAGGAGAGTGCAAAAGTTGGGTTGAAACTAAACATTAAGAAAACCAAGATCATGGCATCCGGCCCTCTCAATTCCTGGCAAATAGATGGGGAAGAAGTGGAGGTAGTGACAGACTTTATCTTCCTGGGCTCCAAGATCACTGCAGATGGGGACTGTAGTCAAGAAATTAAAAGACGCTTGCTCCTCGGGAGGAAAGCCATGGCAAATCTAGACAGCACACTAAAAAGCAGAGACATCACCCTGTCAACAAAAGTGCGTATAGTCAAGGCTATGGTCTTCCCAGTTGCAATGTATGGCAGTGAAATTTGGACCATAAGAAAGGCTGAGCGCAAAAGAATTGAGGCCTTTGAACTCTGGTGCTGGAGAAGACTCCTGCGAGTCCCTTGGACTGCAAGGCGATCAAACCGGTCAGTCCTAGAGGAGATCAACCCTGACTGCTCTTTAGAAGGCCAGATCCTGAAGCTAAAACTCAAATACTTTGGCCACCTAATGAGGAGGAAGGACTCACTGGAGAAGAGCCTAATGCTGGGAAAGGTCGAGGGCAAGAGAAGAAGGGGACGACAGAGAATGAGGTGGCTGGATGGAGTCACTGAAGCAGTAGGCGTGAGCTTAAATGGACTCCAGAAGATGGTAGAGGACAGGAAAGCCTGGAGGAACATTGTCCATAGGGTCGCGATGGGTCGGACACGACTTCGCAACTAACAACAACAACAACAACAATGCTGCTAAAACTTGAAAAGAAATTCAGATTTCCTGAGGTCGAGACAAAGCTATTACTTTTACTTTCTATTTCCCCTTTGTTCCTACTGCTATATAATAGGGGTGCTTATGCTTGAGAAACTAGTTGGAAGAACTGCTCGGGTAGCATAGCTGGACCCACTTAATACCTAAATTACTAACAAACCGGCTCTTTTAGCCCGGCCTCCGGTCCCCGAAAAACTTCCCCCCCACGTTTCCTTCTACCGAGCAGGCGGGGCGCTCGGCTCGAAAGTTCTATCGGGGTCTTCAAACTCGGCCCTTTTATGACTCGTGGACTTCAACTCCCAGAATTCCTCAGCCAGGCATGCTGGCTGAGGAATTCTGGGAGTTGAAGTCCACGAGTCATAAAAGGGCCGAGTTTGAAATATCTGCAAGAGTCGAGTCCTCCGGCTCGAAGGGGGCGCTATCACCCTCTTGACGTGAGGCGTAAAGCGGAAGAGCGCAGTGCTCGTGATGGTCGCCGTCCGCCATTACACGGTGCCGGAGAAAGAAGGAGGGAGGCCTAGGCTCTCGCGCGCCCTGTGGAGACGGGCGGTTGGGCATCTGCCCGTTGGTCCCTCCCCTTTTTCCTTCCTTCCGCGCGACGGCGACGGCTTTTCCCTTCCCCTCCGTCTTCCTCTTGCTGCTTTTGGGCCTCCTCTAGGCACCGCCGCCCTGGCTTCGCCGCCGAGCGCTCTCTCGCCTCAAAACTGAGCTGGCGGCAGGCGGCCCGGCCGGCATGGAGGACAAGAGCTTTACCAAGGATTTGGACCAATGGATCGAGCAGCTGAACGAGTGCAAGCAGCTGAGCGAGAGCCAAGTTCGGACCCTTTGCGAGAAGGTGGGGAACGTGGAACGCGGAAACGGGCCCCGGGGTGGGGGGTTCCGCTCCGCTCTGGACCCTCGCTCGCGGCCGTCCGAAAAACGACGTCTGTGGGAGCAAGGGAAGGGGTGGGGGGGTGGAAACAGGCTGATGAGAATTACTTCACAAAAGGCGTTGGTTGGTTTCTGCCTGCTAGTAACCTTAAGGGTATTGTAGAACAGGCTGCCGAGAGCCAAGGCAACGTAACCAAGATGGAGAGAAGGTTCAGAACTCTTACGATTTTATCAAGAAAGGTTTTGCCTACGTGACAGAAATAGAAAACTTAAAAGAATCATTCTCAGACGGCACTTTCTTTCTTTCTTTATTTTATTTTTATTTATTTATTTATTTATTAATTATGGGACTGATATGGCCGCCCTATCTCCCAGAGGACTCAGGGCGGCTAACAACATTTATTTATTTTATTTTTATTTATTTATTTATTTATTATGGGACTTATATGGCCGCCCTATCTCCCAAAGGACTCAGGGCGGCTAACAACATTTATTTATTTATTTTTTTATTTATTTATTATGGGACTTATATGGCCGCCCTATCTCCCAGAGGACTCAGGGCGGCTAACAACATTTATTTATTTTATTTTTATTTATTTATTTATTTATTATGGGACTGATATGGCCGCCCTATCTCCCAGAGGACTCAGGGCGGCTAACAACATTTATTTATTTTATTTTTATTTATTTATTTATTTATTATGGGACTGATATGGCCGCCCTATCTCCCAGAGGACTCAGGGCGGCTAACAACATTTATTTATTTTATTTTTATTTATTTATTTATTTATTATGGGACTGATATGGCCGCCCTATCTCCCAGAGGACTCAGGGCGGCTAATAACAACAATAAAAAAACCAACAGTACAAGTTAAGAAAAAAATTAAATAACAGCCCCAAATATTAATTACACAGTTAAAATTAAAACTTTTAAAAACCCATCATTAATCCAGGTCAGCCTATTTTATTGGATTTGTATACCGCCCTATTCCCGTAGGACACTCAGGGCGGTTTACAGGGCAGTTAAAACCATGAATACAAAAAAATTAAAACAAATAAAACAATTAAATTAAATTCAAGCCCCAAGAGTAAATCTAAAACCCAGTTAAATTAACAACCCCACAGTCTGGACTTTATCCTCTGCTTTTAATGTAAAAAAAAAAATTATGCGCGCATTGTAGCCCTTTGCCCTCCCGAGAACATTTTGTGTCCCTTATTGTTCTCAGAATCTTAGTTTCTGAGATTTTGTCTGTGATCAGCAAAAATTGACATGGGGGGGGTCTTTAACATTTCTGTTTTGCCAGTTGACAGGTATGAATGGAGAGTCAAGGTCAGGCAGGATGAAATTGATTGAAAAATCGTGGAATGATCTCTTGTGACCCGTGGTATAGAAGACAAAATGAATTTAAAAAATGAGTGGGATAAATTCCCCCAAAGGCAGCTCTTCAAAATGTCATTTGTCTACTCTCACTTTTTATTTCTGATTTATAAACAGACCTGACATTTGTTGAAGGAGGATAAATGGAACACTCTCATGGGACTTCCTGCACCATAATAAAATAATTAAGTTTAATTAAGAGTTTAACATTATTTTAATTAAATATGGAGTTGGAAAACAGCTTATGAAAAGATAATGATAATGCCTCTAGATTATTTCCCTTTATTTTTTCTTGCATATATTTAAAACACTGAAGATTCACAGATTGTAATTTGTTTAAACACACAATTTTTATTTACACAAACTTTGAACACCATTGTACATGTTATATTTATATTATATTTATATTTTAGAGCTACTAAAAGATTAACAGGGTACAGTGGTTGTGTACTTGGTGCCAATTGATGATTCAGTCATCTTCATTTGTGTAACATTCCTATCTAACATCAAGATGAGGCATATGTAGGATCCAGTGCATTTGAAAAAAAAATATTCAAAATTATGCTCCTTTTAGTTGCCAATGGTAAATAAAATTGGTTTTACTGAAACATCAACTACAAGGAGTCCTTGACTTATGACCACAGTTGAGTACAATTTCTGTTGTCCAGTGAGACATTTGTAAAGTGAGTTTTGTCCCATTTTCTGACTTTTCTTGCCACAATTGTTAAGTGAATCACTGCAGTTGATAAGTTAGTAACATGGTTCCCCGTTGACTTTGCTTATCAGAAGGTGATCACAGGACTCCGGGACACTGCAGCTGTCATAAGTATGAGTCAGTTGCCAAGAGTCTGAATTTTGATCACATGATCGTGGGGATACTGCAAAGGTCATAACTGAAAATCATAAGTCACATTTTTCAGTGCTGTTGTAACTTTGAACAATCACTAACAAACTGTTGTAAGTCAAGGACTAGCTGTAATGTGGCTTTCTCTTTAGGTTATTTCACTTAAAGAACTTTCAACAAAAAGTGCTGAAGTACAGTAGATCCTTATATGCACATATGTACTTTTCTCATATGTGGCACATGAGATTAAAACATACACATGTTTAAACTAATAGGGTTCTCACTAAATTTGAACATAAATAGGCAGTCTGGTTTATGATTTTTTTAGGCAGATCAGAATCAAAATATTTATTTTATTTATTTTTATTTATTTATACACTAAATTTCTTAAGAGATTCCTGAGCTGAGTTGTAGTTTGGGCATGTATTTAGTTTAGAAGTGATGAAAGCTTTGGATTTCTTAATATTTTTATTAAAGGTAGTAGACATGTGATACTACAGCTACATTGTTTTTTCCCCAACTTCTATATACATATAGTTGATTAAAATTGCTTGAAGAGATTCCTTTTTGGTTAAGGTACCAATTCTTCAAAAAGGTGTCCTAATCCTGTTTTACAACAACCACAGTCTGTTATTGTCATCATCTGGCTTTAAAAAAGCTCCTTATGCCCAGAGGGTGGCATTGACTGTCCCTAGGACATTAAGGGACGCGGTGGCTCAGTGGGTTAGGACGCTGAGCTTGTCGATCAGAAGGTCGGCAGTTTGGCAGGTCGAATCCCGAGTGCTGCGTAACAGAGTGAGCACCTGTTACTCGTCCCAGCTTCTGCCAACCTAGCAGTTCAAAAGCACGTAAAAATGCAAGTAGAAAAATAGGGACCACTACGGTGAGAAGGTAACAGCGTACTGTGCACCTCTGGCGTCTAGTCATGCCGGCCACATGACCACGGAGACGTCCTCGGACAAGCGCTGGCTCTTCGGCTTTGAAACGGAGATGAGCACCGGCCCCTAGAGTTGGAAACGACTAGCACGCATGTGCGGGGGAACCTTTACCTTTACCTTCAGGACTTTATAGACCACCTATTTCTGCAGGAGCCTCTGCTCTAAGAGGCTTAAAACTGAAATGAAACATAATTTATATATGGGCTCAAGCCATATGAAATAATGGTATTCTCACTATTAAATGTAAAAATATTTTGAAGTTGGTAGTCGCTAGTTTGAGTCTTAGGTAGTCCTTGTTTTACAATCAGATGCTTAGCTGCCGTTCAAAGTTCCAACCGACTTTTAAAAAAAATTAACTTATGACCTGTTGAAGTTATGATTGCCACACCACCACCACCACCACCACACTCACATGGCATTTTGGGCGCTTAGCAACTGGAGGAATTTACAGCTGATTGCAATGTCACATGATGGTGTTTTATAATGGTGTTCCCCCCCCTCCCCTCCCCGTGAAAAAAGGCTATTGGATAAGCTGCATTTGGACTTATGACCACATGATTTGTTTAACTTACAAATTCCAGGGTCAGTTGTGGGCATAAGTCAAGATTACCTATATAAATGCAGCAGTTGTTAATTTGCTCCCAAAGAAGGAATGAACATGAACCAGTAATAGTTGATATACTGTAGAAACATGTAGACTTTCAAGTTATGCAGATTGAGTTCTGTGTAATTTAAAGTTTTATGTATTTCCATCTAAATCTGGTTGGGCCAATATTTGACATTCCTTTATTTTTTTTTCTATCTGCTTTCTCTTTGCAATATTGGAACAGCATTTTTTAGCCATTTCTAGCAGTAACCAAAAGTGCTACTGGTACAGGCTAACAATATTAACATGATGTCTTTATCAACTCTGTTAATGAGATTAAATTTCACATATACTATCAACTTTAAAGAATTATTTTCAGACTGTGACATCAGTATAAAATGCGTTTATTTAATATTTTAAGATTATTCAGTATTATTGAAATGGTACTTTGCATACTTTGACCCAGGGATCTCCAATTTTACAACATTAAAAGCATAATCGGTCACAACATATTCATTCATCAGAAGTTAAATAGGTGAAGTAATAATACATTATCAGCCTCTCTAACATTTGAGGATGCTCTGTACCACCATACTTTACTTCTGTCTCTTATTGGGACAGGTAGATATATTCCAAACAGCTTTGGGTGTATGCTCCTATTTTTATTTTCTAACAATATTTTTACCCAGAAGCAATGTTGGAAATAATTTGTGCTTAAGAGTATATGCAAAGAGTTGCATATATTATTTGTGTATGTATGCATTTTGAAAATAAGCAACCTAAACAACAACCACAGCTCCCTAAAATCAGTTAACAAAGTATCAGTAGATTTATCCAAGGCCACATAGGCATCTCTATATACTGATACAGTTACCATAACAAATATGCCTGCAGTGTGTGAGTAAAAGTCATGTAGCATGGATCCTAATTACCAATGATAGGGCAAAAAGATGTATAGTTTTATCTTAGACTACTGTCTTTCATAAAGGCCACAGCACTGGAAAAGTGACTTAGGACTGTTTTTCACACTTACAACTGTTGCAGCATCCCCGTGATCATGTGATCAAAATTTGGACACTTGGCAACTGGCGTGTATGTATGATGGTTGCAATGTCCCGAGGTCACATGATCACTTTTAGTGACCTCGGGACAAGCAAAGTTAATGAAGCAAGATTCATTTGACTGTGTTACTAACTTAACAATTGCAGTAATTCAGTTAATGACTGTGGCAAGAAAGATCGTAAAATTGAGCAAAACTCAGTTAACAACAAAATTTCCTTAGCAATGGAAATTTTGGGCTCCATTGTGATTGTAAGTCAATGACTACCTGCATTGTGGAAGGATTGAGAACTGAATGAAATTCCTTCTGGTATACTCTGTTGCAAAACTATTTCAGCATAGCCCTGGGAATTAGCAGAGTAAACAAAAATTGTTATTTAAAAATTTGTTTCAATTAAATTGATTTTTTTATTTTAAATTGGCTTTTATCTTTAAAAATTATTAGTAGCTTGGCATATTTCTCATTCTAAACATAGATGTATTTTGACATAGATACTTCCTGCTTACATAGAGTTCCTTGCTAATCACATAGGTATTCATTTCAGATTTCCAGTCATAAATTTCAGAGATGGAGGAGAGAACCAGTTTCACAATAAATAGTTATTAGTATTGTTGGGAAAAATGTTTCTATTTAATTTGTAGAAATCATTAGCTAAGCACTAGAACAGAGTTCTGAATTGTGAAAATAATTTTTTACAATTTTATGTCTAATGACATAAAAACAATGCTTTCATCATTTAATATTAATTATTAAAAATCCTCTAAGACCTAATAATAAAATTTTGATATAATAAAGTGACTATTTTCCAATGAGAATTGGTACATTACTTCACATGCAAATAAACTTAATATTTAAGATTTATTCAACAGAACCTTATTGTACTACTGTCATTTTGTCCCATTTCTAATATGTGTAATATATACTTTTTTCTAAACTAAGAAAAAGAAAAATTACAGGCAGTGTAATGGTAACTTTAGATATTACGGTACACTCATTTAAGTAATGTGTAGATTTATAAATCATTAGATTTATAAATCATAATTTTCAAATCCAGTGATCCAGTCCGCTCTGGATTTTATTGCTGGCAAATGATTTGCTTGGGAGAAAAAAAGTTCTAATTCCTAAAAACTAGTATCTTTTAAAAGTTACCATTGGTAAAAAAAAAGAAGGTAGAAAAAACAACAGTGTTGTAGTTAGTGTTTAATTTTTTGGTGCCTTCAGTTTTTTAGCCTGTTGCTGATGAAATACAGGTTTGTATATACTGTGCATTTATAATTAAAACCTTCCCTGAGTTTTTAAAATATACATTGACTTTCATTCTCCTAATTTTATTACACTATCTTAATTGCCAGTTACAGGTAAGAAAAATGAAATTGGAAAGAGATGAGTGGGTGAGCAAAATTATGAGTATAGTTAACGTTGAACAGGATTTTGAATTTCTGTAACATGAATTCACAGAAATATCCTAACATTTCCCTTAGGAATTTTTCTTGAAGTTTGTTTAATTTATTTGTAAATCTAGGCAGGTTTCCCAGATGATCAGCTGTTTGTCTGTTTTTTCCCTTGTTAGGCAAAAGAGATACTAACAAAAGAATCAAATGTTCAGGAGGTTCGTTGCCCTGTCACAGTGTGTGGGGATGTCCATGGGCAATTCCACGATCTTATGGAGCTTTTTAGAATTGGTGGGAAATCGCCAGATACAAACTATCTATTCATGGGAGATTATGTTGACAGAGGCTATTACTCAGTGGAAACTGTGACTCTTCTTGTGGCATTAAAGGTGAGTTTGTAAAACTGAAGCCTATTTGTAGTGTATTTTTAAAACTGGGATTTTTAGTATCTATTATAATGTAATAATAATAATAATAATAAAAATAGAGTTGGAAGGGACCTTGGAGGTCTTCTACTCCAGTTCCCTGTTCAGGCAGGAAACCCTATACCATTTCAGACAAATGGTTGTCCAGTCTCCTCTTAAAAACTTCCAGTGTTGGAGCATTCACAACTTTTGGAGGCAGGTTGTCCCATTGATTAATTGTTCTGTCAGGAAATTTCTCCTTAGTTCTAGGTTGCTTCTGTCTTTGGTTAATTTCCATCTGTTGCTCCTTGTCTTACCTTCACATGCTTTGGAGAATGGCTTGACTCTTCTTTATGGCAACCCCTGAGATATTGGAACACTGCTATCATGTCACCCCTAGTCCTTCTCTTCATTAAACTAAACATACTCAATTCCATAGGGTACAGGCAGGATTTCGAAGAGGCAGAGGAACTAGAGATCAAATTGCTAACATACGCTGGATCATGGAGAAAGCTAGAGAGTTCCAGAAAAACATCTACTTCTGCTTCATTGACTATGCTAAAGCCTTTGATTGTGTGGATCATAACAAACTCTGGCAAGTCCTTAAAGAGATGGGCATACCAGACCATCTTATTTGTCTCTTGAGAAATCTATATGCGGGCCAAGAAGCAACAGTGAGAACTGGACACGGAACCACTGATTGGTTCAAAATTGGGAAAGGAGTCCGGCAAGGCTGTATACTGTCGCCTTGCCTATTTAACTTATATGCAGAGCACATCATGAGAAAGGCAGGGCTAGATGAATCAAAAGTTGGAATTAAGATTGCCGGAAGAAACATCAACAACCTAAGATATGCAGATGATACCACTCTAATGGCAGAAAGTGAAGAAGAACTAAAGAGCCTCTTGTTGCGGGTGAAGAAGGAGAGTGCAAAACTTGGGTTGAAACTAAACATTAAGAAAACCAAGATCATGGCATCTGGCCCTCTCAATTCCTGGCAAATAGATGGGGAAGAAATGGAGGTAGTGACAGATTTTATTTTCCTGGGCTCCAAGATCACTGCAGATGGGGACTGTAGCCAAGAAATTAAAAGACGCTTGCTCCTGGGGAAGAAAGCCATGGCAAATCTAGGCAGCACACTAAAAAGCAGAGACATCACCCTGTCAACAAAAGTGCGTATAGTCAAGGCTATGGTCTTCCCAGTTGCAATGTATGGCAGTGAAAGCTGGACCATAAGAAAGGCTGAGCGCCAAAGAATTGAAGCCTTTGAGCTATGGTGCTGGAGAAGACTCCTGCGAGTTCCTTGGACTGCAAGGCGATCAAACCGGTCAGTCCTAGAGGAGATCAACCCTGACTGCTCTTTACAAGGCCAGATCCTGAAGCTAAAACTCAAATACTTTGGCCACCTAATGAGAAGGAAGGACTCATTGGAGAAGAGCCTAATGCTGGGAAAGATTGAGGGCAAGAGAAGAAAGGGACGACAGAGAATGAGGTGGCTGGATGGAGTCATTGAAGCAGTAGGCGTGAGCTTAAATGGACTCCAGAAGATGGTAGAGGACAGGAAGGCCTGGAGGAACATTGTCCATAGGGTCGCGATGGGTCGGACACGACTTCGCAACTAACAACAACAACAACTCAATTCCAGCCACTGTTCTTTATATGTTTTAGCCTCCAGTCCCCTAGTCATCTTTGTTGCTCTTCTCTTCACTCTTTCTAGAGTTTCAACATCTTTTTTACATCATGGTGACCAAATCTGGATGCAGTATTTGAAGTGTGGCCTTACCAAGATGTTATAAATAGGTATTAGAACTTCACGTGATCTTGATTCTATCCCTCTGTTAATGCAGCCTAGCACTGTGTTGGCTTTTTTGGCAGCTGCAGCACATTGGCTCATATTTAAGTGATTGTCCACTAGGACTCCAAGATCCCTCTCACAGTTACTACTATTGAGCAAAGCACCATCTATACTGTACCTGTGCACTTGGTTTTTCTTGCCTAAATGTAGAACCTTACTTTTTTCACCATTGAATTTCATTTTGTTAGATAGCGCCCAGTGTTTGAGTCTGTCAAGATCCTTCTGTATCTTAAACCTACCTTCTGGAGTGTTGGCTATTCCTGCCAGCTTGGTGTCGCCTGCAAATTTGATGAGTTCCCCATCTATCCCCTCATCCAAATCATTGATGAAGATATTGAAGAGCACTGGGCCCAGAACAGAGCCCTGGGGCACCCCACTACACACTTCCCTCCATGTAGATGCAGTTCCATTGAGGACCACACATTGAGTATGGGCAGTCAGCCAGCTACGAATCCATCTGATGGTGATGCTATCTAACCCACATTTTTCTATCTTATCAAGTAGTAGCTTGTGGTCTATTTATCAAATGCCTTACTGAAGTCCAAGTAAATTATATCCACAGCATTCCTCTGGTCCACTACTTTTGTCACCTGGTCAAAGAATGCAATAAGATTTGTCTGGCATGATCTGTTTTTAACAAACCCATGTTGGCTTTTGGTAATGACTTTGTTTGCCTCTAGCAGTTTGCTGATTCATTGCTTGATTATCTTTTCCAGAATCTTCCCAGGTATTAAGGTTAGGCTGATAAGTCTGTAGTTTCCTGGATCCATTTTTTTCCTTTTTTGAAGATGGGAACTACATCACCTCTTTTCCAATCCTCCGATAGTTTCCCAGTGCTCCAGGATCTTTGAAAGATATAGTTCAGTGGTTCTGAGATCACATCTGCCAGTTCCTTCAGAACCTTGGGGTGTAGTCCATCTGGTCCTGGTGATTTGAACTCATCTAGGGTGGGAAAGTGCTCACTTATCATTTTCTTGGCTATCTTAATTTATGTTTCTAATCTGTTTTTTATGGTACTCTTTTTGATAGTTTGGACTATCAGATTATGTACAAAGGCATAAGCGTGCAACATGGAGAAAAATAATGTAACCAATTATATGGATGATTACAATGTCTATTCGTTTTCTGTAATTAGGTGCGCTACCCAGAACGGATTACAATTCTGAGAGGCAACCATGAAAGCAGACAAATTACACAAGTATATGGATTTTATGATGAATGTCTGCGGAAATATGGAAATGCCAATGTTTGGAAATATTTCACAGATCTATTTGATTATCTTCCTCTTACAGCTCTAGTAGATGGGCAAGTAAGTAACGTTATGCAACAATATGGTCTCATTAGGTTTCATTAAATGAAGATTGATCATTTGATAAAAATATAATTTACATATTTATATTTGAATAATAAATGAGTACTTTTTTGTTGTCTTTTTTGTTACTCTTGGAAGTCTTTCTTTAGAATGATGCAGATGTGTGAAAGTGTAATAATTGTCTAATGGTAATATAATTGCCTGATGCTGCGCCTCAGATCTCACATCCTCAATTCATGTTATTACATGAAAATGTCCATATTTATTCACAATACATTTATCCATAATAAAGAGTAAACATTCAGAAGACCCTATGACTAGATCACAGGTGACAAACTCACCATGTGACGTGACGCGACATATCACAACTTTTGGCATTGCCAGCAATGGGATGGCATTGCGGCTTCGGTATGATAAAACCGGCCCACGGGCCGGCAGTTTGACACCCCTGCTTTAGATAGATATAAGTTTTAAAATATTAATCTAAAATGTGCTAATAGAGTAGCTTAAAGTTTTGAATACCCAGGAAGATCAGAAGCTGTACTAATTTTAACTATACCTTATTGTTGTGTTTAAACTGAACAGTTGTTAAATGTAATGGTGGTTAGAGAAAAAAAGTCAAATTTCAAAGACAGTGTCTACTAAGCTAAGCTACAATTATCCACTGTCAGTTAATATCTTGACATTAAGATTTAGATAATCCAAACCAAAGTAAAAATTGCCAACATCTTCCATATTGGTATGCTAGGAAGAAGGAAGGCTGCTTAGTTCAGTGGCCTTAAAAATCAATCAAGAAATAAAAGGTTTAAGGTAGACCCTGCCTGCATATGTATAGCTTTAAAGAAGTTAAATCTTTCCATCTTTTCTCTTATTAGATCTTCTGCCTCCATGGAGGTCTTTCTCCTTCTATAGATACACTGGATCATATTAGAGCACTTGATCGTTTGCAGGAAGTTCCACATGAGGTAATATTATTGAAAATGACTTACATTTTTATGGAGATTATGGTATTTTTCATATTGTTGAAGAACTTAAATTGTAGAATGTTAAAGCAAATTATCAAATTTTTAGAATTGAAGACACTAAAATTAATATAGAAGCAGCTGCTACTGTTCCCAAATATTGGAGTTATATACACATGTACAAACTATTTTTTCCCATTTTTAAATAGGGTCCAATGTGTGATCTGTTATGGTCAGATCCAGATGATCGTGGTGGCTGGGGGATTTCTCCACGTGGTGCAGGCTATACATTTGGTCAAGATATTTCTGAAACATTTAACCATGCCAATGGACTTACATTGGTGTCTCGGGCTCATCAACTTGTAATGGAGGTAAAATTATATTGTACCAATCAATTGAGGATTCAAAGTGCCTTATCTTTGGGCAAAAAGATAAGGACCCAGATTGTTGGGGGCAATTAAGCTGACTTTGTAATAATGCCGCTTGGGGTGTGTGTGAAAGCCCTAATAAGCAGACATATACATAGAATGAAGGCTACTGCTAAGCTTGTAAGCCGCCCTGAGTCTTCGGAGAAGGGTGGGATATAAATGGAATTTTTTAAAAAAAGTTTATACAAAGGTTGTCTATGGAGATTCTCGAGTCATCCAGGTCACGTTTGTCCCAAAGGTGCTTTTTCAGGAGGCAACTGGACTTTGTTTTTCTTTGAAGACGTTTTGCTTCTCATCCAAGAAGCTTCTTCGGCTCTGACTAGATGGTGGGGAAGTACAGTTTATATGAAGGAAGTACAGTTATGTAAATCTGAAATGGCAAAGGTGTTTCAGATCTGGCACAATTGCACTAGCTGTATCTCTCAGCAATCATGCTTTTTCTTAGTCGTGTATGATACTCATGCATTCCCAAGTAAATACTTGTCACAGCAGTTATACTGTATTATTGTCTCTTTAACGTCTCCTGAACCAAAATGCATTTTTTGTAGTACCATGTCTGGCTATGCAAAAATCATGGAAAGATTTAACTTCTTTAAAGTTCTGCTGACTGGTACAGTGAACATACAAATCTCATTGGAAGTATTTATCTGCCTTTGAATCAGAATATCACAACTTAGTATATATAGTAGTATAATTGTTTTTTTCCAGTAGGTTAAAGATCAATATAATATGTATATGGGCAAATTTCAACTAAAACATTAATCCAGACTCCTCTTTTTTAAATTCATTCATCAGTCACTCCTGTAATATCTCTGCAATTATAAGTAGCTTTATATTTTACCAATCGTAATGGCATAACTTTTAAATGAGTGGAGCATTTTTGTAAAAGATGAATGTGTTTAGTGCTTCGCAATACAAACCTAGGTCAAAGGTTTATGATATTAATGATCTAAAGAAAATATTTTAAAGAATTTTGTGGAAAACATGTACAATTATAAAATTTTTATCTCAGAGTGCATTGTTAATGTTTCACATTTCAGTAAAACATATTTGGAAAAGATAAAGCAAGGCATTTATTGGATCTGTCTTAGTTAAGTCATGTATCTTGTTTTATTGAAACTATTTTTCTCCCATTACAGGGCTACAACTGGTGCCATGATCGAAATGTAGTCACTATTTTCAGTGCACCTAATTACTGTTACCGTTGTGGAAATCAGGCTGCTATCATGGAACTAGATGATACTTTAAAATATTCCTTGTAAGAACCTTCAGTTTTAACAAAATATATTTTAGCAAAAAAATAAGACTAAAATTAACCCAATAGGTTATAATTTTGCAACAGAAAAATCAAACCAAATGAACTAAGGTAAATACTATGCAAATTTAGCACAGGATGTGTACAAATAGTTACTAGGTTAACTAAACTGGTTGAACACGTTATGCAAACAAGAGTTTGTGAAAGACATGATTTGAGAACACATGAATTGAAATTTGCTGGTGTTTTCGCATAGATTGCCGGCGGGTAACACCCAGGGGTAGGGCCTTCTCAGTGGGCGTGCCTGCCCTTTGGAACCAGCTGCCCGCGGAGCTTAGGTCTGCCCCCGACCTCCGTTCATTCCGCCCTCCGTTCATTCCGCCGGGACCTGAAGACCTGGCTCTTCGAGCTCTCTGGCCCAGGCTGAGAATTTTTTAATTTTTAATTTTAACTGGGTTTTTATTTTTTCTCGGTTTCATTTAATCTTTTTTAATTTGTTTTAACTTTTGTATTGATTTTCTTTTAAATACCCTGTAAACCGCCCTGAGTCCTTCGGGAAAGGGCGGTATATAAATCTAAATAAATAAATAAATAAATAGTTTTGATTAGGCAAGACCACCATTTAAAAATAGGATTCACTAGAACAGGGGTAGGCAACCTTGGCTCTTTTATGACTCGTGGACTTCAACTCCCAGAATTCCTGAGCCAGCATAGCTGTCCACGAGTCATAAAAGAGCCGAGGTTGCCTACCCCTGCACTAGAACTTAAAGTAACAGAATTGGAACAGACCTTGGAGTTCTAGTCCAAACCCCCTGCTTGAGCAGGAAACCTTATACCATCTGGGTAAGTGGTTGTCCAGTCTCTTCTTAAAAGCTTCCAGTGATGGAGCACCCACAATTTCTGAAGGCAAGCCATTCTACTGATTAATTGATCTCACTGTCAGGAAATCTCTACTTAATTCTTAGTTCTAGGTTGGATCTGTTTGATATTCTAATTTTAGAGTTTTATAAAAAGTCATTTAAATCTTTTTAAATTGTACCTTTTGTTTCAGTTCATGCAAAATATTTTCTTACGCTTGTATTACAAATCAAACCTTCTCTTAATGCACGGTATTTAGTATTTAGTCCTGTTATAAGTAGTTCAAAACATAGAAGGATAGAGATCCTGAAAATAAGCTGTATGTGTCCTGTGCCCACAACATCCTAAGCGCAGGTAAAATAGCTGGATTTCAGCGTTCCCCCCCCCCCCCCAAGGATCTGGGTCGGGTCTTCAAACTTGGCCCTCAGCATGCGTGGCTGAGGAATTATGGGAGTTGAAGTCCACAAGTCATCAAAGGGCCAAGTTTGAAGACCGCTGATCTAGGTGATTTTAAGTTTGGAATGGGAAATGCTTGTCTGAGCTGCCAGTTGTTGCCAATCCACCCTTAAACACCCTGTCTGCTCGAAACCTGATAGAAATGTATCAGATGTCATTTTTACTTGTTGGCTTCTGGCACTCCTCCAGAGGACTCCTCCTTCTCAAACACTGCTTGTTTGTGGTAAAGCATCTTTTTACTCAAAACAACCCCTTTCTTAAAACCTATTTTGACTTGATTATATGCATATAGATTACATAAATATAACATCAATATTAATATCCCTTAAAAGTTGAGAATCACATATAAACAAGTTTATACGTTCATAATCAGTTAAAAGTAAAGGAAGTGGGTTTTTTTTTCTTTCCACAGCCTTCAGTTTGATCCAGCACCTCGCCGCGGAGAGCCTCATGTTACTCGGCGTACCCCAGACTACTTCCTATAAACATCTCAGCCTGGCCTTCAGCAGTACTAGTATACTTGGCTTTTTTTTAAAAGCAACAATTTATTTGATAAGTTGAGGTCTGTCTCAGCCTAAAGCCTCTTTATGGACCAAACTGTGCCAGAATGAGGATGAGCAGTTTTGAGCACAACGTAAGACTGACTTCACACACTAAACCTTTTATCAGTCAATCCAACAGCCAGTTTGCCTGCTGTAACTGTAGTAACTGGACTGTTCAGAGAGAAGAGGTAATTAATTTCTCCCTTTCTTGCTTATATGTACATTTTAGTTGTAGTGTTCAACTGGCATGTATTAACATTTTGAAGTTTAATGAAAATGTACAAACTAATGTCCCTCTTAAGCCTATTGCCCTCTATTTTATTGACATAAGTAACTTAACTGGAGAAAAGAAATCTCTCGGGAGTATATTGTCATAAGCTTTCTTTCCATTTAAACTAGGTTACTGTTCTGTGTTGATCCCTTTTTTCTGTATATTTGTCATGAAAGTGCTTGCATCTTATTGATGTATTTGAACAAATAAATCTGCAGATCATTATTCCAAACAGATGGATATGCTGAAATGGAATAATTTATCTGTTTGTATTTCTCTTCAGCATGCACACAAATAATTATCTGCTTTGTTGCATAAGATAGATCAGGCGATAGATTGTGATTGGAAATTGAAAGAACTTGGCCTGATATTACCAGGTGAAGTCTGTATGACAGACTTCACTGGAGACCTTAGCATATAGAGGTCTTTAAATTTTCAGGCCTACTATTCAGATGAAATTCAAAATGAGCACTATCTTCTGTTCTTTTAACCCTATATATATATGTGTGTGTGTGTGTGTGTGTGTGTGTGTGTGTGTGTGTGTGTGTGTGTGTGTGTGTGTTTGATAAATGTAACCCAAGACGGTAAAGAGTTCAGATTTAAAATAGTACACCTGAAATCTCAAGCTAAAATCTGTTTTAAATGAAGGGCAAAATGATGCTATAAACTTACCGAAGAATTTAACTAAACATAAAATGCAAACAGCCTAATTCTCTAATTCTCAGGACAAAAGTGTAGCAAGAATTCATGCATCCCATTTAATTTAGTATTTGTAAAAATGCAATGGGACAAATTCCTGGAATGGTGTTCATTAATCCGATTATATTATACAGGACTTATGTGCAAGTATATTTTAGAATTAATATTTTGAACTACAAATATTTTGTGAAAGTGAATAAATAGCTTCCTGGCTGCTGATTCAGAAATGCAGTAGGAATATATAGCTGTGTATTATTTAGCATATGACAAAGAACATGGCAAAAAGGTAAGCATATACACACAACCTACAAATTACATACAGTGGAAAAGTTACCCGCATCCTTAGCATCCCTTAAAAGCTACAGTATACGTGTTCCCTGGGCGGTGCTAAATAGGTGACAGCAATCAGCCCTTCTGCCTCCTGGGCCTCACAGCAATAACAAACAGAAGAGTATAGTGTGTGAGTGTGTGTGTGTGTGTGTGTATCACCTAGGATGCAGCCATCTCCCCAATCCACATTTTTCAATTTTCATAACTAAGAAATTAATATCACTTAATAAGGTTATAGCTGAATGGGAACGCTTACTCCTATGCTTTACAGAATGTGATAGAGCCTTGGTGGAGCAGTGGGCTAATGCCTCCTTAAGTAACACCAGCTGCCTGCAATTAGTGCAGGTTCGCATCCCACCAGGCTCAAGGTTGACTCAGCCTTCCATCCTTCCCAGGTAGGTAAAATGAGGACCCAGATTGTTGGGGGCAATTAAGCTGACTTTGTAATAATGCCGCTTGGGGTGTGTGTGAAAGCCCTAATAAGCAGGCATATACATAGAATGAAGGCTACTGCTAAGCTTGTAAGCCGCCCTGAGCCTTCGGAGAAGGGCGGGATATAAATGGAATAAAAAAAAATTACTTGAACAATTTACTTCTTGTGATAAAAAGCTTGTTCCCTAATTTATAGTTAGGTTACAAACATCTATACATTGGTAATTTCTGTTGGAAACAAATCGAAAGAATAGTTGTAGGAAGGTACATAGAATAGCCTATGTATTGGGTTTTAATTTTACAGGGGGATAGCATAAATTTAAAAAAAACATTTAGAGTTTTACGAATATGGATTAATAAAGCAGTGCTCTTACTAAACTCTTCTGGGCTAAGTTCTACATGGGTTATATTTGCCCTTCCCAATAGGCAGGAAATGGCATCTTTCACAATCCAAGGCTCAATAAACCAAAATACTAATTATTAAGACAGTTTATGATTGCAGCACTTTCTCCATTTGTTCCTCTGTAGCCCAAAATGGGTTTTTTTTCCTGCTTACTTTTAGATTTCACTTCCTCTTTGAGGTTGAAGTATGAAGTTACATGATAATTTGCTTGTTATTTTAGCACATTTTACTACTGCAGTCTCAACAGGTGGTAGCATCTGACTACTTATGTCTCTGCTCAGAGGCTAACTAGGGTTGAGACTGGCCATTACTTGGATAGGAAACCAGTAGGAAACACTAAAACATGGAACCTGAAAACAACAAGCCAGAAATCAGTGACAGATCCACTTCTATATTGATGCCAAAGTCGCTATGAATAATGTCCAAAATGTCTCGAGGAATCAAGCTCAAATAAGGGGACTTTTTAAAATTCAAAATTATTGTTTTCAAGTATCATATAAATTACATCCATATATATAAAGTTGTAATAGCAGAGTGAAGACTTGTTTTGAACTGCACAATTTTGTAAAAAAAAAAAAAAGAACAAGAAGTACTTAATTCACCATGGGGAAAACCAAGTTATGTACAGCTTAACGAAGCGTAACAAGTTCTTCTGAAGAAGTTGGATGAATAGCCACTGTCTGATCAAAGTCAGCCTTTGTTGCTCCCATTTTGACAGCTACTGCGAACCCCTGGAGCATTTCATCACAGCCCAAGCCTTGCATATGAAGTCCTACCACCTTAAAACAAAACGGTCATAAACAGGTTAAGGACATGGCTCCAAAAGGACTTTTTTTCCCCCCCAGACTTCACAGTTGCTCTTACCTTTCTACACTAGGAGCAAAATTTTGTATACCTCTAATTTGTGTTGCTGTGTCGTTTTACTTAATTTTATACAAAGCCTTAACACATCATGCCTGGAAGAGTATTAAACGCTGCAACTCATTATAAGTGCTTCGGACATGGAGTAAATATTGGTTTGATGTGAGTTAGGTTTAATAAGTTGTGTGAGCCTAGCTAATTACAGTTTATGCAAGAAACAAAGGCTAAGTGTGAAGTACTTATACACTAAAGTAACATTGGTACCTTCTCTTCCTGTCTCATTTCCTTACCTTGAATAGAATTTACATGAAAAGCAATTTTAACATACAGCACCTTCACTCTTCCCTGCATTACTTACTTTTTCTTGTTTAGTAGCACAGACCAATTTCATCACACATTTTGTTTTCCTTTCTGTTATTGCGTGGTACATTGGGACAAAAGAAGTTATATAAATTTTCACATTCTCTTTTCCATAAGCATTTATGGCTTCCGCTGGAACAAATCAAATAACATCAGATATATTTGAAAAAGCAAAGAATCACACAGTTGGCTTTCTGACAATACTATCTAATCAAATGTAGATAGTATGCACCTCTCAAAAGAACTAAATATTGACAAGTTTGGTGATAGGTGAGCTGGCGTCCTTCACATATGGCTCAATCAAGCATATCGGTGGTTCTAATTATAAAAAAAATTGTCCAAAAGCTTTTGAAGATCATTAGTTTACCAATCACGGGTCTATTACATGTGTCACATCTTAGGGTTTAATGTGCAGTTTGTTTATTTTTTAAAAAGAAAAACCAAAAACAAGCTTGATATCACTATTTGTAACTTCGGCTTTAGAAATCCTATGAATAGAGGTGCTTTATTCATACTTCCCATTAAATGTTTTAAAATGTTTAAACAATAAAATAGATAGCATGATGGATAACAGTATTCTGAACTTGGGGAATGCTTTCTAATATAAAGAGAAACAACAAGAATGTGTGATCATTTTCAGTTCAGCTTTTTTCTTTTTCTTTTGTTCAGTTGGCCCAATTGTCAGAAGCTAACTGCACAAGAAACTTCAGTTTTCCTCACAAGGTTTTTCAGAAGTGGCTTGTCATTTCTCTCGCCTCATTCCTAGGGCTGAGAGAAAGTGGCTTGTTCAAGGTGATCCAACTGGTTTTGTGACTAAGGCAGGACTAGAACTCACAGTGTCCCAGTTTCTAGCCTAATGCCTTAGCCACTACACCAATCTGGCTCTGTCCGTAGTCCATAATTTATATTACTGTACCGGAGGCAGGAGAGACCTGTGCATCTACAACGTCAGTAATACAAATGAACATAAGTAGAATTTCTATCAGCCCCCTGTTAATATAAACATTCAGAGCTTACACATCCTTACCAAGCCACTCCTATAGAGAATCTCCCAAAGGAAATCCACTCCATATATATTATTATTCAACCCAATTCCAATCGGTCACAAAACCCAAAGATAATAGGGGTATCTCATCTTAGTAACAGTTCTATTTCACTCATATTTCTCTCTGCTCTTTTTTTCCAGTGAATAAGAAACAAGAGCCTACCTTCTGTTAGTCCCACCGTTCCAATGGGTGGATGACTGAAAACCACAGTTGGAATGTTGCTATAGTCAAGTTTAAAATCCTTTTTATTTTCAAAAAGCCTATGTGCCAGTTTTCTTCCAGCTGCAATTGCAACTGAAAAATACAATATTTATTGTCATAATAATTCATTCCGTACATTTTACTACATAGCATTTGTTACGTGGTCAGACCACACTTCCCGTGCCTTCACAGCCCTTCCTCACCCATTTTGCTTTGTTCCATTTTACAATCCCATATGCGCTTATTTGATATAGTCCTTAAAACATTGTTACCTGGAGTGAGGAGTGCTTTCCCACATACATCTCCAACAGCGTAGACCCCCTTTCTGCTGGTATTTTGGAACTCGTCAACAATAACATGGCCTCCCTTGTCTACCTTAATATTCTGATAGTAGGAAGAAAAATTAAGATCAAAGCTGGCATCTTAAGAAATACTATCCAAAATACAAATTGAACAGTATGGTCTCAGCTTTTTCGCGCCCTTATAAAGGAAAAGAAGGAAATTATTTCAAAGAGTAAACAAGCACTCAGCCTATCCATAGTGTCAAGAGCTTTGGGGGGAAAAATAACATTTCCATAACCGTTTTTCAAGCCAACTAAACTTATCTAAGCAATATGAACATTTAGGTTAGGATAAGATTATCATGGGGCATAGGGTGGGAAGCTGAGTCCTGGATTATCAACGGTCTTTGCCCTCCTTCCCCCCAATGTTTTAGTGTGCCACCCAGAGTTCCCTCATTTGTTACGTTTGTTCTCTGTAGTAGGAAAAAATACAATAGCAAGTAGCAGCAAGGTAAGAAAAAAATAGCATTCCATTGTCACCTGTGGCTACTTTCTCCAGTTGACCTTAGCCACATTATGCCAATTGCAATATAATCTGGATTGTGCATGCCATGCATTTAACATTCCATACAGTGTCAGAAAATTACCACTTACCAATTGGTCAAAGTTTAGCTCCTCAGTATTGGGCTCTCTACCAATGGCCCACAAGAGACAATCAACATTCTCAATAGTGTTCACAGTGGGTTTTTGATTAGGAAAAGAGGATGTAACCGTTATTGCCAAGAGTCCCGAAGGTGATTTTGTAACTGATTGAATCTGTTGAGAAAGAAGATTGCTGACGAATGCTAGAGCAAGATCATGCAACAAATTGTTCATTTTAAGACTCAAACCCTAGTTTTCTTCTTCAAAAATACCCTTCTCGCTAAATGCCTAGGACCTAGGTGTTGTGAAGTTACATATACCTTATGGCTAGAATTAGATAGTATTGGTACTCCTTGACGTACTACCTCATCTGGGACCAGAATTTCTGTTGCTAAGCAAAGTGTTAAGTGAGCCAACCTAATTTTATGACCTTTTTGCCATATTTATTAAGCAAATCACTGCAATTAAGCGAAACACACAATCATTAAGCCAATCCAGTCTTTTCCATTGATTTTGCTTACTGGAAGCTGGCTGGGAAGATCACAAATGGTGATCACACGACCCTGGGATGCTGCAACGGTCATAAATATATGCCAGTTTCCAAGAACATTAATTTTGGTCATGTGACTGTAGGAATGCTACAACAGTCGTAAGTACGAAAACTGGTTGTCACTTCTTTTAGTGTCATTGTAACTTCAAAGAGTCACTGACTGGTTTTAAGTCAAGGACTACCTGTATGTAGTTTTGTTGAGAGACCCCACTTGCATGTGAAGAAAAAGAACAAAGGTAAGTATAATGGCTGCTGAAGTTTTGAAATGCCAGAAGGGGCGCAGATATGTTTACTGAGGTCAGAGGATAAGGCTCAAATATCCTGCATTGCTGTCATGAAAAATTATAATTACAGAGTGAAGTACCATCACTGTGTGAAATGCAAAACTTGCTCAGTTGCCAGTATTCGTTATCTAATTTCTCTTTAAAAATACTTTTTTTAAAATCTGCCTAAACTAAATGATAGATCTATTTGGCAGGATTGGTTTTTTATGTTTTTATAATGTCCAGGGTTTTTAAAATCTGATTCTCAAATGAAGTAATGGGTTTTTTTTGTTTTTTTTATTGAAAAGTTTTACAATACATTTTTGAATACAAACCCCCCCTCCCCCTCCCCTCCCCCCTCCCCGACTTCCCAGAGCTAAATACAGGGTATAGAAATACAAACAAACAATCTAAAATATGCAAACAACAATAAAATATTAAATTCTATCGCACTTTAACTCTTAGTAAAATAACTACAAGCTAATTATACATCATATAAATCCACTACTTATTCAAATGCTAAGTGAAACTTTTTAGTCCCATATTTATTCTGAATATAATCAATCCATCTCCTCTCCTCCATTTAAGAAAAGGATAAAGTTCTCTCCGCAACTGTTTTTATTGGGTATTATTACAGATATCACCGTTGTAGATACTAAGTTGATATTGAATTTAATTACGGCAGCGAGATTTAGTAGCGCAATATTGGAAGAAGGAAGAACTGCTGATTATAGAAGAATGGACTTTAAAAGTTTCTAACTTGGCGGAGATGGCAAAGATTTCGGTGTATTTGAAAGATCAATCGCAACAGAGATACACTGGAGTGGAAGAGATGGATCAAATGAAGTAATGTTGATTGGTTGGTATTTTAAATTGGAAGACTGTTTTTGATACAAAGTTTATGGCCTCAAAATGGAATTTTACTGCAATATTATTGTTATATATCAATTGATTAGCTCTTTATTATAGTTTTTAACCAGTATAAAATAGGAAGTAAACAAAACTTTGACATAAAATCCTGTTGGCAACATCCAGATAAAACTCAGGTCCTAAATAACTTGTCACTACCTCAATTCTTACAAAGCAATTTGACAGAGTGAGTAATAGAGGTTATTAATATGTAATTCTGATTATAATGCAATACTCCTTTCAATCTGTTCAGGAATGCTGCAAAAGCTATCAATACAATAGCTGTGGTTCGTTCATGAGAAAGAAAACCCATATGCATGGTGATGATTTGTTTTTGCTTTCTCTCAAATGGCAGCATTTGGACCATTTATATACATGTGCTCAGAAGAGTAAAGCTAAGCAAAGTAGGAAAAACTTACATTGTTTTGAAACTGTTAAAGCAATAGAACAAAACAAAATGGGAGCTTCCAACTGAAGTTGGACCGATTTAGCTGCAATTGAAGAAAAATTATGCATACAGGTAGTCCTCGAATTACAACCATTTATTCAGCGATCACTCAAAATTACACCAAAGGTGGTGCTGAAAAAAATGGTAATTCCACTTGGTCCTTGTAGTTACAGCTGTTGCAGTGCTCCCATGGTCAAGAAATCAAAATTTGGGCACTTGAAAATTCACCAACACTTTACAGCTGCGGGGGCAGCTGAACTGACCCCATTGTCCTTTTAGCTGCCCTATGCTCTGCTGGCCACGCCAGCCAGCCTACCACTCCTGCTGCCCTACACTTGCTGGCTTGCTGCCCAGTCTTGATGACTTTCACCATCATCTTCTGGCCACTGCTTATGAGGCGCACCTGGCCTGGCCCTCCATGAGGCAGCAGCTCGCTGCACCCACCCCTTGTCCAAATCGCATGTGACCTTGTCACAATGTTTGGAAGGGGAGTGCGTGAAAGAAGGCTCAGCTATGTTGGCGTGAAAGCATTCCAGACCATACCCAATTTGGACAAGTAGTGGATGTGGCCTTGGGAAGAAGGCTGGGGCAGCCAGCAGTTGTCTTGTGAAAAAGTTCAGGCTATGTGCATCTCATCAGTGGCCACAGGAAGACGATTACAAATATCAGTTAAGTGTGGCAAGTCTGGGAGGGCCAGCGAGCCCAGGCTGAGAGAAGTCACAGAGTGGAAGATGGCAGAGATGGGGGGGAGGGGGAGATATGAGTGGATGGGAGGAGATGAAAAGGAGGCAGTCGCTTAGCTTGCCAAGACTCAAGGCTGGGAGGGACTAAGCCAGGAGTGGTTTGGATCAAGGTGGGTCCTTGGTTAAGAGCAGATGGGATTTGGTTAACAAGAGGAAATTGGATTGCCTAGATTACACATGCTTTACAACTGCATTGCTTAGCAATGGTAATTCCAGTCCCAGTTGCCATTGTAATTTGAAGCCTACCTGTGCATGAAAATTCAAAATTAATCACTACAACCAGCACTAAAGTGATATTACCTTGCAATGTTTCCAGACTTCTACTCCACTATGTTCCAACCCCTGAGTGCAGTTTGAACTGATCATAGAATCAAAATTTCTCAGCACCTATACAAAAAAATTATTTATTAGACTGCAAGTAAAGCCTTTACTTACATTTAATTATGGTAACTTTCTTTGTCATTCATCAATATCACAGAACATTTAAGTCATAACCTCACAACTCCACAGTTAAATTGACATTTGCCACAGAGCTATTGCCAAAGTTAACGAGGATTAAATCTGAATGTACTACATGTGTCATTCAAATTTCATAATCTCAATGTAAGACTAATATAGCCTAAAGCCACACTGTGACTTTCATGGTTAAATTGAGGTTGGAGATTAAATTCTCCTTACATCTATATTGTGTTCTAGCTACTACACCATACTAGATCTTACAGACAGAAATATGCCATAGACTTCAATCAAAAGGAAAGACAATGTGAAAAGTAAGAGATGGAGAAATTGAAAATGTCTGTCAGAATAAACAGTAAATAAACAGATACCCATAAATGGACAATAATGTTATTAGCAAGTGCTTCTGAGTTTCCAAGAGAAAATAGTGTAGCTTGATTTTAAAAGGAGGTTTAATTCTAATTACAATCAAGAAGTGAAAAAATAATGAGGTTTAAAAGTTTTTTGTCAAATTATCAATATTTAAAAAATAAAAGCAAAATGTTAAGGCTCTCCATATGCTAAAAAACAAAGATTGTGCAATGCAGTGTATGAATGATCCACTCCTGGTGTAAATATTGATACAGCAAACTGGTTCTGCCTTTTCGTAAGGTTGTATTCTGCCTGGAGATGTTAGTTCCAGGAAGAACTGGTAGTATTATCAACTGTCACTTAGGAAGGTGAACAAGTGAGTGGCCCTTACCTCATTATAACGTATCAATAAGGACGTCCTGGAGCCTAATGTGGAAAGAATACCAGCTAATTCAACAGCTATGTATCCAGCACCAACAATAACACTTCGCCTAAGAAAATGGATTATGCGTCGTATCACTCAGATGCATGTTCTCTTCCACAAATCTGCTCATTGAAATATGTATTAGCCACACCAGGAAATCCAAACGTCTCCATGTTATTGGATTTAAATCCCATCATCTTTTACCACTTACTATGCTGAGTGGGCTTAATGAAAGCAGTTAATTCAATAATAAATGCTTTTATTGCTTTCAATAATTCTTTTAATTTCAATTATCAAGAATGTTTATGTTTGAATGATGTTCCCCCAAAAAAGGTTTGGTTGCAGTGGTGTAAGAGAAATGCCTAAAGGGCCACAGCTGTTTCTATCCAATTTATAACCTAGATTCTGTATAGAAGGGTCCTGACTTAGGTTTCATTAAATCAGAAAGGATAAATGGTAATGGTTAAATCAATGGTGGGATAATTAGCAAAGAAGATTTGTATTTACATTTGTTTGAAGGGAAAGAGTTACAAGATAATAAGCAGGCACACAATAAGGAATACATCAAAAGCAATACCAGCACATAACCCAGGGTATTCCCTATTATCTGTCTACTTATTCTCTTGTAATCCCTTCCTCTCCAATCTCAGCAGAGGAGAAATTGTCTAAAGAGATGGCTTATTTAGACAATCCACTCTGTTCAATTCAATCCATAGCTCAGTTCTTGGCTACACAGGCCTTCCGGAACGGCCTCCGACTGCGAAATGCAGGCTGAGCTCCATTCTCAACTGCAAAATGAAGCTGTTCCTTTGGCCGCAGAAGTCGGCCGGTTGGGCGGGGCTGTCGGTGCTGTCCCTGCGAGATGAGTGGAAAAGACACCCCCCTCCTCGCCAAAAATAAGACTTGGTGCCTCTTTGGGAGGAAAAAAAATAAGACCAGGTCTTATTTTCGGGAAAACACGGTATGCCCACATGTCTTACATTTAAAGGAAGACAAAAGGATCTTGGCTGGGAAAACAGCCCTTAGTCTCCTCTTCCACTTTGAGGGATGGATGTCATGCCTTCCCACTTACAAATCCAGGCTTTTAGCAGATGATGCCTGCTTTTTCTCAGGCCTAAAGAACTGGCCCTCTACAGCTGGGCTCCTGGCTAATGGCATATACAGGATGAGTTTCTCAAATATTAGCAACAAAAATGAAGGGACTGTAAGGATAGATGAATTCACCTGCAAGTTAATTGTGACCATGACCAAATAATAGTGGTAGAAAAGCCACAGTGCT
The DNA here is from genome assembly GCF_947247035.1 of Vipera ursinii. Lineage (NCBI taxonomy): Eukaryota > Metazoa > Chordata > Lepidosauria > Squamata > Viperidae > Vipera > Vipera ursinii. Next base: position 195,181,547 of record NC_139513.1, read on the forward strand.
TTACTTCATTTCCTGCTTTCCACTGTTAAATAGCTTTCTGGTCACCAATTAGGCAAAAATGAAACAAAAAATAGGATTTATTTTATTTTTTTATTTTAATTCCATTTATATCCTGCCCTTCTCCGAAGACTCAGGGCGGCTTACAAGCTTAGCAGTAGCCTTCATTCTATGTATATGCCTGCTTATTAGGGCTTTCACACACCCCCAAGCGGCATTATTACAAAGTCAGCTTAATTGCCCTCAACAATCTGGGTCCTCATTTTACCTACCTCGGAAGGATGGAAGGCTGAGTCAACCTTGAGCCTGGTGAGATGCGAACCTGCACTAATTGCAGGCAGCTGGTGTTACTTAAGGAGGCATTAGCCCACTGCTCCACCAAGGATATTTTTAAAGCATTGCAGCCCCCTTCAATTTCTTTATTGGAAGCCAGTATCTTCAATAGAAGCTTATTTTGTTTGTTGATAGGAATATTGACCATGAAGTTGACATATCCACAAGTGAATAACAAAAGCAAACTAGCTGCACTGATGTCCAATATCCGCACGGAGGCCCAGATGCTTAGCAATAGGGTAATCCTTCAATGGGAGAATTAGTTTTTCTTGTTGTTGGTTTTATATCCTGGGTTTCCTTCCAGAATTCAAGTTAGTGTGCACAGTGTCCCTTCCCTCTATTTTTCCCCACATTTTCCTCTAATTTCCCCAGAGCAAACAACACTTTCCTGCCCTCATCCTATTTCAGTAGTGGGCTAGAAATGAAACAAATATTCCCGCTGCAGAAGATAACACCTAGGAGGGTACATGATGAGTCCCATATCTGGGCTGATAAGAGGTCGTACAGGACCGGTCATCAACTCTGAAATGTGGGACAATTATTGCAGCTTTGTAGCTATACTAGCTTACTGTCTACATCTTTTAGTGGGGAATGAAAGACTGGAGTACAAGAATTCCTATTTGTTTTACAAAATAATCTTTGCTGCAATGCAGCAAACGGAGGATATTTAAAATGCTCAGAATTCATTGCAACTTACTTGGGCAACTCTTCAAGTTCAAAGAAGCCATCGCTAGAGATTCCCAAACTGGCTCCTGCAAAGCAACAAGACATCTTCAACATTCATAATCTTCAGCTTTATGTATAAATAGATGTAACTTGCACAAACATTGACTTTATCTGAAAGGTTATTTAATTATTTTTTAAAGTATACACTTAAAGTATGAATGAACTATTACAAGGTAACTATGCACTACTGAATCTTTGACAATGCTAAGGAAACTATTTTAATGTCAGCTCAGCTGCACGTTCTTTCTTATAAACTGGGCAAAGAGCATCACAGAACTCATACCTGGTATTTCACTGTCACTGGGAATTACTGGCCGTCCACCAGTAGCAATCAGTATGTGAGGTGCTGTATATTTTTTGCCATCAACTTCAATTGTAGGTTCAGGGTCAGCTGTGAATGATGCATGCCCACGAATGGTTTCAACGTGGTCCTAGCAAAACCAATTTTTGATTCAAAACTTAAATCAATTTATATGTTAGAGAAAGGCATCTTATAATATAGTGTAATGTGGGCCAATGTATGACATATTGAAATAATGGAGCTTTTTGGATGATTCAAAATAAATTTGTAGATAAATTTCAAAAATGGAAGAGTGGACTAAGATGCATTATTTTACTTTAGATTTATTCTCCCATATTTTCTTGACAAGAACTAATCTATTGTGTGATCCTTACACCTTTCAGAAACAAACTAAACAAGTCACATGAAAATTATATCAAGACCATGAAAATTATAAGATTTGAAATGCAGACTAACTGCAATGAATTAAGACATACCCTATCAGTGATCTGGAGAAGATTCTTTTTCTCAAAAGAGAGGGGTAAGACTTGTGCTTTATTTTTTAACTGTACTGTACTTATGTTAAATTTACACTACAGTTTTCATGTCTTTCCCAACAACAGGAAACTGAAATTTGTGTAGAGGAAGACTTGCTCGTCTGTCACTTAAGCAAAAAAGCAAGTTTTACACAAATGCTTTGCTCTGAATCTTTTTTCTTTTTTTAAAAAAAAATTCTATACACCTGGATGCAAATTTAAAGAATTAACCAACACAGAGCTTTCTGTTTTCAGCTTGTGAAATTCACAGAGTTCATAGCAGAAAGAAGAAATTTAAAATTTGCTGAAATTGAAAAATAAGGCCATTTACAAACCTTATTCAAATTATTTTGATAGATCTCATTCAGTTTCTTCACATAAGCATCACGCTTTTCTTTAATTATTCTACAGTAAAAAGAGTTTTATTAGTATTATATCCTACTTTTCCCCAAGAAGCACATAATGCCCCTCTTTCAACGTATCCCCACAAAAACAAACCTTTTGGGCAGGCTGGGTGGAGAGGCAGCCCAACCCAAGTACCCAATGGATTTCCACAGCTAAGCATAAAGTTGGGTTTCCCAAGCCTTATTCAAATTGTTATTCCACATGCGCTTTCTAAATTTACATCTCAAATATCTGTCTCTACAAACCAAATTAAAACACAACACTGCCTTTTTCCTGAGTAATAAACATAGATATTCAGAAAATTATAGTCCTGTTTCACAATTTTAAAGTTTTCCTTGCAGAAAAGATGTTTATACCATCCTGTAACACTGTACATCAAACAAAATAACATGTTTGTTATACCTAAAACAGCATTTTAAACAATACAAATGGTGTATCCCATTGCATATCACAGGGGATGCTACTGTCAGAGCAAACCCTAATATATGAACTATTAGTAGGCTCAGAATTAAATTCTAAGCATGTACTGTTTTGAATTTTCACAAGTCCCAGTCCAATCATGATTTCTTATAAGAATTTAAGAATAATGCTCACAGATAACTCAAAAATCAGTAAGATTATTTAGAATAAAAACAGTCACTATATTAAACTGTGTAGCTTTAAATTACGAATGCTAGGCAGTTTTGGTCCATAACAGAGATTCTTCAGATCTGATAAGAGTGTTGGAATCCCATACAATCCCACAGATAAAAATCTGGATATGTGTAAGTTTCAAATTAGAAACAATTCTATCCATTTATTTTACTTAAGAGATATTCCTGAATTTAGCTCAACTTACTTCCAATTAAACTTCACATCAGCTATTTTAAAACCATAATCCATATGATCATGGATGAATTCATAATGAACAGCAGTATTCCACATCACCTGTTATGAAAGACAACATCCAGAGTTTAATATAATTAATATAAAAATGAATGAGCAAATTCACTTATTCTTGTATACAACATAAATCAATAATTTTATTCATTTGTTCATCATATTTCTCATTCATTTATTCATCATATTACCCATCTCATCAAAGGGACTCCGCAGCAAGAGAGAAGTACAAAACTTGACGTTCCTACTCTAAGACATTGGACTGGACAGATCAGGATTCATAATTCATCACTGCCATGATTATATGTAATCTAGTAGCTACACTACATATTATGGCCTATGAAGAAGAAACAAGCTCCTCATTTTGTAATCATTGGCACTTGGCAAAACACTTATATTTTTCAATACCCAGCAGGCCAAACCATGTGTGGCTAAATGCACCATGTTCCGTTGTGCCTAGTTGAACATATATGGGCCTGGTCAACCAATTTATCAGTTCCCATATTGGAGGAAGAGGAGGAGGAAATATGGGACATCTTCTTTTAAGTTAAGCCTGATAAAAGGAACTTGAAAGTTATCAACTTCTTTCAAAAACACAGCAAATACCATCATTATCAGAATATCATCTATTTTGACCCATGTAAATCATCTTAACCATAGAACATAGAACAAAAATTTATATGGCTGAAAGGCACCTTAAAGGTCTCTTGACTAGACCTCTGCTCAAGGCAGAAGACTTTATATCATTTCAATCAAGTGGTTGTCCTCTATCTTTGAAAACCTCCAGTGATGGAGCACCCACAACTCTGGGAGGCAAACTATACCAACTTTAACCTTTCCCACTTCTGGTCTGTAAGACTGCTCATACAGTTTGGGGACATTTTTTTACTATTTAAAAATGGTATGTTTAATTAACAGTCAACAGGAGGAAAGGCATCATCCAGCACAGGACAGAAGCTAATGGGAGTTCCAAAAGGGCAGAATAGATAATCCCCATTTATCAACTTTGCTGCAGCTGTTCCAAAACTGCAAAGGTCAACTAGGGGATGGAGGAAACAGATCAGTTTTTTCAACTGGTACCAGTTTTAAAGTTTCTTTAAATCTTATTATTTTTGTCATTTCAGTACAATTACTGCATGCAATTTGGATTATGTTAGACACGATAGACTTCCATATGAAAATGGAGATTTAATGAATTATGTTTTCTTTTCAACTTTAATGATGTTCCATACAACTTCTCCTCAAACCAGGACTAAATTTAAAAGGCTATGAAAACAGCTGTAAAAGGCAGCAGAAATTATCTTTCATGACAAGAAGCACATCCATGTCTTCCTTGAACCTTGAGAGAGAAAAAATTAGGAGGTACTTTTTGTGACTTGGTATTTTTGTTATGTATTTTGGTAAAGCAGGGTAAAAGAACAACACTGTTCTTCAGATGTCTTGCACTACAATTATCTTGCTTCCCAAACAACATGCCCAACATCTGCTAAAGTAGTTTTGCATTCCAAATAAAGGATGGACATACCCATCAATAATGTAAAAGCATATTTTAGCAGATTTTGAGGTCGAGTGTCTACTTTCATGTTTTTATTATTTGTTTTTAATTAAACACCCTTCTATGGCACCATAATCAAAACAATTCTGAGTCACTGCCCAGTTTTAAAAAAGGCCTACAATACAAGGGAGAAAATAAAACAACAAATCAAATCAATTCAGGGCAGTTTTCTGAAACAGCTGGTTCTTCAAGCATGTTCAAAAAATCAGCAAAGAAGTTCAATGTATTTTTTGAAATATTAGCAAATTCATAGCACACATAAATTCCTTTACCTTTTTAGGTACACATCCAACATTCACCTAAAAGGAAAAAAAACATTTACTGCAAATTTCATGTATCAGCACTTTTAATATAAGCAAGTATGTTATTCAGAAAGTATGTACGACTACTAAAACCTTAATTTATTAATTTATGATTAATTTTATTAATATCAACAAAATGTCTTATCAATAATATAGTTTACTTAAGATATTTTTCAAGAGGTGATTGCATTAAAGTGCTGTACACTAAAACCTGCCTCAGATGCCCAATATCTAAGGAATGAGGGAACATTTTATTTTCATTGCAATAAGCTCCATGGATTGGGTGAACCTGAGAATGCCACTGGGAATATGGATAATCATAATAATAAACCACTTGAATCTTATTAGCCTGAGATTAGTTCTTAATTTATTATAACAAATTTGAAGAACATTTCATTATTTATTTACGTAGATATTGGGCTGGTCAGTATCTAGATAGGGGCTGCATGAGTACTCTGCCTTTCTAAGTACCTAGGAATACTTTATATCTGATTAAAGTTTGCATGAAAAAGCGCCTTTTATCTGGCACTTTGAAAACAAAGACTACTTGAATGATTTGCCTGCCCCTTGGTTTCTTCTTGAAAAGAATTTTTGCTAGTTCTTAAAGCAAGCCATTTCATAACCCAGTCAACACATTCAACTGACATGTTCACAGATTCCACTGAATGCCTAAATGAGGGTATTCAGAATATGTCTTCCATGGACATTTCATTCTAGTAAAATCTTTTCAACATTGGACTCCTCCAGATGTTGCAATCCTCCTTGATTATGGTAAGTGCCTGCAAATTGGCACTGACTGTTAACAACTACATAGCTCTTCTCCCCAATCTGCTCTTTAAGGTCTTCCAACAGCACACCACCTTGCTGCTGATCAACCTTCTCTCTTCCTCCTTTCCTAGAATTATGTAATTTCAACATCTTCCAGGATTCCCAGCAAACAGAAAGGATGGGAGCTACAGAAACTACAGTCTCAAAACTTTTGAAGGGTTATTAAACTTTGGAAGGCTGCTCTATTTAATGACAGAAAACAGTTTAGACTCACTTCTTTGAATATACATTCTAAGCTTTATTCCTTATTTAGTCCCTTTCTCTGGAATTTTATTCACTCATATTTTGCATCCTTGCATCATTACCAAATCATCAATTTTAATATTGCCAACCATTCTTTCCACAACTAATTTGACATTTTTCTTCAACAAACTATAACTTCAGTGCCAATAAGCACATGTTTAGTGTTTGGCCTGTTAAGTTTTTAAAATTAATTTCTTCAGGCACAATCTATTCTTTCTGTATAGCATGATGGGGGACTAGCAACTAATTATGTCATAGAGGCAGCTATAATTCCCAACTAGGAGGAAATAAAGATTAACACTTGGAAACATTCTATAAACATTACAATACAGAACAGCTTGTTACAATCAGAAAAGGACCCATGGATAATGTTATGTTCCTCTAAAGCAGACATGTCAAACACAAGGCCCGGGGGCCGGATGCGGCCCGCGAAGTGGTTTCATGTGGCCCGCAAAGCCATCCTGGAAACAGTGAGGGAACGGCCCCCACTGCCTTGGCACTGGCCCAGAGACCCTCCTTCTGCCAGAGACCCTCAGATTTGTCCCACTCCTGCCCAGGCCCCCCCATAGGCCCCCTTGATGCGAACGATGTAGAGCTGGCCATGCCCACCCAATAGGCCATACGCATTCTAGCCACACCCACCCAGTAGGCCACGCCCACCCTGGCCATACCCACCCGGCTCCTTGAGGGCAACCGCAATGCTGATGCGGCCCTCAATGAAATTGAGTTTGACACCCCTGCTCTAAAGGCATCTCACAGACACAGAAGAGATAAATAAGAAATTATAATTAAAAATATCCTGTGCTTCCTGCTTGAGATATAGAAGGGTAAAGACAAGAAAGACATGTGGTGGGGGGAACATAAAAGAGCAAATCACTTCCTGAAATTTCGGTGAAAAGTGAATTGGCACATAAGTGATGGTTCTACTGAGTCATATTTCTCTTGCCTTGAGGGATAGAAAAAAAGAAAAAAGATATTGGATGCAAGATGAGTTGGTATGTGGTAAGGCACGGAGCTGCAGCAACACAATCCTAAACCCCGGGCATAAGGAACAAAAACCCAACAGGTTGAAACGAAGGCTGCTGGGTTTCCCACAGCCACCTGAATCGCAGCCTTATTTTCGCTTGGCAAAGAAAACAGTTTTATTTTATTTTTAATTCCATTTATTTCCCGCCCTTCTCCGAAGACTCAGGGCGGCTTACAAGCTTAGCAGTAGCCTTCATTCTATGTATATGCCTGCTTATTAGGGCTTTCACACACACACACCCAAGCGGCATTATTACCAAGTCAGCTTAATTTCCCCCAACAATCTGGGTCCTCATTTTACCTACCTCGGAAGGATGGAAGGCTGAGTCAACCTTGAGCCTGGTGGGATGCGAACCTGCACTAACTGCAGGCAGCTGGTCTTACTTAAGGAGGCATTAGCCCACTGCTCCACCAAGGCTCACGAAAACCAAATTAAAACCTCGTTTAAACTTTTAACTCGTTTCTGTCCTGCCCGCCCCATGGATGAAGAACATTCAAACTTCTCCGCCCTCGGGCTCTCGAGCAACTCCCTGAAATGAAACGAACCTTTATTGCAGGGGGTCTTCAAACTTGGCCCTTTTATGACTTGTGGACTTCAACTCCCAGAATTCCTCAGCCAGCCTGCCTGGCTGAGGAATTCTGGGAGTTGAAGTCCACAAGTCATAAAAGGGCCAAGTTTGAAGACCCCCTACTTTATTGTCAAAGTACAACTATGTGTGCGTTGAGATTAGCTGAGCCTCCCTTTGTGCTCCCACCCCACCCCACCCCAACACACAGTAACAACAAACCCTGGCATAAGCCCACGCACCCAGGTATGCAGGCCAGTCTCCCACGGGTATATTTGCAGGCAGACCCCTCCCCTTTCCTCTTCCCCCGCTCACACCCCGTTTTCGACTCACGCAAGTGCCTCCAAGTCGCCCTTTTTCAACCACAGCAGTCCGGGCTCCCAGTTCCGCGGCGCGCCGGGCACTGGCCAACCCACCCGAGCCGCCCCCCAGCACCAGATAGTCAAAGGTGGCGGCCGAGGAGGAAGAGGCTCGAAGTTGGGCCATGGCGACGGCGGCGCGGCGGGGAGGACGGCAGGGAACTGGGCAGAAAGCAAAAGGCGGGCGAGGCAGCCGCATCCCGCCTCTTCCCTCATCGGGGTCGAAAGGGTTAACTCTCCTGCCCTCGGCCCTGACTCGTCTTACGCTACCTCGAGACGGGCAGAACTTTTTTTTTCCCCAGCCTCTCGGATTGGCTGCGATACCCGTCAATCTCCCGCGGAGGCGAAAGAGAGGAACAAATTCCGTCTCGGAAGGTGGGCGTTTGCCCTCTTGCTGCTGGCCTCTGGCTCGGCTTGGTTTACATCGGGGGTAGGCAACCTTGGCTCTTTTAGGACTCGTGGACTTCAACTCCCAGAATTCCCGAGCCAGCCATGCTGGCTCGGGAATTCTGGGAGTTGAAGTCCACGAGTCCTAAAAGAGCCAAGGTTGCCAACCCCTGGTTAAGCATGCTGCTGCGTTCAAGGTTTTTGCTTGCGGCTGTCAGTGGCTTGAGTGGATGGGTGAAAGGATAAGCGCACAGCCACCTTCTAACCAGAAATGGTTGCTTAGGGCAGGGGTGTCAAACTCAATTTCATTGAGGGCCACATCAGCATTGCGGTTGCCCTCAAGGGGCCGGGTGGGTATGGCCAGGGTGGGTGTGGCCTACTGGGTGGGCGTGGCTAGAGTGTGTATGGGTACTGGGTGGGCATGGCCAGCTCTACATCGTTCGCATCAAGGGTGCCTATGGGGGCCTGGGCAGGAGTGGGACAGATCTGAGGGTCTCTGGCAGAAGGAGGGTCTCTGGGCCAGGGCCAAGGCAGTGGGGGGCGTTCCCTCACTGTTTCCAGGATGGTTTCGTGGGCCACATGAAACCACTTCACGGGCCGGATCCGGCCCCCGGGCCTTGTGTTTGACATGTCTGGCTTAGGGGGTCTCCCCTTCCTATAGCCAGATACTGAACTGCAGAGAAAGAGCACAATCACCTGCTGTCGGTGGGGAAAACTGATCAAAAGGTGACGCCGAATGTAGGGGATTCCGCAGCGGACAGATGCTTAGCGAAGATACAGTTTAGGCAACCCTGGTTTAGGCGTGCAAAAAGTTGAGTCAAGTAACCGCCTGGATCGGGGAAACACAGCACAATCCTTCTTTTGTATACTGTACTAACTTTGATCTTATCCGAAAGGCAAGAAACCGTCTTATTTTTTTCAACTTCATCGGGACAGTCTTTGCCGACGACCTCATCGATTTTATTCCTGGCTATTACATATTCCAATTTCCCCAATTATTCAAAGGTTTTTAAATTGGATATAGCTTTCTTTTGGAGGTTTCTGTACATGAACAGCACAGATGAAGGCATGCACAATAAACAGTACGGTGCGCAACAGGAGAGACGCCACACACAAGTTAAAGTACTTTCCCTTCACTCCAAAAAGAAACTTCATTTCCTTCTACTTAAAAGCTCTTGGGATTAACTTTGTTTTGTTTTAAATCACAGGGTTACCTATCCTCATTCTCAAAATGGCAGAGAAAATGTCAAGTGACCTTTATTTATTCATTGGGATTACATTAGAGTTACAATCTGCCTTTTGTTCAGAATCTCAAAGCAGTTTGTGCTTGCTCCCATTTTTCTCTGGAACAACTGTGTGAGATATATTGGGCTGAGAGACAGGGATCGCACTGTCTATCTTGTATAACCCTAACCCATATTATGCAATCATTTATGGTCCCCACCCCCTTAGTTGTTAAAGGAAAGACAGAATTGCATAACCAGGTTTGGTTTGCCTGGGCCTCCCTTTGTTCTACACTCAATACAGTGCATTTCTGTTAAGGGTTTCAGTGAATCAGTACCAACCAATGACTCAGCAGGAAGAGACCATGTGAAATTAGACTGAGCTATATACACAAGTGCACATTAGAGAGACTATGTGGAAATAACCAATTGCACAATGCAGTTTGTCCAGTAATACTAGAAACCAGCCACTACTAAATCTTCCCGTTTTTAATAGGAAGGATGGTAAAAAATTATTTCTCAAATTACTATCACACATTCTAAATGTGTTTTAGGAAACTGTATTCCTCCCAGTTTCCACTTTGAAATATGTTTTTCTTGTTGTTAGTGCTCAGCGAGAACTTATTCCCCAACTATACTGAGCCACCAAGCCAATAGCAAAAATCTTGATGACAGAAATGCATTCCAAATGCAGTAGGGCCCCTTTGAGTATATCCAGTTAATGTACGTAAGTACACAATGTTTCAAATTTAATTGCAATTTAAGCTCTTCATCAGGGACTCTAGGAATATCTACCTTAGAAATTCTTGGTGCCTCATCCAAGGCTCTCCAGTTCTCCGTTATGAAAAGTTAGCCAAAAAAAAAAACACTTTTCCTTCTGCTGCTTGTGACTTTGAAAGAGGAAATCTAGTCATGTGGGCTTGGATTGACTGCTATTTCAGTGTCAGCCTCCAAAGTTGGAACATTCTTTTGAAGATCAGGAAATCTTAATGTATGATAATAAAATAATAACAGAACAACAGAGTTGGAAGGGACCTTGAAGGTCTTCTAGTCCAACCCCCTGCTCAGGCAGGAAACCCTATACCATTTCAGAGACAGGACAACCCTTTGTCTGAAGTGGTATAGGGTTTCCTGCCTGAGCAGGGGGTTGGACTAGGAGACCTCCAAGGTCCCTTCCAACTCTGTTATTCTGTTAATATTGGAAACTCTCCAGAATTGTAAAAGTGGTAGGTGTTATTCCAAATCCAATGGCTCCTGAGCTGAGTGCTCTACATTTTTTAAAAAAGAAAAAAAGTTAGATCAGTGTTTCTTAACCTTAGCAATGTTAAGCTGCTCTGGATTTCAACTCCCAGAGTTTTCCAACCAGCATTCAACTCTGGGAGTTGAAGTCCATGCATCTTAAAGTTGCTGAGGTTGAGAAACATTAAAATACACATTTTAAAAATAGAATGGAAAATGGAAAGAATTTTTTTCTTATTCAAAGGAAAATTCACCTTTGAACAAGTGAATATATGTAGGGGGTTTTATAATCACAGTGACCAGCTGGCCATTTCACTGCAACTGTCAAACATATAAACAAATCAAAATATAGGTGTTGTAAGGTAAAGGTAAAGGTTCCCCCGCACATGCGTGCTAGTCGTTTCCAACTCTAGGGGCCGATGCTCATCTCTGTTTCAAAGCCGAAGAGCCAGCGCTTGTCCGAGGACGTCTCCGTGGTCATGTGGCTGGTATGACTAGACGCCAAAGGCGCACGGAACGCTGTTACCTTCCCACCATAGTGGTCCCTAATTTTCTACTTGCATTTTTACGTGCTTTCAAACTGCTAGGTTGGCAGAAGCTGGGATGAGTAACAGGCGCTCACTCTGTTACATGGCACTCAGGATTCGACCCGCCAAACTGCCGACCTTCTGATTGACAGTCTTTTGGGGGATTTTCTGTATCTTTGCCATTGTTGGATGGCAAAGTTTATTTTTGGTTTATTTTTGAAATAAATGGCATAAACAACAAACTTTTTTGTTCATTCAGATTCCATTTACTGTATGTATTAGTGGGAGCCACATGTGGCTCTTTAATGATATTTAGTGGAAAAGTTTTACAATTTTTTTTAAAAGGCAATTTTGCACAGAACTACATATGTAATAATTATTAGATGACCAAATGTCTTTTGGGCTTCTTAATCAGTGGAGAATTTAATCCTCTTAATTGATCAGCATATTACTAGTAAAGGCTGCACTCTGTTGTGGAAATTGTTGCATACATTAAAGACTGAAGAATCTAAAACATATGTACCTATGGGGAACAGGATCTGATGAGTAGGTTGCAATTGATTAAATTGGGAGCACTACAGAGCTGGAAAACAAGATGTTGCACAGGAGTTTTTTATTGTCAAATTTATTGTCAACATTTTATTCACTCATTTTTTCCAAAGAACAATAGAAAGCATAGGCTTGACATAGCAATCTAATTATTTTGTTGGTTAAATGCATGGAAGAATGGCAGTAATAATCAATCTTAGCAGCAGACTCATCAGTCTTCCTCATTCTTAGACTCTCTAAACACAGCATTACCATTTGCAGAAACTCCAACTTTAGCCATGCTGGCTAGGAATTATGGGGAGTTGTAATCACCTCAGGAAGATACAATTTGAGAAGGTTGATGCAAGGTTTGTGCTTGAAATGGATGACTTGAATCCAATCTTCTAATGCAGGGGTGTCAAACTTGCTGCGTCATGTGATGTGTCACAACATATCGTGACTTCCCCCCCCCGTTGCCGGAGCTGGGGTGAGTGCGGCTTCTGTGTGACGCATCCGGCCCATGGCCAGCAGTTTGACACCCCTGTTCTAGTGATTCTTGAAAAGGGAAGAGGCTGTTGGCTTATTAACAGTTAGCAGTTTCTGTTGCTTATCACCACAATATCATAGGTTCTTGTTTCTCTTTGATACTCCCCCACTTCCCCCACACACTTCCATGTGTTTCAGTAATCCTACGGTGTTGTGCTTGGCCCAATTTCATATTTAAATCCTTATTATCCCTGTTATGTGTTTATTAGCCTTATATAATGTCTGTAACTGTTCTACCACAACTGATCTACTGTTTCCATTTTGTCTCAGAAGTGTCTGTAGGATCTGATGGTTTCATCAAAAGGACCAAAACAGTCTCATCCCTTTGTGTTACATGTGCTCCTCTTTAGTACCTCCATGCAAAATCACAGTGTCTCTACAAAAGGTGTGGAGCTGATGGCATGACACTGTTTTGTCATTTTCCTTCCTTGGACCTCCTTTTCAAGTCATCCATATTCTATTTATGTAGCATGATAGCCAGGACATATTGTGCAAACGACTTATCATTTCATCTAAGCCTAAGGAATTTTTCTGAAGTTTTCTTCACAGCAAGACAGGTGAGAAAAGGGGGATCATGTACACTTTTGTCATTCTCCATTGGAAGATAAGCAAAGAATGAAGAATGAAGATAAGCAAAGAATGAAGGCTACTGCTAAGCTTGTAAGCCGCCCTGAGTCTTCGGAGAAGGGCGGGATATAAATGGAATTAAAATAAAAAATAAATAAAAATAAAGAAAGCAAAAGACTCCACAGCTTTTGGCAATCTAGTGTCTTTATGGACAATTTGTGGTGTATCAGTTGACAAAAAATAAACATGCAATATGTATAAAGTTTATTAGAGACCAGTTAGTGGCAGAACATGACTGGGATGCGGACTTTCTGCTGCCAAGGTATAAGCCAGATCTCAAAATTGCATGTGAATATCTGAGGGGGGAAAAGAACAAACAAAGGCATTAAATCAGACTAAAAAGAAACGCCAGAAAATTGCCTTGACACCTTTACAATTCTATCATCAGCTGCTTAAAAGTTAGACAAGAAAATGTTGTGTTTTTTTTCAGTCTGCCTAGCAGTCAACGTGATAATAAGTGACTTATTGCGATGTCAGCTTATGAAATAACAGCTTTCAAAGGAGCTTTTCCACCTAATTTATTCTAAGAATCATTAGGAGTCAGGTGGCATATACATTTAATAATCAATAAATATTGTACAACCAATAAATATTAGTAATGTATAATCCTTTTAATATATTTTAGAACAAGGGTCTTCAAACTTGGCCCTTTTATGACTTGTGCCTGGCTGAGGAATTCTGGAAATTGAAGTCCACAAGAGCACAAAAGGGCCAAGTTTGAAGACCCCTGTTTTAGAAGGATATCCCTTCTAAACAATTTGCCTTCATCTTCCTTTTGTATATATGAGCACAATTTAATCCCTTCCACTGCAGTGACAGGATACTTCAGGCAGAAGTACTTCCAGAGTTGAAGAGGTCTCAGCAAAAAGCCTTCTATGATGTTCTTTTCAGTCCTGGCTTACTGGCCACTTGTTCGGCAATATTTGGAGTTACATCAGTGCTGAACTAGAAGACTTCTGACCAGTCTGTAAAATTGTATCTGTCACAGCCTCCACACAGTCCTGTGATCATAATCTGGGTACTTGGCAACCAGTCCACATTTCAGACAGTTGCAGCATCCCCTGGTCATGTGACCGTCCCTGCTGGCTTCCTATAAGCAAAGTCAATGGGAAAACCACAGGAAATCACAAGACATGATCACGTGATTTCCTGGCATCACAATTGCACTGTATTTGCTTAAGAACAGAAACTGGAAGTGCCACAACTGCCATCCTAAATTGGCATAGTCACATGATTTTCCAGCTTATGACCACATCACTTAGTGCTGGAGTTGCCAGACCCAATTACCATTTTAAGCAAGGACCTATATTGTGTATTTCTCTGATTTGATTTACCTAACACCTGCTCATCCAAGTTTGTTGTTTTATTTATTATTTATAATGATTGCTCCTCTCCGCCCCCCTCCCAATTTTCCATCTAGCATCTTTTCACTGTGAGAAATTCAAAGCTGTTCCATGAAATCATTCTTTCTGACATTTGGAGAATTTGGGGCAATTGGTGAAGTCACTTAGGAAACCTATCCTGGAAGCAACACGGCTCCCTGAAACTCGGACAATGCAGATATAAGAAAGGGAAGCAGAGAATTTCTCATGTTTGCTTACAGTGTTCTAATAGCATGAAAAAGAGACCCTAAGGCCATTCAAGTTAGGAATTTGGCAAGAGACTGAGCAGCACTGTCATTTGTTTCTGCTAAATAGCAAGAACTAGAATTATTCATTGACAGTAATAAAGGCATGAGTATTCAGACTATTAGGGTGAATCTCATGCAAAATGAATTTATTGTGGAGAAGTAGCTCTCCCGTTGTTGCTACCATTTGCCCTGTGTGAAATTCTGGACAATTGATAGAAGGCAATAAGGAGAGACAGAAAACTTTTATCTTTGCTGCCATCTAATGGTTGTCCAGATTTTTATAGTCCAGATCTGGTACTCCTTCCCGCCCCTGATTTCTTCGAACAAGACTAAGAAGTTGAACATATTATACTTTTCTCAGTCCCTTGCTCTTCTGGAAATCACATCTGTCCAAGTTGGGATGCGGTATTCTTTTGCTGCATACAGTCCGGCAGATATCAACATTCAGTCTGTATTTCACTCCTTTCACAATCTAAAGAAATCCATTTTCATAGTATTAAAGAGCACAGAGAACAAACAAAGTAAAAAAAAACAGAGGTCAAAAAGTTGGAGGGGGGAATGGTGATGAAACTAGAGGCAATTGAATACACACAGTTCACAAGATGAACTGCAAAAAGTTTGTGTAATTATTTTTAAAGATAATAATTTCAAAGGATACAGTCTATAATAGCAGAAAACAAATTCTTGTCCATGCTAGGCACATTTCCAGGTTTCTAAAAACAGTACAGTACTCTAGCCAGGAATTGGAGAACTTTGGAACACGTTTCTGGTTTTACATCGACCCGAAGCAACAACAGTAAAAAAAAAAGTACGGCTATCACTCTGGGTTTAACTGGTCATCAACATAGTTGTGGCAGCTGCCGGACCAAGACGTAAAAAATAGCTTAGTTTCTTTAGCTTTCAAAAAGTCGGAAACAAGAACACAACCAATGGCTGAAGCAAGGGTGGTTTGAAGGGAGACTCCCATCTTGCCAAATGTGCAAGGAGAGTTTTGCACCAGTGAACGCCAGCTCTTCCTTATCTTTGTGGTTCTCTCCTTCCCCTGGAGACTTTAAGACCTCAGGAGGAGCCCTGGACCATACATGGGGCTCCAATTACAAAAGAAAGAGGCCGATAGCATCTGAGCATGGGGAGGGAGGACTCTGCTGGAAGGAGATACCTGAGTGGGTGAGGAGAAAAAGAAGAAGATGTAGGTAAGAGGGTGCAGGAGCTGCTACCGGGGTGGATTCCAGCACACCAACAGTGGGAAAACTGAAAACTGTAAGAGGGAAGCAGAGCTGCTGCATGATTCCTCCCTTCTGAGTGTAAGATTGTGCAAAACCAATGCTTCAGTTGCACTCAGAATAACAACTACCAGTAACAGAAGCCAACATTAAGGTAGCTAAAGAATTTGTTACAGTATAGCCCAGGCAACAAAGGAGAAAAGAACGGTTTATAAGACTGTCTACGGAGATTCTCCATATTCCCGGTCATGGTTGTCCCAAAGGTGCTTTTTTCAAAAGGCAACTGGACTTTCTTGGTTTTTTTCCTTGAAAGCATTTCACTTCTCAGCCGAGAAACCTGAACTGAGAAGTGAAAATTTTTAAAGGAAAAAAACCAAGGAAGTCCAGTTGTCTTTCGAAAAACAACTTTGGGATATGTTTATAGAACTCTTTAGGACTTAAGATTCGTTGTATACATAGGCATAGGTATATAGGCATAGCAATAGGACAGGGGTGTCAAACTCAATTTCATTGAGGGCCACATCAGCATTGCGGTTGCCCTCAGGGGGCCGGGTGGGTGTGGCCAGGGTGGGCATGGCCTACTGGGTGGGCGTGGCTAGAGTGCGTATGGCCTACTGGGTGGGTGTGGCCAGCTCTACATCGTTTGCATCAAGGGTGTCTATGGGGGCCTGGGCAGGAGTGGGACAGATCTGAGGGTCTCTGGCAGGAGGAGGGTCTCTGGGCCAGGGCCAAGGCAGTGGGGGCCGTTCCCTCACTGTTTCCAGGATGGTTTCGCGGGCCACATGAAACCACTTCACGGGCCGGAACCGGCCCCCGGGCCTTGTGTTTGACATGTCTGCAATAGGACTTAGATTCCTAACACATAGGCAAATAGCATAGAATAGAATATAGAATAAGTTTAGTGTTCAGGCTAAATTGAAAGTTAAGAAATAAACTGGTTAAGCTTTTCTTTTCTTATTTTTTCTTTTTTTTTTGCATAATAAAAGCTTCCACAGAGATGACAACTGTAACCTCCTTATCAGTGGCCTGTACCATTTCTCAAGGAAAAAAATAACTCTTCCCACCATGACAAGAGCAAAAAAGCAGGTTATGTTTTGCATTTTTAACCAGCAAAAGAAATTAACTGCATTTATTGCCAGAAGAATCAAGCAGTACTTACTTGCATTGTGGCTTTATTTATGTGAGATTCTTTAAACAAAAAGATATCGTTTGAACTGTTATTGTATTTATAAACCCCAAGCCTAGTAGCTCTTTGAACTTCAGGGTCATTTGTCTTTACAGGGAAAGGAGATCCAGGTTGAAGCAACGAATTAGGCAACTGCCCAAGGGTATCTGTGCAAGAATAACAATTTACAAATGGACAGTTATTTTAAACTCTCAGTCTGGGAAGAAATATTTTACCAGATGATTTATTTCGTTTGATAGAATATCTTTCTTAATTCAAAGCATGCACGCACGCACACGCACACACACACACACACACACACAGACACACAGATACAAACATATAGTACCCATTCTGTCCTCTCAAAGTTCAGAGAGTACAGGTAGTCCTTGACTTACAATGGTAATTAAACCCAAAATTTATCTTGCTAAGTAAACATTGAAGTGAATTTTACCCAATTTTACGACCTTTCTGGCTACTGTTATTAAGTGAATCACCTCAGTTGTTAAATTAGGAATACAGTTGTTAAGTGAATCTGGCCTCCCCACAAAAAGTGATCATAAGACTCCAGGACACTGCAATTGTCATAAATACGATCCAGCTTGTCAAGCATCATGGTCACATGACTATGGGGATGCTACAACGGTCATAAGTCAATTTTTTCAGTGCCATTGTAACTTTGAAAAATAGTTGAGGACTATCTGTACACTTCCAGAAATCCTAAATCTTAGGGATGAATCACAAGGGCACACCCTCATTGTAAATTCCAAGCAACATATAGCAAGCCAAGAACTGAAACATGTCCAAATGCAGTAAAATATTTAATAGTTTTTTGCATTTAACGTCTCCTATCTGCTCTTGAGGAGTCCAGAAACAAAATATTCTCTAATCTCATTGTGCTTTGAAAAGGTTTAGCCCTTCTTTAGATTGTCTTGAAAACTAATAGATTTTCTTTTCCTGCAGGCTGGATAGCATCTGCTGGAGTTATAGTAATTTCCTGCACTGGGCTGGGATTTGGGCTAGATATCTTCCCATCTTTGGTATGTTTGGTCAGTGACAAAAATTAATAGTGGAAGGACTATGGGAAGAAAATATGAAGAAATTTAGTAACAAATTACTGGTCAATCTTTCAGTTATACTTCTGCCTTATACTGTGTGGTGGTGTTTGCAGAACACAATAGTAACCCCTGGTTTAGAGAACGAAAGCCATTGTCTGGTTTTCAACAACTCTCAACCATAAGCTAACCACCTCTGCTAAGTTAAAATGGCACACTGAACTATAATGTAGTTACTTTGTGGTTCAGTTTGTCTGTGAACACAGTATTAGACCATAAGCAAGCCACTTATCTGCCTGTTTTGCTCGTTATTATCAGTAAAACATACTTGCAGTTGAAAATACTAAGTATCAAGTATCGATTTGCATCAGGATTTACTGTTTTTCCTCTTCCCCTAGAAAATGTCACTTATCCCCATAAATTAAATATTCCTTCTTAACTTTAAAACAGTTTAAATATCAGTGCTACATTCTATTTCTAATGTAGCTTCATTTAATTGCACATTAAACAAAAACTGTAATGGAAGGAGTAAGATTGCAATTCATCAAGATGATTTTTAAGCTTCATGCCTCTGCTTTTTCAGTGCATTCTCGTCTGATGGTTTATTTAATTGGTTTTGTTGGTGATTGTACAAAATGAGCAATAAAACAAAATGCTTTGCTTTTCTGGCAGGAAGAATTAGACATCATGATAATAACATAACAATAACCACAGCACAGCACAGCAAATATGTGCCATGAGAGCCTTTTAGTTTGGAGTCTCCAATGTTGCAAAGGTACTCATCAAGTTGTCACACTCTTTTAAAATAAACTTTTTTTGGGGGGGGGAAACAATCCACCTGTTTGAAGGACATTTTGCAATGGCCTGGCTTTGAAAATGAAATTATTCAACTGATCGCTATCATAAGCTAACAATCCACCCCATATTAAAAAGCATCAGGAAGGTCAACATTCCCTCTGTTATGCAAACTATTCAGAATATTCAAGGTACATCCTGATCTTACCAGCTGAAGAGTTGGGCACGCCATAGAGAAGCAGAAAGCCAAGAGTAATCACTCTCCATCCAAAGAACATTGTTGTCTTGCTTTACCATAAACAGAATTGGAGCAAAGTGGCAAATTTGTACCTTCACCAAAGACAGGAAATGGGGGTTTTCACTGCCTCTTCAGAGATTCTCATTGGTCAGGAACAGCCTGTTTTTTTAAAAAAAGATATAACTTCTGTTAGCTTTTCTTTTCTTTTTTTCATAACTTTGATTAACAATTTTACTAGGTAGGTTTTAGAAAAGAGTAAAACAAATGCACAGCTGAATAATTTGCCTCCAAAAATGGTGATCTATTTGTGCTGGATATTATGAGCTGACAGATAAATATCCCACTTAAGAAGAATAAAAAAATAAAAACACTTTTAGGGAAGCCGTTAGGAGTGCAATGGCAATTTGTGTGTGATTTCCTAACTTCTGCAGAATTGCCTTTGCAAAATCCATATGTTTTTTTAAGAGCGTAAAAGGAACTGGTAGACAATTGTAATACAGAGTTGCAAAACTTGGTTTGTTGGTTTGCATGATACCCTGCCTTTCCTACAGGAGTTGAAAATGACATTCATTTTCTCCCAGAAATACAATCCTGTGTGATACATTGAGATGAAGGACAATGAATTCACCTATTCACAGGCTGCTAGAAAATTATGCCACTGGCCTTAATGTTTCCAGATTTCTGCCAGCCAGCTGACATCTTCCCAAGAAAGTGAGTGAGCTTAACAGATGTTATATATTTGAGGCTGGTTTTGGAAATACTCATTAGCAAAGGAATGGTCAATGTAGTCTCTTGAAGTAAAGGAGGAGGAGGTGTCAAACTCACAGGGGTGTCAAACTCGAAACGTCACGTGACATGTCGCGACGTATCATGACTTTTTTCCCATTGCCAGCAATGGGGTGGGCGCGGTTTCACCATGACACATCCGGCCCATGGGTCGGCAGTTTGACACCCCTGCTATACAGCTAGTCCTCAACTTACAACAGTTCATTTTGTGACTGTTCAAAGTTACAGTGGCACTGAAAAAAGTGTCTCATGACCTTTTTTCACACTTATGACCTTTGTAGCATCTCCATGATCATGTGATCAAGATTTGGATGCTTGGCAACTGACTCATATTTATGACCGTTGCTGTGTTCCAAGGTCATGTGATCCCCTTTTGCAACCTTTTGACAAGCAAAATCAGTGGGGAAGCCAGATTCACTTAACAACCGTGTTACTAACTTATCAAGTGCGATGATTCACTTAACAACTGTGGCAGGAAAGATCGTAAATGGGGCTAAACTCACTTAACAAATGTCTCACTTAACAACAGAAATTTTGGGCTCAATTGTGGTCACACGTCGAGGACTACCTGTATCCTTTGAACAGTCAGCAAATTTATTATGGCATAAACTTCTACAGTACAATCTACTTTACTGGACAAGTGAAATATTTTGCAGACTTTATCAAGATACAAGGGGAAAATGATAATATAAGTATTTAACTAACAATTCGGTTACTTTTAAATAGGTTTCAAATTGGTCCCTCTGTTCATTTTACATACCGTATATTTAAGGTTTTAATTTTATTGTAATTTGGCATTCATCATCATCATCTAACTCCATCATCATCTCTCCTCCTCAACCATGCAAGGATGACCACTGGATGCACTTATCTGGTGCATGAAAACTAATACCAGCCTTCCCTAACTGGGTGCCAGAAATGCTTAGCTCACAACTACCAGAATGTAAGTCAGCCTAGTTTAGATGATTGATCCTAGAGCAGGGGTCTTCAAACTTGGCCCTTTTATGACTTGTGGACTTCAATTCCCAGAATTCCTCTGTCAGGCACACTGGCTGAGGAATTCTGGAAGTTGAAGTCCACAAGTCATAAAAGGGCCAGGTTTGAAGACCCCTGTCCTAGAAGGAACTAAACTGGGGAAGAGGAATGTATGGCACAGTACATTTGTTAACTTTAAAAAATTACCACACTATTGTCTCTGCTAAATTACAGGAACTAATGGTATCAGTTGACTCTGATAAAGTTGTCCATATTCAAGTTATCAATAATGAGAAACATTAGGTAGCATGAAGTCCCTGTAAAATAAGCCTATCGTGGGGACATAGCTCTGCAGTTGTTATTGAATAATAACCCTTTACATATCCCCATACTTTTAGCATTACCACCTGCATGGTGACATTGGTATTTGTAATATTTTGCCAGTAACGGTGGCTGAAATCTTCAGAGGGGAAAAAAAGGTCTACTCTGTAGTGCATTTCTTGGCAGACATCCGAACAGGACTGAACTTTAATGCTTATAAAGAACTATCGTCCAGTTGGACTAAGTAATTGGAATTATGGACAGCCAGTTGCTGATTGGTTCTTCATCCAGGCGAATTTGTAATTGGTCTGATTCAAAGACGTTCCAAAGGAACCACTTTTTGATTGGTCTTTGAAACATGCAGCTGTTTGCTGTTTTTCAGGTGAGACTACTGAAGATTCTATATGAAGTTGATTAATTAAATGCTGTTTTATTATGGTGTGATATAAACCAGATTTTAGCAATCTTCAAAGACTTTTCCTTCATGTTAAAGTTATTGAGATGTTTATAGATCTCAATACAGGTAGTTTTCGACTTGCAACTGTTCACTTAGTGACCATTCAAAGTTGCTGTCATGGTTCCGACAGATGAAACTCTTCAAAGAACTTCAAGGCATTGTTTACCCTAAAGAATCTTTATTCAAGTTCAGGGGTGTCAAACTCAATTTCATTGAGGGCCGCATCAGCATTGCGGTTGCCCTCAGGGGGCCGGGTGGGTATCGCCAGGGTGGGCGTGGCCTACTGGGTGGGCGTGGCTAGAGTGCATATGGCCTACTGGGTGGGCATGGCCAGCTCTACATCGTTGGCATCAAGGGTGCCTATGGGGGCCTGGGCAGGAGTGGGACAGTTCTGAGGGTCTCTGGCAGAAGGAGGGTCTCTGGGCCAGGGCCAAGGCAGTGGGGGCCATTCCCTCACTTTTTCCAGGATGGCTTCGCAGGCCGCATGAAACCACTTCGCGGGCCAGATCCGGCCCCCAGGCCTTGTGTTTGACATGTCTGTTCAAGTTGCATAGCATTCGCAGGTACATGGTTGAAGCCGAAATCTGAATTCCCCTCCTTTAAAACACATAGTATCAAAGCACAATTCCCTCCTCTAATTAATAGTCATAAATCACATTCTCCAATTAGTTTGAAATGCAAGCTTTCCCTCCCTTCTCCAACCTGCCATTTCTTATCATCTCTTATTTCAAAAGCCCCTGAATTCTTATGTCTAACTAACTCCCATTGCATTCCTCCTCCTCCCCCAGTATCATCTAATTCTAAGAGTAAAGCACAGGAAAGAAAAAGGCTGCATCTCCTTGTTGTCAAAGCATGAACATCCAATGTTAGCAGCACTTAATAGTTAACAGTTGTAACCATTTTTTTGCACTTATGACCACTACAGTCATGGCCGAAATTGTTGGCACCCCAGAAATTTTTCCAGAAAATCAAGTATTTCTCACAGAAAAGTATTGCAGGAACACATGTTTTGCTATACACAGGTTTATTCCCTTTGTGTGTATTGGAACACAACAAAAAAGGGAGGAAAAAAAGCAAATTGGACATAATGTCAAACAAAACTCCAAAAACGGGCTGGACAAAATTATTGGCACCCTTTCAAAATTGTGGGTAAACAAGATCGTATCAAGCATGTGATGCTCCTTTAAACTCACCTGGGGCAAGTAACAGGTGTGGGCAATATAAAAATCCCACCTGAAAGCAGATAAAAAGGAGAGAAGTTCACTTAGTCTTTGCATTGTGTGTCTGTGTGTGCCACACTAAGCATGGACAACAGAAAGAGGAGAAGAGAACTGTCTGAGGACTTGAGAACCAAAATTGTGGACAAATATCAACAATCTCAAGGTTACAAGTCCATCTCCAGAGATCTAGATTTGCCTTTGTCCACAGTGCGCAACATTATCAAGAAGTTTGCAACCCATGGCACTATAGCGAATCTCCCTGGTCGTGGACAGAAGAGAAAAATTGATGAAAGGTTGCAACGCAGGGTAGTCCGGATGGTGGATAAGCAGCCCCAAACAAGTTCCAAAGGAATTCAAGCTGTCCTGCAGGCTCAGGGAGCATCAGTGTCAGCGCAAACTATCCGTCGACATTTAAATGAAATGAAACGCTATGGCAGGAGACCCAGGAGGACTCCACTGCTGACACAGAGACATAAAAAAGCAAGATTACAGTTTGCCAAAATGTACTTGAGTAAGCCAAAATCCTTCTGGGAAAACGTCTTGTGGACAGATGAGACTAAGATAGAGCTTTTTGGTAAAGCACATCATTCTACTGTTTACCGAAAACGAAATGAGGCCTACAAAGAAAAGAACACAGTACCTACAGTGAAATATGGTGGAGGTTCAATGATGTTTTGGGGTTGTTTTGCTGCCTCTGGCACTGGGTGCCTTGAATGTGTGCAAGGCATCATGAAATCTGAGGATTACCAAAGGATTTTGGGTCGCACTGTAGAGCCCAGTGTCAGAAAGCTGGGTTTGCGTCTGAGATCTTGGGTCTTCCAGCAGGCCAATGACCCCAAACATATGTCAAAAAGCACCCAGAAATGGATGGCAAGAAAACGCTGGAGAGTTCTGAAGTGGCCAGAAATGAGTCCAGATCTGAATCCCATGGAACACCTGTGGAGAGATCTTAAAATTGCTGTTGGGAAAAGGCGCCCTTCCAATAAGAGAGACCTGGAGCAGTTTGCAAAGGAAGAGTGGTCCAAAATTCCGGGTGAGAGGTGTAAGAAGCTTATTGATGGTTATAGGAAGCGACTGATTTCAGTTATTTTTTCCAAAGGATGTGCAACCAAATATTAAGTTAAGGGTGCCAATAATTTTGTCCAGCCCATTTTTGGAGTTTTGTTTGACATTATGTCCAATTTGCTTTTTTTCCTCCATTTTTTGTTGTGTTCCAATACACACAAAGGGAATAAACCTGTGTATAGCAAAACATGTGTTCCTGCAATACTTTTCTGTGAGAAATACTTGATTTTCTGGAAAAATTTCTGGGGTGCCAACAATTTTGGCCATGACTGTATATTATGTGATCAACATTCAGATGCTTGGCAACCGAACATGTATTTGTGATAGTTGTAGTGTCCGGGGATCATGCTATCTTCTTTTGCAACCTTCTGACAAGCAAAGTCAAGGGGTAAGTCAGAGTCACTTAACTATGTTACTAATTTAAAAACTGCACTGATTCACTTGACAACTGTGGCAAGGCAGTTTGTTAAATGGGGCATAATTTACTTAACAAATGTCTCACTTAGCAACATTAATTTTGGGCTCAGTTGTGGTTATAAGTCAAAGACTATTTGTAGCTTCTCTGTGGCATTGTTCATGATTTGTCATAATTGCTAATGTTTGTGTATCTTTAAATTTTTTTTTTTAGATTTCCTCAGAGTTCCCATTATCCTGTAAAATCCTGTCATGATATTTTACTCATCGCATCAACTTTTAGTCTCACAAATTTATTGAATATAATTGGTGAAAGTTTTAATGATACTTCTTTTCTGGCAAGAATGAGTATAAGACTTTTTATTTAAATAGTGATTTGTATGTGTTGGTTTACAATATACTCTGTCTCAGCTGTTATTTTTTTTCTTTTAATGATTGCAATCCAAAAAAACAGGTTGGCATATTTTATCCTTTTCCATGGCAAATGGAATATTTGGTTGGATGTTATTAAGGTGCTCCAGACTTTTCTTGAGTTCTTCCTCACTATAACTCCAAAACATAAAGGTATCATCCACGTGGCAAAACCAGATGGTTTTAAAGGTGCGATATCTGGTGGACGTGGTTCAAATTTTCAAATTTTTGATATAGAAATTGGCTATAACTGGACTCTATTGGCTGACATGGCAACCCTTTCAATTTGTTCACAGAATTCATTGTTAAACAGAGGTGTATCTAAATTGGCCATATTTAATTCAAATATTTAACTAAATTTGAGTGCCACTCCAGATCTTTTGATAAGGAAATTAAATACAAAGCTGACAACTGTAAGTGGATTCCTTTATTTGACTGAATAATGTAATGCTTAATGATTAGCACCAGAAATCAAGCTTTGCAGACTATAGGAACTTATGTGAAAACATACTGAAATCCTGTTGTTGTTAGTTGCGAAGTCGTGTCCGACCCATCGCGACCCTATGGACAATGTTCCTCCAGGCCTTCCTGTCCTCTACCATCTTCTGGAGTCCATCTAAGCTCACGCCTACTGCTTCAGTGACTCCATCCAGCCACCTCATTCTCTGTCGTCCCCTTCTTCTATTGCCCTCAATCTTTCCCAGCATTAGGCTCTTCTCCAGTGAGTCCTTCCTTCTCATTAGGTGGCCAAAGTATTTGAGTTTTAGCTTCAGGATCTGGCCTTCTAAAGAGCAGTCAGGGTTGATCTCCTCTAGGACTGACCGGTTTGATCGCCTTGCAGTCCAAGGAACTCGCAGGAGTCTTCTCCAGCACCATAGTTCAAAGGCTTCAATTCTTTGGCGCTCAGCCTTTCTTATGGTCCAGCTTTCACTGCCATACATTGCAACTGGGAAGACCATAGCCTTGACTATACGGATTTTTGTTGACAGGGTGATGTCTCTGCTTTTTAGTGTGCTGTCTAGATTTGCCATGGCTTTCCTCCCAAGGAGCAAGCGTCTTTTAATTTCTTGGCTACAGTCCCCATCTGCAGTGATCTTGGAGCCAAGGAAAATAAAATCTGTCACTACCTCCATTTCTTCCCCATCTATTTGCCAGGAATTGAGAGGGCCAGATGCCATGATCTTGGTTTTCTTAATGTTTAGTTTCAACCCAAGTTTTGCACTCTCCTTCTTCACCCGCAACACCAGGCTCTTTAGTTCTTCTTCACTTTCTGCCATTAGAGTGGTATCATCTGCATATCTTAGGTTGTTGATGTTTCTTCCGGCAATCTTAATTCCAACTTTTGATTCATCTAGCCCTGCCTTTCTCATGATGTGCTCTGCATATAAGTTAAATAGGCAAGGTGACAGTATACAGCCTTGCCGGACTCCTTTCCCAATTTTGAACCAATCAGTGGTTCCGTGTCCAGTTCTCACTGTTGCTTCTTGGCCCGCATATAGATTTCTCAAGAGACAAATAAGATGGTCTGGTATGCCCATCTCTTTAAGGACTTGCCACAGTTTGTTATGATCCACACAATCAAAGGCTTTAGCATAGTCAATGAAGCAGAAGTAGATGTTTTTCTGGAACTCTCTAGCTTTCTCCATGATCCAGCGTATGTTAGCAATTTGATCTCTAGTTCCTCTGCCTCTTCGAAATCCTGCCTGTACTTCTGGTAGTTCTCGATCCACATACTGCTGGAGTCTAGCTTGTAGAATTTTAAGCATAACTTTACTAGCATGAGAAATGAGTGCAATGGTGCGATAGTTTGAACATTCTTTGGCACTGCCTTTCTTTGGAATTGGAATGTAAACTGATCTTTTCCAATCCTGTGGCCACTGTTGAGTTTTCCAAATTTGCTGGCAAATTGAGTGTAGCACTTTTACTGCATCGTCTTTTAAGATTTTGAATAGCTCAGCTGGAATACTGTCACCTCCACTAGCTTTGTTGTTGCTCAGCTTTTCTAAGGCCCACTTCACTTCACATTCTAGGATGTCTGGCTCGAGGTCAGTGACCACCTCATTGTGATTATCAGGGACGTTAAGCTCATTCTTGTATAATTCTTCTGTGTAATTTTGCCACCTCTTCTTAATCTCTTCTGCCTCTGTTAGGTCCCTGCCATTTTGGTCCTTTATCATGCCCATTTTTGCATGAAACGTTCCTTTCATCTCTCCAATTTTCTTGAAAAGATCTCTGGTCCTCCCTATTCTATTGTTTTCTTCTATTTCTTTGCATTGTTCATTTAAGAAGGCATTCTTATCTCTTCTAGCTATTCTTTGGAATTCTGCATTCAATTGGGCATATCTTTCTTTTTCTCCCTTGCCTTTCGCTTCCCTCCTTTCCTCAGCTATTTGCAAAGCTTCCTCAGACAGCCATTTTGCTTTCTTGCATTTCTTTTTCTTTGGGATGGTTTTGGTTGCTACCTGTTGTACAATGTTGCGAACCTCTGTCCATAGTTCTTCAGGCACTCTGTCTATCAGATCTAATTCCTTAAATCTATTTGTCACCTCTACTGTATATTCAACAGGAATATGATTTAATTCATACCTGACTGGCCTAGCGCTTTTCCCTACTTTCTTTAATTTAAGCCTAAACTTTGCAAGGAGAAGCTCATGGTCTGAGCCACAGTCAGCTCCTGGTCTTGTTTTTACTGACTGTATAGAGCTTCTCCATCTTTGGCTGCAGAGCATATAGTCAATCTGATTTCTGTGTTGACCGTCTGGTGATGTCCATGTGTAAAGCCGTCTCTTGGGTTGTTGGAAAAGAGTGTTTGCTATGACCATCGTATTCTGTTGACAAAATTCTATCAGCCTGTGCCCTGCTTCATTTTGTACTCCAAGGCCAAACTTGCCTGTTATTCCAGTTATCTTTTGGCTTCCTACTTTAGCATTCCAATCCCCCATGATGATAAGGACATCATTTCTGGGTGTTAGTTCTATAAGGTGCTGTAGGGCTTCATAGAACCGGTCAATTTCATCCTCTTCAGCACTGGTGGTTGGGGCATAGACTTGGACTACTGTGATATTGAATGGTTTGCCTTGGATTCGAACTGAGATCATTCTGTCATTTTGAGGATTGTATCCCAGTATTGCTTTTCCTACTCTTTTATTGACTATGAAGGCTACTCCATTTCTTTTGAGGGATTCTTGCCCACAGTAGTATACCTGATGGTCATCTGAATTAAATTCACCCATTCCTGTCCATTTTAGTTCGCTGATACCTAAGATGTCAATGTTTAGTCTTGTCATCTCTTGTTTGACCACGTCCAGCTTTCCTTGATTCATGGATCTTACATTCCAGGTTCCTATGGAGAAAAAATCTTTACAGCATCGGACTTTCCTTTCACCACCAGACATATCCACAGCTGAGCGTCCTTTCGGCTTTGGCCCAGTCGCTTCATTCTTTCTGGCGCTACTAGTACTAGCCCTCTGCTCTTCCCCAGTAGCATGTTGGACGCCTTCCGACCTGAGGGGCTCATCTTCCAGCGTCATATCGTTTTGCCTTTTGGTACTGTCCATAGGGTTTTCATGGCAAAGATACTGGAGTGGGTTGCCATTTCCTTCTCCAGTGGATCACGTTTTGTCAGAACTCTCTGCTATGACCTGTCCGTCTTGGGTGGCCCTGCACGGCATAGCCCATAGCTTCATTGAATTACGCAAGCCCCTTCGCCACGACAAGGCAGTAATCCATGAAGGGGACTGAAATCCTACACATACAGAAAAATGTTATTGTAGTACATTATTACTCTAGCATGTCAAAATGTTGAAGTGGAATATGGAGAAAAATAATTGGAAACTCCTCAGTTGTGTGAATCAAATCTACGCTGAATGGAAAAATAAGATTTTAGCCTGGAAAATAAATGGGGATATGGTATCCAAACACAGTAAACATCATCCTCCAAAGCCTAGTGTTAGTCTTCAAAGTATTATTTAATTATGCATCATATAAAACTTAGTTTTCAGTAACGATAACTATTTTTTCCAACCTTGCAAATCTGGGCTGAGTCATACAGGTACATATTCTAAGTGTACATACTATATGTATCTCCATTTTCAATGAAAAGGACTCCTGCACTGGGCAGGGGGTTGGACTAGAAGATCTCCAAGATCCCTTCCAGCCCTGATTCTATCATTGTCTTAAACATCTCCCTCCCCATTGCCCTGCTGATCATACCTGATCATACCTCCCTAACTAACCCAATATTTGTTGGGGACTGGGTGGGTCAATGGGGTATGCAGTGTATGCCTCCCAGCATACACAAAGGACAGCACAGCAGGAGGCTGATGGTGCAGATCAGCAGAGGGGTTGGACAGCTCCGGGCGATAACTGCTCACTCAGGATAAGCCTAATGAGTTAAGCTGTTGACAGCCCCAGGCATGGTCAGCCTGGTGGGAAGCCAGGATCT
This sequence comes from Vipera ursinii, assembly GCF_947247035.1. Lineage (NCBI taxonomy): Eukaryota > Metazoa > Chordata > Lepidosauria > Squamata > Viperidae > Vipera > Vipera ursinii. Next base: position 195,210,858 of record NC_139513.1, read on the forward strand.
ACACCCATTGTCACCTGCACTGGCAGGAAGCCCAGGTTTGAACTGATTGGATGCCATCCACCTGGGCAGGTACAAATAGACGCCAGGCTTCCCTGTTTCCCCAGTTCGTTCTGTTCAGAATAAACTCATCTTTACCCCAGCTCTGTGTCCGTCTCTATGTGAAGCACGCGACTTTACAGGGTAGAATCAGGATCTTCCATGCTTCAGTTCTCTTTTAACCCTCTACCCATTATTTTTTTAGTATCTGGAGTTTTATTTCTCCTTTACCTTCTCCACTTCCTCTGTGAAGTATCTGGAGATTTGAAACTGGCATGCACTAGCTGAGCTATTTATGTGACATGGGTTTTGCAGCTGAAAAAGTGGATGTTTCCTTTTTCATTTCAGGCCCTGCCCAGAAATTCTACTGAAAAAAAAAATCCAAGAATTTTTTGCATGATAAGAAAATGAGAGGTCCTACTAGGTAACCTTTTTTCAAGGAGAAGGAAAATAAAATTTCCCAACATTCACCTACATAAATTGTTGGAATGAAAGGACGACCTGTTCCTTTGATTATTGTAGTAACCAGGGCTTTTTTTTTGTCACAGAACACACCGGAATGGAGTTCCGGCACCTTTTTTCGATGGATTTTCCAGAGTTGCGTTCCTTTCCTATTGTTGCCCTTCCTATCCTTGTTTGTTTTTTAAAATGCCCCACTGGCGGTACGGTGTGAGCGGGGTCCCCTCTGGCGCTGTCTGCCTCCTCTAGGAGGAGCCATGAGGTGCTGGAGCAACACAGCCAGGGTGTGATTTGATTGGTTGGGTCAGACCATGTGGTCTGGAAGCCGATGGTGGTGGTGAGAGACACATAAACATGGAGGCCACCCAGGGATAGGGCCTTCTCAGTGGGGGCGCCTGCCCTCTGGAACCAGCTGCCAGTGGAGCTGAGGACTGCCCCCGACCTCCGATCATTCCGCCGGGGCCTGAAGACCTGGCTTTTTCAGCTCTCGGGCCCAGACTGAGGAAGAATTTTTAATTTGGGGTTTTTTAACTGACTACAGGGTTAATTTAATACTTTTTAATTTGTTCTTAATTTTTGTATTTTGGATTTTTAATTCCCTGTAAACCGCCCTGAGTCCTCAGGGAATAGGGCGGTATATAAATATAACTAAATAAATAAATAAATAAATAAAATCTTTCCCGAGAGGGTGAAAGAGCCTTTTGCCTTCCCTTAGAGAAGGTGGGGTGGGTGTGTGTGAGGTTAAAAAGAGGTGAAGCGAGAGGAAAGAAAGGCGGCTGGCGTGGAAGCTTGCTCGACAGCGAAACTTTGCTCTTTCGGTTCCTTGGGTAGTTCAAAGGCTGGGATGTCTACGAAAATCTCTTTTTGGTCTTTTATACTTTATATTCAAACTGCGGAGGGGAAGAATAAGAATAAAGCCAATGTCTTGTGATTTGGAGGTATTATTATTATTATTAATAATATATATAATAATATATTATTATTATTAATAATAATAAATTAATTATGTATTGGTCAGATGTAAAGGTAGACCTACAGTATAAGGTTTAATCAGATCTATTTATTAAATTGGGTTTAACTTAAAGGTAAATTAAAACTAATCTGTTCACTGACAAAGTTTCAGCTTTAATTTGTTTCAAGGCAATATCCATATTAAACTCCAAATGTAAATTTTTCCACCTTGTTTGACAACTTCTTCAAAATAATTCAATCTTTTACAAGCAACCAAATTTTATTTTATTGCGCCAATTTCATTCCACATAGAAAGCTGATATTTCCACTCATTAAACTAAATGGGTGTGCCAGTGGTAAATGTCCCAAAAGATTAATAAAATGTCTTCTTGTAATTTAAAGCCACAGTGTTGGGTAACATTAATACTATTAATTTACCTTGAATAAAATCCTAGTCTTTTAGATACACTAAAAATTGAAGGATTTTTTTTTCAACTACAAAGGACGCTTGGTAATAGGCATGTATGTATGACGGTTGCAGTCCCATGGAGTCATGTGATCACCTTTTGAGCCCTTCTGGCAAGCAAAATCAATGTGGAAGCCAGATTCACTTAATAAGCCATATTGCTGACTTAACAACTGCAGTGATTCACTTCCACCTGTGGCAAGAAAGGTCATAAAAAGGAGCAAAATTCACTTAACAACTGTCTTGCTTAGCAGCAGACATTTTGGCTTAGTTGGGCCATACATCAAGGACTACCTGTATTACTGTATCCAAATATCCATTATGGTGGAAATGGAAATGTTTATAACAGTCAACTCTAACAGATTCTAGTTAGTACACATTGAAATCTCTCTGATTTTTCCTTGTGCAAGTGTTTTTCATCTCCAACTACTTCAACTAATAACATCTTACTGTAAAAGAATAGGCTTAATATCCTAGTTTCAGTCTTCATATCAAAGTCCATAAAAGCAATAGACAAGCATAATCCAACAGAGGGCAGTATTATCCTATCCAAGCAATTGGTTGCAGACCATCTTTGCAGCTCTGTGTCCTGAAGCATATTTAATGGTTTCGCCTATCACAAAAGTTCACGTTTCCCCATCCTTGTAGCTCTTTGGAACGCCTGTTTAGTAAATAATGCTTGGGATTCACAGGAGAAAAGGCATTTTAAAGCAGTTCCTCCTTTTGCTTTGTGGCTGCAGTCTCAAAGATCTTTTTTCAAGAGGTAAGTGGACTTTCTTATTTATAACAACAACAACAACAAAGTTGGATGGGACCTTGGAGGTCATCTAGTGCAACCCCATGCTCAGGCAGGAATTTTTTCTCTGAAGACATTTCACTTCTCATCCAAAAAACTACTTCAGCTCTGACTGGATGGTAGGGAATGGAAGGATTTATATTCCTTTGCAGGACATAAAGAATGCAAAACAAGTAAATCCTATTTTAGTCCAGTCTGATTGTATGCAGAGAAGGACTTGGGGTGACATGATAGCAGTGTTCCAATATATCAGGGGCTGCCACAACGAAGAGGGGGTCGACCTATTTTTCAAAGCACCAGAAGTCAAAATAAGAAGCAATGGATAAAAACTAACCAACGAGAGAGCTAACCTAGAACTAAGGAGAAATTTCCTGATAGAACAATTAATCAGTGGAACAGCCTGCCTCCAGAAGTTGTGAATGCTCCCACACTGGAAGTTTTTGAGAAGAGATTGGACAACCATTTGTCTGAAATGGTATAGGGTTTCCTGCCTGAGCAGGGGGTTGGACTAGAAGACCTCCAAGGTCCCTTCCAACTCTATTATTATTATTATTATTATTATTATTATTATTATTGTTGTTGTTGTTGTTGTTGTTGTTGTTGTTGTTGTTATTCAACCCTCGTTAGCCAGTACTTGTAATACAGAGCTCAAGAAAACTCAAGAAAAGCAATTAAAGTGTCTGCATCAGTTTATTAGATAACATGTAGCAGTTTATCTAGCTGACTACCTATATTTCAAATAGGCAACTTCTGATTGTTACTGCTAAGTGCGGGAAGATATTCAACTGGTACAGCTTTTCTCTGCATTAGTAGTGTAGCAAGAGAAACAAGGTGGCAAGGCCATTGTTGTTAGGAACAGTGAGAAAGTGAGGAGCAGGTGTTCTTTTAACCAATTAAAGTTTATTAGCAAGGGTCTTCTTTTAACCTAGAGTTTATTTAAGTCCACTAAACTCTAGAGAGTGTGTTTTTCTGTAGAAGCTGCTAAATCTTACATAGGAAACAGTGCCTGGCAAGGTCCTTGTCCTTGTAAATTAAATCAATCAGACCTCATCAGAAAAATAGATTACATTTTCTGGCTCCCCAGTTAGTGATATTTATAGAAATTGAGACTTACATGTGGCATTTATAGCTGACTCTGTTCTGCAAAGCAAGATTGCCAAGACACACACACACACAGCTAATATTACACCTGTTAGGGGTGATTAAACACTCTTCAATTATTCAATTATTTCCCATGTTAATTCTGAAATAATGGAGGAGAAGCCAGACCTGATTGTTGTTGTTTTTAAAAAAATAATTCAGTATGGGCTTGCAGGCATTGCCAAAAAAAACCCACCATGCACTGTTTAAAAGAGAACAAAAGAAAAATGGGCTGTAGATGAAAATATCAAAATACTTGATACAAAATGCTATGTATCTCATTTTGGTGACCTTTGTCTACTTGATGTGCTGTCCAAATATTAAGTCGCAGATCTTCCACCTTAAGCGGATAGATATTTTTGGATTTTAAGAAGACAGTGTGGTCATTCCTAAATGTAGGAAGACGTTCAACAGAGAGGGGGGAGGCTTTCCCATTTGTAAAATGCTTGTGAAAGAGAGGGGAGGCATCATTAGTTACAAAGCTTAGATTTATTAGAATCCTTAGAGTGCAGCTGGCATGAGTACAGAATAGGAGCAGCCTGGGGTGCACTGTGAATATAGAAGGAATAAATTCAAATTTGAGTTCCCCGTCCATTCTTGACTTTGCAACCATGCATCCTTTATCTTTGCTGCCCCACTGTCAATCCCTCTATTGCCTCAGTTGCTTCCAGTTCCCTGAATTTTCTCCAGGATAATAAATGACAAAGCATAACCAATTTTCTGTATCCTGAGGCTGTTCTTGGATCCCTTGGAATAAGAAGGGGAAACACTACCCATAATCCCAGTAGAGCTAACAGTGACTTAAGGCTGTTTCCCTAATGAGATATGGGGACAAGATGAAGGGAAAGTCATGGAGGCAAGGGAAAAATAAGGGTTTTTTTTTAAAAAAATCCCATTTATATCCCGCCCTTCTCCGAAGACTCAAGGCGGCTTACAATTTAAAGCACAAATCAATGTGCTTAGCAATAGCCTTCCTACTATGTATATGCCTACTTATTAGGGCTTTCGCCCCACCCCAAGCGGCATTAATACAAAGTCAGCTTATTGCCTCCAACAATCTGGGTCCTCATTTTACCTACCTCGGAAGGATGGAAGGCTGAGTCAACCTTGAGCCTGGTGGGACTCGAACCTGCACTAATTGCAGGCAGCTGGTGTTACTTAAGGAGGCATTAGCCCACTGCTCCCACTGCTCCACCAAGGCTGGGACTAGATGCACCTAGCCTATGACTTGCTGTTAACTCTGCTGCTGACCATCCCTTGCATTAATTTATTCTGAAATAGCTTATCTGTATACTGGTTTCTGATAGAAATTCCTTCAGTGTATGTTCTAATTATCTAGATTTATCTTCCCAACTCACATTTGAGAGGCCCAGGAAAGGAATAATAATAATAAAAAAAACTTGGAGAATTCTATTCTGTTGGCACAGGAAATACTTTTAAAAATAGGAACAGCACAATAAGAAAAGAGTACATGTTAACTTATAGTTCCAGAGTCAACACTGGAACTTGTAGACATTTCAAACCAACATTAAGAATTTAAATGACAGCTCTATACACACAAAGGAATATCTTGTATTTAACTTAATGAGGGCAGCTTCTAAGTAGAGATACACTGAAATCTGCTTACTAAGAAGCATTAATTTACACCTTCTACTTTCCCCCAATTTTTTAGCGTTTAAAACATCTTCCCAAAAGATGAAGTAAGAATTCTTGCTTCCAAATAAAGGCTCTTTATGTAATCACCCATTGTGCAGGTACAGATGCTCCTAGAAGAAGTTGCTATGAAAGCTCTACCTTTTTCACCTGGGCATCCCAAAGTATCAGGCCTCAGTTCCCAGAATTCCAAGCTGACTGCAGACCTGGAAATATTTTTTTTCAAAACTTACAGCAACAATATTTATTTTATTTTATTTTTATTTTTATTCCATTTATATCCCGCCCTTCTCCGAAGACTCAGGGCGGCTTACAAACTTAGCAGTAGCCTTCATTCTATGTATATGCCTGCTTATTAGGGCTTTCACACACACACACCCAAGCGGCATTATTACAAAGTCAGCTTATTGCCCCCAACAATCTGGGTCCTCATTTTACCTACCTCGGAAGGATGGAAGGCTGAGTCAACCTTGAGCCTGGTGGGATGCGAACCTGCACTAATTGCAGGCAGCTGGTGTTACTTAAGGAGGCATTAGCCCACTGCTCCACCAATAGAGACATTTATGGAAGAGGGACAGTTAGGGAAGGGCTCAGGGTTGAAATATGGGGTCCTTGGTGCTGTCTGAGCTTGGTGGTTTTCGTATAGACATTTTATTACCAAACTAGGTAACTTCATCAGTGCTCAATGTGTGATGTTATCTAGTTTGGTAATGAAACATCTACAAGAAAACCACCAAGCTTAGACAGCACCAAAGATCCCATAGAGACACTCATACACAGGGCTTTTTTTCTCATAGAACGCTCAGAACGGAGTTCCAGCACCTTTTTTGGATGGAACCTTGTAGGGTAGGCAAGGTGAGTTGTATGACATGTGTGAGTTCCGGCACCTTTTTCTTTTACAAAAAAAGCACTGCTCATACCATATTCATGTTTTGATTATTTGGCTTAATACAATGTGCCATTCTAGTGGAAAACTATATCTAAGAGAAGGAATGCTGTGAAAAATAAGCTTCAGAGAAAGACCAGAATATATTTACATACAATATATTCAGTGGAATCAAATAATGTTTAACCTTAAACAGGAAGGGAAGAGATAGAGTGATTTTGATGGAAATTAAAAAAAAAGTCTGGAAGTGTGTCAAGACTAAATAGGAAGCATCTAGAAACATGCCTGGAATTAAAAATAAAAAATGGAATGAAATTGAAGTGAGGGAGTGATGAAAGAAGTAGTTTAGAGATTTGCATAGAAATCATTGTGATACATTAAGGAGTAATATTGAAACAAATGCTATAGGTGTGAAGTGTCCAAAACAAAAATGATAAATAAAAGTCATAAATTATGTGAGAATGCTGGAAAAAAACCAAGAGGGCAGCTGGAAATAAAGATGCTATTAAAAGTTAAATTGTTGATACAGTTTGCCTATGCCGGCTGTGGGATTTGCATAACACATGTGAAGACTGCATTGATGCCTAATAATTAGAAACAAGCAGTCACTGATCCTCAAATCAAGGCTGTAGGTATAGCAAACTATAGGGGAATTTGTTTACCATACCACATGTGCCTCAGAAGGTCTTTGGCAGAATGCTGATAGAGAAGATATGAAAGGTGACAATGAATGAATTTTTGGAAAGGCACATTTTATGCTAGGCACGAAAGGGAATGTGGGGCAGATTTTTATTCTGTAGCAAATCACTGCAAAGAACATAAATGTGAGAAAGGCAATTGCCCTTTGCTTGGTGAAGAGTGAGCAACTGATAAATTAATTGGCTTGAATGATGGAATGTCTTATGCAAATATGGATTTGATATTTGGTGGCCGAATATGATAACCGCTGGATATGATGGAATTAAGCAGATGCAAGAGTTAATATGAACAATTCAACCCTAAACAGGAAATAGGACAAGCAGGCATGATAGCCCCTTAGTTGTTTAATCATTTATGGGGAAATGTATAAGGAAGGCTTGCGGTGAAGGGAGAGATTAGCTGGGTGAGGAGGTGAATGTATGTACAGTGTTGTAAACCAAAAGACACTGTGTTTTTAACTGGGACAGTGAATGATTTACAACAAATTATTTTATGATGCAACAGGCAGTATACCTCTGAAAGTGAATCAGAGAAGAAGTTGGTTCTGTTTGTCATGGAAAGTGCAAGGTATGAATATATGAAAGATAAAGGTAAAGGTAAAGGTTCCCCCGCACATGCGTGCTAGTCGTTTCCGACTCTAGGGGCCGGTGCTCATCTCCGTTTCAAAGCCGAAGAGCCAGCGCTTGTCCGAGGACGTCTCCGTGGTCATGTGGCCGGCATGACTAGACGCCAAAGGCACACGGAACACTGTTACCTTTCCACCGTAGTGGTCCCTATTTTTCTACTTGCATTTTTTACATGCTTTCGAACTGCTAGGTTGGCAGAAGCTGGGACGAGTAACAGGCGCTCGCTCTGTTACGCGGCACTCGGGATTCGACCCACCAAACTGCCGACCTTCTGATCGACAAGCTCAGCATCCTAACCCACTGAGCCACCGCGTCCCTTATATGAAAGATACGTATACATAAATGACATAAACCTAAAGCAAGTACAGGTAGTCCTCGTCTTACAGCAGTTCATTTAGTGACCATTCAAAGTTACAACAGCACTGAAAAAGTGACTTATGACCATTTTTCACACTTACAACCGTTGCAGCATCCCCATGGTCATGTGATCAAAATTCGGATGCTTGGCAACTGATTCATATTTATGACGGTTGCAGTGTCCCGGGGGTCATGTGATCACTTTTTGAGACCTTTTTACAAGCAAAGTCAATGAGGAAGTCAGATTCACTTAAGAACTGTGTTTCTAACTTAATAACTGCAGTGATTCACTCAGCAACTGTGGCAAGAACAGTGTAAAAATGGGGCAAAATTCACTTAACAAATGTTTCACTTAGCAACAGATATTTTGGACTCAGTTATGATTGTAAGTTGAGGGCTGCCTATAATCGAATTTGGTAAAATGTTTACAAAAGAAGAAAAAACAGATTGAGATATTTTAAAATCTATAAATGCTGGTGGGAAGGTAGTGGTCTGTTCCAAGAATGAATGTTTGTGAAAACAAAAGGAATGGGATGAACAGAACAGTGTGTTTTTATCTACTTTGTTACGTGGAAGTAAGAACTGCATGATTCAGGAAAAATATAAACAATGAATTCAGTGGAAATGAGGTACTTTTGAAATATTGTGCTGCAAGAGAGAGGGTAAAGAAAGATTAAATGTATATTGATAACCTCCAAGCAACTGATACTTTGCTATAGATATACCTTAGAGGTGGTTTGTAGTTACTCCACAGCAACTGAAATTGAGAAATCTGTACTCATGTATTCAAAATTCATAACGGCATTTAAGTATGAAGAATCTGGGAAGTCTTGAGTTGGAACCTGTGCACAAGTATAGATAATTCTCTCACCACAAGGCATAGTTTTCATACTGTACTTCCCAACATGGGATTGAAGAATACCGCAAGCTTGTTTGCATAAGCTTTCTCCCTTCTGAATGATCTATGCACATTTCATTTAGTGGTAGTATACTGGTGGCTTGGGTTTCTGGTGGGGCAATGTGAACTGGGGCACCAGTGTTTTCTAATGTAAAAAGAGCCCATGTAATGCCTGAGATATGGCTTGCAAAGCAAAGCCCAGCTCAGGCTTCATGTGGAAAACCTCTCCAAAGGGACAAAAAGATCTCGATAGCCCACGGCAAGAGAGCATTACCAATAGTGAAAGGCAGGGCTTTTTTTTGTCATAGAACGCTCAGAACGGAGTTCCGGCACCTTTTTTGGATGGAACCTTGTAGGGTAGGCAAGGCAGGATGTATGACATGTGTGTGTTCCGGCACCTTTTTTTTTTTTTTTACAAAAAAAGCACTGGTGAAAGGGCAATTAGTAGGAGCCAAGGCATTTAGCTTACGTGGAATGAAGCCTTGCAGATGGATGCAATGGCATGGCTTGTGCAACAAACCTGAAAGCAAGCAAACAAAACCACTCACACCACTTCCTACTAAAAAGAACAAGAGCTGCATTCATGATGGGGAGAAGGTGAGCAGAAAGCAACACAATCACGTTCTACAAGTCTGTTCCACAAGGTGTGGCAGGCTGCACTTAGTGAACGGTGCATAAACCTACCTAATTTTTTTTAATATAAAAATAATGAATGCGGGATAAAAAAAAAACATCTAAACTTCTGAATTTGAAAAGTTCTGGGCTCTGTCTAAAGTGTTACCTTAAGAGATTTTTCCACCAGCGACAAGGTTTAATGCGACACGCTTAACACACTGGGCAGCTGTGAAACTAAATGTTCTATCTCCCAGTGAGCTTCTGCCTTATACTCAGTGCTTTATTTGTAAAAGAAAAAGGTGCCGGAACTCACACGTGTCATATAACCCGCCTTGCCTACCCTACAAGGTTCTATCCAAAAAAGGTGCCGGAACTCCATTCTGAGTGTTCTATGAGGGAAAAAAAAGCCCTGCTTATACTACTCAGAAGTAAATCCCACTAAGTTAGTACTGAGCTCATTGTGGCTTCTCCAATAGCTCGCACTACCCACAAAGTCAGAACGTGGTTTATAGGGCTAGCCCAGGGGTAGGCAACCTCGGCTCTTTTATGACTCATGGACTTCAACTCCCAGAATTCCTGAGCCAGCCAAGCTGGCTCAGGAATTCTGGGAGTTGAAGTCCATGAGTCATAAAAGAGCCGAGGTTGCCTACCCCGGGGCTAGCCGCTTGCGTGTTGTGTTAAGCCAGCCTGCCTGGTTGTAAAGCAGGCGTAGCTAAGACGACGTGTTATTCAGTTAAACCCCGATGAAGCACACTTGGGCTTGTTTTTTAATCCAGCACCAAACTTCAGCCCCATCCCGTTGTAAACCAAACTCTCTTTCACTCCGGCGAACGCCACAGGTAGCCAACAAAACTGGCGGGCGCCTCCCTGAGTGGCCGGTGGGGGGGTGGTGGGGGTGCCGCGTGCGTGCCTGCGCTAAATTGAGGCGCGAGCCCCAACTCGTGATAGCCAAGGCCCCGACGGGGGGGCACTGTTAAGCCTCTTCCGCTCAGAGCCAGCAACGTCGACGGACGCCCCCCTCGCCTCAGGCTCGGCGGGGCTGAGCGGGAGTCGAGATGGCGCAACCTTCGCCCCGGGAGGAGGGGCCCCAACAGTAGCAGCTGGAGAAGAGGAGGAGGAGGAGGAGGTGGTGGAGGAGGAGGAGGAGGAGGAGGAGGAGCCGCCTCAGCCTGACATTACGACTTTCCTCTTTCTCCCGGCGGGTTAAGAGGCTGCGGCTGGCAGGCGAGCGGCTGAGCGCTCGTTTAGCGGTTTCCCTGCAGCCTTCGGCCTGCTGCTCCCGGGCGCGGCAAGCCATGAGGCGTCCCCGCCTGCCCGACTCGGCGCACTAAAGTTTCGCCCAGCATGGAGCTGCCCGGCGCCTCGCTGCAGAAGGCTTGCCGCCTGCTGGTGCTCTTCTGCGCCCTCCACCTCTCGGCCGTGCTCTTCTACTACCTGAAGGGCAACGCGCTCAGTCGCCAGCGGAGCCCGGAGCCGCCACCGCGGAGCCAAAGCTTCGGCCGTCGGGTGACGGAGACGGTCCTCTCGGGGAATATCTCCGAGCCCGCCGCGGACTGCCCGGACCCTTCCCCTTTGCTGAGTAAGTGCGGAGCTCCCTCGCTCTCCGCGCCCTGGCGCCGAAGAGCTTCTCGCCCAGCCCGGCTTTCGCTTCGCCCCGCGCTTTCCCCGCAGTTTCAGCCAGCCGGCCGCCCTTTCTTCGCCTTTTCACTTTCCGAAGCCTCGCTTACCCGTTTGCCCCGTCGCGCCTCGTCGCTTCAGTCCCCACTTTGATGCCCCCACCCTTTCCTGTTCCTGTCTCTTTCGGGCCCTGCCTGCCTCCCTCCTCTCAAAAGCTCCTCGCTCGCTCGCTGGCTGGCTGGCTTCTTTTCCTTCGGGATCTTCCCGCCGCTAGCCCCTTTCCCAAAGGGAAGCGTGGAGCGGAGAAGTTTCTCGGACAGCTGGGAGCGCGTTGCCCTCCCGCCTTCAGCCGACTTTGCTTTGCCGACTTCGGGAGAAGGAAGAAGGGAGAGCTGCCAGTCTCCACTTGGTCCATTCCCGCTTTGCTGAAATGTCTGTTTTACCATATACTGCTAAGCTTGTAAGCCGCCCTGAGTCTTTGGAGAAGGGCGGGATATAAATGGAATTAAAATAGATAGATAGATAGATAGATAGATAGATAGATAGATAGATAGATAGATAGATAGATAGATAGATAGATAGATAGATAGATAGTTAGATAGATAGATAGATAGATAGATAGATAGATAGATAGATAGATAGATAGATAGATAGATAGATAGATAGATAGATAGATAGATAGATAGAGCCTTGGTGGAGCAGTGGGCTAATGCCTCCTTAAGTAACACCAGCTGCCTGCAATTAGTGCAGGTTCGAGTCCCACCAGGCTCAAGGTTGACTCAGCCTTCCATCCTTCCAAGGTAGGTAAAATGAGGACCCAGATTGTTGGGGGCAATAAGCTGACTTTGTTATAATGCCGCTTGGGGGTGTGTGTGTGAAAGCCCTAATAAGCAGGCATATTATACATAGAATGAAGGCTACTGCTAAGCTTGTAAGCCGCCCTGAGTCTTCGGAGAGGGGCGGGATATAAATGGAATTAAAATAGATAGATAGATAGATAGATAGATAGATAGATAGATAGATGATAGATAGATAGATAGATGATAGATGATAGATAGATAGATAGATAGATAGATAGATAGATAGATAGATAGATAGAGCCTTGGTGGAGCAGGGGGCTAATGCCTCCTTAAGTAACCCCAGCTGCCTGCAATTAGTGCAGGTTCGAGTCCCACCAGGCTCAAGGTTGACTCAGCCTTCCATCCTTCCGAGGTAGGTAAAATGAGGACCCAGATTGTTGGGGGCAATAAGCTGACTTTGTTATAATGCCGCTTGGGGGTGTGTGTGTGAAAGCCCTAATAAGCAGGCATATTATACATAGAATGAAGGCTACTGCTAAGCTTGTAAGCCGCCCTGAGTCTTCGGAGAAGGGCGGGATATAAATGGAATTAAAATAGATAGATAGATAGATAGATAGATAGATAGATAGATAGATGATAGATAGATAGATAGATAGATAGATAGATAGATAGATAGATAGATAGATAGAGCCTTGGTGGAGCAGGGGGCTAATGCCTCCTTAAGTAACCCCAGCTGCCTGCAATTAGTGCAGGTTCGAGTCCCACCAGGCTCAAGGTTGACTCAGCCTTCCATCCTTCCGAGGTAGGTAAAATGAGGACCCAGATTGTTGGGGGCAATAAGCTGACTTTGTTATAATGCCGCTTGGGGTGTGTGTGAAAGCCCTAATAAGCAGGCATATTATACATAGAATGAAGGCTACTGCTAAGCTTGTAAGCCGCCCTGAGTCTTCGGAGAAGGGCGGGATATAAATGGAATTAAAATAAAATAAATAAAATATAGAGCAGCTGTGCCCAAAGTCGAGACGGAGCTTATTTGCCAGGAGCTGCTGTGCCCAATTGTTCAGGAGGAAATCTTGTCTGAGTTCACAGATAAAGAGAGAATAATGGGATGAGGACATTAATTCTGGGCAACAGCGCGTGTATAAATGGTTTGGGGAAAAACCTGTTTGTTTTTTTCTGTCGCAAGTCATCCTCTTCCTGCTCAAGTTAACTTCTCCTACCTTCCAGAGCTCCTTTGTAAAATAGTGGTAGATTAACCTGATGGAAAAGTTCCAAAATGCTGTCCTGCACTTTCCCACGTTGTAGCCTGCAAAGGGGATGTCAGATGATGAATCATCTGTGCCACGTTGCTGAAGGTGGAGGAACCTTCCCCCCTCCCTCAGATAAGGTTGATTTGTTCTGCTGGATTGCTAGAAATGAGTTGCCACTGGAAGCCTTTGTGTCTTACCTGAGGGCTGCGTTCTTTGACAAGTGTGTCCAAAGTGATCCAAAGTATCAGGTTCTGTCAGAATAGGGGCCCTGCCTGACTTTGGTGAATTTGTAGGCCGTGTTGGCCAACTTTGTGGATATAACGGATATCACTGTGACAATTGATTGGCTACATTTTGTTCTGGATAGCTTTATTTTTTATTTCCATTTTACTCGATCTTACTATTACAGATTTTTAAAATTCGCAATTCAAAATCCATTGTAAAAGAAAAACTGCTTAAAAATGAATTGGCACCATCATTCGAGGGGATTCTCACTCCCTTTAGCTAAAAGTTCATTTCCTCCTGTTTGATTTTTTAAAAAAAAACAACAAAAAACTGGAACAGTTTCAAAGAAAAATTGCTGTTTGGGGGAAAAAATCTGTAGCCCCTTTCAGCTTCTAAAAGTAAGTTTGTAGTTTTGTAGAGGTCTAACAAATATCACAAGAGTTGTATGCAGGGCTTTTTTTCTCATAGAACGCCCAGAATGGAGTTCCGGCACCTTTTTTGGATGGAACCTTGTAGGGTAGGCAAGGCGGGTTGTATGACGTGTGAGTTCCGGCACCTTTTTCTTTTACAAAACAAGCACAGGTTGTATGAGCTACATACTGTCCTCATTTTCTGTTTATAAAATCATTTCTGTACAATCCCAATTAAACCCTACTTTTTGAGATTCCTTTAAAGCCTATATAGATTTGCTCCACATCATGAAAGTATTTGGCTATTTCTTTTTGTGAAGAGATTTTTTTTAAAAAAAATCTCACTATGTTCTTAACATTTCTGTATAGTGGTGTTCTTGAAGGTGAGAGGTCCACTTAAAACATAGTTTGGGGAAAAATAGTGTTAAACAGCAGTGACAGACTGTAAAGCATATTGCAAACTGCATTGGAGATTTCATCAGGTCAGAACTGTGTGTCTCCTTTACCAGAGGTCCCTAACTTTTTGGGCACCAGGGGCTGGTTCCGTGGAGAAAGGTTTTTCCACGGACCAGAGAGTGCATGGTTTTCTGTGCTGCCTGCATCTCACGGATGTGGCTTTGCTTGTTTGTGCAGACCCCTTGCTGGCATGCCACAGCCTGTCCTATACCATTTCAGACAAATAGCTGTCCAATCTCTTTTTTAAAAGCCTCCAAAGATGAAGCACTTTCTGAAGGCGAGCTATTCCAATGTTCTGTCAGGAAATATCTCCTTAGGTCTAGATTGTTTCTCTCCTTGGTTAGTTTCCAGCCATTACTTCTCATCTTGCCTTCTGATGCTTTATGTGCAACTCCCTTTTTTTGTGACAACCCCTCAAATATTGGAGCACTGCTATGATATTGCCCCTAGTCCTACTTTCCACTAGACTAGACATACCCTATTCTTGCAACAGTTCTTCATATGTTTTAGCCTCCAGCCCCATAATAATAATAATAATAATAATAATAATAATAATAATAATAATAATAATAATAATAATAATAATAATAATAATAATAATTTAATTTTTATACCGCCCTTCTCCCGAAGGACTCAGGGCGGTGTACAGGGCAATACAATAAAATACAATATATAAAAATTAAAAGAAATATTAAATACAGTAGCCCAATTAAATAAATTAATACAAAATGTTAAAATATCCCTAAACCCATCAGACCAGGCCGGCTTGTTCAAATAAATATGTTTTCAGGTCAATCTTTGTTGCTCTTCTCTGCACTTTTTCCAGAGTGTCTATATTCTATATTGTGGCCACCAAAACTGGATGCAGTATTCCAAATATATTCCAAGTATATTTCAAGCATATCCAAGTATGGTATATTTCCCTTTTCTTTTTGCTTAAATGAGATGACATGCTTTTGTTCTTATATGATTAGCTTTCCCTCTTTGTAAGTTGGGCATCATCTGAGAGAAAAAGGAAACCTTTTAGAAAGAGAACTTCTGTTTCTCCTACTAAACTGCTGTGACTTGTTCATTTGTTTGCTTTGAATCTATTGATAGCTTATCTCACAACTGTGAGGCACTCTGAATTGAATGTCATACAGTATTAAATGCCAATGCAGTGGAATGTACAGGCAGCTTATGCTGCATTGCTTTATATATATAGTTTTTCATTCTGACATTTTTGGTATATGACTAAAAACTAACAAGACAAGACAATATTACATTCAACCTGCATCCTTAACAGAGTGTTGTATTTACAATGTCAACTTATGAAGTACTGTTGCATGAACTGGGTATGTCTGGTCTATTGAAGAGAAGGGCTAGTCTTCCAATATCTCGGGCTGCCCCAAAGAAGAGGGAGTCAGTCTATTCTCCAAAGCACCTGAAGGCAGGACAAGAAGCAACGGATGGAAACTAATCAAGGAGAGAAGCAACCTAGAACTAAGGAGAAACTTCCTGACAGTTAGAACAATTAATCAGTGAAACAACCTGCCTCCCGAAGTTGTGGGTGCTCCATCACAGGAGGTTTTTAACAAAAAGATTGGACAGCCATTGGTCTGACATGGTAAATGTCTCCTGTTTGAGCAGGAGGTTGCTGTAGAAGACCTCCAAGGTCCCTTCCAACTGTTATTCTATCATTATTTCTCAGAACAGAAAAAGGAAACTTTGAAACTTGGACTACATCTTGACATTCTGTTAGTCTGTCTTCTAGAATGTTATCTTTTTGCTGTTCTCCAGAGGTTTTAGATTCTCATTAGTGGCTAATGGGGAAGGCATTGTGGCTAATGTAATTAAAAAATACCGGGTTGCCTGACCCTGCTCTTTTCTCTCCCTTTCCATTTTCTGTCTCTGTACAAGTACAGTCTTAACCCACCGTGTGCCCTCTTGATGTGTGAATTTCAAGATTCATTATTCTCAGCAAAGCAAATGCAAGTTTGAAGATTTTTGGTGTTGAAGCCCAGCTCTCTGAGGCCAACAAAACTACCCAAATATTGGAATTCTGTTGACCTTGATGATAGCTCCCTCTTAGAAGCCCAGTCTTTGAGTTTGATCTTGTTCTTTTTTTAAAAAAAATCTTACTTTCCCCCCACTCCATTTAATAACCAAGACCATCAGCACCTCCTTTTCTCCATGCAGAACAAATATTACAATGAGGGAGGGAGGGAAGGAGGGAGAGAGGAGAGAGGAGAGAGAGAGAGAGAGAGAGAGAGAGAGGGAGAGGGAGAGGGAGAGGGAGAGAGAGAGAGACTTAAGGCTGTTCTGTGATGTTGATGATGTGGGGATTATAGTTGAAAAGATGCTACTTGGGGAATTTTGGGAATCAGAATTTAAACATCAGTGGGATTGGGAAGGCTGCTATAAACATTTTTTAAAGCTGAATAGGATTTGTCCTAATTGGAAATTCTGACTTTAAAGATTATATATGTCCAAAGTTTCAGTATTGTTTAAACAACCCAACCCAATTATTTGCTATACGTGAGGCAAATATTTGTTGTTAGTTGCGAAGTCGTGTCCGACCCATCGCGACCCTATGGACAATGTTCCTCCAGGCCTTCCTGTCCTCTACCATCTTCTGGAGTCCATTTAAGCTCACGCCTACTGCTTCAGTGACTCCATCCAGCCACCTCATTCTCTGTCGTCCCCTTCTTCTATTGCCCTCAATATTTCCCAGCATTAGGCTCTAATCCAGTGAGTCCTTCCTTCTCATTAGGTGGCCAAAGTATTTGAGTTTTAGCTTCAGGATCTGGCCTTCTAAAGAGCAGTCAGGGTTGATCTCCTCTAGGACTGACCGGTTTGATCGCCTTGCAGTCCAAGGGACTCGCAGGAGTCTTCTCCAGCACCAGAGTTCAAAGGCCTCAATTCTTTGGCGCTCAGCCTTTCTTATGGTCCAACTTTCACTGCCATACATTGCAACTGGGAAGACCATAGCCTTGACTATACGTACTTTTGTTGACAGGGTGATATGATAGTGTTTAGAATCACATTCTGAATCTGTTTTTCAGATTACATAGCAATATTACTTTTGTAAGATTGAGAACTTGATGGGTCAAAAAGTGATAAACTGATCAGTAAAGTATTAAGAAATATTTAGAACAAGAAACGTCATTTTGCATATTGTCTTGATATCTACTCAGAAATTAATCTCAGTTCTCAGGAAAAAGCACAAACGTCGGAGTCTTACAGCACAGTCACGTACCTGTGTACTAAAAGTAAATCTCACTGAGTCTGGTAAAGCTTTATTCTGAAATTAGAGGGTACAAAATTGCACTAATCCTTCAGAGGCTTACTTCTGAATAGACACAGATAGAATTGTGTTGTTACTTATTAGCAGGATTAATGGTTAACAAAAAAATTTTGTACTTTAACACTGGATTTGAGAAGCAATAGAATTACCATTTTTTTAAAAAAAAATTAATGTATTGAAAAGATTTAGCAGTGTTGATGATTAAGGCTTCTGAAAATGGGATTAATTAGTTATTTCCTAAATGTTTTTCTTCTTTGGCTTTTGTCTAAGATCTAGATATAGTTTTGCTGTTATCAAGCAAAATTAGAACACAAAGCAAACTAGGACCAGTTTAAGTGCATGGAGACCAAGGAGACAATCAGCTTGTTGTCTCCGTACTTTGATCCACCTGCCTTTCTGACAGACTTCATTGGTCAGCCGAATGGCTGGGGAAATGCTGAACAGTGAAGCTACATAGCTCAGCCTTCAAGATCAAGAACCCCCCATACTTCATTGTGTCTGATTTTTCAACGTACTGAAACACTGTCATTGAGATTATCCTTTTTTCATTGCCATGAACATTTCTGGGTTACTAAGCTGTGAACTATGTACAGCCTGCTGTTGCTGGCACACCCTGCTATCACTGTATGTAAAACATATCCGGGGTACTTGTTTTGACCTAGAACTGTTAGGAAGACTAAATATATTCACTGACATGCACATATAGTATGAAAATTAGACCAGAAACAACTCAAGCCTGACCAATCAAGTTTAACACTGCTAATTAGTCTTGTGTTACTCCTTTGGAGAGCTTGTTCCATTCCTCAGCTCCTAGTTGTTCACTAATACTATTGCTAATATAAAGGCTGCATCTTGTTAGCATGTTTAATGACCATTAAAATATATTGTCTTCCATGCATTTATAGAATCTAACTTAAGACTGCTGACATAAGCACAGTTCACAGAGGTTGTGACAAAAATGTTCATGCATGTGTCAGATGGTTAAGAAACAATAGCAATAGCACTTAGACTTATATACCGCTTCCCAGTGCTTTACAGCCCCCTCTAAGTGGTTTACAGAATCAACGTATTGCCCCCAACAATCTGGGTCCTCATTTTACTGACCTCAAAAGAATGGAAGACTGAGTCAACCTTGAGCTGGTGAGAATTTAGCTGCAATACTACATTCTAACCACTGCACCACCACATCTCTAATGACAAAACTATGTTCTTAATAATTGAAATTAAAGAAATTAAAAAGGAAAGAAATATATCTATATGCATAGTCTTTCTTTTTTTTATTAAAGAGTTTTACAAAAACAAGATTTTACAATATATCCCCAAATCCCCCCCACCCCAAACCCGCCCACTTCCCCCCCACTTCCCAGAGCTAAATACAGGATTATAGTTATAATAATCATATTCTAAATAAGAATTATGCATAATATACAATTAACCAAATTCATAATGTGCTTTAACTCCCCTTTAACATAACTACATACAAAGTACCAATAACAATATCCCTCTAAAATCTACTCATAAGCTACCGGTAAATGGAACTTTTTAGTCCCATATTTATTCTGAATATAATCTATCCATCTCCTCCAAATTGAAATATATCTTTCCTGTGAATGATCTTTCAAGTAAGCAGAAATCTTAGACATTTCTGCAAGATTTGATACTTTAAACACCCATTCTTCTATAGTAGGCAAACTATCCTTCTTCTAATATTGTCCCACCAGTAACCGTGCTGCTGTTATCATATTCAATATCAAATTGGTTTCTTTAACATCACAATCTACAATACCCAATAAAAACAATTGTGGAGAAAACTTTATCTTTCTCTTAAAAATCTTTTGAATGTTCCACCAAATTTTAATCCAAAAAGCTTTTATATTTCTACAAGTCCACCACATATGAAAATAGGTGGCTTCTAAACTACCACATCTCCAACATTTAGACTGTAAATTAGGATACATGTTAGACAACTTCTTGGGATCCAGATGCCATCTATAAAACATTTTATAAAAATTTTCTCTTAAGTTTTGAGCCTGAGTAAATTTAACATTTCTGACCCAAATTATCTCCCAAGCGTCCAACGAAATTGGTTCCTGAATATTTTGTGCCCACTTTATCATACAATCTTGAACTAATTCCATTTCCGAATCCAAATCAATTAAAGTATTATATATCCTCTTTATATGTGCACAATTTAAATCTCTAATTTGTTTTACTAAATTTCGATCTATAATTGTGATGCCAACCTTTTGATCTAACTTCCACCTAGCTTTCAATTGGGTATATTGAAACCAAGAGTAACTTATGTTTTCTTGTCTTAACTCATCTAATGATTTAAGTTGCCAATCAATCCCTTGCAATCTAAGTAATTCCTTATAAGAAACCATATCCAAACTCACTCCCATAGATACGCCCTCTATCGCGTGTCCAGGAATTCCTCAAATTGGTATTTTATAATTTAACTTATAATAATACTTTTTCCAGACACGCAATAAAGCACTTCTAAGAATATGGGATTTAAAAGCCCTGTCCACCTTCTTATCGTAAAGCAAATATGCATGCCATCCATATACCAAATCCCAACCATCAAGATGAAGTATTCTCTTATTAGTTAAATTAAGCCAATCACTAACCCACGTCAAGGCAACCGCATCATAATACAATTTCAAATTCAGCACCTTGAGTCCCCCTCTTTCCCTAGCATCTTGTAAAATCTTAAATTTAACTCTTGGTTTTTTCCCCGCCCAAATAAATTTATTAATACCCTTCTGCCATTGATCAAGGTTGGCATCCTTTTTCAATATAGGTATCATTTGAAACAAAAAGAGAAACTTTGGCAGAACATTCATTTTAACAACTGCAATTCTTCCCAGTAATGATAATTGTAATTTTTCTAATTATTTAAGTCCCTTTGTACCTTCAACCATAGTGTTTCATAATTATTCTTATACAATTTTACATTTGAAGCTGCAATATATACTCCTAAATATTTAACCTTTTTCACTATTTCAAAACCTGTTAATTTAGATAACATATCCCTTTCACTCATAGATAAATTCTTAGATAATATCTTAGTCTTATTACTATTCACCTTGAACCCAGAAACCTTACCATACTGAGTTATAATTTCCATCAAGTCTATAACCGACTGTAACGGTTGAGATACTGTCACAACCAAGTCATCTCAATCTATAATCATTCTGTTTTATTTTAATTCCCTTTATCATAGAAGACTCTCGAATTTTAATTAATAAAATCTCTAATGTTAAAACAAACAATAATGGTGATAGGGGGCATCCCTGTCTTGTACCTTTTTCAATTTTAAAGGTCTCTGTTAGCCCCCCATTAACTATAATTTGTGCAGTTTGTTGTTGATATATAGCTTTAATAGCATGTAAAAAACCTTCTCCAAAATTCATCTCCTCAACAACTCTCAATAAAAATTGCCAATTCAATTGGTCAAAGGCTTTCTCTGCATCCAAAAATATCAATGCTGCGGAGACTTGGTTGTTCTTATCCAAATATTCAAGCAAGTTTACAATTTGTCTTACATTATATATGCATAGTCTTTCGTGTGAGTGGTGATGAAAATGAAATTTTAGTCTTGCTATTTAGACTCACTGAATAATTCAAAGTTGTAGATTTAATAGAATTAGTTACTTTAACCTGCGTGTGGCATCGCTCCTGATGCTTCTTGGTCTTTTTATTGTGCATCCGTTTTTATAAAAAAATACTACAGAAACCTCCACAAATTTATTCATACCCATATTTAGAGGTCACTCAACTCCTTAAAGATTTTGGGTGTCTTACAAATAGATTTTTAAAAAGCTACATATGGAGATAGAAATAAAAAGACATTTATTTGACTAGACAAGCATACTAAGCCATTTGGCAGATACAACAAATAGTACAAATGTAACAAAAGCATCTCCTGAATCCCATGCGCTGGGCAGATGACCCTTTTTTAAACATTTTCCTAAATGACATGATGAATCTATGCAAGGAGGTTGTTCCTGAGAGTTGATGCTGGAGCAGGGTAGGAGCAGTTCCTGGGTCCTGCAGGATGACATTGTTTAATTGATGGGATCCAGAGGGTACCCACCGTCTGATCATAGTGGGCAGGCAAAAGCAATTAGAAATTGGCAGTCCTTCATATAGCCATCCCTATGCCGTGAAAGGCTTTAGAATCTGTGAAAATTGCACCTGGAAATCTCTTTCATTCTCCACTTTTATTTAAAAATTTTCCAAAAAATAATTTGTATATATTTTTGTCCTTCCATACAGGGAAAGTATTCATTGATATGGCTCTCTTCTTAATTTGAACTTGTGGTGTTTTAGCAGCAAATGTTTATTAAGATAGCAACAATTATTTTCCGTGTTGCACAAAATTATACTATACTACACTACACTACACTATTACTGATTTTTGAAGACAGATAATCTGGGAGAAATATGTAGCATGCAAAGAGCTCAGCCTCTCTTGTTCAACCAGATATCCTTGTACAATATACATAGTATGTTATGGTTTATCAAATCAAATGACTACAGGAATAAGTCCCTCAAATGTTTCTTGGCAACATTTGGCAACACTCTACCGACTTTCACTACAGTACGTTTTTCAGGTTGCCACCATATGTTTTTTTTTAAAAAAAACAACCTCTTGGCTTCAGATCTTGGAAAGAAACCCAGAATGCGGTTTGTAATGGAGACATGAGCATTTGATTGCAAATGGCAGCATGTTTATAAGAACAAACTATAGAAGCTGCTGCATATGTATCTCTTGAGGACACTCGAATAGCCCCTAAATAAATTAAATTAACATGCCTGCTTCTTCCTGTCTTTTTGCCTCCCAGCTGATTGTATTTTAGCACACCCATAATTGACCTTTTGGTGATTATAATATTATTGCAAAAAAGAGAACTATGATAGAGAAAAGGAAGATGTCACTGCTTAGAGAAGATGGCAGAATGGTTACAAGTGATGGGAAGACAACAGCTCATTTCTTGTTTTGCTTTGGTTTTCCCACTCCAAAAGGGAATTGCGTTCTAATGGACTAACGCAGAGGAGCTGACAAAAAGAGGGAGTAACAGGTCAAGTCATGCTGAACTAACTCAGCCTCCATTTTTGACACAATGACCACTTTATTTCACCATTATATCCCTGAATAAAGCATTTAATGAAGTCTCCTATGAGATCCTAGTAGAGAAGATGGAAAAATATGGGCTGAGTTGTGCTACTATTCATTGAATACAGAACTGGTGTCCAGAGAGTGCTTATCAGCGCCTCCAAATCAAGCTGAAAGGAAGTGAGAGGTGACTTACTACAGACTCTGTCCTTGGCTATGGACTATCCAAAATATTTATCGGTGATTTGGAAAAGGGCTTGGAAAATATTACTAAATTAGCAAACGGCACAACAGAGCATGTCTATAGTATTGCATTCAGTTTTAGGAAACACTTTGCAAGCTGGAATCTGACCAGAGGAGAGAAGTCAAGATGATAAAGGATCTGGAAGGAAAAAGAAAAATATGAGAAGTGGTTAGAGGTGTCAGTTCTGTTTAACTTGGACAGGAGAAGACTGCAAAGGAGATTATAGCTGTTTTCAAGTAGAAGCTAAGGCAGACATGTTCTGAATTTTTCCACAAGTAGGAAATGGATGCATATTTCAGTTGCGTATCAGGAAAATGTATTAATGATAAGAACTGCTCTACAAAAGAATAGAAGACCCTCCTCAGGAGATTGTGGACTATTTGACGGAGATATTTGTATAGAAGCTCAATTGTTATCTGCTGGTATGGATACTGCAATAGCCGATTCCTGCAACAGGCAGGAGGATTGGACTGGAGTCTAGACCAGGGGTAGGCAACCTTGGCTCTTTTATGACTTGTGGACTTCAACTCCCAGAATTCCTGAGCCAGCCATGCTGACTGAGGAATTCTGGAAGTTGAAGTCCACAAGTCATAAAAGAGCAAAGGTTGCCTATCCCTGGTCTAGACGAATAAAACCTCAATGCTTGCCTTTTACTTATTTATTTCATTTAGCGTTACTTCCCTTCCCATGTTTGCCTTTTATTTGATTCATTGTAGCATTTAAAACCTTTTTTTTAAAAAAAAAAATCTCTCTGCTAGGTACATATGTATTCTTTTGTTTCTGCTATTTGAAGAAATGAGTACCCGTAAACAAATTGCAAAAGTGCTGCACTGACAGAGTAGTGACTCAAGTTAGTTTCCTTGAGCAGAGTATTGGTTTTTTTTTTCAAATTTGGCAACTTTAAGAAATCTGCTGTTTGGGCAATTCTGGGAGTTGAAATCCATATAGCTTAAAGTTGCCAAGTTTGAAAAACACTGTTCCAGCAGCTACTTGTCAGCTGATATCAATTTTACATTTAACAAATTATGTTATACTGTCAGGTTAAGATTGTTCTTGGGCAAGTGATATAAAAATGAAACAAGTAGAAAAATGGATCCATGACAAAAAGCTAGAGAAGGCTTAACGGAGAACAACTCAAGGAGCTATGGAGCAGGTTCTCTATAAGAAAAAGTTGTGACATTTGGGAATCGGGACTTAAACCTGCTTGTGTACCAGCATTGTAAATAGCAATTTTTGTGGAAGAATTCAAACAATCATATCTTCACTTAATGAACTATGATGGGTGAGTCAGCCCTTAGATTACATTTTGTACCAACTTCATTCCAATCTTGTAAGCACAGCAGGCATTTTCCATTAAAATATCACTTTCTTGGAAAATGTGGGTCATAGCTTCAGAATTTATTAAGGTAGATTGTCTGTCTGCCTATCTATCATGTTTATATATCATTGGACTCAGATGACATGCAGTGATTTACACCATAAAAATAAAAATGTAAGAAATAAAAACAAAGCATGTCTGGGGAAAAAATAAAAATAATTCCAATTTATCGCTATTTTAAATAAAAATACTGCGCGTGCCTTTCGTCCTTTTGATTTTTTGAACTACAGCCCCCCCATCATTCCTGTCCATTAGCCTCATTGATTGTGATTGACGAGGACTGTAGCCCAATTCATCTAGACCAGGGGTCTTCAAACTTGGCCCTTTTATGACTTGTGGACTTCAACTCCCAGAATTCCTCAGCCAGGCACGCTGGCTGAGAAATTCTGGGAGTTGAAGTCCACAAGTCATAAAAGGGCCAAGTTTGAAGACCCCTGATCTAGACAGTACAGTGTTGGATGTTTATTCACTTGATTTTGTGCAAGAACTGCATGTGTCACAAGATAAAAAAGCTTTGCATCGGTGTCAGCATTTATTTGAGTAAATATTGCTTGGGTAATAAATTTCTAAATTTGGAAATGCAGAACAGGAAAAGAGATTATTTTGTAGAAGGAAGAGAAGAGGGCTATAAGAGAAAATTTTATTGTGAGAAAAATGAGGTTGGGATCTATACCATTACCTTTAATCGAGCAGGCCAAATAACAAACTGTTTTATGATAAGTTGAACAGAAACGGCCGTCAAAATTAAAACAGTGACTAACGCTATCAGGAAAATTAAGCAGCTATCTTGAGTTATTCAAAGCAATTTCTCATTTCCTGTTTTCTCTGAAGAGAACAGGTGCACTGTTTGGCAAAAGATCCCTTTTTAGAATTATTCCAGGTTCCCCCCCCCCCAGTAATTTTCTTTGGAATAAACAAATTTGAGTAGCATAACCTTTTAATGGGGAATTAATGGTCTCTGTTCTGGAAGATGACTTGCTTAACAACACTGATGTGATAGTTCTAGAGCAAAAGTGAAGCCTCTAGATCAGGGGTAGGCAACCTTGGCTCTTTTATGACTCGCGGACTTCAACTCCGAGAATTCCTGAACCAGCTGTGCTCTAGGGCAGGGGTAGGCAACCTCGGCTCTTTGATGACTCATGGACTCTGGGAGTTGAAGTCCATGAGTCATCAAAGAGCCGAGGTTGCCTACCTCTGCTCTAGGGTGAAGTTCAGGGGGAAAAAACTTAGCTGTTTTCTAGCTAAGGACTACGGTACTTGTGAGAACCTGGCCCCCACTTTTGTTAGACCAACTTCAGATAGCAATATTTTACTTGGCTAAGAGCAAGAGGTATATAAAAGTGATGCAGACATTTTTACTTCAGATTTGAAAGTTGTTGGCGTCTTCAGTTTTGCATCTGTTCTTCTCAGGTTTCAAAATTCTGATACCTTTGCCACGAGCTGTTCAGATAAGTTAGACTAGCAACTTAAATAACTGACAGTTATTCATTTCCCTCAGCAAATTGGGGTAGTAGCTGTATGAATAAGGAAAGAATAATCATGTGCGGAAGTTCCTTCCTAGTTGTTTTGTTCAGTGTTAATTACTAGAACTCCATGATATAAATCTTGCAGTGCAGATTTTAATTCCCCAGCCATTGATTAGAGTGACTAATAAAGCAGCAAGTATTCTAAAGTAGAACTGATTAAAGTAAAATTTGTTCTTGGCTCAAAGTCATTTTTAATTAATAAAATCTTTGACTACATAATTGGTGTCCTGAAAACAGTACACGACCCGTTTCATTCTTTTTGGGAATCATAATACATATACATACATAATACATATACATACATACACAATTATTACTCTGATGTTCACATCTTTTACTGGGAATTCATGGGCCATTGCATTTTAGTTGACTGTATATAATACATTAGGTTTAGAAGCTATCTAGGTCCTAATATTCAGCAATATTGCAGTTAGAAGTATATAAAATCTATCAGAATAGCTTACACACCCTCTCCCTTGTACGGTATGTGCTTTATCTGACTTCCAAGTATGGGGTGGAAAATCATATAAAACCTTCTGTATAGGAGTATGACATGATGTAATGTCTATACTGGGAGTCCTTGACTTACACCTGTTCGTCTAATGGTGATTCAAATTTATAACAAACAGCCTGGGAAAAAGTGACATGACCCATCCTTGAAGTTACGACTGTTGTACTGTTCCTGCAATCACATGTTTGCAATTCAGATACTTGGCAACCAGCTTGTATTTACGATGGCTGCCGTGTCTTGCAGCCATGTGATTGTGATTTGCAACCTTCCCAGCCAGATTTCAACAAGCAATGTCAACTAGGGAACCCAGATTTGCTTAATGAACAGGGTAAAAATAATTGAAAACTCTGTCAAATTATATGATGACTCACTTAATGACTGCATCACTTAGCAACCAAACTTCTGGTCCCACTTGTGGTAGTAATTGAGGACTACTGTATATTTGTCTCTGAGAGGCTAAGGAAAAGTGGACTGTAATATACCAAATGATAGATGCATCATTGATAGGAAACTCCAGTCTCTTCTAGTTTGATGAAGGAATTAAGATTTCAGGACTAAAGTTCTGAAAAGTTGGTTAAGTGGCAATCTACCTCCTTGAGGGTAAGCACCATTCAAATTCTCTAGTTTTAATTTTTAAGAGGTATGTAATCCTCAACTTAGAACCCCAATTGAGCCCAAAATTTTCATTTTAAGCAAGACAATTGTTAAGTGGGTTTTGCAATTAATAACACGATTGTTAAGTGAATTAGACTTCCCCATTGACTTTGCTTGACAGAAGGTCGCAAAAGGAGATCACATGATCCCCGGACACTGCAACCATCATAAATACATGCCAGTTGCCAAGTATCCCAATTTTGATCATGTGACCATGGGGGTCACAATGGTTGTAAGTGTGAACAATGGATATAAGTCATTTTTTCCAGTCCCGTTGTAACCTCAAATGGTACAAAATGAATGGTTGTAAGTCAAGGATTACCTGTACATAGCTGGGCTGTAAATGGGTGGATATTTAACACAATAAAAATGGTCATATTTACTTCCTTTTTAGATTTAGCTATAGATTTGAAAATGTTCTAAATAATAAAAAAGAATGGTTTGAAGAATGAAGCTTCCAAGATGAAGATGACTGGAGACAGATGTCAAGATGTTTGAAAGTCTTGATCTTCCAATTATTTTTTGAAGTTATTAATCTTCCAGATTAATGCTGCTTGTTGAATGCAATCACCATGATTTTCATATGGTTGATTGCTAGTATTTCTGAATGAAAAACAATGCTAATGAATGAAGGTTTGTGTATCATTACTTGGGAAGGAAGCACAAGATCACAGGACCATCAGCAGAATGGCAAATTGGAGTTTGGTATAATAAAATTTGGCACTGGTAAGAGCTTAATTGTGGACATAAAAATAAATAATAAATGCACCAGCATATGCCCTTCTTTAACTCTCTCAGAACTTGGAATAGGATCATTCCTTCATTATTTGAGCACTGAATTGGTATTGTAATATATTCACGCAACCTCATAATTAACTGTAGGAGCCAGTTAAGGTTAAAGGAAGCTGCGAACTTTCTCCACAAGCGCTCATGAAGGGTCGAATGAACTGCTGCTTTCAGATCTGTGAAAGTTGCATAAAGAGCACCTATAGGAGCCTACTGGATACGGAGGTAATGCAAGGTGATACATTGATCAGCAAAAGGAAAACCTGTTCTAAAACCGGTTTGCTTCATTGCTAAAAAAAAATTCTTGGACTATCTCATCAGTAAGTTTATAAAAAATGCTTAGCATATAAGATGCCAAGTATACATAGTAAAAGGGACGCGGTGGCTCAGTGGGTTAGGACGCTGAGCTTGTCAATCAGAAGGTCGGCAGTTTGGCAGGTCGAATCCCGAGTACCGCGTAACAGAGTGAGCGCCTGTTACTCGTCCCAGCTTCTGCCAACCTAGCAGTTCGAAAGCACGTAAAAATGCAAGTAGAAAAATAGTGACCTCTATGGTGGGAAGGTAACAGCATTCTGTGCGCCTTTGGCATCTAGTCATGCCGGCCACATGACCACGGAGACATCCTCGGACAAACGCTGGCTTTTCGGCTTTGAAACGGAGATGAGCACCGGCCCCTAGAGTCAGAAATGACTAACACGCATGTGCGGGGGAACCTTTAACTTTTTATACATAGTAAGCTTATAGAATAGCAATAGCACTTAGACTTATTTACCACCTCACAGTGCTTTACAGCCCTCTTGAAGCAGTTTACAGAGTCAACATATTGCCCCCAACAATCTGGTTTTCCTTTTACCGACCTTGGATGGAAGGCTGAATCAACCTTGAGCCAGTCAGGATGGTGGTTACCTGGACTGGTTTTTGCAACATCACTCTTTAATAGAAATTGAGCAGAATGTGAAGGGGGATCTGCTACTGCTGTTGAAGAAGGTCCAGGTTTGAACTAAAGATGTGGAAAGAAAGGTATAATGAATTAGGATAATCAGTCATTTTGAGAGCTTGAGGTTGAAGAAGCAGATTCTTTACTGCTTTTTCAGTGGTAGTAGGAATTGGTGTCAGATTACCTCTTAGATCACCTTTGAGAGATAAAATAGTGAAGAAATCTTGTTTTAAGTTGTTCAGGCTTTCCGTAATAGTGGTGTGTTTCCTACTTGGGAGCTATGAAAAATGTGCAATTGCACTATCTGTGACAAATGTGGGACAAGACCCATTTGAAAAATATGCTCCTGGTGTCTGATGGATGCAATTGCACTTAGGAAATTCCCAGTTATCTAGTGCAGAAGTCCCCAACATTTGACACCAGGGACCACTTCTGTGGAGAGAGGGTTTTCCGTGGACCGGAGGGTGTGTGGTTTTGTGTGCTGCCTGCATCCCGCGGATAGGGCTTTGCTTGTTCGTGTGGACTGGTTGCTGGCATGCCATGGCCCAGTACTGGTCCATGGACTGGGGGTTGGGGAGCCCTGATCTAGTGGGCAGCTTTGCCCAATGCTTAAGCCATTGGCAACAGGAAGGAGATAAAGAACTGAATGACATTCCCCTGAGGAGTTACTTTCTGCTGATCAATCCCTGTTGAACTCTTGGTGAAGATTTCCAAAAAATGAGGCAGCCAAAACAATCCCTACAGAGAAATGCCTTTATTTTTCTTCCTTACTAAGTCCACACATTGTCATCTAGCAACTCTTTTGAAGATAACTAATCCTCTACTGAGAGCCATTTTGGTGTAGTAGTTAAGGCAGGGGTCTCCAAACTTGGCCCTTTTATGACTTGTGGACTTCAACTCCCAGAGTTCCTCAGCCAGCGTTAAGGCATCAGGCTAGTTCTTCCTTGGGCACAAGGTCAGCTGGGTGACCTTTGGCCAGTCACTTTTTCTCATCCCTAGGAAGGAGTCAATGGTAAATCACTTCTGAAAAACCTTGCTAAGAAAACTGGAGGGACTTGTCCAGGTAGCCTCTGAGAATTGACACAGTTGAATGAAAAATAAAATAAATTCCCTACTATATTAGTAAAAAACCAATAGCAAGTTATAATACTTGGCCTAGTCACCATAGCCAATTTTACACAGCCTTTTGCTGACAAAGGTGCTCAAATTGGCTAGAATCCTGACTTTAGCTTAGTTAGTCCCAAACCTGAAAAAAGTTGGATGGCGGCTGAGCTGGAGATTATAGGAATTGTAATCTCAACCATTTGGGAAATAGGATTTGTAGAAGACAGATAAGAATGTTGCTAAAGTTTGAAGCAGTCTGTGTATGAATCACAATCTACTGGGTTTGGTTCTTGATGAGAAGGCATTTGAGGCAGTGACTAAGGCAGACGCAACAGGTATTGCCATCTCTGATTGGGCCGTCCTGCTAAGTATCTGCTTTGTAGTTCCTGAATGAACAGCTCATATCCCTCAAGAGAATGTGGCACAATCTGGAGCTAATTAGAAGGAGGCAAAACCAAAGCAAAGAACCATGTAGAAATGTGTATGGTAATCTCCCTGTAACCTTGCTTTGAGTTTGTAGAAATCTATTTAATTTAATTTGTTGGTTTCATGTGACATACCATCTGAAAATCCAAGTGACTATAATATATCTGGATGGAGTTTTGCCCAGTACACAATGCAGTAATCCAGTCGTAACATTGCCAAAGCTAGAATTAACTGTGCCAGGTCCCTCCTATCCCTTATTTTAATAAGATTGGGGCAGATCCATGTTTAAACCTCCAGTCTTCCACTGTCTGATCTCATTTTTCTTAAGAAGAATAAATGTTGCTCTTTCTCAGACTTCCTGGAGCCTTTTGCTACATGATCTTGTTCCAGTTATTCTGAGCTGCTAATCTAATGTGGAAAGAGGACAGGATTGTGCATGTGTGTGTGTGTAAGAGAGTGTGCTGAAACCAGGCAAATGGCTTGTCAGCTGCAGTGTTAGTGATCCCATTTGCTCTGTAGTTTTGATGTGGAAGTGTTTGAAGGGGTATAGTTTCAGTGGGTGAGCTAAACCCAAAAGAGGTTTTGTTTTGCATGTGGTTAGGGTTGAAAGTTTTTCTTTAAAAGATGGGAAAAAAACCTCCCATGGCAGTTAACAAAGTGATTTAAGAATGACTGTAATACATTTCCACATTGAATGGCAATGTATTTATTGCTGGGTTGAGGTTTGTGGATTACAATTAGGCAAATTCATCACCGACTGCCAAGTTGAATTTTATTTTATGTTACTTTCACAGCTTTGATTTTAATTCCATGATAAAACAACAAGGCAATGTGGCGTTCTCAGACAGTATCTCATCCAGGAACCTTCCATATAAATTCTCTGTTACACTACTACAGATATGATTATAAATGCTAGCTTGTCTTAAATAGTCATTGCGGCTATATAATAAAAAGAATCCTTAAAGAGGTAAAAAAGAAATAATCCAGTTTAGTTCAGAAAAGTTTTATAGTAGATTATCTGAAAATGTAATTTATATAGGTAGCTTTTATGCTTATAACACCTACAGGCTGGTGCAGATGTGGTATCTTAACTATTTTTATTTATTTATTTTATTCCATTTATATCCCGCCCTTCTCCGAAGACTCAGGGCGGCTTACAAACTTAGCAGTAGCCTTCATTCTATGTATATGCCTGCTTATTAGGGCTTTCACACACACACCCAGCGGTATTATTACAAAGTCAGCTCATTGCCCCCAACAATCTGGGTCCTCATTTTACCTACCTCGGAAGGATGGAAGGCTGAGTCAACCTTGAGCCTGGTGGGATGCGAACCTGCACTAATTGCAGGCAGCTGGTGTTACTTAAGGAGGCATCAGCCCACTGCTCCACCAAGGCTCTTTGACTATGACTGAGGACTCCATCTGTAATGCAGCATAGTATATTATGTTACAGATATCTTACCAGAAACACTTTTTGAACTATAAGACTGTAACATGCAGATGTCTTTTAAGACACAAATGTTACCTTTGAAAAATAAACCTTCTGTGTTGGATGCATCTATTAGTTTATCTTGAGTACCAACCTGACGACGATGACGATGATGATAGAACAATAATAATAATGGAAATTTTGAACTTATTAGACTTGAATATCCTGACTTTGCAAAAAAAAAAAAACCTACCCTAATTGGAACAGTCTATATACTCAGATGCTACCTTGGCAGCTCTTAGGTCCTTGGGACTTGAACTGTTAAGTGTTTACTAGTCCCAGACTGAATCGAATTTAATAATTAATACTAATACTTATGATAATAATAGACAATGCCTTATACCCAAATCTTCCTAAAGCCCTGTAATACGTTGACCGTTGTACAGACATTGCCAAATCTCATGCATTGAAAGAAAGAACAAAAAGCTTTATGTAGTTTCCCATGCTATGCTAACATCTCTCACCAAGCTTAGAAACATAACAAGGCCTCTGAAAGATCTGGGAAGAAAGAATCTTTGGAGTAGGTGGCACACAAACGTATAAGTAAAGTAAGTTTTAAAACAGAACTGTGAGGCATATTCTGGGTGTAAGCCAATCTGCAAAATGGGTCTTTTATATATTGCTGATGCTATGCTCAGTTTCACTACAGAACAGTATTCAGGAGAGCAGTGGAAAAAATATTTCTTTAATCTAGGACAGGGGTGTCAAACTGCTGGCCTGCGGGCCGGATGCATCATAGCGAAACCGCGCCCACCCCATTGCCAGCAATCGAAAAAAAGTTGTGATATGTCACGACACATCACGTGACATTGCGAGTTTGACACCCCTGAACTAGGATATCAACCCCCTCCATCATCTTTCTCACCAGCAGTAGAGGGAATATGCTCTAGTTCAGGGCTTTTCAACCCCTGGTACTTTGGCACCTGGCAGGTGGTACGTAACCATCCTAGAAAAGTGGTAGCAGAGGAGGGGAATATGCTGAACTGGTGGCAGCACCACACAAGCCTGAGCGAGAGATGGCTGGAGCTGCAGGGCTGTCAGGGCTCAATGGAAGCTCCAGGATCAGCGCTTCTTCAGGGCTGTCAGGGCTCAGTGGAAGTGCCAGGATCAGCGCCAGGCTCCAGCTGGAGCTTGGCACTAATCCTGGCACTTCTGAGCCCAGAAGGCAGGTGTCTTGCTCGGCTGTAGCTTGTGGGGCATTTTTTTCAATGCCATTGTAACTTCAAACAGTCACTAAGCGAACTGTTGTAAGTCAAGGACTACCTGTATGTCATCAAGTTTTTGACACCTTGCTAGGCGACTGGTGGTGCTCGGATGTTGCCATATTCTAAAAATGGTACAGTAGGTGAAAAGGTTGAAAAGCCCTGCTCTAGTTATTGGTCTAGATCCAGTTCCCCACCCTGCTCAATAAAGTGCATGAGGAGAGAAGTCCAGAATCAGCAATGGCTGAGGGAAGCTTACTGTGCCCAATGTGTATAACACAAACACCCAGGCCAAGTGCAACAGAAGGGGGGGGGGTGTCAGCGAACTAGAATTTTAAACTAAAATGATATAAGAAATGAGAAATATTGTGTTTTGACTTTTGACAGGCAGGGTGCCTATGAGGACAATATTAATCCCTTTGCTTATACACTACTCCTCTATAGTAAAAATTCTAGGTCTTGGAGTTGCAACATTTGTGATCCCAATATGACATTTCCGAAATATGAGTTTCACATTTTGCATATAATACCTTCATAAACAGAGCTAGAGCGAACCTTGGCACCTACTCTAGTTTTTAGTTTCATTATAAAATCATGTAATAACTCTCAGTGAAATGTCACTTACCTCCCACAACCTTATTTGATCTAATCCTGTTTTTCTTCTCCTCCCAGTTGGTCCATTGCATGTGGAGTTTTCACAACCTGTGAATCTGAAGTATGTGGAGGAGGAAAATCCAGAACTCAGGGAAGGAGGCCGCTATACACCAAAGGACTGCAAAGCACTTCAGAGAGTGGCAATTATTATCCCTTTCAGAAATCGAGATGAACACTTGAAATACTGGTTGTTTTACCTGCATCCAATCCTGCAAAGGCAGCAGCTTGATTATGGCATCTATGTGATTAACCAGGTAAGAGTGCTGAAGGGATTGGTGCACATAGGAAAGAGGCATGTGTGTGCTGTTGGTTTCTTTTGCATATCTTTTTGTACTGCATAGTGATGAAATTGGAAGCTTAGTCTTTTAAAAGATCCTTGCTTTGCATGCTGTAACAAAACCAATAACAGTTGCTTTAATTTTTTGTTTAATTTCTAAATTGTATGCCCTGCATTCCTGGCTTACGAAAGCAGCTAATTGCCTTTATAAAACAAACCAAGTATAATATAAAAACATTACAACACTATAGGTCAGGGGTGTCAAACTCGCGACGTCACGTGATGTCACACGACGTATCAGAGCTTTTTCCTCATTGCCGGCAATGGGGTGGGCGTGGTTTTGTTGTGACCCATCTGGCCCGCGGGCCGGCAGTTTGACACCTCTGCTATAGGCCAAGGCTTCTATAAGAACTTCAAAGTAGATTACAAACACCCCACCCCCATCTTTTACATCTGCCCAATTCCAGAATTGTTGCCAATAGTCTCAAAATCAGGCCACAGCTTCCAGAGTGAGGTCCTTGTAGATCTACCTCTGAACGTCCAGTAATAAAGTCACATGGGTGGAGATGGTCTTACCATTATTTCTGTTAATATTTAATGCAGTAAATTGGCCTGTGATCTTGTTAACCTACATAGAGCTATAATGAATAACTCTCCCACCCTGAGCTAACTTAAATAACCATGGGGGCCTGTCATATTTTGCCTGAGTAGAAATAGTAAAGTTACAGAATTCTGTAAAAATCCAGAGATTTACATAGTGTTATGGTTTTGTGATACCTCAAGGTGTTTTTAATTAATGAATATTTTTGTGTCATATCTTTATTCTTGGACATCAGTTCTGAGAACGTTTTTCTTTGGAGTGAATTTCCTTCTTTCTGTAGTGTTAGACTTATTGAGATGCCTAGGTTCATCTGCCAGAGAGAATACATTTTTACCTTGGTGATATTCAAAGAAGGACAATTAATCCCCCCACTTCTGACTTCTTTCTTTTAGGGCACATTGGTAGTTGCGTAGGAAAATGTATTAGGTTGTGAGGGTAAAAGGGTTGTAGGTAATTTGGGCAGGTGAGCAAGGAAGCTAAAGATCAATACTCTGATATAGATAAAGAAAGTTGCAATGTTTTTTTTAGAGAAGTTACCCAGACTCTACCTGGTGGATCTAGGAGCGTTAGATTATTGAATTGCAGGGTGTAGGTTTCATAGATTCCTGCTCGCACTGTTAGCCCTGGCCAGCAAAGAAGCTGAAGCCAGACCTCATCACATTATTTTTAGTTTGTCCTATGACAACCATCTGGCTTGTATTATAACTACCTTTCTTGTATTAACAGAATCTCAATAGCAGAGCATAGGGCTACAAACAGTAAGAAATGCATTAAGAAAGTCATGACCAATTCTGATAAATAATGAGTGTATTTATCATTAAAACAATCCACAAGTGGCATATCCTCCCATAATGTGAACCATAAGTCATGGTGAACTTTTTTAATCTATTTGCATAAAGGTGTTGGTTTAGGTTTTTTCTGGTTTTATGAGGCGTCAGGATCTGGTTCTCGTGTGCCAGTTTCATAGGCTGTGAAGTTTGTCAGTTTCACAGACTATGTACAGCTGCATAATGTGCTTAGTAATACCTGATTCTCAAGGGGGAACTAGTAGTTCAACATTTTGTGTGTGGGCAGAGATTGCATCAGTTAAACACCCTGGCTTTGATGGGATTGTAGTCAAGGTTGACTCAGCCTTCCATCCTTCCGAGGTAGGTAAAATGAGGACCCAGATTGTTGGGGGCAATAAGCTAACTTTGTAATAATGCCGCTTGGGTGTGTGTGTGTGAAAGCCCTAATAAGCAGGCATATACATAGAATGAAGGCTACTGCTAAGCTTGTAAGCCGCCCTGAGTCTTCGGAGAAGGGCGGGATATAAATGGAATTAAAATAAAAAAATAAAAAAAAGATGTTCTGAAGTCGTATGATCAAACTAGAGCCCCTGTTAGATTTCTTTTTGCCACTCCAATGTTATATGCAAAAAGGTCAAGCATATTTTCTAAGTTGGCTTACAAAACAATTGGTGGGAATAATCCTTTTTCTTTCAGGACTAGCCTATTTAACATCGCTTGCTGGCATCCTAATATCTGTGTCTTGAGCCTTCATAGTGATGGGATTGGTTTGGGTACCTGACATGTCGGAAAACCCTCATGGATCCTCTCTCTCTTTGCCTATGGATAATGTGTCTCACATACAGACAAGTAAAATGCTGCCCTGGGCCTCTCTGCTTGGATCATCTAATTTGAGGGTTTTTAAAAGGCAGATAAAATTTGGGAATCATTGAGTTATAATCCTCTTCCTATATATGCTGTGGCTCAGATTTTATATCTGAACAGACTTTGCTAATAGTTTCTACTAATGGCTTAACAAGAAGGCAACCATTGTACTTAGTTGGGGTTGACTACTTAAACTATATTTTTAAATCTTCATGGGGTTTTTTCCCCAGCCTAGGATGGGATATGGCCATTTAATTGCAATATTTTAATGGTTGGAAGTAGCCCAGCCATCTTCAATCTGATCCTTTTCAGATGTTTTTGACAACAAAAGCCTGCATTCATTGCTTAACCACAACATTTGTGTGTTGGAGTTGAACACATCTGGAAGGCCCAGATAGGAAAAACTGGACTGAGTAAACATGGATCTCAGGTCTGCTGGTGCTTCCTCCATAGTTACTCAAAGGCCAGATAAAAATGATTGAGTGCCATGAATTAATTTTGTCAATGGAAGTATTCAGCTCGATTAACTTCATTATGGCAGGATGTTTTGAGAGGGTTTTGTTTTTTTTAACATATCCAACCTGTTAAATATGCAGCAAACATTGGTGGCTGTGATCCTAAATTGTCTGGATGGTGGTGGGGTTTTGCAAGAATTGTATATCTGCAGGGTTTTTTTTTTTAAAAAAAGTCTTTCTTTACTTTCTTGACAATTGCTTTTCTCTTTTTTTCTCCTCCTTGTCTGTCCTTCCTTTGCATCTATTCTTCCTTCTCTTTTTCCCCCCTTTCTTTCTAGGGGGGGAAATCTTCCCTTTTTCTTATTAAACCTATCCTATAGCAAAGCAATCACTGAAGCGCCGAGAATTTCTGTCTGAATGATTCTTACTACATCTGCGTCCTTCTGTGTTCTGCATCTCATAGGAAAAAGTAAGAGAGTGAAGAAAAACTCCTCCTCCTGCTTCCATGGTAACGTCCCACCTCTTACTTTTCAGTACAAAGCAAATTGCCCACAAGCCCCTTGCACTTTTCACCACTGACTTTGGAAACATCTGAAATGTGTTACGTGGCAATCCAGCCTGGAATGAGGGTAGGGAAATGTGAGAATTTGTAAGAAGGCAGGGGTTGGCTGATTCTTTGAGCAAGGTGGGGAGAGGGATGTCAGTCGCCATTTTCTTGAACTGGAATGTATTTTCACCCATCTTTGCGAGGTATATATCACGTCTCTGTAGTTCCTCTGCATCCTACTTGGGGCAAATCTGTGTTTTGGACCTGATTTTGGCTCTGTGAACAGCAAATGCATCATGAAATGCTTCAGCTTTTTTTCTATGGAGCTCTTTCTCAAGATTTCCAAAAAGCCCTAGCATGTTTGCCTAGAATCCTTTTGCATTACCTTTGCAAGGTTTTTATCTGGGCAGAGCAGGGGCTGAACGTCATCACAAATGGAGAGGTAGGGAGTGCCCTTTATACAGGCTGACGCACCTCTGTGCCGTGCACGGTCATGCAATCTTTAGTAAAGCCCAGGCTGGCTTATGGAATAGTTGCTCCCTACCTCTTGGTCCATTCATTAAAACAGGAGCATCCAACCTCAGTAACTTTTAAGGCTTGGTGGACTTCAGCTCCTTGTTGGCTGGGAAATTCTAGGAGCTGAAGTCCCCCAAGTTTTCAAGTTGCCAAGATTGGACACCCCTGTATTAGTTGCACCACTATGGAAATAGCACAGCTACTTTCCTTGGTCTCACTGGTATAGCAAATCTGCATCTGTTAACACTTCCTAATCCAATAACACTTGAAAGAAACATGAATTCCACTGCAGGACCAAGCAGTGTGGGAAGCTTCTAACTTAAGAGTTCAAGCAAGAGAACAGCCTCAACCCAAAGGCTGATCTGAGTCTCTAAGCTCATAGCGCCAATTTGGGCTGTTTGTTGCTTTGAGGTAAGATTTGTGCCAGATTGTTAATGAATGCCAGCTGTTTGACTTGTTGCAACTTAGGAGAGCTTTGTGTGGGATTGGCTCACTTCATGGAGGCAACGGGGCTTGTTTCTGCAGACCTGACAGAAACCTACAGCTGCTGCTTCAGGCAGAAATCCAGCTGGCTTGTCAAACTGGTCGGTAATTAGTTTGCAGATCTCTTCTTTGACAAACACCATATGGAAAGAATGAAGGGTGTCCTTAAGTTGTGTCAGGACAATAGTTCTTGTCAATCTTGTGCTTTCCATCTGACCATAACTTGAATTATAGAACTGAAAAACATCAAGTGTGGTGGACTATTGGAACAGCTTTTCTACAGAACTGGGGCAGATTGAGAATAATCTGAGGTTCCTGAAGTCAATAATAATGTGAAAGGAAGGAAAAAGACAACATCAACCTTTAAATATATATTCACATGCAAGTCTCACAGTTTAGTGGAGTTACATCTATGGAAATGTCATTGCAGCCCAAGAATATGAAAAAAAGATGGAAGATTCCTATTCTCTGAGAGAAGGAAGCATTGAATTTATTTCATTATGGATTATTTACTTAGATTATTTACTTACTTATATGAAGTACATCCTTTCGTCAAGCAAACTTACACGTATATTTGTCCCCCGGGATCAAATTCCAAATGCTTGCTGCTATGTTTATATCTTGCCACTCTGTTCGTTATTTTAAGAATTTTATAGAGTGATTGCTATGTATCCTATATGAGGATACAAATGCCAAAGAGAGAAAGCTGGGGGGGAGGGGGGGAAGCATCCTTTCCTTAATGTCCCAAATTTATCTGGGATAAGGAATGATGTTTGGATCACAATTTTATAAGACAAAATGGAAAATGTGGTGGATATTGGAACAATTGGTGTAATTGTTGAATAGAACATTCTGGAGAGGGGAAAGAATTCATCTCCCAGCGTGCGCTGGGGGTCCCCCTCCATATACAGAATTGCAAACTATTTTTTCTCTCCCCCATCCCCCTTCCTGGGTCTTTGAAAGCTCTAAACAGATGGCTTTTACTACACGGTTAATGGACTATTTTGCAAATGGATTGTGTAATGGATACTGCTGGACAGCAGTTGTCCAAAATGCAACAGGAAGGCCTTCCTTTTTGAAACTACATGCCCCAGAGCTGCTATTTTCCTGTCACCCCTGTCACGTTCTGATTTTAGTTTGCCAGTTCCTGCTATGCTGGGGCCTCTGCATGTTGCTTCCAAATGAATGGTTTTCTTCCTGGGTTCCAAGTTACTCTACGTTCCTTGACTGATAGCCAAGTGAGACATGAAGTAGTAGACTAGGATGTAGGAGTCTACCAGGCTTCTAAATTAGAAGAGGGGAGGCAATTTGGAAGGAAGACAAGAGAGCAAAGAGATAGAAACCTTCCCCTCTATTTACCACTTCTTACCCCTTCTCTCAGAGTGGGTTAGGACTCTGAGCTTGTCGATCAGAAGGTCGGTAGTTTGGCGGGTTGAATCCCATAGCAGAGTGAGCGCCTGTTACTCGTCCCAGCTTCTACCAACCTAGCAGTCCGAAACCACGTAAAAATGCAAGTAGAAAAATAGGGACCACTCTGGTGGGAAGGTAACAGCGTTCCGTGCGCCTTTGGCATCTAGTCATGGCAGCCACATGACCACGGAGACGTCCTCGGACAAGCGCTGGCTCTTCGGCTTTGAAACGGAGATGAGCACCGGCCCCTAGAGTCGGAAACGACTAGCACGCATGTGCGGGGGAACCTTTACCTTTAATTTTTGAGAATAAGTGAAAAGATGGGATTGGAGGGACAATCTAGGTGGTTCCCCCCCCCCCAGATCAGGTAATGGTCTGGCAGCCTCTACCTTCTTGCCTTCTTTGAGTTGAATCGGTGCTTTTTGCTGAAATGAGTAGGCTAGCACCATAATTTCCAAAGTGGTTTCATGAGCTCCTTAAGGTACCAGATCTTCCTCAATGACAAAACCAACAATATTATATGGATTTTTTGAGCTTGCCTGCCACTAGTGACCTCATACAAATACAGCCTCAAGAAAAAGTCAGATGCATTTTGGGGAACTTATGGGATAGTCTTCTTTGTGCACTGATGCTGTATACCTGAAACTTTTGCAATGCAAAAATGTTCCACAGTTATTCAGGGCCTATGGGTTTTATGGCAAATAAGTAAGGAAATAATTCCTTGAAGATAAGGTGTTCATACTAGTCCCATGGTTAAGGGAGGAACCAGAAGACCTCCAAGGTCCCTTCCAATCCTGTGATTCTATGGTTTTAAATTTGTCTCAAAGAGCTGGTACATCTGTTTCCTTTCTAAAAGTATATTCTGGGCTCAAATAGACGCAGTACACGTTCTCTTGCTTCAACTGAGCCAAAATACAAATGCATTTGATCTTGCAACACAAAGCAAGCATGCGCTTTTACAAAAGGGATGCATACTGGTTTTTTGCCTTGCATCAAATAGAAAATGATATAAATACAAATTTTGGAACAGATATTGGAATAGTTGAACTCTTCTAAGGAGAAGGCCAGAACAGGACCCTTAAAGCAGGGCTTTTCAACCTTTTCGCCCACTGTACCACTTTTTAGGATATGGCCACATCCGTGTACAACCAATCGCCTAGCAAGGTGTCAAAGGCTTGATGACCCAAAAAAAAAAGGAAAAAAGTGATGAAGTACAGGTAGTCCTCGATTTACAACAGTTTGGTTAGTGACTGTTCGAAGTTACAATGGCACTGAAAAAAGTGCCCCCCCCAAGCCACAGCCGAGCAAGACACCTGCCTGCCTGCCTGGTGGCGCTCTTCCTCCTGTCTGAGATTTTCACTGTTGTGAGCATTTCTGTTGAGGATTGGCAGTGGGGGTGGGGTGGGGGGGTGGGTGTTCGGTTTTTATTCCCCCCCATCTGCTGGGTGGTTGCAGCAGGTTTTGGTCACTTCACATGACCCTGGGACACTGTGACCATCATAAATATGAATCAGTTGC
Source organism: Vipera ursinii (assembly GCF_947247035.1). Classification (NCBI taxonomy): domain Eukaryota; kingdom Metazoa; phylum Chordata; class Lepidosauria; order Squamata; family Viperidae; genus Vipera; species Vipera ursinii. Next base: position 195,251,976 of record NC_139513.1, read on the forward strand.
CAAACATCTGAATGTAAATCACAAGACCCTGGAGATGCTGCAACATTCCAGCTGATCGGCGCTTCTTCTGGGCTCAGAAGTGAGCTCCAGCTGGAGCCTGGCGCCTTATCCTGGCGCTTCCGCTGAGCCCTGACAGCCCTGCAGCTCCAGCCCTCTCTCGCTCAGGCTTGTGCGGTGCTGCCACCGGTTTGGCTCATTCCCCTCCCCTGCTCCCACTTTTCTAGAATGGTCGCATACCACCTGCCAGGTGCCAATGTACCACAGGTGGTACCCGTACCACTGGTTGAAAAGCCCTGCCTTAAAGTCATCCATCACCATTTCTCTATCTCTATTTCCAATGACATTTTTGCACTAGCTAGTTCTGATTTCCTGATTTGCTTCCTGTGCTTCTTGTGGGTGAAAGGAAAAGATATGAGAGCTATTTGCTCTAGGTATGAGCACATACTGGTAAATGGGAAGCAGTTTCGTGACCTTTTAATGAATATATTTCATGCTATTTTTTTTAAAGTTAAAACTATGACGCAATATACACTGTAAAAATCCTACAAATCTACCCTATTTGCCAATTTAAGTATTAAATCACCTATTATTCGATTAAATTGCTCAAATGACATTCTCCAATTTCCACTGCTTTGCAGAATAAAATTTTATGCATCACGTTACAGTTTGGGGTGGAGTATCAAATACCTTTGCAATATTTTTTCTGGATTGGCAAGAATTTAATCTTGTGGGTGTTGTTATCCCATATCAATTTTCCAGTTATTCTTCATTGGAGGTATAATATGTCCTAATTTCCTCTCCTGATTGTTCAGAACCAAATTACAAAATAAAGTGCTTTATTGTTTTGCTCACACTGGTTTAATACATCATTGTTAATCAAACTTTTTGTACGAGTCCTTCAGCCAATAGTTCATTTCACAAATACCTGTGTTTCCTGAAGGGAAATGAAATTACGTGTCAACCTAGATGGATTGCTGCTTTCACATCCTCCAGTGTAGTAATTGGATAAGATTGTTGTCAGTCTGGAAGACATAGAAAGTTATCCCCATTAAATGTAGAACTGGTTGTTTTTATGTAAATCAACTGTGGATTCTGCTGCAGGCTTTGGAACGCTGCTGAAAATGGAAGAATAACACATCCCCGGAGCAGCTGTCTAAGCAGCTAATTAAATGAAAGGGAAGCTTTCTAGCTAAGAAAGTAAGGCGTTTTCTATCTGTACTCCTGCGACTTCTAGGCATTTAACAATTCTATCAATGTCTTCACTCTTCAAGCTGCTCAAGCCTTTTTCTTGAGAAGCACTTAATATCACCACTGTGTTGGTTGCGCTTGAATAGATGAGATAAAAATTCAGAGTTTAAGTCCTCATAATCAAACATGGAAGGCAGAGAAAGTGAATGCTTACCATAGTTGAATGGATGTTTTGTCATAAATGTGAGTGTCAAGCAGAAGAAGTTATTTGAGAGATTTTTGGATCATGATCTTTGTCTAAAGGTAGTTTGGTTTGTGGTTCCTTCCTGCATTATTTTTTTTGCCTTTGTGTATTCCCTTGAGAGGAAGTTGAAGCTAACATGATTAATTTAAAGAGGAGATTGGCCATTCAAGAAAACATGCCAGGAAATTCTCTTGGCAAACTTGGCTGGTTGTATTTACATTTTCCTAAAAAGGAAATGTTGAGACAGAGCCAGGAGTGAGAAGCGAGAAGAAACTATAATGGGGACTTTGAGATATACAAAGGGGTTCGTGTATATTAGCTTGGATCTGATTGTCAGCTAAGACTGAAATGGTGGCTTCTGTTGAATAGTTTTGTGGTTGACAAGATTTGACCTGAGACCATCTCAGCAAATCCTTATAGTTGCTTGGTTAAACTGTGAGAAAGCCAGTTGGCCAGGAGGTTGTCTACTCCAGGTCAGATTCTTTTAGACATGACCTCCTCCACTGACACCTTTTTGGAAAAGTTGATGCCACTGGTGCCAGAACCTGGCAGTTTACCTTGTTCTGCCAAACTACTTTGTTTTATGTATATATGTATATAGGAGATGTTCACAGAGATAGCCACTGACACCACCAGGTGGCAGGGTGCCCTGTCAGGATTGGCAGGGCCGTCTTTGGCGGGAAATCAGGACAATGGGATTGGTTCCAAGTATACCTGGCTAGGTATATAAGAGGGGCAGTTGCCCCTTTGTTTACCAAGTCTGTGCTACATCAATAAAGAATGTTATGCTGAACCCTGTTGTCCTGCGTCGTCCATCTTGGCCATGCGGTCCAGAGCCCACGATCTAACACTTTGTGCCAAAGAAAATTCTTCCCTCATCTCTAGGAGGCAATTTCATTTCTGTTGATTGAACTAGAAAATGCAAGGAAAATGTGACACTTTCCAAAGAAATGCAACCAGCTTATTTTCATTTGCAACACCATTTACAGATGGTACAATAAGGAAGGGGTCTACAATTGCGCTGAATTTTGCACAGGCTGCTGCTTTCAATGATGGGAAGCTTTCATGTTGCTATATTTCTATACAAGGCTGCTACTGCTTTGGCAGCGCATCTCGAATGTATACTGACTAAATTCATCGTAAGCTACATCCCTTTGGGATGCAGCTTACAATCAGTTCTTGGATAAGAAGCAAAACATTTTCAAGGAAAAAACATCGAGAAAGTCCAGTTGCCTTTTGGAAAAGCACCTTTGGGACAACCATGACCAGGATGATTAAGAATCTCCATAGATGCAAGCTGCGCATTTAGTTAATCCTTTTTGTTTTAGCAGCTATTAGCTCACCGTTTAGGGGTGGAAGATTAAGCAGTCTCCCACTTTTCAATTTTGAATAAGATTTATCCAACAATACCTTATAAATATAAACAGGTAAGGAATTAGTTTTCCCCCACAGTTTAGCCAAATTGTAAAATAGGTAAAAGTAAATATACTCTCCTAACATATAGCTTTTCTGTTTTGTAGGCCTATTCTACTAAGGCTAAAGTAAGAGTTAAAGTAATTCTAACCTTTTTTTTTTTGGAGAAAAAACCTAAATAAAAATCCTCTCTTTCAATAGGGCATTTTCAAGCTAAAATATATTAACTAAACCTGAATGCTAGTATGAGTTGTATTTAAAAAAACATAATATGTGATTGTATCTTTGGTATTGATTAGCCCTCTGCTTGATACAAAAATGTAAACCGATAATTCTGTAAATGGATTAATCCATACACAAATCTGGCTTAAATAAAAAAAAGAATAGTCGATTTTCCAGAGAGAATGGCTAGAATTAACTGCATGTGTTTTGCTTCAGTGACTTTGGATAGGGAAATATAAGAGAAATAACTATAACCTGTCACCTGATATTACCGTATAAAAAATCTTTCTCAATCCATATTTAAAAGACCTCCATTGTATCCACCTTAAGTAATTTGTATTAGAAATAAATAATTTTCCCCCTGTGTAACTGATTTTCCAGTTCAACATTTATCCACTCTGGGATGTTATTACGCTTTGTCTTTGCTGAACCTACAGAAACAGAAATGGAAACATCTCCATTTACAAAACATACCTCTAATACAGTAATTCTGATACTTCATATTTAACGGGACCTTATGAAAGTGACACCCCAATTCTGCCCCACTCTTATTATTTTGCTTATTTACTGATACACAGTAAACAGGGAGCGCAATCATACGGTTGACTGGGTTTCTCTGAAGAGAGTTAATTGGAAGAAGAAAATGGTAATTCCATCCAATCCTTCACTTCCGTAAATAGGCAAGGGTATTTTCGTTGCTGTGTTGGGCTGTGTAACTTCCGCCAAGGTCATAAACAATTCCATTACATTTCAAGTTCAACAAATGTAGAACTGGATTGTAATTTAGAAACTCCCAAAATGTATGCTTTATTTTTAGTACCGTAATCTGTGAAAAGAACCCATGTAGAAAAAAAATTGTGCGGTTGCTAAGACACTGTCTTTGAGGGCACATTATCAGTCAATCAATCAATGAAAACAACTACAAGAACAAAACTAAGGGTAGTGTCAGATATCTCTCTTAGTTGTGTTGGAGACTAATCTGGATATTATAAAGATTATGGAATTATTATTATTTTTATCACTTTCAATATAAAGGACCCAGATTGTTGGGGGCAATTAAGCTGACTTTGTAATAATGCCGCTTGGGGGTGTGTGTGAAAGCCCTAATAAGCAGGCATATACATAGAATGAAGGCTACTGCTAAGCTTGTAAGCCGCCCTGAGTCTTCGGAGAAGGGCGGGATATAAATGGAATAAAAATAAAAATAAAATAAATAAAATAACCATCTCCAACATTTCTACTTGTCTTTAGCACTCTTTTATTCTGCTGAAGATTGCCAGATCCTATTCTGGCTCTGCTCTGCTTCTCGTCACGCCATCCAGGCGTGGCCAGATAATGGTTCTGTGGAACAAGCAGGACAATAATACCCCAAATCCTTTTTAAAAAAACAAAAACCGCATAGTTGGGTTTCTTCATTGGTTATCAAAACATAGGAGGAGGAAGAATGGAAAGAGTAAGGGTGACAAAATGGAAACAATCACAACTGATGTATAGAGACTCTTTTGTTTTGCTTCCCACTATAATAAATCTGATCTAGCTCTTCACGTGATGCCAGGCTCTTTTATTAAAGTAGATTTAAACGTTATTAAAGTATGATCTAAATAATTGTTTTATTGGGAAGCTGATTCTCCTTTCCTCCCTCTGTAAATGAGACTTGCAGGCATACTATTGTTCCTCACTGGACAACATGTGAACTGCTGTATATGTTTTGACAACATTCAGGTAGCAGAATGGGAAGAAGAGGCAGGTCTTTTCACAAGACTGTGCACAATCTTAACAGGAAAATGAGCAGCGTCCCCCAACTTGGTGAACTGCAGTCCGGAGGGCCATCTCAGCAGCAGCAAGCAGCAGCCCCAATGCACTGAGAAAACTCCAGGTTTGGGAAGGCTGATGCAGAGCAATGTGAAATTCTGTGCTGTGTATCTGCTTTCTCTCTTCCCATGGTCTGAGAGGAAATTCAGTGAAAGGCAAAATGAGCCCATTTCTTTAATGTAAACTTTGCGGTTGGTCTTAAAACATAAGCCAAACTGGACAGAAAACTGGCAAATAGTAGGCTTATGTGAGTATATGGTATTATGAAGGCCCTGGGTTGTAATAAATAGGAAGTACTATCCTAGTTTTTTGAAGGCTCTTAACAATTCTTCCTTTTCTTACATTAGGATGGAGAAGAAACATTTAACCGTGCAAAGCTTCTGAATGTAGGCTTCACAGAAGCTTTGAAAGAATATGATTATGACTGCTTTGTATTTAGTGATGTTGACCTAATCCCGATGGATGACAGGAATATCTACAAGTGTTACGACCAACCCAGGCACCTCTCTGTATCTATGGATAAATTTGGATTTCGGTAAGAAGTTGGTTGTTTACATTTAGCACAAAACATATACCCGTATGAGTGGATTGTTGGGAGTTGGTGGCAAATAAACTTAATCAATAATCTCTAGTCAAGGGGATCCGGAGGCAAGAATATGACCATATCCACACTTGCATTATACTATTGGAAGGAGGGCAGTTTTCCTGTAGCATGTTCTCTATTGGGACCCAAACCAATATTTAGGTGGACCTTGAAAGTGATTCTTTTTAAGACATAGCTTGTGTCAGTGGTGTGTACCTTCACAAATAAATGTGGCATCTGTTCTAATGATACTCAATTATTCTTACTTTTTTTAACTGCCCAGTCTAGCTTCCAACCTTATATTCCCATCTAAATGTTGACCGGTCCCTACCTTGCCTTCTGAGCTTGCCCTCCCAGCTCAGACAAGGTGACCTAGATGCTGTTGACAGCTCAGTTAAGGTTAAGCAATTGTGTGTGTGTGTGTGTGTGTGTATACACATACACAAATACATTTACATGTGTGTACAAAATTTATACACAGACACACGTGTAATATGTATATGCATACATGTAGCATAATATATAAATTTAATGAAGATTTTTTTACAAAATTAAAACTACAGAAAAATTAAAATATATATAGAAAAGTGAAAAAGATATATAAATATAGGAAAGAAAAGCAGAAAAAAGTGAACAACAATAAACTGTAGTTCCAGAAGAAAGAAAGAATAAATATTTAAAGAAGCAATTTATGATCTTTGCAGCAGTTATAAACATAGCCAATACTGTTTCCAGACTCTCAAATTACACAATAGAATTATTCTTCCTATATAAACCTATAAACATGAACCATGGATTTAATTTTTATCCATTTTCATCAAAACATCCATGAAAGGTTTGAAGTCTTTTATAAAAGTAGCCATGGCTCCTTCCAGCTTGAAAAATGGTTTTAATGAAGTCTGAACTCAAATTTCAGAAAACACAGACTTATACATTGGCACAGACAAGTCTACAGGAGAGTGAGGCTACATGTTACTTTTTCTGATCAATTCTATCTAGAATTGTGATCAGAGATATAATCCAAGCTTCTCTCCAGTCACATGATTTTAAATGAACAATTTATCTTTGTCTCTTCCAGCTTACCTTACAATCAATATTTTGGAGGTGTGTCTGCTTTAAGTAAGAAGCAATTCGAAAAAATCAATGGGTTTCCCAATAATTATTGGGGCTGGGGTGGTGAAGATGATGACATCTATAACAGGTAAGATCCCTCATCTTTATAGTTAATATTAAATTTGAGGCTGGGTATGTTGTTTAGTTTTGGGGGTTGTGCCCGGCACGATAGTTTCCCTCTGTGCCACTTGTTGATTTATGGTTTATTCCTATGTTGCTCTAGTGCAGGGGTCTCCAACCCCTGGTCCGTGGACCACTACAGGGCCACGGCATGCCAGCAACCAGTCTGCACAAACAAGCCCCATCCGCTGGATGCAGGCAGCACACAAAACCACGCATCCTGCGGTCCGCAGAAAAACCTCTCTCCACGGAACTGGTCCCTGGTGCCCAAAAGGTTCGGGACCTCTGCTATAGTGCAGTGAACCTATGTAGCCTTATGGGTACAAGAATGCAAATCAAGAACTGGTCTTTAAGAAATATTTGCATATTAAGAGTTTATCTTGACAAACGTGCCTATGGTGGTCTAAGGAATTTCAAGGTCTTCAAACCATCTTTGACTTAGAGTAACAATCATCCACAGCTCAAGTTTGGACAAATGAGCGAGTATCTATTTAGATTATCATCACTGGAGGCTCCTAATTTGCCTGAACACTAAAATTCAGAGTGCTTGTAATCCATGTACAATAAGGCTTGATTTAATTATGCCGTGCTTTTTTTTAATTAAAGAGTTTTACAAAAAAAGATTTTACAATCCATCCCCAAAACCCACCCACCCCAAACCACCCCCCTTCCCCCCCCCACTTCCCAGAGCTAAATACAGGGTTATAGTTATAATAATCATATTCTAACTAAAGATTATCCATAATATAAAATTAACCAAATTCATAATGTGCTTTAACTCCCCTTTAACATAGATACATACAAAGTACTAACACTAAAATTAATAACAATATCCCTCTAAAATCTACTCATAAGCTAAATGGAACTTTTTAGTCCCATATTTATTCTGAATATAATCTATCCATCTCCTCCAAACTGAAATATATCTTTCTTGTGAATGATCCGTCAAATAAGCAGAAATCTTAGACATTTCTGCAAGATTCGAAACAATTATGCCGTGCTTCTTTGTGTGGTGCTAATTTCTGAGCAACGATCTAGAAAGGGATCTTTGAAGAAACATTTATTTTTCAAAAACTAGCCCACTTCTCTCCTATTAAGTGCATATATTTCTCTCACCCTGACAGTGTATTGTATCATATAGGACAGACATGTTGAACACAAGGCCCGGGGGCCGGATCCGGCCCGCAAAGTGGTTTCATGTGGTCCGCGAAGCCATCCTGAAAACAGTGAGGGAACGGCCCCCGCTGCCTTGGCCCTGGCCCAGAGACCCTCCTTCTGCCAGAGACCCTCAGATCTGTCCCACTCCTGCCCAGGCCCCCATAGGCACCCTTGATGCGAATGATGTAGAGTTGGCCATGGCCACCCAGTAGGCCATACGCACTCTAGCCACACCCACCCAGTAGGCCACGCCCACCCTGGCCACACCCACCCGGCCCCCTGAGGGCAACCGCAATGCTGATGCGGCCCTCAATGAAATTGAGTTTGACACCCCTGATATAGGTGTTTTGTGAGATTACAGTAAATGGCAAGAGGTCTTCATACCTGTCCCGGTGTCAATTATTCACCTGGCTTATTCTTAGTGAAATGAACTTTTGTCTTTTAAAAGGGACTCCCTGCCTTGTGTTTCCTTTTCTTCAAGATGCAGGTGTGATACACATGAGAATTTTCTACCTTCACCCATTTCTTAAACAAATATTTGCTTCAAATTAAATGTCCACATTTATAACAGCTGGGCTATGTCCCTACACTGCAATCAAGATACAAGTTTTAATGTTCTGCTACTTAGTGACTCAGCACTTTGATTATGCTTAGAAGAACATTTTAAAATAATAAATCCTGCCGAACTCGGCTCTCAAACCAAGTTCTTTTCTCTGCCCCTCCCACCTCATCTGTGTTGTGATATTTTAGTTAGATTACTTGGTGGATTGCACTAATAATGTCGACTGGTGGCCCCCAGGGGGAGAGCGTTCTCTGTGGGCACGCCAGACCTGTGGAACCGCTTGCCGGTTGAGCTCCGGATGGCCCCCGACCTTCGCTCCTTCCGGCGGGATCTAAAAACTTATTTATTTGAGCAATCCGGCCTGGTCTGATGGGGTTGGGTTTTTAATATGGTTTTAACTATTGTATAGATCGGGCATAAATTATTTAATTGTTTTTTAACTTTTGTACTTTGCTTTTTAATATTTATTGCCCTGTACACCGCCCTGAGTCCTTCGGGAGAAGGGCGGTATAAAAATTTAATAAATAAATAAATAAATAATAATTGTTGAGACCAAGAAAGGAGTGTGAAAATGCCCTCCAAAATCAAGGCAGCTTTATTTTAAAAGAAGCAAGCAGAGGATTTCCTAGCCAATTTGTGAAATAGACCAAAATATAAACAGGCTTTTACAGTCCCATTACAATTATGTATGCTTAGAATTAAGGCTGAAGGTTTGGGGGATTTTTAAGCTTATGCTGCAGGTGTTGACTCTCATTTTCTCTTTTCTTTTTCAACTATGTGGGCACTGAGAACAGGGTATTACTTCTTTGCTAATAAGTACTTGTTTCAAAGTGTCGAAGCTGTTGGAGATGCAAGGCTTCACAGACTACATATATGTTAGTCTAGGAATCTGCAGATATTCAAGTTGTTATTATAAGCGCAGGCTAGTTTGTGACTTATAAAATGAAAATATCCATTCAGCTGATCTATGCTACAGTTATAGAATTAGCTTGGTCTTTTTATGTGTTCAGGTTACTGCTGAATTTTAGAAATGATTGTTTCACATGCATACACGCAATGTTTAAGTGACAGTACAAAGGATCTTCAAATGTTGAAAGAAGAGGTGTTTGGCAATTAAGAAAGTGTCTTTATTTGGGTTTTTGCTACCTGCCATATGGATGGAATATGGATGGGAAATGAACAGAAGTGGTCATGGATGTGGATGAAGACAAAGACATGGATGTCACCAAAAAAGCCAAGGATGTTGTGCAATAAAATCAATAAGACACCCCCCCTCACCAAAATAATGAGTCCTTTGTAAACATCCTGTGAATTTTTCAGACTGAAATCTCAAGTGAATATTCCCAACTGTAAGGAATTCAGAAAGATACTCTGAACATAAAGATATTGAGTGTCTACCCATCCTGTGGTATAATCGACACATGAATGCCCTGTATCATTCCTGCATTTTCTGTGCAGGTTTCAAGGGCTTTCCAGCTTCTATGTGACATCCATGAGTCTCAGAGTCACTGTTTTTAAGTGACTTGATACGATGTACAACTGGGGGCATTGAACTAGAGCAGGGCTTTTCAACCAGTGGTACGGGTACCACCTGTGGTACATTGGCACCTGGCAGGTGGTATGCGACCATCCTAGAAAAGTGGTAGTGGGGGAGGGGAATGAGCTGAACCGGTGGCAGCACCGCACAAGCCTGAGCGAGAGACGACTGGAACTGCAGGCCTGTCAGGGCTCAGTGGAAGCGGCAGGATCAGCACCAGGCTCCAGCTGGAGCTCGGCACTGATCCTGGTGCTTCTGAGCCCAGAAGTGCTAATCAGCTGGAATGTTGCAGCATCTGCAGGGTCTTGTGATTTACATTCAGATGCTTGGCCACTGATTCATATTTATGACGGTCACAGTGTCCCAGGGTCATATGAAGTAACCATAACCTGCTGCAACCACCCAGCAGACGGGGGGAATAAAAACCGAACACCCACCCCCCACCCCACCCCCACTGCCAATCCTCAACAGAAATGCTCACAACAGTGAAAATCTCAGACAGGAGGAAGAGCGCCACCGGGCAGGCAGGCAGGTGTCTTGCTCGGCTGTGGCTTGGGGGGCACTTTTTTCAGTGCCATTGTAACTTCGAACAGTCACTAACCGAACAGTTTTAAGTTGAGGACTACCTGTACTTCATCACTTTTTTCCTTTTTTTTGGTCATCACGTTTTTGACACCTTGCTAGGCAACTGGTTGTACTTGGATGTTGCCATATCCGAAAAGTGGTACAATGGGTGAAAAGGTTGAAAAGCCCTGAATTAGAGATCTAAATTGGAAAGGCTTAAACTTCGTGAAACTCCAGCATCTTTCTGATCACAGGTCTATTTTAAAATGGACATTCTGAATATAGGATCTGTGCTGTGTTAAGTTATATGGAAGTTCTGCTTTTCTGAATCAGCTGCATATGTGAACTTGCTACTAGTTTTCTCTGGAACAAATCTAAATGCCTTCTTTAACTCAGATTGGAACATTTTAAGAGACACTTTGGCACATTGGCTTTAGATGACACTCCAGTGGAGTTTTCTATTTTTCAGATAAATATAAGTATTCACTGTTTATTTTTATTGCTTTAAATGAAAGTTGATGTATGTGCTGTCATTACTTTGGTTTAAGATCTGGTTTCTTTTGTTGGCTTATTGCAATGAGGTTTAATGCTAATGACATAATGAACCAGCTCATTGTCTATATCTAATGTATAGCTCTGGCTTCTTTTGTTTAGGGTACAATCAAGCAAGTGCAGACTAGCCCACAAAAATGTCTAATTCCCCTTTCCATCCTTAATTGTGGTCTGAAAAAAAGCAGCTTATGACTTTCTAGAGCAGGGGTGTCAAACTGCCAGCCCATGGGCCGGATGCGTCATGGCGAAACCACGTCCACCCCATTGTTGGCCGTGGGGAAAAAAAGTTGCAATATGTTGTGACACATCACGTGACGTTGTGAGTTTGACACCCCTGTTCTAGAGTGTCTTCGTGTCTTGTTGCTTGGAGGTAGTTAATATTTGCCACAGCATGCTGGAGAGTGGCTAGCTCCATGTATATGCTAGAAGGAAATGAAAGATTTCACAAGAGTCCTGCTAAGGCAAACCAAAGGCTTATCAGTGTCAACATTTTGGGAGGCCCATCACCATAAGGACATTATTGTCCTTCTGCTCACATGTTGCAGCAGCTGATATTTGGAGACAACTTTTCTCTTACTCTGGTAGCAATATGCAACATCAGTGATTAAAAGCTATTAATGGACTAATTTGCTTTCAAACCATCTAGGTTGGTAGCACTTTGAATAGCAGATTCCTTAGTTCAACTGTGCACAGCATCTGCATTAAATCTTCCACCTTTCAGCTTCAGTGGATCATCCTGGATGTGGCCTTAATAGCAAAGCCTTTTCTTGATTATTTTCTCCGCCTCTTGCATAACTTCATACACTGTTTGACTAGACAGATTGTCAAGTATTTACAGACCATGAACATCTGCATTCTCCTCTCTAATGGAGTTAATTTTGGAGAGTTCAGTGGGGTTGTGTGGCAGCCACAAACTGAACCGGAGTAGCCTGCTTCCAGAGAGAACTTGGGAGCATTGCGATGTCCCTTTTCTTGCTGTTTTAGAAAGCAGGTGATCCAGGGACAGAACTCAATGCTCCACACTACTTAAGGGTCACTGCTCTCCTTGTCTTCTAGCACTGCTCTCTTGATTTATACCAAGTGAGAGGCTGTCTGCCTGCTGTTGGGTCAAGACTTTGGCAGCAAAGCAAATCATGTTTCTGCTCAGTCTCTTTGAATACTCGGTTGCCTTGGCACACACTACTAGGTGCACATTGTGTTTGGGATGAGCAGGAAGTGTTTTATGTCAAGTTTGGCAAAACGGAAGGAAAATATGCTTAGCATTTAGTGGTCACCAGGCTTTTTAGATGGTATTCTTAGAATACCATTAAGAGACTGAGAAATACCAGACTGTGCTTGATACAAGAATCCATTTCTGGACCCTGCTCTTTAATTCTGAATAAATTCTGTTCACAATTTAGAGGAAAGATATTTTTTTCCGGGAATTTCAGAAATATACTTTGCAAATTTTACTTCCCCTCCCCCCCCAAATAGAGAACTATATTATCGTGTACAAAGCAATAATGTTTAGAGCTTACAAGGTCACCAGCACTTCCTGTTTCTCATTTACACCATTACTGTGAAACATGCTTCTCAGCCCTCATATTTTTTGCTGCTAATCTGACAATGCCATTGTTTAACATTATTTTGTTCCTACTTTGTCAGGTGCACATTTATTTATTTATGTAAGCATTTTTGTTTGCAGCCTTTCCAACAGTAGCAAGGAGGTCAGGCTTAAAGAGGCTGGGAGTTGAGGCACAGCCCTTCTCTGGCAGGCTTTAGAACTTCAGAGGGGATCCACATGATCTGCCCCTGATTCTCCATCTTTTGACCATCTAAGCAGATCATTTCTATATCCTTAAGGGTGGCACCTGGCCCATGAACAGACAATGGGTTAAAATAGAACTGTTTTAGACAATGTTTCAATTAATTACTGCAGCCTTAAACCGTATTAATTAATGGGGGAGAAGTTCCTAGATATTGATGTACCTGTTGTAGTTATATTTTTTATGTTGTAGAATAAAATACAAAGCATGGGTTGAGTTAATGACTAACTTTGGTTAAAGAGATGAGACATGCATATTTCTGAGGTAAGGTTTATGGCATTTCATATATGGACTAGCATACTATGTTAACATTTCACCTAGATTAGTGAAACACAATAAAATATAAATGTTAAAAAGATCTACGTTCAAATGCCAATGTCTAGGTCATCTAACCATTGAAGTACAGCATCGCTTATATTAAAAAATAAAATAAAATCAGATACTGGACTGGTCTATGCCCTCAGCTGACAGCCGGCCATGATATGATCTACAGCTTGATGTGGGACCCCACAGTCACACTGAGGGGAGAATATTATGCCCCATTTATACAGAGAGTCCCGGCAGATGCTGTGTGAGGTAACGAATCCTAGTCAGCATTGTCCGTTGCTGACGTGGTAGTTCAAAGCCGGGCACCTTTTTCTGTGGCGGTCATTTATATGTCTTCCTGTGTCTGGGCGTTCAGCAACCCATTTGACTTTCCATTGGGAATCGATATTAAAGTTGTTGGGCAGATGTTGTGCAAGTGCCAATGGAGGTTTCCTGGATTTGAATCTCCCAGCTGATAAATGAGGAAGGTTGACATGCACTGGTAGGGGTGAGTTGTTCATAATTTTTCTGTATTCTCTCACTTCATAAAGCTGGTGGTGCTCTATGCCTCAGAACAGGAAGCCAGCAAGTAGGAGTGGTTTTAATACATCCGCTTATCTTCCTCATGGTGTCGTTGAGTCTAGCGTCTAACTTAACTAGAATGGCAGCTGTTAAGCCAAACGGGCACAGTATTCTGCTGAGGGGTAGACCTAGTGCCTGAGGACCTGAGGGTGGCAGCTCCAGCACCCCATTTAGTTCCATATAATTTCTGAAGTGTATTGTTATAAGTAACAGCAACGAAATGAGATCAGGTTTTTAGTGGCTTATGGAAATCACTAAACTATGCTCCTTAAAAGAGGAAAAGAGAATGTGTGTTTACCTAACAGAAACCTGACCTTTTATTTGTCTTTGCAGATTGGTTTTTAAAGGCATGGGAATTTCTCGCCCAGATGCTACAATTGGAAAATGTCGAATGATTCGCCACATGAGAGACACTAAAAATGAACCCAATCCACAGAGGTAGGTTCTTCATGCTGCTTCTGCCCACACTTAGCAAAATTTTGTTTGTTGTGTTTATATCCTGCCTTTTATTCAGGAATTCAACATACATAGTTGTCCTTCCTCCCATTATCTCCAACAACTTTTTGAAGTAATCTGGACTGGTTCAGAGTCATAGAGAGACCTCTGTGGTTGGGAATAGTCTAGAATTTGGGTCTTCTCAGCACAAGTCCAGCAGCATACTCACATAATCAACAGCATAATCATTTTCAGTTGAACTCTAATTTCTAATAATCAACAAAAGGAAAAACATGTTTCCATAATTGGACTGCTCCTTATAATAGGGGTCCCCAACCCCTGGTCCATGGACTGGTACCTGGCTGCGCCATGCCAGCAACCAGGCTGCACAAACAAACAAAGCCCTATCTGTGGGATGCAGTCAGCACACAAAACTACACACTTTCTCCACGGAACTGGTCCCTGGTGCCCAAAAGGTTGAGGACCTCAGTTTAGTTTGGTGGTTAAACCATCAGGCTAGGATGTCCCGCCTTAGCCATGAAAGCCGGCTGAGTGACTTTAAGCCAGTCACTGTCTCTCAGACCAACCCACTTCCCAGGATGGTTGTTGTGGGGAACAACATAGGAGGAGGAAGCTATATGGGATATGTTCACTTCCTTGAATTATTTGTAAAAATAATAAAAGGCAGGATACAAATAAAATAAATAAAAATATAGCAATAGTACTTAGACTTATATACAACTCCAAAGCAGTTTACAGCACTCTCTGGGCAGTTTTCAATGTCAGCATATTACCCCCGCCAATAATCTGGATCCTCGTTTTACTGACCTCAGAAGGATGGAAAGCTGAGTCAACCTTGAGCCTATCAGGATTGAACTCCTGGCAGTGAGCAGAGTTAGATTGCAATATTGCATTCTAACCACTGTGCCACCACCAAGCGTATGCTATAAATCAGTAATTCTGTTCTATAAGCAGTCTTTCTGCCACTAAATTTTTAACCTTTGAATATAGAACTTTGAATATTCTTCTTCTGAGAAACAGTTAGCAAAAATATATATGCAAGAGAGAAGTAAAATACAAAATATATTTTTTTGCAAATCAGTTAATCATTTGCAGAAGGCCAGTGGCAATACTAATCCCATTTATAATTACCAACTGTAAGTCTATTTTATTTTTACAGGTTTAACAAAATTGCTCATACAAAAGAAACAATGAAATCTGATGGGCTAAACTCTCTGACTTACTCTGTAGTAAAAACTGATAAATTTCAATTATATACAAAAATCACAGTGGATATTGGATCACCAAAAAGCTAGTGTGGCAGAAATGCAAGAGAAGACTTGGAATACCCAACCAGCGACAATTCAACTTTTCAGCATTTTATAAATGATTTTATGCAATCAACTTGAAAGAAGGACACCTGTTTTGTCATCCTGAGACCTTGCAATTGGCAGGACAAATGAGAATTTTAACCCCAAATTTTGCTGTATAAATCGTTTTGTTTTTTTTTTTCATTTTTTAAAAAAACTTTATAAAGAATAAATAGAAGTTGTAAATATGTGAATTTTCAGGGAATGGCGGAGACTTAGGTGCTCAATCCCCTTGGAAGTTCTCCCACGCAAGCATCACAAAAAAGAATGGAAGTTGTACTGAAGCTTTTTTTTTCCTTTCCCAAAACACTCTTTTATGTCAGGAAGCTAAAACCTAAGAAGGATTCCTAGTGGATAGAGGCCTATGTATTTGACAGCCATTCTCTCCACTTTCAAATAACGAGGGTCACAATTTTGAAACGTTACTGTTTGCAAATTGTGAGATATTCTGCAGTAGTAAGTCATTTCCCTTTCTTCCTGCTCCTTTCCCAATTTAATTTAAAAATTAGATCACTGTATGAAAATTCACTGCTGTGGGTACAGGTGGAAGGATTGGAAAAATGCTGCTAGAGTGGTTTGAGTTTACATACTTTGATTTATCTTCCCAAATCTTGTCAGAATTGTTTCTTCTTGTCTGTAAAACTTCTGTGGGTGGGAAAAGAACTACAAACCTCAAAGACCTTTGCATTCTGTTCTGCCAGCATGGAGATTTAAATAATGCAAGCCTCTTTGCCCAAAAGCATATCTGCAAGCCAAAATCTTGAAACCACGGTGCTTGCTTTAATCTAACAGGACAATCAGCCAAGTTCTTATACTGGGCTCAACTGCACCATGGGGCAAAAGTATGAGTGAAACGGTTTGATCCTATCTGTTTTCATGCAAAAACCAATCAAGTTAGGGTTGCTAATTGAAGCGTCCTACTTTTTGCTGGATCTAGTTGGGTAGTTGTGGAGAAGTCAGGTTAAAATATCCACTATAACCCAGGTCATGCAGCGTTCCTTCCCTAATGTATAGAAAGGAGAAAGCTTGCAGGGCTAACCCATTGTGGTGTGAGCTGTGAATATCAACATCAGAGGCACAAGGGATGCTGATAGGCAGAAGGCACAGTTCATGGGTTGGCCCACTGAGGCAGAACATTGATAGGCCAGCAATACATAAACCTTAGCTTCCTTAGGTGCTGTTGCAATTTGAAAATGAGCCCACATCTAGAAGTATTTCAATAGGACAAAGCCTGTGTGTTAGTGCTGAAACAGATGGCCTGCGTAACATCTGTTTTGGAATGAAGCTGATCATTGTATTTATTTGTGTGAGAAACATCTCCGTTTCTGTGGAGCACGGATGGGATCCCTCCCAAGCTCAATCTGCAGGGTCGTCCTTGTCTTAAGAACAAGAACAGGGGAAAGAGAACATTTGGCAAGAGTGAGACAGCATTACTCTCCAACTGACCAGAACCTGTCTACTCTTGAGTAAGTCTGCTGGGATTTCCTCATCCAATGGAGAAGTTATGCTTCCAGATTTTCTCTAAATACAGCTGGTGGAAGGAGCCATTCAGTGTTCTAGATAAACAAAGCAAAGATTTTGCTTAGTTAAAACGTATAAAAGGGGCTCAGCCTTCCAACAAAGTTGAGAGGAAGAATATCCTAAGCCTATTGGGATCATTTATTGCCCAAGGTGGTATGTTTGTGTGTGATATTGGGATGCAAAGCCGCCTTTACTTTCTTCTTGCTCTACCTAGCAAAACTGTAGCATAGAGGTATCCCAGTGCATAATCTCTAAGATGAGAGAATAGTTCAAATGGAATTCTTCAATGAAGACCGCTCTTGATACCGCAAAACAAACATAATCCACCTAAGGACTGATATATTGCCAGATTGCCTTACACGTCAATGGAAAGTTTTGTTTTATTTTCTACAACTCTAATGCAGTCTTTTTCTTATTGGAGAGTGGCAAATACTTTGTAGTCCTGGGTTTATAAAGTGCCTTTTGGTTTTTAAAATGTTTTGTCAGGAATGTTTACTATTATAAAGGCCTAAATGTTACAAATGTCAAACAAAGGTATTTTTTTAATGTGTTTTGTATAAAACCTGAAGACTGCTGTGGGATTTTACTGCTAAAAATATTAGAGGTGAATTGGTCGAAAGCAACTGCATCATAAAATGGCATGGTAGAACCATTAAGTGGCAGGCAACATCATGTCTTAAGCAGATTTGATTTATAAAATCAGCCTTCATGAGAATGATCAGTTTGCCTTGCAAATAGGTTCATCTCTATGTCTGAAGAACCATAAGTTATGGCTTGTTGGGGTGTTGCCATTTCTCCCACTCCATTATGAACTGTTGATGAGGTCAGTGAAGCATGGCTTGAGGATCAAAGTAGAATTTGCACCCCAGAATTTAACATCCTTGAGTTTTACTTTTATGAGTTATACTTGCTTTTATGAGAGTGTTTCCAGTGATTTCCTTCTATAAAAGGAGTAACCTCCCAACGGCTTCAGCATTTTTATTATCAAGTAGATCCCAACCAGTGATTAAGGAGCTGCTCAGAAGTCACATATTTTCAGGGAGGGAGATAACTTTGAAGTTTTGCTTTCTCCTGCATTTTTTCCATTTTTTTAAAATGGAGGCAAACTAATCCATTTTAAGGAAGTATCTTGGGAGGATTACAACGTTCACATCCCTCAACAGTCAGGTAAAGGAAGGCCTACTCTCTAGTCTACTGACTATCGATAACTTTTCAACTTTTCAACTCCACTTGTCCAACTGCGTTACCAAAGGAAACCATTCCCAGTTCATTTCAGTCAATCTTTCATAAACCGGTCTGCTTCAAATGTGTGGGACATTGTAATCCAGGACAACTCAAGGACACAAAATTGTCTAAGGTGGCTTTTGCTGCTGATAACAGAGAGAACGTGCACATTGAACTCCAGCTTACTCACGACTGAGGATCAATCCATGCAATAGAGCAGAGACACTCTCCTCATTATCTTACTTGGAAGCTATGTTTCCAGGCTTCTCAAGCTTCTTAAACCCACTGGCACCCAGTTGTGTAGCAGATAAGAGATCTTGTGTATCGCTGTTAGTATTTTAGACTATGGACAAAGTTGGATGAGAGAAGCAGTTGGCTTCTTTTTTTTTTTAAATTCCATTTTTCTTCATGCCAACTGCTTCCCCTTTTGTTCCTTTTATCACATGGAGAGAAGCAGGGTTGTTTGTTTTGGCCAAAACAAACAACCCCACCATTATTGGATTGAGGGATCCCTCTGCTCTTTTGAGATGAAGCCTCTTTAAAAATTTCTAATAGAAATATTAAGCTGTTCCCAAAGTGAGGCAAATTGAGGCAGAAGGGTGCAATTCCAGAGGGAAGGCTGTTCAAACAGATGTTGGGTTTTCAGCCTGAATAATCATCTCCAATTTGGTGAACTCCAGAAACATCAGGATACAACTCCCATTGTCCTTGTCCAACCTCCTTAGTTTGCTGCCATGAAATCTGGGCTTGAGCATAACATGATAGACAAAGAGAGTGGCAGGCAAGGATTCTTCCCTACTCTTATTTCACTACTCTTGCTTGGTTTCTGAGGTGTATGTGAATGAAATTGTTATCTTTCACTGCCAACTTTAATTTTTTAGAATGTCCATATCCAAATGCTTAATTTCCCCTTACTGTATTGGGTGTGGGACCTGTATCTGGTTCTAGCATGTGCCATCCTGTTGAAGGAAGAAAACAGTCAAATCTTAGGCAAGCTGACAACAAAGAAGCAATTCCAATATCACTTGCCCAAAGCCAGTGCTTTTCAACCTCAGCAATTTTAAGATGTATGGACTTCAACTTCTAGAATTCTCCAGCCCAAACTTCTGGGAGTTGAAGTCCATGCATCTTAAAGTTGTTGACATTGAGAAACATTGGTCTAGGTAACTAAGCTCTTCAATTCTTTCAGATTCCCTCTTCTTGTAGCATTTGGGGAAAAATAAAATATTCACTATTTCTCTGAACCTGATATATTTCTAAAATTTTTCTTGGTTTCTCCAGCTATAGAAGCAGGAGGCATAATATTTAAATGCATACATTACAATAGCTTTATCTGTAGACATGTATTTGGGACTCACATCCACTTGAATGTGTTGCTAGGAAAACTAAACATATGATATGTAAGTTAAATGTGAATTTTAAGGCTAGGGTTTTCTTCTACGTTCTTTACTACACAACAGCTCCTAATAGCCTTAACAATTTCATGTATCCTGTAACTGAACACAATCTCTCTGCCAGCCTCTTTTGAAAATTTTAGAAATAAGCTTTTGTAAACATTTTAGAATTAGATTAACCATTCTTAGTCAAAATACAAGCATGAAAAGTTACACATCAAAATGGAGTCTGAAACCCTGTAATATTCAGAGAACTTGTAACTGAATACAGATGGTATTTACAGTTGTCAAGGTTAATGTGTTACATTAGAGTTTGGTCAGACAAATTTGAGATGCAGTGTAAAGTCCGCTCCAGTCACTCAGTTCTTTATGATGGCTGCATTTTCATGGCAAAAATATGGAAGTCATTTGCCACTGCTTTCTTCTTGGGACTTTATTTCAACTTTTGAATTTAAAGTGCAGGTCTGTAAGGATTTCCTTGTGCCACATTCAAGTGCTAATGAAGTACTGCAGATTTCTGTTTATGTTTTCTGAGATCAGTCAACCTTTGCCCACTTTCTGCTCTCTACTGTGAAAAAATTGCAGTATAAAACCTCCCAGAGCCCATTTACTGAGATAATATACTAGGCTGAGTTTACAAAGCACAATTTTGGTCCCACTTTTCATTTACCATTTCCCCCTATTTTCACTCGACACGTGGATGCCTTTTAAAAATCAGGCTCACCTTCCAATATGGATTCAGAAAGTAGGTTTTCTAACCTATAAATACACATTCCAGCAAGCAACTATT
Source organism: Vipera ursinii (assembly GCF_947247035.1). NCBI lineage: Eukaryota > Metazoa > Chordata > Lepidosauria > Squamata > Viperidae > Vipera > Vipera ursinii. The sequence goes on from NC_139513.1 coordinate 195,272,471, forward strand.
ATGTTATGCATCATTCAGCACAGCTTAACCACGTGCTTACATGTATGTAAGTGTGTATGACTTGGATGTGCACATGAAAATCAGGGGAAATTGCCGTAGAACCTTATTCAATAACCTGGTTATAATTTTCATCTCTTCAAGGTGTTTGAGAGAAGTGCCTTAAAATATTTTGCAGAGTGCATGGGGGGTGAAGGGATAAACAGTGTTTGCACAGTTGCTTTAGCATTACTGTGGATCATTTTCGCCTTTCCAGAAAACAGTATGAAAGACATAATTAATAAAAGTTGCTGTATAGTAACAACAATGTTTCTGCTGTTCTGCTTAATTCCTTGATGTTTCTCCTCTTATTTCTTGTGACTGCGTCACAAATAGTCAGCTAACATTTCTGTTTAATCTGTGAAGGATCAGAACATGTGGACTTTTGTTCTGTGTCTTCACTTTGCATGTTTGGCGTGTGGAGATACATGAATAGCAAATGGGAAATTAGTATTTCTTATTATCCCACTGGCAATTCTAATTCAAACAAGGCCCTCTTCTGAAACTATTTCTTAGTCTGACATTCAAGGCAGGGCAACAGAGCTTCTTCCCGCACCTCTTAGTCATCTCAGGAGTCCCAGATCCTGCAGGAAGATTCCTTCCCCTCCTTCATTCTGGACTGATTATAGGGTGTAAACTGGTGAAGCCCACTCTGTCTGTCTTCAGGCAGAGGGCGCCTGCAGCTACCAATTAAACCAAACCCAGTCTTGTGAAAAACAGGATGTGCAATTAGCTGCCCCTTTCATTTATTGCAATTAAATGGCGCAAAGCCAAAGAAAATAGTGTAAGCCATGATTATGCTTCTATTTTCAGCTACTACAATAACCTTGGTCATAAGTGATAACCAAAAGTCTCATTTCCACAGTCATTTGTATGGCTAGGTGTCACTGTGTTCCCTTTCTACATTTATTTTACCCAGACATCCTACAATCCTTTCAGAAAAGTCTGGCTGGTATATTTTCAGAGCAACTTCATAGGAACGACCACTGCCTGGATCTATGAAGAGTTCACAATTATATATTTAAATGTGTGTATCAATAGAAAAAAAATAAGGTGTGTGTGTGTGTGTGTGTACCTACCTAGTCAGCTGGCATTCTGCACCTAAAACATTTGATCTCTGAACTATGCAAACTGAGCAACAATGCATCTCTCAGGATAGTCTAGCTGTAAATGAAATGGTTTGGAGGGGAAAAAAATGGAATGTGAAATACAGAGAGGTAATCTCTCTTCCGTCACCCCCAAAGTGCCTTTTTTGCCAGTGTAGTGCCAGTGTAGTGCCTCTCCTCCTGAACACTACAGGAATGTTTCCCACTTGATTCCTGGCTGTGCTCTGGATCAGGATCTTGAAGGATCTATTGTGTTGTTTCTTTGGTACTGACGAAGTTATTATTGGAAAGACTCGAATTATGTGTTGGCAGCTTGTTCCTGAAAGAAGCAGTGAACTGTAAAATGACTCTATTTGCCTATTATTTTCATGACTTGTTGATTGTTATGAGTGTAAAGAATTGGTGTTTTCCACTGATCAAAGATTCTTCCATTCTTAATTACAGAATTGTTCCTGTGTTCGCAGGGCTGGGGAAATGATTGTTGTTCGAAATAAAATGTTTTTGAATCAACGCACTTGGTCACATTATTCTTGGAAAGGAAGAGAAGGGGTTATGTTCTGTTTTTTTCTGAAATTAACTGTCTTTAGTGTAACATGATAGAAATTCTAAGCAAAAATCTAGGGGACTCTGAACAGCAAAACTGCGTGGTTTGGAACCGACAGATTTCATTATTTTGATTTTAAATATTCAGGTTCATATTGAAAGTGTCACATGAGGGTACTGGATTCCTGTCCTGCTCTAGATTTATTTATTATTTAATGTGGGGAAGCATTCAAATATTCGCATTGTATATAACCAAACCACCCCTACCTTAAAAATGAGCTCAAGAGGGTGATATTTTGTCACCCATCCTTGAGTCATCTGTACCTTTTTTTTACCTGCAGGTTTTATTTTGTACATATTCGTGCACATGTTTGCTACATGCATTATGATATGGCTAATTAAAGTCTCCTTTCTCATTGTTACTTATGTGGTTCTAGCTTTAATTCAGATGCTGCTGAATTATAGTTTCCAGCAGTTTCAATTGGCTTGGCCAGTGCTAATGGGTTCTCGGGAGCTGAGCAAGTCTTGAAGGAAGACACATTCTCTTTCCACCCAGCTGGTTTAAAGAATAGAACTTTGAACTTGAAAGGGGCAAATGTTTATTTTTCTCTGTGTTCAGTATATGGCTAATGTATAGGTGGAGGGTTTCCCAGGGGTTTCCTTGCCTCCTGAACTGTCCGACTTTGCTGATGTGTTCAGCGAGACAGAGGCGGATCAATTACCCCCGCACAGGCCCTATGACTGCCCCATTGATTTAGTCCCTGATGCGCCTCTCCCAGTGGGGTGTTTGTACTCCATGTCGGACCCCGAGTTGGCTGCATTGCGGGACTTTCTGGAGAAGAATTTGGCTCGCGGTTTCATCCAGCCCTCATCCTCGCCAGTGTCTGCACCCGTGCTCTTCGTCAAGAAGAAGTCGGGCGAATTACGGCTTTGCTGCGATTATAGGAAACTTAACGCCATCACGGTGCGCAATCGTTACCCGCTGCCCCTCATCCCCAAACTCTTGGACCGACTCCGGGAGGCTAAGATCTTCACGAAACTGGACCTGCGTGGACTTCCGTTGGCGACGCGACGTCGAAAGACAGCCGTTTTCGGGCTGCCCGCTCCGCAGCTGTGTTTTTCCATCGTAAACAGCGCTGATCAGCTGTTTAGATGGATTTGAAGAGGAGGGGGTGAGGCCCCAGGTAGGGGTTGAGCTCTCCGGGGCCGCCTGAGCTGAGAGCTTGCGCGGCTGAAGGATGAGCCCCCCCGAAGCCTGGGTTGCTCCGAGCTGCGCAGCGCCTCTGCTCTGGGATTCTTGGAGCAGAGCCAGGCGTTAGCAACCACCCCTGCCAAAAGGAAATACTTTTGATTATCAAGATGCAGGCAGAGCGGTACAGGAGGTCAAGGTGAAGTGGACTCTTTATCTTTACTCTCTAGCTCAATGGATTTTATAGCTTTAAAGTGAAAGTGCGTAATAAGTGAAAGTGGGGGAAGATGGCGGCTAAAACTTCTAAAGCTCTTCGGAATGCGGGGTCTTCCCTGGTGCAAGAGACCTCACTGCAAGCTTTGCTTCCTCCTGCATCTCCCCCGGTATTGACGCTTAAGGATTTACAAGACGCTCTTGGAAAGCATGCACAACTGATGTCTGATATGATGGATGAAAAGTTGAAAAAGCTGGAGGAGAAATTGGAGGAGAAAATGGAGAAATTGGAGAAGAAGATGGAAGAGAAGCTGAGAGCAATGAGGGTGGACATCTTGTCTAAGGTTGAATCCATAGCTGAATGTGTGTTACAGCTGGATATAAAAGTGGAGGATCTCAGTCAAAAGAACTCTATATTAGAAGCAAGGGTATTAGAAAATGAAAATATAAGGGATAAAATGGACGAAGAATTGAGCCTTCTTCAGTATAATCAGATGCAGTATGCTATTAGAATTAGGGGTTTAAAGGAGAATGGTAAAGAAGATTTAAAGCAGCTGATTTCTGAGGCTCTGGAAGGGGTACTGGGCCAGTCAGCATCTGAAATTGAGGGAAATATGGACAAAGTTTTTCGGGTAAATTCATGGATTGCAAGACAGAGGAAGTTACCCAGAGATGTGGTGGTCTATTTTACAAAGAGAGTAATTAGAGATGAAGTCATTCAAGCTGCTTATGATACTAATTTGGTAGTGGCTGAGCAAGAAGTTTTGGTTTTAAAAGAGATCCCTCCGAAGATCCTAAGGAGAAGGAAAGATTTTGCATTTCTAGTACAGGAACTTAAGAAACGTGATATTAAGTTCAGATGGGAGATTCCAGTTGGGTTGGTGGCGACGCACGAAGGTAAAAGACATCGTTTGGTTACTGTGGATCAGGCACGTGATTTTTATAGTAATGTGTTAAAAGCAACCCCCCTATCATTTTTGGAAGCTGCAAAAGGATACGGTGTGGGAAAGTTTCAAGATGTTGCAGATAGACAGACAGAGGACAATGGTGTTGGAGGGGATCAAGCCACAGTCTCATCGGTTGCTGCAGGAGGCCAGAAGATGACGCGTGCCGCCCTAAGAAGAGCGAGACGAGAGCAAGAGCAAGACCAGCAGAAAGTTATGGAATCTTCAAAGTGTGCTTACAGTGAAGATGTGGGAGGAGAGCGGTCTAAAGAAGTTTTGGGGGTCATGACAGAGGTGCTCCAAAAGTTTTGGGGCGTTAAGATTGCTGATTAAATTTTTAGATTAGAATGTCAATGGAGTAAAATTATTATAGAGGAGAAAGAAAGTTTTTTTCTCTCTTTTTTAATATTTTACACAATTTAAGATTGATGTTATTTGCTTGCTAGAAAAGTATATTAGGGTTATGGACTTAAAGTATGTGTTGAACTAAGAGTGGGTATGTAAGCTCCTAATTAACAACAAGTTGTCTTAGAGATTGCCTAATTTTTTTTTTATATACTCTTTTTATTTGAACTTTTATTTGAACTTAAGGATGATTTGGAACTGTGAGACATTTGGCGTGATACATGCAAGAACTATTTTTGATTATAGTTTAGTTTGGTCGGAGATTATTAAGATTAACAGAGATAAACGCTTTTGGCGCGTAAATGAGAATTTGTTTGGAAATTAGAGAAAGGTGGGAGAATGCAAATAGCAGGTGAAAGGTTTTTTTCTTTTCCTTTTTTTTTAAATTAATATGAATAAGGACTGGGATTAAGAAAATTTATTTTGAGTAAAGATCTTTTTCTGTTTTCCTCTTTTTCTTTTCTACTTTATTTGTAATATTAATATTGTTTGTACTCATTTTATATGAGCTAGAGAGAGATAGAATTTATAGTTTATTGTTGATAACATAGGGGTGTTTATGTTTGTTTTTTGATTTTATGCCCTGTATTTAGCTCTGGGAAGTCGGGGGGGGGGAGGGAGTGGGGGAGAGGGATAGGGGTGGGGGAGGGGGGGATTAAAGTCAAAATGTATTGTAAAACTTTTTAAATAAAAAAAAAGAAACTGGACCTGCGTGGAGCTTACAACCTCGTCAGGGTTCGGCCGGGTGATGAGTGGAAGATGCCATGTTTCAGCATTTCATGAATGACATTTTCCGGGATTTGTTGGATCAGTTTGTCGTGATCTACTTGGATGACATCCTGATCTACTCCCCGTCGCGTGAGGTGCACCATCAGCATCTTCATCAGGTCCTGCAGCGACTCCGAGAACATCGGCTGTTTGCCAAGTTGGAGAAGTGCCAGTTCTACCGGGTGACCATCGATTTCCTGGGTCACCACATTTCTCCTGAGGGCATCGCCATGGAGCCGAGTAAGGTTGAGTCTTTGCAGAGTTGGCAACCCCCGCGTCGCGTGAAGGATGTTCAGCAATTTCTTGGGTTCGCCAACTATTACCGAACTTTCATCCCTGGGTTTGCTGCCTTGACAGCCCCCCTCACCCGGCTCCTGCAGAAGAAGACTCGGTTCCAGTGGAACGCTCCAGAACAACAGGCTTTCCAGATTTTGAAGGAAGCCTTCATGAAAGAGCCCTTCTTGAAGCATCCTGACCCGCAACGGCCGTTTGTCGTGGAGGCGGACGCCTCTGACATTGCCATTGGGGCGGTGTTACTCCAGGCAACGACGCCCAGCGGTACCCTCTTCCCTTGCGCGTACCATTCACGAAAACTGAACCCTTCGGAGTGCAATTATACAATCTGGGAGAAGGAGCTGCTGGCCATCAAAGCGGCGTTCGAGGCCTGGAGGCATCATCTGGAGGGAGCACGGCATCAAATCGAGGTCTGGACGGACCATAAGAATTTGGAAAGCCTGCAGACCGCTCGGAATTTGAACCAACGCCAGATCCGTTGGTCTCTTTTCTTTGCGACGTTTGACTTCCGGGTTCGGTACATACCTAGCGGGCACAATCAAAGAGCGGATGCTCTGTCCAGGAAGCCCGAATATTCCCGAGTGGAAGACAAGCTTCTGCCCAGGACAGTGATCCCCGTCGAGTCTTTTGCTGTGGTGCGGGAGCCGGTTGATATACGGGCTCGGATCCGGGAGGCACAGCAGCAGGAGGTGTGGGTGGCTCAGCGGAAGGAGGAGGTGGGGCCAGATTCTCCTTGGACGGTCACGGATGGACTCTTGTATTATCGTGACCGGCTCTACGTTCCAGGAGGGCCACTCAGGGGACTCATCCTCAGCCAGTGTCACGATAACCCGGCGGCGGGGCATTTTGGCCTGTTCAAGACCCTGAACCTGGTCTCCCGTACCTTCTGGTGGCCCCGAGTCCAACACGACGTCCAGTCCTATGTTACTTCCTGCATCCCATGCAGGCAGGCCAAGTCAGTGACAGGGCCCCCGCCTGGATTACTGCAGCCTTTGCCAACACCCAAAAGACCCTGGGGGGCTGTGTCCATGGACTTTCTGATGGATTTACCCCCATCCTCTGGATTTAAGACAGTGTATGTGGTGGTGGACATGCTGACCAAGATGGCGCACTTCATCCCCTGTCGCGGCTTACCGTCAGCCCGCGCCACTAGTCGTATGTTCATTCAGCAGGTGTTTCGGCTGCACGGCCTCCCTGATAGAGTCGTCTCTGATAGGGGGGGCCAGTTTACAGCCCGCTTCTGGCAGGAGTTGATGCATGCATTGGATATCAAGATTTGCCTCTCATCCGCACATCATCCTCAAACTGACGGGTGAACCGAGAAGGTCATTGGTATCCTGGAACAATATGTGTGCTGCTACGTCAATCTGCAGCAAAACAATTGGGTGGACTATCTGGCCATAGCTGAGTTTGCATTTAACAATTCGCAGCATACCTCCACACAGATGACACCGTTCTTGGCCAATGTGGGATATCACCCCCGGTTTTTCCCCCTTTCTCCCGTGGACTCACCGGAGCCGGCAGCGAACGACTTCATGGCAGAGTTACAGGCGATCCATCGATTGGTGCGACGTCAGTTAGAGAAGGCCAAGGCCGATTACAAAAGGTTTGCTGATCGGTCAAGACGGGATACGCCTCCACTATCAGTGGGAGATCGGGTCTGGTTGTCCACCAGGAACCTACCGTCAACATGGCCGGTGAGAAAGTTAGATCACCGATATTTAGGACCGTTCCCAATCTGGTCGCCTATCGCTTAACTCTGCCACGTTCCCTGCGCGTGCACCCAGTCTTTCATCGGTCTCTGTTGGTCCCCGAGCAACCGGCCTGTCCACTCCGCCGAGCGGAACCTCCCCCATCAGGACCTCGTGATGGAGGCAGCACCCCCGAGTATGAGGTCGCCAGCATCAGGGATTCCCGTTGGCTGAAAGGTCGTTTCCAGTACCTGATTGAATGGAAAGGTTACGGACCAGAGGACTTCACCTGGGAAGACGCGACCGCCGTTCATGCCCCTGCGTTGGTGACCGCTTTTCATGAACAATTTCCATCCTGACCGCATCCGGATCGGCAGACCTGGGGGAAGGGCCCTGCGGTGCGGGATAGTGTTGTGATTCAGGATCAGCCTGTGGGTTCGGCAGTTGGGTCAGACGAATCAGAGGAGGAGGGGGGTGTTGAAGACCTTGCTGAGGGGGTTGAAGATCTTGCTGATGATAGCCCTCAGGCAGGCCCCTCCCACTTGGTCACCATGGAGACCCAGCTGTGTGAGCCTGACAGTGTGGATGAAGATGACCCACAGCTGGCCCTGTTCAGGGACGCCCGACGCAGGAGGCAGTCAAGTAGGAGTAAACAGAGGAAGGCTGTGGGGCTTCTCGGAAGGAGGCAGAGAGAGGCCACGCCCTGAACTCTTTATAAAGGGAATGCTTGGGGAGGGCTGGTTTGCTGAAAGCAACCGCTCAGATAGTGTTTCAAAGCTCCTGAATCTTGGTCCGTGTCTTGTTTGTTTTTTGTAGTAATAAATTTGGCAGACGTCATTCCAGCCTCTTGCCGTTTATAAAGGGGTTGCCTTTTCTGCAGGGCCAGTAGCAGGCTGGTACAGAACACTATTCTATTCTAGAAGCCCCTACTCAAGGCAGGAACCTTGTCCACTCTATTTTTCTATGAAGGTATCCATACTCCCCTAATTTGCTACTCTCTCTCGTCCGACATTCCCTGACCCTGGTTTCCAAAGAAATACCAAAGAACCAAAAATAACTGGTGTTTTTTTTTTGTTTGTATATCAAGGTTTGATGAACGAACGGCAAGCGATTGGATTTCCAGAACATGCTAAATCCTGACAAATAAGTTGCTAACAATGAGGAAGAGAAGCATGCAGAATGGACAGGTCCAGGTCACAGTTGGTGATTCTGGGTTTTTCCCTTTTTTCCCAGGGTTTTCTGAGTTGGGAGGGCTTCTAGGATTGCCTCACCCTCCCAAGTGTATCCAGCCAATTATTTATTTTATTTATTTATTTATTTATTTTATTCGATTTTTATACCGCCCTTCTCCCGAAGGACTCAGGGCGGTGTACAGGGCAATAAATATCAAAATACGAAATACAAAAGTTAAAAAAACATTAAATAATTATGCCCAATGTAGTACATTGGTTAAAATCCATGTTAAAACCCCAGACCCCAAACCCATCAGACCAGGCCGGCTTGTTCAAATAAATAAGTTTTTAGATCACGTCGGAAGGAGCGAAGGTCGGGGGCCATCCGGAGCTCAACCGGTAAGCGGTTCCACAGGTCTGGCGCGCCCACAGAGAACACCGTCCCCCTGGGGGTCGCCAGTCGGCATTCTCTGACCGGTGGCACCCTGAGGAGGCCCTCTCTGTGGGAGCGCACTGGACGGTTCATGCTGCAGCTTACAGTAATACAGCCTGGATGAGTTTTCCATCTCTGTGCTATCTTTGGGTTGGGGGATTCCGAAGTTTCTAATGGTGGAAATGAGTCAAGCTGGGAGGATCTTCATTACAGTACACAAGTGGGCACAACTAAGATTTTTTCCTTTTGTGGGTTTTGTTTTTGGCGGGGTGGGGAGGAGGTCTTTATATTTTAAATAGTAGCAAGTCTATTTAATGGTTTGCACTCGCCCAATGGCATGAATTTCCTGCCTCAAAAAGCAGGGATTTTTCAGTAACTAACAGCGGAAACAAAGTGACCAGAATTTATGGGACGTCATCGAAAGGGTTTTAATGACCACAAATCAAAGCAAAAGAAATCAAATCACGACTTACTGCGGTGCAAATATCTAGTTGATCTGCTTTATTCTGGTAAGGATTCAGAGGATTTTTTTTATTTAAATGTTTGTTGTGGGGTATTTTTTTTTTACTCTTTGGCTTTATGCCATGTTGTCATTCGTCTCGGCTGTGCTTTCTTCCAGCTAATTTTCTGTTCCCTGTTCCTCCATAAAATATATCGTTGCATCACATTTGAGAGTGATGCAATCGTTTCCAAGAAAGTGGCCTAGGAAGTTTCCATAAGTAGCTGGGAAGACAGGCTAACATTTTCAAAGTCCATCCTGACTGCTATTCCCTCCCATTCTTCATGAAGTCTACAGGGGAAAAAAAGATAGAGTGCTGTACAATTAGGCCAGAAATGTATTAACAAGGGAGATCAGAGCAGCAAAAAGAAGCCACTTTGAAAAGCTAAGGAACCAGTTCTCAAGAAATGATCCAGCAAAATAATATGTGGAAAACTCTTAAACATATTATCAGCTACAGCAAACCTCCTCTCCCTGCTGAAGGAAATCGACAACTGGCAGATGACCTGAATGTGTTTTATGCAGGTTTGAGAGGAAACCACTGTCACCTTTCTCCACCATCCCCCATTTCAGATACACCAACAACAGCCACACCTCCTGCAACTGACCCCATCCCCTTGGGCCTCCTACCTCTTGGTGACCACAGAAAATGATGTGCAAGGTCTATTTCACAGACAAAAGCCTGGAAAGACACCAGGCCCAGACAACATAACTCCTCCTTGCTTGAAAGCTTGTGCTGACCAATTAGCCACCATCTTCACCCGCATCTTTAATAAATCACTAGAGATGTGCTATGTTCCTTCTTGCTTCAAATGCTCTACTATCATCCCAGTGCCAAAGAAACCCTCCATCAATTGTGTAGTGGGTTCTGGAACGCATGGATGACGCCAGGCACAGGAGTACAGCATAACCGTCTTTATTAGGAGGTAGATTGTATTGGGGAAATGGGGGTTACCTGCGCCCTATTTGTACCTGTCCAGGTACACTTCCAGCCAATGGATTTAAACCTGGCTTTCCCTCCGAGAGTCCAGGTACACTTCCAGCCAATAGATTTAAACCTGGCTTTCCCGCCGAAACGCTGCTCCCCGGCCGCAGCAGTTTCGGCCCAGCGCCACCTGGTGGTATCGGTAGAGTCGTTGCTTGCAGTGTTATTAAACCCCATACATAACACCACCAAAGAACTGAATGACTGCAGACTGGTTGCTCTGACATCCATAGTTATGAAAACCTTTGAAAGGTTAGTGCTGGCCCACCCAAAAACCATCACAGATCTGCTGTTAGACCCCTTGCAATTTACCTACTCTGGCAAATAATATGGCTCTGCACTACATTCTACAACATCTTGAATCTCCAAAGTCCTATGCAAGGGTCCTTTTTGTAGATTTCAGTTCGGCATTCAGTAGCATCATTCCAGATATTCTTCTCACTAAACCTTATTAGCTAGCCGTGCCTCACCACACCTGTAAGTGGATCATAAGCTTTCTAACAGACAGGAAGCAGCAAGTGAAGCTAGGCAATATCTCATCAGATACCTGTACAATTAGCACAGCCCCCCCCCCAAGAGCTGTGTGCTCTCTCCACTTCTCTCTATATACCAATGACTGCATCTCAAAAGATCCCTCTGTTAAAGTACTGAAGTTTGCAGACGATACAACAGTGATTGGCCTCATTTGAGACAACAATGAATTGGCATACAGATGGGAGTTTGAACAACTAGCCTTGTGGTGCGGGTGGAACAATCTTGAACTGAACACACTCAAAACTGTAGAACTGACAGTAGACTTTAGGAGAGATCCTACTATTCTGCCATCTCTTACAATACTAGACAACACAGTATCAACAGTAGAGACCTTCAAGTTTCTAGGTTCTATAATATCTCAAGATTTAAACACCTAACATCAAAAATGTCATCAAAAAAGCACAACAAAGAATGTTCTTCCTGCGTCAAGTCAGAAAGCTCAGATTGCCCAAGGAGCTGCTGATACAGTTCTACAAAGGAATTATTGAGTCTGTCATTTGCACCTCTATAACTGTCAGGTTTGGCATTGCAACCAAACAAGACAGACACAGACTTCAACGGATAGTTAGAATTGCAGAAAAAACAATTGCTACCAGCCTGCTTTCCATTGAGGACCTGCATACTGCACAAACCAGAAAGAGGGCTGAGAAAATATCTACAAACCCCTCACATCCTAGACATAATCTATTTCAACTTCTTCCCTCAAGACGACGCTCTAGGACATTGCACACCAAAACAACTAGACAAAAGGACAATTTATTTCCCCCATGCAGTCACTCTGCTTAACAACTATTTCCTACAACACTGTCAAAATACTTAGTAAGCTGTATTACTATGATACTCCTCATCTTTCCTATTACCTATCCTTATATTCTTAGGACTGTAACTTTGCTGCTTGTATCTTACAATTTATATTGGGGGTTTTTTGTACTCTAGTATGATTTATGTTGTTTGTTTAGCTAGTGCTATATGACTATCACTAAGTGTTGCATCTTGTGATTTATGATGAATGCATTTTCATGTTGTATATGATCATGATTATCACTATTACTTGTATGTACACTGAGAGCTTATGCACCAGAAACAAATTCCTTGAGTGTCCAACCACACTTGGCCAATAAAGAATTCTATTCTATTCTATTCTATTCTATTCTATTCTATTCTATTCTATTCTGTTCTGTTCTGTTCTGTTCTGTTCTATTCTATTCTATTCTATTCTATTCTATTCTATTCTATTCTATTCTATTCTATTCTATTCTATTCTATTCTATTCTATTCTATTCTATTCTATAGGAGTCCTTAGAGTACTGCTGGGCTGGGAGCCCAAAGTGGGCTGGGAGCCCTAACTTGAAGTTGCTTCATCCACAAAGGTGAGAAAGGGAAGAAGGAAGGAAAGAAACCTAGTAATGTTTGCTTATTGCTGGTTACAGTCTTATATCTGGAAAGAATCACATTTTTTGCTTTGGTAACTCCACCGTCAACTATGCTCATAATGTTTACTCATCCAACTATAATGAAACAGCCTGTTTCCTGAAATCAATTAACTAGGCTTTAATAGATTCTTATTTGCAGTATAACAAAGGAAATCCTATAAGGCTCATAGATTAAGTTGTGTGGCTGCTTATTGCAAAGTATTAGATATTGCAAAGATAACAGAATAAGCAATGAGGCCTTGTGGAAGTGAACTGGGTGGACGGAGTTGGTTGAGAAGGCTGTGTCCTTCCTTCTGATAAGAGCCTCAAAGGTTTTTAATCAAAGTTTTCTTCTGATATTAGCAACTTCTAGAGCCAAGAATGAATCAGCTCAGAGGCTGAGTTCTGAAGGAGACTTAAGGGATAATAAAAGCCAAATTCTACCTCGGGGGAAAAAATCCATTCTGGAATCTGTAGAACTTATTTGAATTATGAAATATATGCAATTACTCATGCTTTGTATCAACAATAATAACTTGGTTGGGAAGAAAATTCTAGCCCTTGGTGGTATGGTTCTACTGTTGCCAAATAATGGCTTAAAATTCATAGGAATGTCTGTAAATTTGGGGGGTGATTCCTATTTGTCAAAAATGCATTTGTTTATCTGATCTATGGCACAGTTTTTGAGACTTAACGAGGATCTTTATCAACAATTATAGATAGTTGGAGCATGAAGAAGACACATGGAAACATTAGACAATGAATGTACTCTCAATTCACAGCAGTGAATTGCCGAAATGTGTTCCCAGTGTACTGTATGTTTGAAGTACTGTGATTCTTTTCTAACAGAGCAGCAAAGAGGAAGAATTAGTGGCAATCTCCTAACATTTGCTTTAGTTTATTCATTTTGTCATCCTGTTAATTTAAAGCATTTGCTTTGCTAATTTGCTTAGTATATCTTGTTTTAATTCCTAGGTTGACATATAATATCTGTTATATATATTAATAAAGCATGCACACATACCGGTAAATATCATATTGGTCTCTTTCTCAGTATTAAAAGCCAAGTTTTACAAAAAATAAAGGCAGAGAGAAGAAAAACAGAAAAGAAAAATCTAAGAATACTTTACACCTAGATATTTCACTGCAGTTTTTATTATCTTTACAAACCATTCTTTTTGTCCAACGTGTCCCATATACTGATTCGCAGTGGCGTAGCGTGGGGGGTGCAGGGGGGGCCGGCCGCACTGGGCGCAACATCTGGGGGGGGCGCTCGCACTGAGCTGCTCAGGGAGCCCCAAGGGCTGCACAGAGTTGGCTTGGCTCCGCTCTCCAGCTGCTCTTTCTTACAAAGCGAAATGAGTCCGGCAGGTGAGATGGGCGGCCACATAAACTGAATAAAATAAATAGAAGCGGCCAACTCTCCGCCCAGGCTCAGGCCAACCGCAAGCGCCCTGCAGGCGCCCTGGCAGGTTTGGCCGAGCGAAGACGGACCCGCTGGCCGGCCGGCCTAGCTTCGTGCGCATGCATGGCTTTATTTAGCGGGGCTCACGTGCGAGCTTGAATGCAGCGGCTCTTGCAGGTCGGAGCCCCGCCCAGCCGCCCTCGAGAGGGACCCGGAAGCATCCCGCATGCGCGCGACTCTTCTTGGAAAGTCTACGCCGCTGCAGGGCGTGTCTTTTCAGCAGTGCCGTGATGTCACCGCCCGCCCGCCCCTCTATTTCCGCTTCCGGTTGCCTTACCCCGGGTGCTGACAACCCACGCTACGCCACTGCTGATTCGTATTTTTAATCTTTCCACTTCTTTATTTATCAATTCCCACTTATTAATCCACACAAGCATGATATCTTGATCTTTTCCTTTTTTCCCCCAACTCCTTCATTTTTGCCAAATCATATCAGCCTCCTTTTTTCACATTGGTTAATCCTTTTTGTATGCAATATCCATATTTACTTGCACCCATTCATTTTTGACCAGATTTCTTAGTTTTTCTGTGCTTCCTAAGAACCCCATTCCTACTGCTTTCAACTAGTTTTTGAAATACCCAGCTTTCCTTGTCAGATAGAAAGCACCACGCTCATATACAGAGCTATTTTGACTAATGTTCATTCATTACAAGAGAATGTGTACTGCTCAGTGTCTATTTACATTTGTACATTTGAAAATGACTCCAGGCAATGCTACATCTTTTGTAAACATATTATTAAGGCAAACACATTCATCTGCTTGCTGTAATATTTGACATTTTTTCTGACCTGGAATCATTTCCTATATTTTCTGCTTTAAACACAATAACTTTAAACTTTTTTTAAAAAAAAAAATTCAGATACAACTCCTTATATCTTACTATTTACAATTGGCTTGAAATATTTGACTTCTCAGTAAACAAATAGCATCATCTTTATACAAGAATTTACATAACCAAACCAGCACATCTTTGATACCACAAGTGTTGTTTATATATGTTCATTTCATGCTCCCATTATATAACTCTCATTGAATTCAACCATTAACTTTCAAATCCACATATCCACTGATTCATTCATAACTCAGACTCATTAATTTGTTATAAACTTGTTTTTAATTAACAAATATCTAGATGTTTCCCCCCCTTACATTTATGTATTATTCAACAATCTATTGAAGAGCAAAACTCTGGTCTGCCTACACCCCACTTGGCATCTTGCACTTTCCAAATGTTGTTAATTGTTGCCATTTATACCCTTTGAATAAGAATTGGGCCAAATACCTTCCTAGATATACAGTACTTAATAAACTAAACCTCTGTGGTTATTATCTTCACTTATATTACATACTATGTTCCTATATGAAATACCAAATAGTTTTCTGTCAGGAGGCTACAAGCACAACCAAAGACTAATTTTACTTCAAACGTGGTAATCTGTTCTTCACAAGCTAACATCTAAATGTTATCCTCAAAGCCAATATAAGTGGCTTGCAGCATAAATCACTCTCTGTCAGGACCCACCCCAAGCCACGTCTTAGGAAGACAAAAACTCTTGGAGTCAGGTTTTTAGTCCAAAAGAAATCTTTACTATGACATGCTCGGTTGTAGGAAATGAGACAGGGCTTAATGGTTCCACAATGTAAATCCTTATAAAGAGTTCCCAGTTTAACCCCCCTTAATCCCCATTTGGTCAGTCCCCCCATCCTTCCTCTCGTATCATCCATCTCGTGGAAAAGAGGAAGTTAGGACCCTTTTGTTTATTGCTGTCTTCCGTGACAAAAGCCAGATTTAATTTAATTTAATTTAATTTATTAATATTTCTATACCGCCCTTCTCCCGAAGGACTCAGGGCGGTGTACAGGGCAAGAATAAAACACAAAGCTACAAAAATTAAAAAGTAATTAAATACATGCCCAACAATAAATACATTAATAAAACCCCAATAAAATGATAGTAAAAACCCCACCAATCCCCCCTCAGGCCAGGCCGGCTTGTTCGAACAGGTATGTTTTCAGATCGCGGCGAAAGGAGCGAAGATCGGGTGCCGTCCGGAGCTCAACCGGTAACTGGTTCCATAGCTCCGGGGCGCCCACAGAGAAAGACCTCCCCCTGGGGGCCACCAATCTACATTCTCTGACCGGTGGCACCCTGAGGAGGCCCTCTCTGTGGGAACGCACAGGGCGGAGGGAAGTTGACGCCAGCAGCAGGTGTTCCCTGAGGTACTCCGGACCCCTGCCATGTAGGGCTTTAAACACCATGACTAGTACCTTGAATCTCACCCGGAAGAAAACTGGCAACCAATGCAGCTCACGGAGCAGAGGTGTAACATGGGAGTATCGGGAAACTCCCAACACAACTCTCGCGGCTGCATTCTGTGCCAGTTGGAGCTTCCGGGTGGTCCTCAAGGGCAGCCCCATGTAGACAGCGTTGCAGTAGTCTAGTCGAGAGGTCACGAGCGCATGAGTGACTGTGCATAGATCATCCCGGCTTAGATAGGGCCGCAACTGGCGCACCAGGCGAACCTGGGCGAAAGCCCCCCTAGTCACAGCTCCTATGTGGTCTTCCAGAGTGAGCCGTGAATCTAGGAGGACTCCCAAGTTGCGAGCCCTATCTACGGGGGGTAATAATTCACCCCCCATAGAAAGAGATGGAATGTCCGAATAAACCCGGGATGAAGGTATGCAAAGCCACTCGGTCTTGTCGGGGTTGAGTTGAAGTCTGTTCCTCCCCATCCAGACCCGAACCGCCTCCAGGCAACGGGACATCACGGTGAGGGCATCACTGGGGTGGTTTGGAGTCGAAAAGAAAAGCTGGGTATCATCAGCATACTGATGATACCCAACTCCAAAACCACGAATGATCTCACCCAGCGGTTTCATATAGATGTTGAACAGGAGAGGCGAGAGGACCGACCCCTGAGGAACTCCACAAATGAGAGACCTCGCGGTCGACCTCTGCCCTCCTGCCAACACCGACTGCGAGCGTCCCTGGAGATAGGAGGAGAACCACTGTAAAACCGTGCCTCCCACTCCCAATCCCCTAAGACGCCGCAGCAAGATACCATGGTCGATGGTATCGAAAGCCGCTGAGAGGTCTAATAGGACCAGAACAGAGGAATGCCCCCTGTCCCGGGCCCTCCAGAGATCATTCACCAGCGCGACCAATGCCGTCTCCGTGCTGTACCCGGGCCTGAAACCCGATTGGTACGGGTCTAGATAATCCGCTTCATCCAGGACCAGAGGGAGCTGATGTGCCACCACACTCTCAACAACCTTCGCAAGAAAGCAAAGGTTGGAGACAGGACGAAAGTTGTTCAATACAGCTGGGTCCAAGGCAGGCTTCTTGAGGAGAGGCCTCACCACTGCCTCTTTCAAGACGGCGGGGAAGCTACCCTCACTCAAAGAAGCCGATATAACTGCCTGGAACCAGCTGCGTGTCCTCTCCCGGGCTGCATAGACCAGCCAGGAAGGGCACGGGTCCAATAAACATGTGGTGGTGCTCAGCCTCCCCATGATCCTGTCCACTTCCTCCGGAGTCACAGAATCAAACTCCTCCCAGGTGATATCGACAAGACCACCCGTGTCCTGCTCGACAGACTCTGCCCAGTCAGAGTCCAGACCGATCCGAATCCGAGCGATTTTGTCCGACAGATGCTGGTTAAACTCCTCGGCACGACCCTGCAAGGGATCCTCCCTCACCTCCTGATTCAGGAGGGAGCGAGTCACCCTAAACAGGGCCGCCGGGCGATTATCTGCGGACGCGATAAGGGTGGCGAAGTGGTTAGACCTCGCCTCCCTTATCGCTGCGAGATAAGACCTAGTGTAGGTTCTTAGTCGCAATCGATCGGATTCGGATCGGCTGGATCTCCAACCGCTCTCTAGGCCCCGTCTCCGACGCTTCATCTCCCGGAGCTCCACGGAGAACCATGGGGCTCAACGGGATCTGCACCGGGTCAGGGGCCGCAGGGGTACAACTCGGTCAAGAGCCTCAGTGGCTGCCCTTTCCCAGGCTTCCACTAAGGCGTCTGCCGAGCTGTGAGCAAGGGAGGCAGGTGGGGACCCCAGCGCCGCCTGGAACCTCTGGGGATCCATTAAGCATCTGGGGTGGTACCATTTGATAGGTTCCACACACCCACGGCGGGGGGTGGCAAAACGGAAGACCAGCCGCAGGAGATGATGATCGGTCCATGACAGGGGCATAACAATTGGGGAGCCCCCACCAAGATCATCTAACCACCGTCCAGATAAGAAAACTAGGTCAAGGGTGTGGCCTCCCTCATGAGTCGGTCCCGAAATTACTTGCGTCAGGTCCATGGCCGTCATGGAAGCCATGAACTCCCGAGCCAACTCAGATGATCCTCCCAGAGATGGTAGATTGAAGTCCCCCAAAACTATAAGTTTCGGGAACTCAATCACCAGATGCTAGCCTTTGTTTCCCCAGTTCAAAAGGCTTCTCCTTTCCTTTGAAATGCCTATTGCCGGTTCAATACACATCTATCCTCTTCTCTTCAGGAGATGGCAGAATCCATGGGATATGTTTGAAACATTCCATTTATGAATATGATATAAATGGATTCTGACACTCTCGTTAAGAGGTTCATCAGTATACTGTGATGCTCAATATTATTAATATAGAAAAAAATAAAATATAGTCTTGAAGTGGGACATGGACCCCTGTAGACTAATTGAACTCATTCGGTCTCTGGGCTTGAAGGATTTGATTACATATTGCCTATTTATTTTTAAGTACTTTCTGCTCCCAATAGTGAAAAATGTGATTAACAAAAATGAAAATCCTGAAGTACTTTGGAAATGGAACTGCAGTGAATGTTCTTTTGGACACAGGCGCTTGGGTGACATTGTGGTTTAGGAGCAGCCCCATCTGTTCATAAGCCATCCAGGCGCAAGAGAGACTGCCAATGGATATGTGTAGGATGGATTATGAGGTAGTTTTCCCCCCCTAATGGGTAAATATTAGTAGATGCTGCAATTATAGAGCAAACTTGATCTTTGAACCATGCACTGTCAGAGCTGAAAGCACAATATCCTATTTTTAGTCCATATTTTCCAAATTATAAAAAAGAATTACGAGGTAAAAGAAATTGGGATGTTCTGCTGCTTGTCAATGGCAGTTTAAACAACTGGGAAATTTACCAATGAAGGAGAATATTTGTGACTCAGGGTTGAAATGAGGGGTCCTTGTTGTTCTCTGAGCTTGCTTGTTTTCTTGTAGACATTTCATTATGCGAACTAGGTAACATCATCAATGCTGGTAAGGAGTGGGGTTTTCTCTCAATTTATATTCTAGTGTCTTGCCCTGTCAGGGTTGGTGGGTGGGGGGTCTTAGGGATTCTTTGGTTGGGCTGTTTACTAATGGCTCTGTGGCAGTTTCTTGATTGGGGTATTGCTTACTTGATTGTTGGTCTGAAGGTGACCTTGGAGTTAATCTGTGCTGATCTGGGTGCAGATTACAACTGGAAAAGTTGTAAATAGGTGACAGGCATTTGCTCTTTGGCACATTGCCGAAGAAGAATGCAAGCATCATTCATAATCACCAGCCAACTTGTCTGGAAGGAAAATTCTTTCCACCTTGATCTCAGATACAGCAAGTAAGAAGAGTACAAAGCAAGGGAGAGAGAATTATTATATAGCCTGCAACTGTGCATTATTAACAGTTAACAGAACTCTACATATCGGTTACCAGCATTAATAAACAAAGCTGGAGAGTCTACAAACAGGTTTTTCGTCTTCAAAGTTTTCCATCACACAAAATGGTTTGTTGGAGCTAAGCCCTTCTGAGCCACAGAAGAAACTTGCTAGATTGAAACACAGTTCACTCTAACCCAGCATTTGGTTTCAACATGCCACTAGCTAGACTGGAATTCTACAATCCCAATGTGGAGCCAATAGTCTCTAACCATTGACCATTGATGTCTGGGCCTCCTGACCATTGTAGAGTAGAAATAGCTGAAAAGGACAGTAAGGTTCCTGAACCTTGATCCTTTAACTGTCAAAAGCAACCCACTGGTTGGCCGTTACTGCAATTGCTCAAGTTATTTATGGGGTGGGGGAAAAAAAAGATAAATGTTTCCTCAGCCAGTTGTATCCAACTCTAGGAAGTGTTGCTCATCTCTGGTTCACAGCTGAAGAACCAACATTGTTTGAAGATGTTTCTGTGGTTATGTGCACCAACATGACTATACACCGAAGGCACATGGAACCCTGTTACCTTCCTCCTGAAGTGGTACCTATTTATCTATTTGTATTTTGCATACTTTCAAACGGCTAGGTTGCCAAGAGCTGGGGAAAGGGATGGTAACTCACCCAATCACGCGGTACTTTTGAACTGTCAACCTTTCGAATGATGAGCCCAGTGTCTTAACCGCTTAGCCACTGGACCTCATTGTGAAAAAAGCAGCAGTATTCTGTACCAAATGCTGCTTCAGAATAAACCTGGGGAAGGGAAGTTTCCATATGGGACACCAGTAACATTTGGATACTACTGTCATTTCCCACTTGTATGTAGAATTTACAACAACCCAAGAGATGGCTCTACACATGGACATCACCAGACGGTCAACACAGAAATCACATTGACTATGTGCTCTGCAGCCAAAGATGGAGAAGCTCTATACAGTCAGTAAAAACAAGACCAGGAGCTGACTGTGGCTCAGACTGTGAGCTTCTCGTTGCAAGGTTTAGGCTTAAACTGAAGAAAGTAGGAAAAATCACTAGGCCACTCAGGTATGAATTAAATCATATCCCTGTTGAATATACAGTAGAGGTGACAAATAGATTTAAGGAATTAGATCTGATAGACAGAGTGCCTGAAGAACTATGGATGGAGGTTTGCAACATTGTACAAGAAGTAGCAACTAAAACCATCCCAAAGAAAAAGAAATGCAAGAAAGCAAAATGGGTGTCTGAGGAAGCTTTGCAAATAGCTGAGAAAAGGAGGGAAGTGAAAGGCAAAGGAGAAAAAGAAAGATACGCCCAACTGAATGCAGAATTCCAGAGATTAGCTAGAAGAGATAAGAATGCCTTCTTAATGCCGCCTTAAGACGAGTGAGACAAGAGCAAGAGCAAGATCAGCAGAAAGTTATGGAACCTCCAAAGTGTACTTACAGTGAAGCTGTGGGAGGGGCGCGGCCTAAGGAAGTTAAAGGGGTCCTGGCAGACGTGCTCCAGAAGCTTCGGGATGCCAAGAATGGCGACTAAGTTCCTAACCTGGAATGTTAATGCATTAAATTCACCACATGGGCTCAGAATATTCAAGAAGTTATTACAATGGACACGTGGGAAAAGATCTGGGTGAGGAACGTAAAATTTACGCAAGCCCAAAACCTAAGAGAGAACTTTTATAAAATGTTTTATAGATGGCATTTAGATCCTAAAAAGCTTGCAAGTATGTATCCGAACTATCAACCTAAATGTTGGAGATGTGGTGGCGAAGATGCAACGTATTTTCATATATGGTGGACCTGCAAAAAGGTTAAGGATTTTTGGATAAAAATTTGGTGGAATATGCAGAAGATCTTCAATCAAAGGATAAAGTTTTGTCCGCAATTGTTTTTATTGGGCATAATTACAGATGCTACTGTTGTGGACATTAAGTTGATGCTGAACTTAATCACAGCAGCAAGACTCTTAATAGGTCAATATTGGAAAAAGGAGGAACTGCCGACTATAGAAGAATGGACTCTAAAAGTTTCTGACCTGGCGGAAATGGCAAAGATTTCGGCTTACTTGAAAGATCATTTGCAAGAATGTTATATTATGGAGTGGAAAAAGTGGATTGATTATATCCAGAACAAATATGGGACTAAAAAGTTTCACTTAGCATTTGAATAAGTTTTTTTCTCTTTTTTTTCTCTTTCCTTTTATATGTAATATTAGTATTGCTTGTAGTCATCTCATATGAGCTAGAGTGTGATAGACTTAATAGTTTATTGTTGTTAGCATATGGATGTTTATGATTGTTCTTTGTTTTTATACCTTGTACTTAGCTCTGGGAAGTCGGGGGGAGGGGGGAATGGGGGGGAGGGATAGGGAGGGTTAGGTAGGGGTGGGTGGAGGGAGGGGGGGATTGTTAAAGATAAAATGTATTGTAAAACTTTTCAATTAAAAAAAAAGAATGCCTTCTTAAATGAATAGTGCAAAGAAATAGAAGAAAACAATAGAATAGGGAGGACTAGAGATCTCTTCAAGAAAATTGGAGAGATGAAGGGAACTTTTCATGCAAAAATGGGCATGATAAAGGACCAAAATGGCAGTGACCTAACAGAGGCAGAAGAGATTAAGATTAAGAAGAGGTGGCAGAATTACACAGAATGACCTTAACGTCCCTGATAACCATGACAACCACTGACCTCGAGCCAGACATGCAGTAAACGTGCTACACTCAATTTGCCAGCAAATTTGGAAAACTCAACAGTGGCCCCAGGATTGGAAAAGATCAGTTTACATTCCAATTCCAAAGAAAGGCAGTGCCAAAGAATGTTCAAACTATTGCACCATTGTACTCGTTTCACATGCTAATAAAGTTATGCTTAAAATCCTACAAGCTAGACTCCAGCAGTATGTGGATCGAGAACTACCAGAGATACAGGCAGGATTTCGAAGAGGCAGAGGAACTAGAGATCAAATTGCCAACATACGCTGGATCATGGAGAAAGCTAGAGAGTTCCAGGAAAAATATCTACTTCTGCTTCATTGACTATGCTAAAGCATTTGATTGTGTGGATCACAACAAACTGTGGCAAGTTCTTAAAGAGATGGGAGTACCAGACCATCTTATTTGTCTCTTGAGAAACCTATATGTGGGTCAAGAAGCAACAGTGAGAACTGGACACGGAACCACTGATTGGTTCAAAATTGGGAAAGGAGTCCGGCAAGGCTGTATACTGTCGCCCTGCCTATTTAACTTATATGCAGAGCACATCATGAGAAAGGCAGGGCTAGATGAATCAAAAGTTGGATTTTAAGATTGCCAGGAGAAATATCAACAACCTAAGATATGCAGATGATACCACTCTAATGGCAGAAAGTGAAGAGGAACTAAAGAGCCTCTTGTTGCGAGTGAAGGAGAGTGCAAAACTTGGCTTGAAACTTAACACTAAGAAAACCAAGATCATGGCATCCAGCCCTCTCAATTCCTGGCAAATAGATGGGGAAGAAATGGGGGTAGTGATAGATTTTATTTTCCTGGGCTCCAAGATCACCGCAGATGGGGACTGCAGCCAAGAAATTAAAAGATGCTTGCTCCTGGGGAGGAAAGCCATGACAAATCTAGACAGCACACTAAAAAGCAGAGACATCACCCTGTCAACAAAAGTGCGTATAGTCAACGCTATGGTCTTCCCAGTTGCAATATATGGCTGTGAAAGTTGGTCCATAAGAAAGGCTGAGCACCAAAGAATTGAGGCCTTTGAACTATGGTGCTGGAGAAGACTCCTGCGAGTCCCTTGAACTGCAAGGTGATCAAACTGGTCAGTCCTAGAGGAGATCAACCCTGACTGCTCTTTAGAAGGCCAGATCCTGAAGTTGAAACTCAAATACTTTGGCCACCTAATGAGAAGGAAGGACTCATTGGAGAAGAGCCTAATGCTGGGAAAGATTGAGGGCAAGAGAAGAAGGGGACGACAGAGAATCAGGTGGCTGGATGGAGTCACTGAAGCAGTAGGCGTGAGCCTAGATGGACTCCAGAAGATGGTAGAGGACAGGAAGGCCTGGAGGAACGTTGTCCATAGGGTCGCGATGGGTCTGACACGACTTCGCAACTAACAACAATGAAGAATATCTATTCATTGGCAGAATGTGACTGTTCCCTGCCTGACTAAAGAGTGAAATATAGGCGGTTCTTGTTTTTTTCTTCCCATTTTTTTTATTAATTTTCTATTATTTCATTTGATTAGTGCTTAATAAACATTGTGTTGTCTGGGTTAATTTGTTTGCTTAATAATACAAGTTACATTCTTAGTCTCTACCTCTTTTTTTCCAACCATTGATAAAATAAATTCCATGTTTAAAAATATTCTGTATCTTCTTTCTCTTTGATCCTCAATGTAAGTGGTTCTTGCTTAATGTCCATCAATTCAACAACTGTTTGAACTTTTAATGGTGCTGCTGAACAAGTAGTTATGATCAGTCCTCAAACCTACAACAGCCACAGAGACCCTGTGATCGCTATTTCTGAACTTCATTGCTAGCCTCCGACAAGCAAAATCAATGGGGAAGCCAACTGATTTTATTTAAAATAAAATCACAGGCATGCAGTACTAATATTTAATTCCAGAACATGTAACAATAAAAAGGCATCTATGCCCAGCAATATTTCCTGTTACTGTAGCAGTACCAACATGAAACAAAATTGCTTTGTGAAATGGAAACACCTGCTAGGATGCCTCAGGCTAGCTGAATGAAAACAACCAAGATAGTCCAATAAAATTTCTTTATCAGCAGAATCTATTATAGCTAGCAATTGTAAAGCCTGAGAACCATAATACTGTTTGCATAGAAGAGAAGACTCCCGTAGTTGGGAGTCTTGTTTGCAACAGCTCTAAGATAATACAAGGAACATTTATTTAAGGTGCACATAGATAAATTAACCACACTTGCATGACTTCAGCCAACTTCTAGAGCAGTTGTGTTGATAAACGGGCCACAATATGTTCATTTTCTATCATGCAAGAATGTTGATCTCTTTGTCTTCATTCAATGCCCCTTAAATATATTCCGAGGCCTGAAACCAGCAAGGCCAAAATGAAGCATCAGGGATCAGACAAAACCCATGATCAAAGCACCGTGCAATTGCCTTCAGCATCCAAAGCTGAAAAATGGGTAGCAAAAAGTCAGTTACCAAGTATTAATGGGAGAAACAGACCAAATAATGGGAGAAACAGGTGAAATCCTGGAGCTGATATATAAGTAGAGGTCAGGCCTAGATTTTGGAGTAGCTGATCTTCCTTAATGTAAGAAATTTGTTTGGCTTGGACAAATCACAAGTATGAGTTTGCCCTTCTCAGAAGAGATTTATTACCTTGATACAGTTGGAAGCTCTGATGCCTTTCATAAATTCTAGGACTAATTACAACCTGACGGGAGGAAGTGAAACTGGTGCATTGCAAAATTGGATTTATCAAAGACAGAGCCAGATTTAGGCATAAGCTAAGCAAGCTACAAGTAGGCAAGCTCTCAAAAATTTCTTTTGCTAAATTTCTCTTTTTCTCTTCTCTTTTGTTAATTTCTCCATAAATTAAACCCTCTTTCTGTATGAATCACGCAACCCTATTCATTAGGATACTGTTTGTGTATGCATTTATACCTTCTACTGGCCCTTCCCCATTTTCCACTCTGCCTCCCTCCCCCAATGGGTTAGTTATGATTCGTGGTGGCATTCTTGCCAAAGTGAAATGTTATACAGCCTTATTCTCTACCAACCTTTGTGAAATAGAGACCTTATTCAGTAGCTTCTCAAAGCTTACAGGTTCACCAAGTGTCAATCTAGAGCAGGGGTTTCAAACTTGCAATGTCACATGACATGTCGCGACATGTCATGACTTTTTTTCCATTGCCAGCAAGGGGTGGGCACGGTTTTGGCATGACGCATTCGGCCCGCGGGCCAGCAGTTTGACAACCCTGATCTAGAGTCAGACCACTGATTTATCCAGAGTTTAAATTGACTATTCTGCTTGTTGAAAGTCAATGAACTGGAGATGTCTGTCACCAAATGATGGCAATCAAATTAAATTCATCTCTCTCAAACCAGGAGAAGAGACTTTGGTGGCCCTCCAGATATTCCTATTGCCACCAGCCACAGCTCAGGATAGTGAAGTAGCGTATCAGTTGGAATTCAGCAATTGGTGATCATAAATTATGGATTATCAGTGCATAAAGTTTCATAAATGGCATGGGTCCGGATTACTTACAGGAGCACCTGCTGCCGGCGTCAACTTCCCTTCATCCAGTGCGCTCCCACAGAGAGGGCCACCTCAGGGTGCCATCGGTCAGAGAGTGTCGGCTGGCGGCCCCCAGGGGGAGGGCATTCTCTGTGGGCGCGCCAGCCCTTTGGAATCAATTACCGGTTGAGCTCCGGATGGCTCCTGACCTTCGCTCTTTCTGCCATGACCTGAAAACTCACCTATTTGAACAAGCCGGCCTGGTCTAATGGGTTTGGGGTATTTTAATTTGTAATTTGTAATTAATTATTTATTGTAATGGGCTAGTCTATTTAATCTCATTTTTAACTTTTGTATATTGTACTTTTATTGCATTTTTATTGCCCTGTACACTGCCCTGTCCCCCTCGGGAGAAGGGCGGTATAGAAATAAAATTAACAAATAAATAAATAAATAATAAATACTAAGAAAAACAGGAAGAAAACATAAAGCCTAGTCCAAAAATTAATTGTGTGTGTGAGAGAGATCAGACTCCTTCCTCTGCACAGCTGTAATAAATCAAGCCTATGACTCCTGTATCTTCTGAACAAAATGGCCCAGCAATTTTCTAGAAAAAAGTTTATTAAATTCCAGGAACTTGGGGGCAAATTCTGAACTTTAGAGTGGTGGCTTGGAAGCAGCAGTCAGAATTACGTAATCTCTGACAGTAGCAGCGACCCTGCCTGGTTCAAAGGTGTTTCAAGTGGCATGATGTTTTGGTAATGCTAGTATTGCTACTGTTGGTAGAATTCACCAAAGGCTGATCTCAGCAAGCACCAGATTATAGGTGCTCAATTGGCAAGATTCTAATTAAAATTAGATTAAATGTGGAGTTTCTTATCAAGCAAAGTTTGGCTCCAGAGAAAGGAATTCTTGCCAGTAATGTATCATATGTGTTTAGTTTGGATTTCTTTTTTTTTTTGACACTCTTGATTCTCCTTCCAAAATGACTGCTTCTAGACAAAGTCTCACATTCCCAGCACCAGCAATCGATCATTCTCATTTTGCCAGCCTTATATCTTGTCATCCTTGAGAGTTAGCTTAACCATACTTCAAGATCTTTGAAAAGTAAAAAACTTGGAAACAGATGGCAGTGGATTACGTGAAAGTATGCAAGTATGTTTACTCTGAACAAATCAACTGGGAAGCCACATGGCTTTCCTTGACCTTGGCAACCATGTGATTATGGGATCCTTGGAGAAATATGTATCATTATTTTGCTGAAGGCGGCCAGGGTGGACTGGAGATAGAAGGCAAATGGGACTGACTGTTCATGGTATGGCATCTGGGAATAGGTACTGCTGCAAATAGTAGAGAGAATGCGTTTTTTTTAAAAAGAACCTATTGGGATTTGACATGGGACAGCAGGAAAAACAGCTGTGGCATGAATGGATACGCAATATTCCAACAAATACCCCATATTGAAATTGAATGCTTTTAAAAAGATGTCTGTTTACAACACGAAACAAGATATTGTTTTGTCCCTACCCAGTTGTACATCGCAATCCTGGGCCCTGCAAGCAAGGCGGTTGAAGTCCTGTTCCCATATCTGGAAGCTGTGCACATCTGGACGGGGAGGAATAGATTCAGGTTCAATCATGATAGGACTGGATGGCTGTGGATAATTGGGGCGGGTGGGGGGACTTTTCATCTTCAATCTAGTGTACTAGTTGCACTCATTCCTGGTCACTAGAGCCCTAGTAACCTCATGAATGGATTACATGGAGCTGTCCTTGAAGAACATCAGAAGCTGCACCTGGTCCAGAATGCAACAACACGAGCATTAATGGGTGTACCTCAACATCTATGTGACATCACTGCTGTGTGAGTCACATTGGCTCCCAAGTACTGTGTGCATGAAGGTGAAATTCAAAAATTCATTTTTAAAGATAATTATTTTTACATTGGGTTCAAATGGATCATTCAATCATCCTTGGTACAGAGATCCTGAATTGATTTAATATATTCAAAATATACTTTTGTTTCTAGCTCTGCCTGAATTATAGGGATTTGTGAAAGAAAGAAACTTTATTTTAACAAATTCTCTCTCTCTCTCTCTCCCTCCATCCATTCAGCTGAACCATTTAATAACTTGTTTTGTTCTCCAGGGTGTTTTGACTCAGGAAAAGCAAACACAGAACTTAATAAAAAATTTGTGGTTCCTGAGAAGATGCAAGATAACGTGCAATTATGGGAACGATTTGAGGAGTAATTAAAAGAAGATGATAAAGCATGCAAAATGTAACAGGAAAAAGCAACAACTAATTACCCACAGATATTTCTAAAGCAAAATAATAAAGCCAATCTAACATTGCTATACCAGATGCAAAATTAAATGCTGTTAGATTAACCCTTATGCTCTCTGACACTCCAGGGATCCCTGGACAGACGGTGGGACGATGTATCTGTGTGTCCTATGTTCATACATGTGAGCAATGTTTATGAAATGTATATAGTCTCCCATCTCACTAATGCGACTCTGGGCAGTATACAATATTTTTTTTAATAAAGAACCTTAAGTAGGCATTTAAACAATTAACAAAATACAAATAAATTATGGAAGATTGGACCCAATTTTCACAAACAATGCAACCATCTTGCAAGGCTCCTCATAATCATGGGATCCCCAAGCCAACAGATTTTAAGGAAATTCTGAAAAGACAATAGTGTTGGAGGCAAATGGGGAGGAGGGAATGAAGTTTCAAATGGTGGGTATCATGGAAGAAAAGGCTCTCTTCTCGGGTCCCATCAGATGGAAATCTTTAGCAAACAGTGTCCACAGCAGGCCCTCCTGCCAGATGTGATGGGATGGGTAAATGTAACTGAGGACATTGTGCTCTCTAATAATACTATGTGACAGAATCCCAAGTTCAGCATGTTAACATGTAAGGAACAAACTGCTTCTTGACAAGGATTTTGTATGAGAAGAAAGCCAAAGATAACATTGAAACTCCTCTTTTATTAGTAGAAGAATTACAAGGGCAAATGTCAGACTAAGAAAAGCCCCCATACACACAGATATTTATAGTTAATTGATAGTTTAAAAAAGACCCATTAACAAATGTGCATACACATACACACAATCACTGTGATTTTCTTCATATGAAACACAATTAATAACAGATGTGCAGCATTACAACAGATGCCATTTTCGTAGAGTTTGGCGGGGGCGGGAGGGGGGAAGGTGCGTCAGTATTTCTGGCAATTGCCTGGACCAGTCCCTGCAGTTTTCCTGGCAAGTTTTTTTTTTTCAGAAATGGTTTGCCATTGACTTCTTCCTAGGACTGAGGGAATAGGATGGCTTAAGGTCACCCAGCTGGCTTTGTGCCTGAGGCAGGACTAGAAATCACTGCCTATAGGTTTCTAGCCTGATATTTTAACCACTACATCAAATTGGTTCTCTATTTTCAAGTAATAGATGTGGTGGTGTTTTTTTTCTATATCTGCTCATTTTTGTCATTCAAAATACAACTAGTATTCTCACATTCTGTTATAATCCCAAGTACTGGGTTATAACTCCCAAGACTTCCAGTCACCAAACCATAATGAACCTAGGTTTCATTTAGCATCTTGTATGAATCCAGATATTACAGTGTGTAAGCGTCAGTTTAAGGCTTCAGGTGATTCAGCATTGTGAGAGTGACTCCAGCATAGAGACAGACAGGAATGGCCCCAGTACTTTGTATTGGCCTAAGAAGACCAGCATTTTGTATTGGCCTAAGTCAGAGGGGTAGGCAACCTTGGCTCTTTTATGACTCGTGGACTTCAACTCCCAGAATTCCTGAGCCAGCCATGCTGAGGGAAAAGGGAGAGGTTTCCATACTGTGTAATGCTGGCTCAGGAATTCTGGGAGTTGAAGTCCACGAGTCATAAAAGAGCCAAGGTTGCCTACCCCTGGCCTAAGAAGACCAGCATCTTCCCCCAAAATAGTCAGCCTGAAATTGCTGAAAGTACAGAAGAGCCACACTGACTCCGGACCCTGTTCAAAGCTGAAAGGTTAAGTGAATGACCTCTGTTCAAAAAAAGAATGCCAGGCAAAAGATCAGCCTGACCCCAACTGCATGTCAATGCCTCTTTAAAGTCTGTCACTTAGTTCTGACATTGCCCAACTCATCTTCCTCTTCCCATTCATTTGAGGCTGGCCCAGAACACTTTGTTCTTTGTGCCCTTGCCTTTCCTCATTCCCCTTACAGGTGCAAACCAGACAGGTCTTCACCACTCACCACTAAACAGAGCAGCTTACTGGGCATGCCCAGTAATCCTGCCGCAGCTTATTCCCAGCTCCCCCAGCATCTGCTTGCTTGCTGTTGGCTCAAAAGCTGAAATATATGCTAGCAGCCTCAGCATGACGCACAGCTCTGTGTGTGCTCTGGACTGGTTGGCTCTCTGTTGCTTGCATCGTTTTCTGGGGCTTCTCAGAACTTTTCCTGTGATCTTCTGCAGGATGGTGATGAGGTGTGACAGCTAACTAGACTGCACTAGCAAGAAAAGCTGAGTCACAAAGGCAACAACTGTGGAGCCATTCAGTATATAGCGATGGCTGCGGATTTTAAAGCAGATTGGAAGAATTGATAGACGACTGGGCTAATAATGGCCAGGAATCCCAGACAGCTAATATGTAGTAACAATGGGAGAGAGAGATGCCTATCACACTTGTGAATTTCTTGGCTTGAATTTCTGCTTGGCCTTTGTAGGACCTGATGGCTTCTTACATTATGAAATGGCAGAGTTTCATTTCACTTAATAGCAGACCCAGCTCTGCTATGTAGTTGTGCTGGTATATATACACTTGAAAGACCATGCTACACTATTCACACTTTTTAAAACATACTAATTTCATTATTAAAAGAAAAAAAGGTCCCTGAGCTGGTTTAACTTACTTACTTGCTTCTTGCTACTTTCAAAACCAAAGTACCTATTTTATATAGAATGCAATAAAAAAGTAAATAAATAAAGCATCAACACTGGGTGTAATGTTAAATGATGGTTTCCTGTGCAAAATCTTTACTGTTGTAAACTGCTTTAGGAGCCCATTTTTGTGTGAAAGGCAGAATAAAAATATAATAAAGTATCTTTATTACATACTCGCCACATGACAAGGGGGAAGGAAGTTACATGGACCAAAAGGAAGAGAGTGGAAAATGAAATGTAATGCAGAATAAGAAAGACAGTTTTTAAGAACACTGGCTAAGGCATTGTTTGTTTTTGTGACACTTACAAAAAGGCAAATTTATTTTTCGAACCTGTGGCTTTGTGGTGTACCAAATGCAAATAAACTATTTGCATTTGTACCTGTTCTTATTTGTAAACCCTGCAGTTCATTTCTTCTGGGGGATAAACTCTTGGATCATTTGACCCAGCTCCTAGCTTTCTTTCCAAACATGAGCTGCTGCTTCTTCTTCTTCTTCTTCTTCTTCTTCTTCTTCTTCTTCTTCTTCTTCTTCTTCTTCTTCTTCTTCTTCTTCTTCTTCTTCTTCTTCTTCTTCTTCTCCTCCTCCTCCTCCTCCTCCTCCTCCTCCTCCTCCTCCTCCTCCTCCTTCTTCTTCTTCTTCTTCTTCTTCTTCTTCGCTATTTTCTTTTTTTTTTTAGTCTTTTTCCTAGGTTGAAGAAGCGACTCTAGGCAACCCCGCTGCATTTCAAATTACATCCTGTCACCTCCCCACCTCCACAACATCCTTCTAAACATGTAAAACAGTTAAAGCTGTTTGGGAAGGAGAAGCAGAGCTCTGGGAGATGACCTTGGCAGGAAGGACGTGGTCTACATGTTTTCTGCACTTGCCTCTCCTTTTCCTGATGGCTATGCAGTGGTCTTTTTTTTTCCTTCTGGGGCTCTAAGAAGAAGAATTCCAAAGTCTGTAAGACAAACCAAATACATTGTTCACTGCTAAGGTAACTCATTCACCAGGGTCATTTGAGCCCCAACAAAACCAAATGGGGAGGGGGAGGCAGGGAAAGAGAGGGCGCATATGCAAACCTAAACTTTGAAGTGTAATAAAGAACATTAGATTTTTGTGGGTAAGGAACTTCGGAGGGAGTCCTTTGTTACTTGGAGGGGTAAAGACTGTACAACTGTATAAAAGGAACCGATTTGCTGCAAAGTACAGTATGCTAATAACTCAAAAGCAGTTGCTGATGTCTGATCATGGGGCCATTCTAGTGACATTTAGAAAAGTAACCTCTGGTTTAATATGTGCGTAAAGCTACAGCAAAGTGAAAAGTACCCTGAGCTGATATTTCATGGACTACTCCTTGTAGTTCACAATATGTAAGTGGCTTGCCATTTACCTTTGCTCAAGATGCTTTATTCAAAACCCGCCTAGACTAGTAGTTTTCAGAGAGAAGGGATTTTTCTCTTTTTACACAGTGTATCTTCTTTGTGCCCCTAGAGCAGGGGTCCCCAACTCCCTGGTTCGTGGACCGGCACTGGTCCGCAGCATGCCAGTAACTGGGTCGCACAAACATGCAAAGCCCCATCCACATGATGCAGGCAGTACACAAAACCACACCCCTTCTGGTCCATGGAAAAACCTTTCTCCACGGCACCAGTCCCTGATGCCCAAAAGATTGGGGACCTCTGCCCTAGAGAAAGGTCCAATGCTGGGCTAGGTGGAAGGAAAGCGAAGCAAAGGATGGCTAGCAGTAAGGTGGATTGGACTCAGTTACAGTGGCAATGAGTACACTCTTGGAAGACCTAAAAGACCAGATTAGGGACAGATTTTCATGGACAAAACCTATTTATGTCACCTGATGGCACATAATCAAAATATCCTGTGTAACATTTTTTATTTACACTGATCCCCAGGAGACACCACACTACCAGTTTCATCCTTACCAGGAATCATTAGACACAGGTAACCAGTATAATTGTTTGAGGAAATATCAGTGGTGGGAAAGACTATGCATGATACTCCTTAATTTACCTCACCTGGTTTTTACATCTTTCTGACACTGAGATCTGAGATTTTGCAAAACACATTTGAAGGAATAATTGACAGCTATAGCAATGGTGAATGCCCTCCTATACTTTTATTTTCTATGAATGTCCATTGTTCACTGATTACTTTAGCAAACAATGATTTGCCTAGGAAAAGTGCTGCTCCACTCTTAGCAAAATTATGGAAAAGATTTCATGTTTTTATCTCTCTTTCATCTATATCCATCCACATATTACTAAAACGTTTGTTCCTATAATTGGGCAAAATGGTGAATCATATGGCAATCATTTTTGAGCCAATGAACTTCAACTGGGCTAACTTACAGAATGAGTCCAAAATCTTGGATCTTTTAAGATTTCCTATTAGCACAGCACTAGACAAATTTGATCCCTCTAGCAGAATTCATCTCATTCCAAGTAGCTTCCATATCTTCCTTTCTCTTAATTCTGTTAGGAGATTAATCTATCTTCTTCACAGAGAACTTGTGATTTCTCTTCCTTCTATTCTATTTCCTTTTAATTCCCCCCCCCTTTTCTTCCATGTCTGTATTTTTTCACAAACTCACTTTGGATACTTAGAAACAATGGATTCAGTGGCGTAGTGTGGGGGGGTGCAGGGGGGGCCGGCCGCACCGGGCGCAACATCTGGGGGGGCGCTCGCACTGAGCTGCTCAGGGAGCCCCAAGGGCTGCACAGAGTTGGCTTGGCTCCGCTCTCGAGCTGCTCTTTCTTGCAAAGCGAAATGAGTCCGGCAGGTGAGATGGGCGGCCACATAAACTGAATAAAATAAATAGAAGCGGCCAACTCTCCGCCCAGGCTCAGGCCAACCGCAAGCGCCCTGCAGGCGCCTTGGCAGGTTTGGCCGAGCGAAGACGGACCCGCTGGCCGGCCGGCCTAGCTTCGTGCGCATGCGTGGCTTTATTTAGCGGGGCTCACGTGCGAGCTTGAATGCAGCGGCTCTTGCAGGTCGGAGCCCCGCCCAGCCGCCCTCGAGAGGGACCCGGAAGCATCCCGCATGCGCGCGACTCTTCTTGGAAAGTGTATGCCGCTGCGGGGCGCGTCTTTTCAGCAGTGCCGTGATGTCACCGCCCGCCCGCCCCTCTATTTCCGCTTCCGGTTGCCTTGCCCCGGGTGCTGACAACCCACGCTACGCCACTGAATGGATTGTCTCACATTCAATACTTCTGATCACCCTTGTATCTTTCAGTAATTGTCTTAATCTTTCATCATAAACAATGAAATCAATTATGCTTTTAGATGTATAATTTGCCATGTAATCTTAAACAGAGTAATGCTGAAACCATATATAGTACATGAGAAAAACCTTTTCCCATGTGAATACATGAAATAGTTGCCCTGCTCAATCATTCTTCAGTCTCTGAATAAGCTAATAACATTTTACTACTCCTCTTATTTGATGTCACCAGATAAGCCAATAAATATTGACTTCTGTTGCTCTTTATGACTTTGGTCAATTGTTGTTGTTAGTTGCGAAGCTGTGTCAGACCCATCGCGACCCTATGGACAATGTTCCTCCAGGCCTTCCTGTCCTCTACCATCTTCTGGAGTCTATTTAGGCTCACGCCTACTGCTTCAGTGACTCCATCCAGCCACCTGATTCTCTGTCGTCCCCTTCTTCTCTTGCCCTCAACCTTTCCCAGCATTAGGCTCTTCTCTAGTGAGTCCTTCCTTCTCATTAGGTGGCCAAAGTATTTGAGTTTCAACTTCAGGATCTGGCCTTCTAAAAAGCAGTCAGGGTTGATCTCCTCTAGGACTGACCAGTTTGATCACCTTGCAGTCCAAGGGACTCGCAGGAGTCTTCTCCAGCACCATAGTTCAAAGGCCTCAATTCTTTGGCACTCAGCCTTTCTTATGGTCCAACTTTCACAGCCATACATTACAACTGGGAAGACCATAGCCTTGACTATACGCACTTTTGTTAGCAGGGTGATGTCCCTGCTTTTTAGTGTGCTGTCTAGATTTGTCATGGCTTTCCACCCCAGGAGCAAACATTTTTTAATTTCTTGGCTGCAGTCCCCATCTGTGGTGATCTTGGAGCCCAGGAAAATAAAATCTGTCACTACCTCCATTTCTTCCCCATCTATTTGCCAGGAATTGAGAGGGCCGGATGCCATGATCTTGGTTTTCTTAATGTTAAGTTTCAAGCCAAGTTTTGCACTCTCCTTCTTCACCCGCAACAAGAGACTCTTTAGTTCCTCTTCACTTTCTGCCATTAGAGTGGTATCATCTGCATATCTTAGGTTGTTGATATTTCTCCCGGCAATCTTAAATTCCAACTTTTGATTCGTCTAGCCCTGCCTTTCTCATGATGTGCTCTGCATGTAAGTTAAACAGGCAGGGTGACAGTATACAGCCTTGCCAGACTCCTTTCCCAATTTTGAACCAATCAGTGGTTCCGTGTCCAGTTCTCACTGTTGCTTCTTGGCCCACATATAGGTTTCTCAAGAGACAAATAAGATGGTCTGGTACTCCCATCTCTTTAAGAACTTGCCACAGTTTGTTGTGATCCACGCAATCAAATGCTTTAGCATAGTCAATGAACCAGATGTTTTTCTGGAACTCCCTAGCTTTCTCCATGATGCAGTGTATGTTGGCAATTTGATCTCTAGTTCCTCTGCCTCTTCGAAATCCTGCCTGTACTTCTGGTAGTTCTCGATCCACATAATGCTGGAGACTAGCTTGTAGGATTTTAAGCATAACTTTACTAGCATGAGAAATGAATGCAATGGTGCGATAGTTTGAACATTCTTTGGCACTGCCTTTCTTTGGAATTGGAATGTAAACTGATCTTTTCCAATCCTGGGGCCACTGTTGAGTTTTCCAAATTTGCTGGCAAATTGAGTGTAGCATTTTTACTGCATTGTCTTTTAAGATTTTGAATAGCTCAGCTGGAATACTGTCACCTCCACTAGCTTTGATGTTGCTCAGCTTTCCTAAGGCCCACTTCACTTCACATTCTAGGACAGGGCTTTTCAACCAGTGGTACGGTTGCTAGGCGACTGGTGGTACTCGGATGTTGCCATGTCCTAAAAGTGGTATAATAGGTGAAAAGGTTGAAAAGCCCTGTTCTAGGATGTCTGGCTCGAGGTCAGTGACCACCTCATCGTGGTTATCAGGGGCATTAAGTCATTCTTGTATAGTTCTTCTGTGTAATTTTGCCACCTCTTCTTAATCTCTTTTGCCTCTGTTAGGTCCCTGCCATTTTGGTCCTTTATCATGCCCATTTTTGCATGAAACGTTCCCTTCATCTCTCCAATTTTCTTGAAGAGATCTCTAGTCCTCCCTATTCTATTGTTTTCTTCTATTTCTTTGCACTGTTCATTTAAGAAGGCATTCTTATCTCTTCTAGCTGTTCTCTGGAATTCTGCATTCAATTGGGTGTATCTTTCTTTTTCTCCCTTGCCTTTCGCTTCCCTCCTTTCCTCAGCTATTTGCAAAGCTTCCTCAGACACCCATTTTGCTTTCTTATATTTCTTTTTCTTTGGGATGGTTTTAGTTGCTACTTCTTGTACAATGTTGTGAACCTCTGTCCATAGTACTTCAGGCACTCTGTCTATCAGATCTAATTCCTTAAATCTATTTGTCACCTCTACTGTATATTCAACAGGGATATGATTTAATTCATACCTGAGTGGCCTAGTGCTTTTCCCTACTTTCTTCAGTTTAAGCCTAAACCTTGCAACGAGAAGCTCACGGTCTGAGCCACAGTCAGCTCCTGGTCTTGTTTTTACTGACTGTATAGAGCTTCTCCATCTTTGGCTGAAGAGCACATAGTCAATCTGATTTTTGTGTTGACTGGTGATGTCCATGTGTAGACCTGTCTCTTGGGTTGTTGGAAAAGAGTGTTTGCTATGACCATCGTATTCTCTTGACAAAATTCTATCAGCCTGTGCCCTGCTTCATTTTGTACTCCAAGGCCAAACTTGCCTGTTATTCCGGTTATCTTTTGGCTTCCTACTTTAGCATTCCAATCCCCCGTGATGATAAGGACATCATTTTTTGATGTTAGTTCTATAAGGTGCTGTAGGACTTCATAAAAAGGTAAAGGTAAAGGTTCCCCCGCACATGCGTGCTAGTCGTTTCTGACTCTAGGGGCCGGTGCTCATCTCCGTTTCAAAGCCGAAGAGCCAGCACTTGTCCAAGGACGTCTCCGTGGTCATGTGGCCGGCATGACTGGACGCCAAAGGTGCACGGAACGGGCATAGACTTGGACTACTGTGATACTGAATGGTTTGCCTTGGATTCGAATTGAGATCATTCTGTCATTTTGGGGATTGTATACCAGTGTTGCTTTTCCTACTCTTTTATTGACTACGAAGGCTACTCCATTTCTTCTGAGGGATTCTTGCCCACAGTAGTATACTTGATGGTCATCTGAATTAAATTCACCCATTCCTGTCCATTTTAGTTCGCTGACACCTAAGATGTCGATGTTCAGTCTTGTCATCTCTTGTTTGACCACATCCAGCTTTCCTTGTTTCATGGATCTTACATTCCAGGTTCCTGTGGAGAAAAAAATCTTTACAGCATTGGACTTTCCTTTCACCACCAGACACATCCTCAGCTGAGCGTCCTTTCGGCTTTGGCCCAGTCGCTTCATTCTTTCTGTAGTACTAGCCCTCTGCTCTTCCCCAGTAGCATATTGGAAGCCCTCCAACCTGAGGGGCTCATCTTCTAACATCATATCTTTTTGCCTTTTGGTACTGTCCATGAGGTTTTCATGGCAAAGATACTGGAGTGGGTTGCCATTTCCTTCTCCAGTGGATCACATTTTGTCAGAACTCTGTGCTATGACCTGTCTGTCTTGGGCGGCCCTGCACGGCATAGCTCATAGCTTCATTGAATTATGCAAGCCCCTTCGCCACGACAAGGAAGTAATCCATGAAGGGGTTGGTCAATTAAAGGTTGTATATAAAGCAGTATTAACTGTGGGTCTTAATATTCACATTAGCTCAGATATCTTAGTCTTTTAGTGTAATATATTTAATATCTTGAATTTTTTATAACTAATGATTCCTTAGAAAGTTACATTCTCAACAACATTACAAAATTCTCAATTTATTCATCTGAATTATATTCTTCTATTTTATTTTATTTTTTTTTTAAAAATTCTTTTATCTGTTTATAGATGGCGTGATGGCTCAGCAGTTAAAAATGCTGAGCTTGTCAGCTGGAAGGCTGACAGCCTGAGTTTGAGACCCGAGCATCGTGCAATGGGGTGAGCTCCAGTTACTTGCCCTAGCTCCTGCCCACCTGGCAGTTCAAAAGCATGCAAATGCAAGTAGATTAATAGGTACCACTTTGGAAGGCAACAGTGTTCTGTCTGCCTTTGGCATATAGCGATGCTAGCCATATGACCACATAAGATGTCTTCAGACAAACACTGGCTCCATTGGCTAAGAAATGGAGATGAGCACCGTGCCCTAGATCAGACTGGACAAGGAAGCCTTTACTTTTGCCTATTTATGTACTTTCCTTGAAGTTTCCAATAAAAAGTATTAAAAAGAGTTTTACAATGATTTAGTAAACTATTTATTTATTTATTTATTTGATTTGTATACCGCCCTTCTCCCCAAGGACTCAGGGCGGTGAACAGTGACATAAATATCAAAATGCACAAATACAGAAATTGAAAACAAATTAAACCCTAATGCCCAAATGCAGAAGATAAATTACATTAAAACAATAATTAAAACAAAACCCGTCAGACCAGACCGGATTGCTTAAACAGATAGGTTTTTAGGTCACATCGGAAGGAGCAAAGGTCGGGAGCCATCCGGAGCTCAACCAGTAAACTGTTCCATAGGTCAGGCGCACCCACCGAGAAGGTGTATATTAGATCACTTCACTTTTGACACTTTTTAATATGAATATAATAATCTAAAAGAGGAACAGAGAACAGTGATGCCACAGAGTGGCGTGAACTATAATAGCAACTCTTGCTTTAAACTAGCTTTTCCTAAGTACTTTCAACGCTGAAGAAAGTAATTATCACTGCAGTTACTTGCGTCACGGATTATTACTTCACGAGTCTCTTCCTCTAATCCAGGGACAGGCGACTTGAGGCATTTCAGGCCTCGTTAAACAGGTTTATGATTTAGTTTAGGAATCCTCAAAGTTATCCCAGGACTAGAAGCTTGGCTGGAAAGCCAGTAAATCATCCTGGAGGGAGTCAGTGGCATTTTGGATGAGTAATCAATTGTACTGTTGCCAAAAAAATTTAAATGGATATGTCCATGAAGTCACCACAAGGTTCAAATATGAAGTCTTAGTATGAAGAATTGCCTTGTTAAAATATTAGTGTAAAGTGGATTAATTACAGAGCTGTGTTGCAGAATTGTCTGCTTGCTCTCTGATCCTTGCCTTGAGGGATACTGGCACACGGCTGTGGTTGATTTTGTGGGCATGTTGGATACTGTAGTTCTGTTTTGTTCCCTAAAGGTTAAGTTTCCATCAGCTGTTTTTGTTTTGTTTTGTTTTGTTTTGTTTTGTTTAAATCAGAAAGAAGCTGTTGCATCTGCCTGTATCTGCTAAGTGTGGCTCTCAAAAAAGGAGTCTCTTGTCTGCAGAGATTCTCAGTCATCCAGGTCACAGCTGTCTCAAAGGTGCTTTTCCAAAGAACAACTGGACTGTTGTTATTGTTGTTTTTCCTTGAGGAAGAAAAAGAAAACATTTCGCTTCTCATCCCAGAAGCTTCTTCAGTTGTGATGATGGGGGGATTGGAAGGATAGGTACTGACAGTTAAGGCTGGATGATGGAGGGATGGGAGGATAGGTTGACAGGATGGGGGAGGGGAGAGATGGAATGATTGTGTTTCTTTGTAGTCATCTGGTCATTAGCACTCTCTGAGAGCTCTCGGAGAGCTGTTGAGGCCCCTTGAGAGTTTATCTGTGCCCTGGGGGGGGGTCACCTGAATCAAGGCGCAATTGGTTGTGGAATCTTCTTGGAACTGCTGCTGCAAGGGCTGCATTGAAGAATGAAGACAGGTGTTGTCTTATTCCTTCCCCCCTCTATTGAGAAGGAGGGCTGTTCAATTCTAACATAGATTC
Source organism: Vipera ursinii (assembly GCF_947247035.1). Classification (NCBI taxonomy): domain Eukaryota; kingdom Metazoa; phylum Chordata; class Lepidosauria; order Squamata; family Viperidae; genus Vipera; species Vipera ursinii. The sequence continues at coordinate 195,312,102 of NC_139513.1, forward strand.
TTTTACCCCTCAAAACAATGGTCCTCTATATCCAAAATGTGGACTCTAACATAAAGGAAACTATTGTGCTGCAGCTTGAAAGTCAGGACTCTGGGGACAAGACCAAGAGGGACTGTTGTAGCCTAGGAAATGAAACATTGTTTAGGGCAGGGGTCCCCAACTGCCGGTCCGTGGACTGGTCCTGGGCCGTGGCATGCCAGAAACCGGGCCACGCAAACAAGCAAAGCCCCATCCACAGGATGCAGGCAGTATGTGAAACCAGGCCCCCTCCAGTCCGCAAAAAAACCTCTCTCCATGAAACCGGCACCTGGTTGGGGACCTCTGGTTTAGGGCCAGGAGCCATACTTTATAAAGATTTTCAGAAGGCCAGATTGCAGCAGTAGGGCAATAATGTACAAGGGGTGCAAACTGCAGGCATTCAGTCCTACATCATGCTATTTAAAGCTGTCGCTGTATAATGTAGATATGAGTCTTGGGGATTTAGGAGGATTTGGAGTTTCTTTTTTTTTAGCCATTTTAACAATGAAAAGTTTACTTTAGAGCTTGCAATACAAACATTGAGCCTCTGCAGACAAAGCAATTACCGGGCCATCACTGGAAAGCTTTACTCATGCAAAAATTACTGATCCTGCAGCGGCTGCCAAGTCTGTTCAACGCATAATCAGATCAGGATGTTTTCCCCCACCTCTTTCTTGAATGGCACACACTGTCCTCAGAAAAGCAGCCTTTTTGCATTGCAAGTTGGAGATCCAGATATGTCGAAAAACTTTTCCCATCTGGCAGACAGGCATTTCTGTGATGTCACTCCTGGCTGGAAGGAAGACTTGGCCTTCCCCTTCTGTTCAAGCTGCTCCACAGCCATCAGGTTGGTTTCCCTTCTTAGCTTTTTTGTCATCTGTCCACCGTTTTTTTCTGGGCTATCTTACAAGACTGATAAGGCAGCAAACCAAACACCTATCAGATCCCTATGAACATTTTAGTTCTGCTTCCCCTCCCCCCCAATATTGTAAATTGCCAAGAAATGAAGATGTTATCTAGCCTGGTAACAAAATGTTCATAAATCAACCCACAAGCTCGGAGAACAAACCTTCACCCTCACACTACCCATAAATGTTTTGGGCAAATATTTCTTCAGAACTTTTTCCACTTGAAGTAGAAAGTGCTCCTTGTGTCATCTTTATGCTGCTGTGCCTTCATCTTTTCCCCAGTCCATGCCGAACGCCAGGATGAGAAGCCTAGAGGCTGATCAAGAGGTCTAGAATGGCAGTACTGAATTCATTCTGCAGGCCCATACTAGTTCTCCTTTGGCCCTTGAGATATGGCGACCAGAATGCCAAAATCTTTTAGTCACGTATGAAAGAATAAGAACAAGGAGTTCTTGGAAAAGACACTGCAGTATCCATTTACTGCCAGATCTGGTAGGACTGTCTTATACCCTGATGAGTTCTGTGCACTAAGACAGGGATTTGGCAAACACCAAGTTGGCAAATGAGCCAATGAGCCTTTGTGAAGGTCTCAAGCTTTTTGAGTAAAACCAAACTCGATGGGGCTTTGGCAACATGTTTGTGCAAAATCTGCAACGCTATGTGTTCTTTGCCACAGAACTATTGAGTCAATTAGGGACGCGGTGGCTCAGTGGGTCAGGACGCTGAACTTGTCGATCGGAAGGTCGGCAGTTTGGCGGGTCAAATCCCGAGTGCCACGTAACAGAGTGAGTGCCTGTTACTCGTCCCAGCTTCTGCCAACCTAGCAGTTCGAAAGCACGTAAAAATGCAAGTAGAAAAATAGGGACCACTACGGTGGGAAGGGAACAGCGTTCCGTGCGCCTTTGGCGTCTAGTCATGCCGGCCACATGACCACGGAGACGTCCTCGGACAAGCGCTGGCTCTTCGGCTTTGAAACGGAGATGAGCACCGGCCCCTAGAGTCAGAAACGACTAGCACGCATGTGTGGGGGAACCTTTACCTTTACCTTATTGAGTCAATTAGAAATTTGACATCACTTGAATAAACAGAGGAAAGATGAGACCGTCCAGGTTTTTCTTCCTGCTAGTGACCACCAAGGCAAAGACTTCTAGGAAAGCCACTGCGGTGACCCACAAGCTAGTCAGAGTAGTAACTGAAACACTTTGTTGTCTGATTGAGCAGGGAAATCTGTTTATGTCGTTTTTTTAAATTAAAGATTGCAAACCCCAGCAATTTGTTTGAAAAGCAGATTTAATAGGAATATGCAGGACTTATTTTTGGGCCGATTTGGGCATTTTGGAGCAGATTGCATGTGGCATTAAAAGAAACATAATTGCTTAGTGTTGTTAACATCATTCAGAATAAGGAAAACTCTATTTTTATATTACTGCCATGTTTCAGATCAACTGGTTTCTGCAAATTGTAAAAAAAAAAGATTTTTAGAACAGGAATGAGCAAGGGGACATGTTTAAATTTTCTGGAAAAACAATGGTAGTTACGTTTAAATCCTCATCTTCACATTCTGATTACCCAACGTGGATTTATTAGGAACTCTTGATTATACATTGGCATTATGATCCTGCATTATTTCCAAAGAGTAAGCATCAATGAATTTGTCTGTGTGTGTGTGTGTGTGTGTGTGTGTGTGTGTGTGTGTGTGTGTGTGTCTTTCTTTCTTAGATCCAAGCATGCCAAATTTCTTACCAAACAGTGTAATGTGATGCCACTTTTAAGTTTCATTGGTTAGTATTGCAATTTGTGTTGGAGAGAAAACCATAGGGATATGCATTTCTCAAAGTCAAAGTACTTTATTTTGGTTTACATACATTTCTCATTTGTTTAAAAACATCTGTCTCCTTTTAAGAGATGCATCTTGGGAAAACCTCTCCTGTGATTAAAGAAACAGAGGAGTGGAGAACTTCCTCATCATACAGAGGTTTGTTCATTTGATTCCTTTCCTTTTTATTTTATTTTATTATTCCAAAAACAAATCTGACCCTCCTTGTATCGTTCAAAGCTGGAGATAATTTCTCACAACCACCAACACAATTCTTAAAGCATGCTTCTTGGAGGTCCTGGTGATTGCAGACAGGGGTTACATAAAATGATGTTATTAAAATTCTCGGGGAGCGCTGTACATTCCCGTCTATCCTTGTTTGTTGCAAAATAAGCCTCGATGTGCTGTACAATAAGCCTAGCCTATTCGTTTGGCAAAGTAGCCTGATTTGATGTCCCCAGACTCTGTCACCCCAGCATCTCGGGTTGCTCCAGGCGAAGGGTGAGCGCTGTGCAGGGGTAGCGAAGTGTTTTTTCTCCCCACCCACTCAAGGCCACCAGCTGACTGAAGGAGTGCAGAGAGCCGGGTCCAACTTGGCTTCTTCTGCTGCCCCCTGTGGTGTGCTTATTTACATTTGACTTCTACTTTCCAATTGACCTCATGCAGGCTGGATGGGGACAGCCAAAGAGCCGGCTCAGAAAAGGCCCACCTCTGCTTTACAGGATAACAGACTGTGGAAGGCTGGTATAGGCAATTTTGCATTCAGAAGTCAAATGTCATCGTAAAGCTCAGTCAAACACATTCTCTTCAAATAACTTCTACACTTCTCCCCAGCTATTGGAACTTCGCTGCTGCCATCATCTCTCTCCTATAATCCTAAAAAACCAGACTGAAACCTTGATCATCTTCTCTTTTGAGGGCTTTGGAATGCTGGTAAAAATCACTATTGCAAAGCAAACTACCACAACTTTGGGCAGTGGGAGGGATATTTACTGAATTGCAAAATTCATATGAAAGGACAGTAAAATTATCTTTTCTATCTCTTATCCCATCCCCCCATTCCCATTCCCACTTGGTGTTACGTGCATTTGCTTGGACATAAGCAAGTGGCCTTTAATCACCAGGCCATCTTTCTCTGTAACAGCTGAAGGCCAGAAGCTGGGATGCAAGGCGAGGTAAGAGTTCTTACAAATGAGGAAACGGACTTCCCACAACCTTCACCTACAGACTTTTAAGGAAGATGATCTTTGTTGCCGCTTCAAATAGTGTATATCAAGGCTGAGTCATGAACAAATCCATTCAACTTTCAAACATTGTCAGCCCCACGAGAACACCATCTGGACTTGGTTTAAACCGATGCCAAGTCCTTGTGTGAAAATGCCCATTTCCCCCTGGTTAATATGTGGAAACCTTCCGGCATGGTTTTCCAGTCTTAATGAAATATTTATTTTGGTCAGACAAATGGCAGGAAGCTAGAATGCCAATCTATATACCAGGTGTGTTTTTAAAAGGAAGTTCTACACAATATCTGAAAAGTGAGAGACATTTTGAAACCTAAATACAATGGGCTGGTATGTAATGGAAACTGATTCTCGCTTTTCAGAAATTCCTGGTCCTATCAAGCCTCCTTCCCCAATTCGCTCCTTATCTCTTTCTCCAGCTAGGAGAAAAGGGCTGCATTCACACACAGCACGCTCACCTATAATTTATTTATTTTTTATTTTAATTCCATATATATCCCGCCCTTCTCCGAAGACTCAGGGCGGCTTACAAGCTTAGCAGTAGCCTTCATTCTATGTATATGCCTGTTTATTAGGACTTTCACACACACCCCAAGCGGCATTATTACCAAGTCAGCTTAATTGCCCCCAACAATCTGGGTCCTCATTTTACCTACCTCGGAAAGATGGAAGGCTGAGTCAACCTTGAGCCTGGTGGGATGCGAACCTGCACTAATTTCAGGCGGCTGGTGTTACTTAAGGAGGCATTAGCCCACTGCTCCACCAAGGCTAATGTAGTTGGCTGTGATTTTGATCCTTTATGTGGACATAGCCAGTGTGATTAATTTATGTTTAATTGAGTTTATGGTTGATGCAGCAAATTATAATTGAATTTACCAATGCGTATTTTGATGTGAAATGTAAACATAGCCTAAGTGTCAATATGCCTCTAGTAGTGAGTGACAAAATATCTAGCAGAAATTTAACTCACTTAATAATGATATACTATTCTAAGCCTGAATCCATACAAGGTAATGGAGTGGCATGACTACTCATTAAGAGTTTGATTAAATATATGCTTGGCTATAACTTATTTGCAATAGGATTGTAACAATTAAAATTAATGGGAGTCTCATATTCAACAGTGTGATACAATTATATGTATCTATTATAGATGCAACAAAGAAAGACATTGAGGAATTTTATGGCAAACTGATAGATATGCTAGAAGCAGCTTTGAGAAAGGGTGGAATACTGCTAATGAAGAAAAACACAAATTTGTAAGAAATGAAGGAATCGGGATAAACAGGAAGATGAACCAGAAGAATAATGCAAGGGTCAAGCTAATAATGTTTGATGGAGAGAATTCTCTGTATATGGCTGATATTAGTTTCAAACATAAAAAACACAGATTTTGCATATGGATATCACTTGAGAGATAACATTGAAATGAAATGAGGCCCTAATAAGAAACAGAAAACAGTGAAGTGCATTTCAATCTGCCAGTACATGAATACATAAATTATTAGGATCAAATCTGTGGAAGATTAAAGAAAGTAGTATTCAAGCAGGATCTGAGTGCATAATGTAGAAGTTTAGTGCAATGATCATACATGTAGTATGTTTAATTTATGGGTCAAGAACAAATAAGCAATTAAATAGAGACTTCCCTATTTCTTCCTCTACAGAGAGAGATCCTAAGGAAGAGCCACAGCAACAAAGTTGGATAAAATAAGGACTTAATAAAGATTACAATAGCCTTTCTTTAACAGGGCACGTACAGCTATGGATACTGAAAGGGTAAAAGTAAGTGTTAACTAGCAACAGATCCCATCCTCTCTCCTTCTCAACATATTCCCTCCCATCTTTTTAGCTAGGTTGAATTCATAGTATTTGCAGTATTTCATTTATAGCAGTGACTCAGCAGTTACAAGACGCTGAGCTTGTCAGCTGGAAAGCTGACAGCCCAGGTTCCTGACCTAAGTGCCACGCAACAGGGTGAGTTCCTGTTACTTGCCCCAGCTACTTCCTAATTCTTTCAAAAGCATGCAAATGCAAGTGGATAAATGGGTATCACTTCAGTAGGAGGGTAACAGCAGTCCGTGTGTCTTGGCGTAGTAGAGTCATGTTGGTCACATTACCATGGAAATGGTCTTCAACAACAGTGGCTCCCTTAGCCAAGAAACAGAGATGAGCACTGCCCCCTCAAGTCAGAAATGACTGGACAGGGGAAATCTGCCTTACTTTATATATAATTATAAATGCTACCCCCTTCATGGATTACTGCCTTGTCGTGGCGAAGGGGCTTGCGTAATTCAATGAAGCTATGAGCTATGCCGTGCAGGGCCACCCAAGACGGACAGGTCATAGCAGAGAGTTCTGACAAAACGTGATCCACTGGAGAAGGAAATGGCAACCCACTCCAGTATCTTTGCCATGAAAACCCTATGGACAGTACCAAAAGGCAAAACGATATGACGCTGGAAGATGAGCCCCTCAGGTCGGAAGGCGTCCAATATGCTACTGGGGAAGAGCAGAGGGCTAGTACTAGTAGCGCCAGAAAGAATGAAGCGACTGGGCCAAAGCCGAAAGGACGCTCAGCTGTGGATATGTCTGGTGGTGAAAGGAAAGTCCGATGCTGTAAAGATTTTTTCTCCATAGGAACCTGGAATGTAAGATCCATGAATCAAGGCAAGCTGGACGTGGTCAAACAAGAGATGACAAGACTGAACATTGACATCTTAGGTATCAGTGAACTAAAATGGACAGGAATGGGTGAATTTAATTCAGATGACCATCAGGTATACTACTGCGGGCAAGAATCCCTCAGAAGAAATGGAGTAGCCTTCATAGTCAATAAAAGAGTAGGAAAAGCAATACTGGGATACAATCCTCAAAATGACAGAATGATCTCAATTCGAATCCAAGGCAAACCATTCAATATCACAGTAGTCCAAGTCTATGCCCCAACCACCGGTGCTGAAGAGGATGAAATTGACCGGTTCTATGAAGCCCTACAGCACCTTATAGAACTAACACCAAAAAATGATGTCCTTATCATCATGGGGGATTGGAATGCTAAAGTAGGAAGCCAAAAGATAACCGGAATAACAGGCAAGTTTGGCCTTGGAGTACAAAATGAAGCAGGGCACAGGCTGATAGAATTTTGTCAAGAGAATACGATGGTCATAGCAAACACTCTTTTCCAACAACCCAAGAGACGGCTCTACACATGGACATCACCAGACGGTCAACACAGAAATCAGATTGACTATATGCTCTGCAGCCAAAGATGGAGAAGCTCTATACAGTCAGTAAAAACAAGACCAGGAGCTGACTGTGGCTCAGACCATGAGCTTCTTGTTGCAAAGTTTAGGCTTAAACTGAAGAAAGTAGGGAAAAGCACCAGGCCAGTCAGGTATGAATTAAATCATATCCCCGTTGAATATACAGTAGAGGTGACAAATAGATTTAAGGAATTAGATCTGATAGACAGGGTGCCTGAAGAACTATGGACAGAGGTTCGCAACATTGTACAAGAGGTAGCAACCAAAACCATCCCAAAGAAAAAGAAATGCAAGAAAGCAAAATGGCTGTCTGAGGAAGCTTTGCAAATAGCTGAGGAAAGGAGGGAAGCAAAAGGCAAGGGAGAAAAAGAAAGATACGCCCAATTGAATGCAGAATTCCAGAGAATAGCTAGAAGAGATAAGAATGCCTTCTTAAATGAACAGTGCAAAGAAATAGAAGAAAACAATAGAATAGGGAGGACCAGAGATCTTTTCAAGAAAATTGGAGAGATGAAGGGAACGTTCAATGCAAAAATGGGCATGATAAAGGACCAAAATGGCAGGGACCTAACAGAGGCAGAAGAGATTAAGAAGAGATGGCAAAATTACACAGAAGAACTATACAAGAATGAGCTTAACGTCCCTGATAATCACAATGAGGTGGTCACTGACCTCGAGCCAGACATCCTAGAATGTGAAGTGAAGTGGGCCTTAGAAAAGCTGAGCAACAACAAAGCTAGTGGAGGTGACAGTATTCCAGCTGAGCTATTCAAAATCTTAAAAGACGATGCAGTAAAAGTGCTACACTCAATTTGCCAGCAAATTTGGAAAACTCAACAGTGGCCACAGGATTGGAAAAGATCAGTTTACATTCCAATTCCAAAGAAAGGCAGTGCCAAAGAATGTTCAAACTATCGCACCATTGCACTCATTTCTCATGCTAGTAAAGTTATGCTTAAAATCCTACAAGCTAGACTCCAGCAGTATGTGGATCGAGAACTACCAGAAGTACAGGCAGGATTTCGAAGAGGCAGAGGAACTAGAGATCAAATAGCCAACATACGCTGGATCATGGAGAAAGCTAGAGAGTTCCAGAAAAACATCTACTTCTGCTTCATTGACTATGCTAAAGCCTTTGATTGTGTGGATCATAACAAACTCTGGCAAGTTCTTAAAGAGATGGGAGTACCAGAACATCTTATTTGTCTCTTGAGAAACCTATATGCGGGCCAAGAAGCAACAGTGAGAACTGGACACGGAACCACTGATTGGTTCCAAATTGGGAAAGGAGTCCGGCAAGGCTGTATACTGTCGCCTTGCCTATTTAACTTATATGCAGAGCACATCATGAGAAAGGCAGGGCTAGATGAATCAAAAGATGGAATTAAGATTGCTGGAAGAAATATCAACAACCTAAGATACGCAGATGATACCACTCTAATGGCAGAAAGTGAAGAGGAACTGAAGAGTCTCTTGTTGCGAGTGAAGAAGGAGAGTGCAAAAGTTGGGTTGAAACTAAACATTAAGAAAACCAAGATCATGGCATTCGGCCCTCTCAATTCCTGGCAAATAGATGGGGAAGAAATGGAGGTAGTGACAGATTTTATTTTCCTGGGCTCCAAGATCACTGCAGATGGGGACTGCAGCCAAGAAATTAAAAGACGCTTGCTCCTGGGGAGGAAAGCCATGGCAAATCTAGACAGCACACTAAAAAGCAGAGACATCACCCTGTCAACAAAAGTGCGTATAGTCAAGGCTATGGTCTTCCCAGTTGCAATGTATGGCAGTGAAAGTTGGACCATAAGAAAGGCTGAGCGCAAAAGAATTGAGGCCTTTGAACTCTGGTGCTGGAGAAGACTCCTGCGAGTCCCTTGGACTGCAAGGCGATCAAACCGGTCAGTCCTAGAGGAGATCAACCCTGACTGCTCTTTAGAAGGCCAGATCCTGAAGCTAAAACTCAAATACTTTGGCCACCTAATGAGAAGGAAGGACTCACTGGAGAAGAGCCTAATGCTGGGAAAGATTGAGGGCAATAGAAGAAGGGGACGACAGAGAATGAGGTGGCTGGATGGAGTCACTGAAGCAGTAGGCGCGAGCTTAAATGGAGCCCAGAAGATGGCAGAGGACAGGAAAGCCTGGAGGAACATTGTCCATAGGGTCGCGATGGGTCGGACACGACTTCGCAACTAACAACAACATAAATGCTACAGTTTATTTTTTAATATTGTAAGCTGCCCAGAATTACCATGTGGCAAGATGGGCGGCTAATAAACTTTACGAAAGAAAGAAAGACAGAAAGACAGAAAGAAAGAAAGACAGAAAGAAAGAAAGAAAGAAAGAAAGAAAGAAAGAAAGAAAGAAAGAAAGAAGAAAGAAAGAAAGAAAAAATTTCTTAGAATTATGGATTTTGAGATGTTTATTAAGAGGCACTATGCACCAGAATAATTATAAGTCCTGAGCAAATAAAGGCTGATGCTTGAAGCAGAAACTCACATATTTGAAACTAGAAAATCTAGTCATTCATCTCCACCCCGAACCAACCCAGTGATGCCCTTAACGTGATGTCCCGGTGCCTGGAGGCGGTGCGGGTCTGGATGGGAAGGAACAGGCTCAGGCTGAACCCCTCCAAGACCGAGTGGCTGTGGATACTGGCATCTCGTATTGTCCAACATGTTCCATCTCTTTTGATGGGGGGAAGGTATTGCCCCCCTCTGAAAGTGCTCGCAACTTGGGTGTTCTCCTGGATTCACAGCTTAACTTGGAGGATCATCTAACTGCTGTGACCAGGGGGGGCTTTGCACAGGTTCGCCTGGTGCGCCAGTTGCACCCCTTTTTGGACTGAGATGCCCTATGCATGGTCACCCATGCCTTTGTCACTTCTCGCCTGGATTACTGCAATGCTCTCTACATGGGGCTGCCCTTGAAGTGCACCCGGAGGCTTCAGCTGGTGCAAAATGCGGCCGCGCAGGTGCTTATGGGAGTTTCTCGATACTCCCATGTTACACCACTCCTGCACGAGCTGCACTGGCTTCCGGTTGTCCTCCGGGTGCGATTCAAGGTGCTGGTAATCACCTTTAAAGCCCTACATGGCTTAGGCCCGGGGTACTTGCGAGACCACCTGCTGCCATTATCAACCTCCCATTGCCCGGTTCGCTCCCACAGAGTCTGCCTCCTCAGGGTTCCGTCAGCTAAGCAGTGCTGGCTGGCGACCCCCTAGGGGGACAGCCTTCTCTGTGGGCGCGCCGATCCTCTGGAATGAACTGCCTCCGGAGCTGCGGATGGCCCCTGACCTTCAGTCCTTCCGCCGTGACCTGAAGACATGGATGTTTCAACAATCGGGCCTGGACTGACTATAGTTTTAAATTTGGTTTTATTGGGTCAATTGTTATGCATTTACTTCATTGTTTAATTCTTTTTTAAACTTTGTATTTTATGTTTTTAACTTTTTATTGTTGTGAGCCGCCCTGAGTCCTTAGGGAGAAGGGCGGCATATAAATTTAATAAATTCTAATTCTAAATTCTAATTCTAGTCCCAAAAAGACAAGGCTGAAGAAAATAGAAGACAATGGATGGTACTGATAGATTAAATTAATTGGAAAGTCATTGGAAGTCTTAAGTAATGATCAATCAGGTGGCAATTGTATCCATACAATTAGGAGCTGAGCTTCACCTGATGGCCCCCAACCATCTGAAGCTACCATTTCTTAAATTAAAATTGTCCATTACATGACTTAGAGAGATACTGTAAATTCCATAATCCAACAGACATAATATTACACCTAGCTCCTGTTGAAGATTAAGAAAGTGAGGTTAAGTCTTGATTTTACCTATAAAACACTGATGTTCAACAAGGAAATCCAGTGCACACTAGCACAATATACAAGGGTCTTCTGGCTGAGATACCAACATTTTCAGCAGTAATTTTTAGGTATGCCAAGTATTGGAAAAGATGTGGTCTGATGCAGTGGGTAGACTCAAGAGACTAGGAACTATCACAGGAAATGCTGCATTAAGAATCTGACAGCAACCTTTCAATTTCTGATTTCTGCTGAAATACACTAAAACAGATCTTGTACAACAGACATGTCAAACTGCGGGCCCATGGGCAGGATGTGTCACGCTGAAACCGTGCCCACCCCATTGCCGGCGATGGGGAAAAAGTCACGTGACGTTGCAAGTTTGACATGCCTGTTGTACAAGGTTGTGCTCACTACAAACGGTTGCTTCCCATTTTTATCATTCTTTTCTCACCCCCGCATGCATCTTTCAGTGTCATCTCCAGGATGGCAAAGGCCGCAGTGCGTAGATGATCACTTGTGCTATACAGCCTTTTCTATTTGCTTTGGAATGTGTAGAAGTCTGAATGTACTATTCACGCGAATGCTTTAAAGCAGCTGCATTTTTGCTAAGGATCTTGCACGTGTTCTCACCACCAGTTGGCATTGAAAGTTTTGTTCAATTCCCATTGAAAACTGTCTAAACTGCAATAGTGGCTGTCATCCACAGGCATCTGCAGGAGGGACAAACGATGACACATACTTCCTGTTGAAAAAGATGCAGCATTTATATGAGACATCAAGATACATGCACCCTTACACTATTACGGCTGGCTACAAATACCAATAGCAATAACACTTAGACTTATATACCGCTGGCTACAAATACCAATAGCAATAGCACTTAGACTTATATACTGCTTCAGAGTGTTTTACAGCCCTCTCTAAGCGGTTTAGAGAGTCAGCTTATTGCTCCCAACAATCTGGGTCCTCATTTTACCAACCTCGGAAGGATGGAAGGCTGAGTCAACCTTGAGCAGGTGAGACGCGAACTGCCAAACTGCTGGCAGCTGGGAGCAGAAGCAAGCCTGCAGTACTGCATACTAACCACTGCGCCACCAGAGGTTAATGCTATTACAGCTTCGTAGTAATAAATTCAATTATTAAAAATAACGGGTAGTGAAGAAGGATTTCAGTTCACCTATTTCAGGGGTAGGCAACCTTGGCTCTTTTATGACTCGTGGACTTCAACTCCCAGAATTCCTGAGCCAGCCATGCTGAGCCATGCTGGCTGAGGAATTCTGGGAGTTGAAGTCCACGAGTCATAAAAGAGCCAAGGTTGCCTACCCGTGACCTATCTGTTGAGCCACTCTGTTGGAAGCAGGCCCGTAGAATCAGGTGGGAGGGGGCAGTGCAGATAGCCAATGAAAAGCGGAGTGAGAACAGTTCGAATTCTGTGACGTCACAACGCCTATGCAGCGGAATAGTTCCGCGGGACATGCGTCAACCAGAACTCCCGAGGAGATTGGTGATACTGCAAGGTCACGTGTGCGTCACGTGACAAGGCTTGCCCGGTCTCGCTTCCCTCCCCCCCAAATGTCATGAAATCATAGAAGTACGAAAAGTAAAAATCATCCAGTATTGCTATCCTCTACTACGGGACACGCATTTAAGGAACCCATTTGGAAGTTTATAATAGTTAACATTTCTTCCCTCTGCAAATTCAGCCTGAAGTCTTGTTTCTGCATACCAAGGGCGATGTGCAGAAATATTTGTACGATACTATTGGGCAACCGAGTGTCATTTTCCGCCAATTAAAATTATTTCAGTGTGAATATTGTTGCGAAACCAGTTTTTAAAATGTGTGGGTTTCTCTTTCTTAATTCTAGAAAAAGTCACTTGTAACATGTTGCGAGCGGGGTGGGGGGAGTAAAGGCAGGTTGTCATGACCATCTATACTCCTTCAGACGTGTATTACTTGTTGTTAATAATGCCTCTGTAGACTTGAGGAAACAATACCAGCATTGTCATCAATATTCCGTCGTTGACTTAAAATGTTCGCCAAACCCAGACTGAATAATATTGATTTTTTAAAAAAACATTTTTACATCTCAAATTGAAAAAATCTTCAGTCGAAACGCCCCCCGGCCCCCTGACTCGGAAACAGAAGAAACTTCTTTTTTGCTATTACTTGACAGATATACTGTTGTGTAATGACATCTGTCGCGTGTTTTTCTCCCTAGGTGTTTTTCCCCGCTTCTCCTCTAAGCCTAAAGCCTCAAAACACTCCTTTTCCACCTGGCTGACCTGGACTGACAGGCATTTTAATTATGTTTACAATTTTTAATTTATTTTTAATTTTAATTTATTGCACAGAGGACTTTAATTTTATCTTAATTTCTGTACTTATTATATGTTATTGTTGTTAGCCGCCCTGAGTCCTTCGGGAGATAGGGCGGGATATAAGTCCCATTAATGAAAGAAAGAAAGAAAGAAAGAAAGAAAGAAAGAAAGAAAGAAAGAGAGAGAGAGAGAGAGAGAGAGAGAGAGAGAGAGAGAGAGAGAGAAGGGGTCAAAGGAGCCCGGAAGTGAAAAGCCATCGAGGCTTGTTTCTATGTGGTGTATCTATGATACAAAAGGAGGAGTTGACCCGGAAGTGAATGAGCGGCGGGTGGTGCTGGCGTTGTGTTTCGATGTCCGAGGTGGCGGGTCTACTTAGTTCACCATGTCAATAGAAATCGAGTCCTCGGAGTGAGTGCGCTGGTCGGCCAAGGGGCCGGGCGGGTTTTGCGTTTCGGTGCCAGCTTCCTTTGACCTGTCCCAGGCCTGGTTCCTTCTCAGCCGCCTCCCTGCTGCTTTTCCCGTTGGTGCGTCCTCGGGACGCTCCGCTTGCCTATAACTGCAAGCCAGCAGCTGTGCGGAGCACCGGGTTGCTCTAAATTCATTCCGGGAATTTACGAAGGCGGCCGAAGTTTCGTATGGAAGGCAAAAACATATGGGGTGGAGTGGGTGGGTGGGCGAATGGGGTGTCGGGGGAGGGGTGAGAGAAAGAAATGCACTTGGCAGCGTCAGTACAGGTAGTCCTCAACGTAAGACCGCAACGAAGCCCAAAACTGATGTCGCTAAGTGGGAAATTTGTTAAAGCGAGCTTTGCTGCATTTTACGACTTTGTTGCCTTAATCGCGGCGGTTATGAAATGAATAACACCGTTGTCAAGTGAATCTGGTTTCCCCCTTTGACGTTGCTTGGGTCGGAAGGTCGCAAAAGGTGATCACATGAACCTGGGACACTGCAACCGTCATAAATGTGAGTCAGTTGTCAAGCATCCAGATATAAGTCACGTGACCGTGGGGATGCTTGCAACGGTTGTAAGAGGGGGAAAAATGGTCAGAAGTTATTTTTTCAGGGCTTGTTGTAACTTTGAATGGTCACTAAGCGAACTGTTGTAAGTCGAGGACTACCTGTAGAATCAAAAAGGAGCAAAAGCATCTGTTAGTTCACTACACTACTGTGTAGCTACTAAGCTCTGATTGAATTTTTTTCCTCTTTGAAACAGAAATGAATATCGGAAAATTGCTTCTAATAAGATAGTATGTTATTTGTGTGGGAGAAAGGGACTGACAAAATGGAGTAAATATCAGTAATTTATTGTATTAATTGTTTTGTTCAGTGTCATCCGTTTAATCATGCAATATCTGAAGGAGAACAGCCTTCATCGTGCCCTGGCTACATTGCAAGAGGAAACGACAGTGTCTCTGAACACGGTGGACAGCATTGAGAGCTTTGTGGCGGATATTAACAGTGGCCATTGGGATACAGTACTGCAAGCAATACAGTCCCTAAAGTTGCCAGACAAAACACTCATTGATCTGTATGAACAGGTCAGCAAGCTTTGTGCAATAATATTTTGAGTTGTATTTGTTGGCATATATTTTGAATTGCTAGAAAATAAATTGGCATTTTGTGTCTTTGCAGAATATTCATCTTTCATTTTTGAACAGAGAGGCAAATGATGATACATACATGATGTATCATATGTATGATCACGCAGATAACATAACTTAATATTTGTGCCAAATGTCATGGCATCATCACATAACTGCATTATTTATGTCACACTGTCATGCACATGCCATTTGATATTTCTTGACATTTATTTATTATTTATTTGTTTTTTTTATTTATGGTTGCTGCTGTCTCTGAAAATTAAATCATTCCTATTTAGTATAAAATCATATTAGCTCTATATGCAATCTGATTTCCCCCCAGTTTTTACACTCTGTTGATTAATTTTTTAAAGATTTTTTTCCAAGAATATAAGCTTTGTATTGTACCGTGCTTCTGTAATATAATATTGGTACCACATAACAGTTTTAAAGTTGTTAGTGCATTTTAAACACAGCCCTGTTCATACCTGAGTTTTTTTTTCATTAAAAAATAAGAATTTTCAAGACTTATGCTCTACACTCTTTTTCAGTTTTGAAACTTGAATCAAATTTTGCTAACATTGACCATCAACTGTATAATTCCATTTAAATTTACAAGTCACATAAGTGTAATAGTTAGGTGCATTAGCACATGTTTGTATGACTAATAATGCTTTTCTGTTGATGTTTCAGGTTGTTCTGGAACTGATAGAACTTCGTGAATTGGGTGCTGCTAGATCTCTTCTGAGACAAACTGACCCAATGATCATGTTAAAGCAAACCCAACCAGAGCGATATATTCATCTTGAGAACCTTTTGGCTAGGTCCTATTTTGACCCACGTGAGGTAAAAACTGTGTTGGCTCATAGTTGTTTATGTGTATTATACTAAATAATATATGAAGGACCCACTAGGCCAGGGGTAGGCAACCTTGGCTCTTTTATGACTCGTGGACTTCAACTCCCAGAATTCCTGAGCTAGCATGGCTGGCTCAGGAATTCTGGGAGTTGAAGTCCACGAGTCATAAAAGAGCCAAGGTTGCCTACCCCTGCACTAGGCTAAGCTGGTTCTTAAACAACATTATATTGCTGTTTGTTTGGCCTAACTAGCTTTACTTTATTATTTTTCTCATTTACAGTTTGCAGTATACACCTCATGTAATCATTTCTGCATAATGGAAGATCTAGCTTGTTTTCCAATTTCTGCATTTTGCAATGATATAATTAGAATGTAAATTTAATTAATAAATGGTAGACAGATGCTACCTGTCTTCTAAGAGATTTAGGACCGGTAAAAGAAGGAAGTTATTAGATGTATTTCTAATATTTTTGGGATGGGTTCAGATACCTCTGTGGAATTAGTTTTAAGAATTTAAAATTCTCCGTTGGTTTGTGCATACATTCTTTCCGTTTGCCCCACATATTCTTTACATTTGTTTGACTAATTTTACCTAAAGTGACATGCTTTTTCTTTGAAAATTCTGATTAAACCTGGCCTGTCTAAACAAGTCGAGGTATATACAAAGATAAAACATTAAAGAGAAATATGACTATACAGAGGAAAGAGGCTGAGAACCCATGATCTTATGCCTTATCTAAAATTTAAAATTGTTTCCTTTTAGACATTTTATTTCAATGTGTCATAAATAAGAATGCTTTTTATTTCTTGGTTACATTTCAGTTTGAGATCTGACCTAGTTTGGGATAGAATCAACATGGTAGCTCTGTTCTTCTTTATGTGAGAGAGTAGATAGGTGCAATTTTGTTGCTCTTGCTTGTTTTTGAGATAGTATTTGATATAATTAACAATCTACTCTTCTTGGATTGTCTTTGTGAGTTGGAGGTCCTGTACATGGAAGTTATCTCTCCTATTTGCAGGATGGTTTTACATAACAGAGTGTGCTTTTAGATCTGGCAGTGGTATTGTTGGGTACCAAAAGGCACTGCTTTGCCCAAAGTTTTTTATTTTATTTTAAAAGTTCTATTTAACATTTATATAAAGTCACTGGGACAGTCGTAGATAAATTTTGGGGGGGCAGAGGAGAATGAGGGGGTTTCCAGCATAGTGACAATGGTTTAATTTCTTTATAATTTTTTTAACGTTGGTTGTGCATTTATTTAATTAGTTTATAAAACCACCCGTCTACTAAAAGGAGCTTTCCTTTTATAAGAATAAAACACAAAAGAAGGCAATGATGAAACGCCAATAATAGGGCATATATGGTCTGAACGAGTTGTTGGGACAGTCATAGTGATGGATTAGAACAGGGCCAATCAGTTAAGATTGAATCTTCACAAATAGAAATCTTGTGGGTTCATGATTTTTCGATAATACGAAGTGAGAATCTTTGCTGTCTTTCCTCAAAAAGAACAGGTCTACAGTTAAAATTGTCATTAAAGGCTAAGAAATCACCATGACTGGGAGTATCTGGTATCAGCTTTGGTCTATGTATAAACTTTGCCCTTTCCTGGACCAAGTTGAGTGGGATGCTTCATTGTGCACATGTGATAATCTTTGTAGGTCAGGCTAGCTGACAAACTGCTGTGAGTGCCTAAAGTTGTAGAAAATCTCATCTAGTATTTGCTCACAGCTTTCTCAGTTATGGCACCTACTGTTCGTTTACCTACTATTATATCTTTGAAGCCGTCTTCATCCAGATCATGTTTTGATAAATGACAGAAAAATGCTTTTTGTTCCTTCCTGTATATTTGCATTCCCTGTTACTGGACATTGTTTGTATATTTTGTTTTGTTGTGTATTTTTATTTTATAAGCCACAGTAAATTTCTTCTGTTCAGAAAACATGATACTAACTTTCTTCTCAAAGTTGGAAATTGCCTTTCCAGAACTTAACTCTTTTGATTTCCAGAATTTGCTTTGTTTTCTATTTGCCTTTAGATCAGTGTAATTTATACAAATAAGCAATCAGTGTTGCTTAGCTGGCTGGATTCAATTCTGCCCCACAGTAGTCTTTGAGGAACAAAAATTAATATTTCTATATTGGGTATGCTCTTCAAAAAATAATTATTTATTTGTCACATTACATTGCTCAATTTCTCTGTATGTGAGAAAGATTTGTTGATACCAGTTGGAAAGACAGTTAGCATGAAGTCTGGTCATTTGTGAGAATATAGTAATTGTAAGTCTAAGTGATGGTTGGGTTTTATTATGTATTGACATAAAACATTGCTATTTTGAAGGTAAGTAACATTTGAACTGTGAGGACTGTTTTCCTTTCTTTGCTGGCACGTATCTTGATATGTCTTCCACTTTCTCTGGCTGAAGCTACCATGAAGCAGAAGTAATGTGCATTTTAACAATAAGTAGAAGGTTGGATTAAGGTCTTGTTCTGATTCAAACTAAATAGAGTTGGCCTTTCCCAATACAGTTATTTCCACCAAATTTATCCCAACACTCAAAACTGTTGTGGATTTAGAAGTGTGTGTGTCTGTGTATGTATGTATGTACGTGTATGTGTGTGAATTTTTAATAAAACATCCAGTTGACAATCCAGACAAGTTGCTCGTTAAAGTGGCAGATTTCTCAAAAGGAAGTTAATGCTCTGTATGTTTGTGGATCTGAATGAATTTGGCAACATGCAAGTCCAATGAAGGGATGTGGTGGGTTAGGATGCTGAGCTTGTTGATCAGAAGGTCGGCAGTTTGGTGGGTCGAATCCTGAGTGCCGCGTAACAGAGTGAGTGCCTGTTACTCGTCCCAGCTTCTGCCAACCTAGCAGTTCGAAAGCACGTAAAAAATGCAAGTAGAAAAATAGGGAACACTACGGTGGGAAGGTAACAGTGTTCCGTGCGCCTTTGGCTTCTAGTCATGCCGGCCACATGACCACGGAGATGTCCTCTTCGGCTTTGAAACGGAGATGAGCACTGGCCCCTAGAGTTGGAAACGACTAGCACGCATGTGCGGGGGAACCTTTACCTTTACCTTAAGTCCAATGACTCCTGTTGCGTTTCAGGCATACCCAGATGGAAGCAGCAAAGAGAAGCGGAGAGCTGCCATTGCCCAGGCCTTGGCTGGTGAAGTTAGTGTGGTACCTCCATCTCGTCTTATGGCATTATTAGGACAGGTATTTTTTCCCCCTTAAGCTTAATGGATGAGTATGAAATGGAAGACTGATCGTTCTTTAAAGCCTAAGATTATGAGTCTTTGATATGGTGCTTAGAAGATTTTTTTTAAAAATGTCTGAGTGCCCTTTTGTATTAAGTTTCAAAAGTGTTAGGATCTGTGTCTGTAATCCTCTCTGGTATCTTAGGCCCTGAAATGGCAGCAGCATCAGGGGCTACTTCCCCCTGGTATGACTATTGACTTGTTCAGAGGAAAAGCAGCCGTCAAAGATGTGGAAGAGGAAAAATTCCCCACGCAGCTGAGTAGGCATATCAAGGTGGGTTTATCCTTCACTGTGATTTCAGCAACAGGTCTCAAGTCCTTCTGGGATGTAGGAATTTCAGTTTGGATTAAATGAGGAACACACTTAAGGCTTAGAATATCTCACTGGCTGGGTTCAGTATTGTATCCAATTATCATGTGGTTTATTTGATTTACCTTGTTGTGAGAACCCTATTGTGATTCATTGACCAACCTAATATATTTTAGAATTCTGTATTTTAAAATAGGGCATGTACAGGTCATTTTATATTCTTGTACTTTTAAAAAGCAAAGCAAAGTTGATTTTAGTAAAGAATTGGGTGAGAGCCAAGTTGTTACAGTGGTTAAGACCCCAGGCTAGAAATCGGGAGTTTCACCTTAGGCACAAAGCCAGCTGGGTGGACCAATCCTCTCTCTGCAGTAGGTACTAGTAATCCTCAGTTAACGATGGTAATTGGGACCAGAATTTCTGACACTAAGTGACACAGTTGTAAAGCATGACATCACATGACCACATTGCTTAAGAGTGATAATCCCAGTGTCCCTGTTGCTATTGATAAGTTAGGACTTTCTGGCAACTTCGTCACAACTTCCAACGAAAGCAGAGCGGAAGCCCACAGGAAATGGCAGATCCCAGGTGGCTTGCAAGCAGGCTGGTAGGTAGGTAAGTGACTGCTGCCGGCGGAAGGCACAAGTTGCACAGTGTTTCAGGTACAGCATCAAGAAAATGGTTTCTTGGATCCAAGAGTAAAATAAGATCAAGTTCCAACCAGTGAGCGATCACCAGGGTATCATTTCCAGGGTTGTAGAGAGGAAAGGCAATGCAAGCTACTTTTGTACAGATGCCAAGAGAACTCCATCAGTCTATCCATGTATCCAGCGCGAATTAAGTTTAATTTGAGGATGTCTTTACCTTTCCAGTCTAGATTAGTATATATTATTTATTATATGCTACTTCTTTATCCCCATAAAATAGTTTGGTCAAAAGTCTCACGTGGAATGTGCTCGATTTTCTCCGGATGGTCAATATCTGGTCACTGGTTCTGTGGATGGATTTATTGAAGTCTGGAACTTTACTACTGGGAAAATCAGGAAGGTAATTCTATGACTCCTCTTAACTGCCGTGTGAATTACTCAACACACGTCATCAATTCTTTGGGCACAATAAATGAAGATGACTAATATGAACTCTTCTGGAATTCCAGATGAAATTGGAATGGAATTTTAAATTAGGGTATACAGTGCCAAACCAAATGTTCTATTTGCTTTTTGTTTTTTTAAAGCAGTGCAGTGCAGTGCAGTGCACTCATTACAGTCTTTTTCAAAATGGAAGTCAGTAGAAGATGTTATGAGGTGCAAGATCCATGAGCCATATTGAACATTTTCTTCTTTGCTTTATCTTTGCTGTTGGTGGAATGGGTAGAAAACTTTGGAAGATTAAAAAGAAAAATAGAAATGGGTGCTTAATTCTTGCTGGTTACTTTTATATTTCAAAATTGGAAATAAATATGAGTGGAGAAAAATGGGCTTTGGAGAAGCTTTGCAAAGAGACAGTAATGTTGTTTTTGTATAAATGATAAGTACAATGTTGGCAATCCCAAATTTATGGAGTAACAACATCTGAGGTGCACACTTTAGGTATAGAAGAGCTTAGCTTCAATCCTTGACTTACTCTATTTCAAAGAATCCCATGATTTAGATCTAAACTTGCCCTCTGAATTGGAGAGCCACCACCAGTCTGGGTTTTAATAGTATGATTTGGGATAGTGTGGCTCCTGAAATGAATTTTGTATACATTGTTCCTCCCAATGCTTGTTCTTTTCCTAGTTCTATTAATTTATTTTGTTCATTGCTTTGTTTAGGACCTGAAGTACCAGGCACAGGATAATTTTATGATGATGGATGATGCAGTGCTGTGTATGTGCTTCAGCAGAGACACTGAAATGTTAGCAACTGGAGCTCAAGATGGAAAAATTAAGGTATGCTAGAGGCCCAATGTGGAACCCAAGAACTGCCTTATAAGCCATGTTTCCTGAACTTCTAAGACCTGACAGACACACAGTATGGAGAGTTTTGTCAGGGCTCAAGAGTATGAATTAATCATCTTCTGAGAATTTGTTCTTTGTCCTTTCTCTATGAATTTCTGTATTGCTTTCTAAGCATTGATTCATGGGTAGAGGTTACAAGTATTTTCCCGAAGGAAAGTAGTTCTACTCTTTCTTAGCATCAGGAACAGTTTGCACAATCCCCAATCGTGCTGTATAAAGAAACAGAGACAAGTCAACTGTTCCTCTCTACGTCCAAGACTGCATAGAAGGAAACAGTGTTTATGGCAGTGAATCATGCAGAAATATGGGCAGGCAAGAGCAGTTTTCTCTGGGTGCATATTTGGGGTTCAGATTGTTCTGGTTTTTCTTTTATGGATTTTTTTTTGTAGCACACATCATGGACTGGCAGTTTAGTGCTATTCACTAATTTCAGATATTCAGTTAATAAAAGGGGCCCGTTTGAGTATAAGAACATCTTATACATAGAATGAAGGCTACTGCTAAGCTTGTAAGCCGCCCTGAGTCTTCGGAGAAGGGCGGGATATAAACGAAATAAAAATTAAATTAAATTAAAAATCTTGTTCAACATTCTGCCCCAACCATGGCCAATCAGCTGCCGTGGAGAAATCTATTTTATTCATAAGAACAGAAGCCCTGTATGTGTTGGGTCTACCTGAGCGAGCAAGGCAATTTGGCAGGAAATGTTATTGTCGGGTGATGGTAACCGTCAGTTCCTTGGTTTCTCTGAAGGTGTGGAAGATTCAGAGTGGGCAGTGTCTGAGGCGATTTGAAAGAGGCCACAGCAAAGGTGTCACCTGCCTGAGTTTCTCGAAGGATAGCAGCCAGATTCTGAGCGCCTCTTTTGATCAGACAATCCGGTAGGTCTCGTTTTGCCACTCATTTGGCTGTTCCGTCTGACTCGGGAGACATAACACTAAATGTAGTTTTTATGCCGTAACAGTATTCATGGCCTGAAATCAGGAAAGACTCTCAAAGAATTTCGCGGTCATTCCTCATTCGTTAACGAAGCTACATTTACACAAGATGGACATTATGTTATTAGTGCATCCTCTGATGGCACTGTGAAGGTACGCTCCAAGATCCTGATCGCTAGGTGTAATTTGTATGATTAGTTGAAATTTTGGCTCCTTGTTTTTTGTTTTTTGAAACACACTCTTAGTAGTACAGGTAGTCCTTGACTTACAATTGAGCCCAACATTTCTGTTGCTCAGCGAGACCGTTGTTAAGTAAGTTTTGTCCCATTTTGCCACCTGTCTTGCCCCATTTTTATGAGCTTTCCTGTTAAGTGAATCACTGCAGTCGTTAAGTTAGTAACACGGTTGTTAAGTGAATCTGGTTTTTCCCATTGACTTTGCTCGTCAGAAGGTCACAGAAGCTGATCACATGACTCCAAGGCACTGCAAACCTCGTAAATATGAGTCAGTTGCCAAGCGTCTGAATTTCGATCATGCGGCCATGGGGATACGGCAACAGTTGTAAGTATGAAAAATAGTGCCGTTGTAACTTTGAACAATGACTAAAGGAACTGTTGTAAGTCGAGGACTACCTCTACTGAACACAAGAAATATTTACAAATGCTGTGCAGTGCCTGGTCCAGGTAAAATTGAACTTAATGCAACTTCAGTCTCACAAATGATTTCTGCTAGCTGCAGCTCTTTCAGACGTATCGATTTTTTAGTTTGAGTTGAACTAGCTTCTGGTCAATCTCTTTTAAGTGACTGATTAGTAGGGTTTTTTCCCTTCGTTTTTAATATTGGTACAGAGTGGGTTGACTTTTTGATTGCACTTTTTAATGAAATGTTTGTATTAGTGCCCCTCGTAAGACGGAGAAAGGGCCTGTGTATTATGGGAAACAGTGCTATGGTTAGGGCCATTATATACCCTGCATGAAGAAGACACACATGGGGTAGCTTGGGTTTCATTCTAATATGGAATTTGCATATTTTCCTTTCCTCTTTATTTGTTAGGTTTGGAATATGAAGACTACAGAATGCTGTAACACTTTCAAATCTCTGGGTAGCACAGCTGGAACAGACATTACTGTGAACAGTGTGATTCTCCTGCCTAAAAATCCAGAGCACTTTGTTGTTTGTAACAGATCAAACACAGTTGTCATCATGAACATGCAGGGGCAAGTACGTGATTGGATTGTATTTTAAAGTCTGAGAGGACACAATCGGTGTTCCTTTTGGACTCAATAGCTAGAGTTGACCACGGGAAGCCATTGTTCCACTCTTTCTGATTTGTAAGACTTTCCATAGTCCTAATTAAGTGTTGCATTGATTGGTTGAGGTTGCTGAATTAATACTTAGGATTCCCAAATAATCTGAAAGACCCTATTTTAGCTTACATTTGTAGCTAGTTTTAGCTATTTTCTTTTATACACAGTTTTAAATTGGTTCGGAAGGTTCTTGGAATTTGCTTCAGCGAACTTAGTCATTTAACAAATGCTAAAGAGATCTCAGGAACTTGTACGGAGAGAAAAATCCTCTTTTCCCCATATATTAGCCTGTAATATTGATACTACTTTTAATTTTTAATTTTTATTATTACATTTTATGCTGCCCATCTCTCCTATAAGGCGACTCTAGGCAGCTTACAGATTATATTTTTATAAAGGTTTATACATGTCTCTAATAACATTGTTATAGCACATCTCATATATACTGTAAGGTTAGCTGATATTTCCCTGCTGTGTATTTAACATATTTCCAAAGGCAAAAGGAAAGGAGCTAGTGAGGTTTGAAATATGCACACCATAATACTTGTACTAAGTACTGAATCAAAACTACAGTGAAGATTTAATACATTTCAGCTCACCCACCCCCTTGGAGAGATAAAACTCAAGTCTCTTTGTCCATCAGCGTCCTTTAACCTCTGAGGATCTGCTTGCTACTTGTGCTGTTGCTAATACTTTGCATTAGAGATTGCAATTCCCTAACGTTTTACTCTGTCCTTTGGAAGGGCATTGTCATGAGAAATGAATACTATATCTTGAACTATAATACGGCTGCTGATTTCTTTTTTCTTGATAATATTTCAACTTGGTAGATTGTGAGAAGTTTCAGCTCTGGTAAGAGAGAAGGTGGTGATTTTGTCTGCTGCGCCCTTTCTCCTCGAGGCGAGTGGATCTACTGTGTGGGTGAAGATTTTGTCCTCTACTGTTTCAGCACAGTGACTGGGAAGCTGGAGAGAACACTGACGGTGAGTAGCAGATGGTGTCTTGGTAGCAACCTAGCAGCAGTTCTGTATGCCAAGGGTCCCCAACCTCCGGTCCGTGGATCAACACCGGTCCGCAGCATGCCAGCAAGTGGGCCACACAAACAAGCAAAGCTCCATCCTCGGGATGCAGGCAGTATTCAAAACCACACCCCCTCTGGTCCGCAGAAAAACCTTTCTCCATGGCACCGGTCCCTGGTGCCCAAAAGGTTGGGGATCTCTGCTGTATGCAGTAGAGGCTAGATTTGGCTCCCGTGTCCTATAGGCTTTTCCACCAAATCTAATATTTCCCCAGTTAACACTTACAGAAATCCTGGCAGAGCAGATTTCCTTCTCAAAAAATCACTAGTGAAGATTACAAAACTCTGCTTCCTGTTTTCTGACCGCCACATCACTTTTTCCCCACCCAAATATCCACCAGATGTGTAGACCAACTTCAGAATCCCTTGTCCGGCTAACATTGCTGAACAGATATGGGGAGTGTCTGGAAGCCTGCTTTGTGGTGTCTTTTCAGGACTTATTTAGGACTTAGGCCTATAGTTTAACTTTAATCTCACGTGCAATAACCTATTGACTGTAAGTAAACCATAACCATGTATTTAACAATCCACTATGTTTCTTTAATCAAATCAGATGTAATCCGCAATCACAAAGTCAAAATTTAATTTTTCTGCTTTTCCTGTAGGAAAACTAATAGGAATATCCAAGCCACAAGAAACAAGTAGTCAGATTGTTGTTTATCATTAAAACAGTAAATTTTGCTGTCTAAGCTAGTTCTATTAGTTTCAGAATCCATTCTTCCAGAAAACACTTTTTTTTCTTGATTATTTTCTAAGTTTTTTTCTTTTATGATAAAGGTATGTATAGAAAATATCTCATGTTATGTTCTGGAGTTAATCTTGTTTCTTCTTCCTTTCTGATGTTAAGGTTCATGAAAAGGATGTCATTGGTATTGCTCACCATCCCCACCAAAATTTGATTGCTACCTATAGTGAAGATGGGTTGTTGAAGCTGTGGAAACCATAGAACTGCATCAATTCCTTCAGTGTGTTGCTTTTGAATCCCTTAGAAGTGTGTACCATGTGCAGGGGTTTATGTTTCCTAAAAGATTTTAAAAAGGCTTTGTTTTAACTTATATTGAATTTCATGTGCAGCTGTCCCAAGAGAAATCTTTAGCTATATCTAACGCTAGTTGTATATGCAAATTGCAAAATCAGTTCAATTTCTACAAATGTTCTTTTCATACACTTCATTTCTGCTTCTTATGTGAATGACATTACTTCTACATATTTTGGTTTTTTTTTAAAAAAAAAATGAATTCTTTTGGTTAAGGCAAAAATGAAGAACAAATACACACATGTTAAAAATTCTGGCAGTATTCATGGAAATGTAAAACACATATTTAAACATTGCCAGTTGAAAGTTATGATCTTGCAGACTATGTAATTTGGCTGAGTGACACCCCTTGTTATTAAGGTAAACATGCTACTTACATGCCAAATTAAATTTATAGCCACACTGGGCGGGGGGGGGGGGAGTTCTGCTTTGGTTAGATGTTAATTTCCCTCTCCTATTTAGAATATATATAGTGTCTTGAATAGTATAGAAACTAATTGCTATTGTTTTGTAGACAATTTGATGTTTTGAAATATACTGAGTTTATGTTACAAGCTTCATCTTATTTTCAGAAAATAAGAAATAAAATATTTTGTTTCCTGAAGAATTATAATTTTGCTGTTCAAAATGGACATTTTATGGTTTCTAAATTTGTGCAGATTTTTTTGTAGCTCCTTTTTCTAAAAAAACACTTCTCTGTTCTACAATAAAATATTACTTAAAGAGGCATCTGGCTTAGAACTTTTCTAACTCTCCCTTTAAAATAAGATCAAACTTGAAATTCATGTTTATGAAGAAAGCATGCTACTTTCTGCACTGGTGAAGAAACAAGTTACTTATTGAGTTGCATCTGCAAATTAGTACTATTAAATGTATCCATCTTTCCTATAAGTATTCATGGGCATCAAGAGGGAATCTCATCTTTTTTAATGTTCTGGAGTAGGCTTCATTGAGAGATTGACTCTGATGTCTAATTCCTTAATTATTACTATACACTAAATGTCATTCTCTTTGAAAATTACGTTAATTCAACCAGCCAATCAGCAACAATTCTGATGTTTAAGAAACTTCGATAGATTCGTGTATGTGTGTGTGCGCACATGCACGCACAAAGCTAAAAACTATAGTTTGTATTGTACTTGGTGGCATGATCTAGGACAACTTTTCAGGTGGCTGGCTGGTTTAAGGAATGGTAACACTAGGTGCCCCAGTCTCTTCTCATTTTCTAATCGCTTTTACAAAAGATCAGTTTGGGGATGTATTTCTGAGTTTTGAGGGGATTAATTATAGGAATGTGTCAGGACCCACCCCAATCCACATCTTAGGAAAGAAAGAACTCTTGAACCAGGAATTGTCAAAAGCAGCTTTTACTAAAACATGATTGGCAATGGAAATACTAGACAGGATCTGAAACTGTGTTACACTTTGGTACTTTTAAAGCAGGGGTGTCAAACTTAATTTCATTGAGGGCCGCATCAGCGTTGTGGTTGCCCTCGGGGCCGGGTGGGTATGGCCAGGGTGGGCGTGGCCTACTGGGTGGGCATAGCTAGAGTGCGTATGGCCTACTGAGTGGGCGTGGCCAGCTCTACATCGTTCGCATCAAGGGTGCCTATGGGGGCCTGAGCAGGAGTGGAACAGATCTGAGGGTCTCTGGCAGAAGGAGGATCTCTGGGCCAGGGCCAAGGCAGTGGGGGCCGTTCCCTCACTGTTTCCAGGATGGCTTCGTGGGCCACATGAAACCACTTCGTGGGCCAGATCTGGTCCCCGGGCCTTGTGTTTGACATTTATTTATTTTATTTTTATTTTTAATCCATTTATATCCCGACCTCCGAAGACTCAGGGCGGCTTACAAGCTTAGCAGTAGCCTTCATTCTATGTATATGCCTGCTTATTAGGGCTTTCACACACACTCCAAGCGGCATTATTACAAAGTCAGCTTAATTGCCCCCAACAATTTGGGTCCTCATTTTACCTACCTCAGAAGGATGGAAGGCTGAGTCAACCTTGAGCCTGGTGGGATGCGAACCTGCACTAATTGCAGGCAGCTGGTGTTACTTAAGGAGGCATTAGCCCACTGCTCCACCAAGGCTCTTATGTCTGTTTTAAAGAGTCCCCGAGTCAAAACCCCTCCCCTCAAACCATCTGGTCAGCCCCAGATCAATGAAAATTCAGGTGTCAAACCCTTCCACGGGAAAAAGGGATCTTCCCATGCCTTTACGACAATTACCTCCTTCCTTTCAGATTCTAATCGGAGATACAAACCAGATCTCTTCCGACCCACTTCCCCTGGTCTTTGAAGACAGCCTCCCGGCAGGCTGAATAAACAATCCTTGCACCTATTAACATCTCTTCTCCTCCTCGGAAAAATGGCAGAATCCAGGGAGAGGTATAAGATTTTAGAACATACATATATAGTTTTATGAATGGGATATAAATATGATAAAAAGTTTGCTCCTGGAGCCTCCTTTTCCCAATTCCATTCTCCTCAAACATTGACCCTCTCTTAACTGGAAACACCCTATATGACCTTCATCACTTAAAATGTCCACCATGTGCCTAAGATGTTAGGTTATTAAACCACAGCTGGTTGCATTCTTATTCTGTAATTGCAGCATTGTGCCCAAATGTGCAAGAAGCCTCCATAGACTTCTCATCAGCAGGTCATTCCCCATTATACATAGAAAATGGTCCATAGTGGTAAAGAAGACACCATACCTTTTACCAAGTATCAGCAATCTTTGCTTTTAAAAAAGAATAGAAATTTGATTTTTAAAACAAATTCTGCTATATGCAGTGGAAACTCTTAGCAAAACTGAATTACAAACATATTGAAGTTATCTAACATTTCTAAGATTACTTTCTTCATTTCACCTGAAATAGCTTGGTATGTTGAGTTCAGTGTTTATTGGCATTAGACAAGCTTTTCAAACCTAGAGGCAAACAAAGTCATAACCAAAAGCCAAGATGGGTTTGTCAAAAACAGATCATGCCAGACAAATCTTATTGCATTCTTTGGAGCAAAGTGACAAAATTAGTCAACCAGAGGAATGCTGTGGATATAATTTACTTGGACTTCAGTAAGACATTTGATAAAAGTAGATCATAACCTACTACTTGATAAGATAGAAAAATGTGGGTTAAACAGCATCACCACCAGATGGATTCGTAACTGGCTGATCAACCGCACTCAATATGTAGTCCTCAATGGAACTACATTTACACAGAGGGAAGTATGCAGTGGGGTACCCTAAGCTCTGTTTTAGGCCTAGTACTCTTCAACATCATCAACAGTTTGGATGAGGGGATAGATGGGGAATTCATCGAATTTGCAGATGACAAAGCTGGCAGGAATAGCTTAAGAAATCTTGACAGACTTGAACACTGGGCACTATCTAACAAAATGAAATTCAATGGTGAAAAAAGTAAGGTTCTACATTTAGGCAAGAAAAACCAAATGCAAAGATATAGTATAGTAGTAACAGAGGGATCTTGGAGTCCTAGTAGACCAGGCGTGTCAAACAGCCGGCCTGTGGGCTGGTTGCATCATGCGGATGCCGCCACCACCCAAGCTCCAACAGTGCCAAAAAAAGTCGCAATATGTCACATCATGTGATGCGGTGTGTTTCACATCCGTGTACTAGACAAGCATTTAATATGAGCCAGCAGCGTGCTGCAGCTGCCCCAAACCCCAACACTTCTAGGCTGAATTAAGAGGGATAGAATCACGATCACGTCAAGTGTTAATACCACTTTATAACGCCTTGGTAAGGCCACACTTGGAATACTGCATCCAGTTCTGATCACCACAATCTAATAAAAGACTCTAGAAAAGAGTGCAAAGAAGAGCAACAAAGATGATTAGGGGGCATATAAAGAACTGTTGCTGGAATTCAGTTATGTCTAGTTTAGTGAAGAGAAGGACCAGGGGTGACATGATAGCAGTGTTCCAATATCTCAGGTGCTGCCACAAAGAAGAGGGAGTCAAGCTATTCTCCAAAGCATCTGAAGGCAGGACAAGAAGCAATGGATGGAAGCTAATCAAAGAGAAGCAACCTAGGAACTAAGGAGAAACTTCCTGACAGTGTTGCACTAGAAGACTTCCAAGGTCCCTTCCAACTGTTGTTCTGTTCTATTCTAAACCAGGCTTCAGCTCATGTATTACCGGTATTCTCCTCACGCAACTCAGGAGTTAGATGTGTGCTTTTCTGCTTCTAAGTAATCAGTTTAACTAGACATCTATGCATATTTGCCAAACTTCTTTCTTGTAACTGGCTTCAATGGGATAAAGATGCCAAAGTGTACGAGCCTCAGGATCATCCCATTTAGCAACATGTCAATCTACACCAAGGGATTTTCCAGGACAATTTCTTGACAAATGTATATTTGGAATGGATGGTTATATAGGCCAAAAAGGAAGAAGAGATGAAACTGTTAGAAGGATAGTTTTATTTCCCCCTACAGGTACAAACTTGAGTGTATAGTACAATAATCAAGCATTTTAAAGACACATAATTCCACTGTAATTCATCCTTATCACAAGGACTAAAATAATTTGCTTGTACAACTTAAATCCCTGCCAAGGATTCAAGCTAGTCAAAACATTTGCCAGTTTAAGATTCTAATGGTGAGAGATTTGTTTTGAAATTACATATGGAACTGAAATGCCATTTTCTGTTACTCTATTTGCCCATGTACAGATATATACATATAGCAGATATGTAAGTTTAGGGCTTATTATAAGTAGCAATGTTAGCAACTGAGTTTTTTTAGAAATAGCAGTCTTAGGATATTTAAAGGATGTACTTGAATCTTTGCTAACGCTTCCCCCAGTCATGATGCAATGCCTAATTATTATTTTGGATGAATCTATACTAGGTTACTTATACTGATATTTTGAAAT
The DNA here is from genome assembly GCF_947247035.1 of Vipera ursinii. NCBI lineage: Eukaryota > Metazoa > Chordata > Lepidosauria > Squamata > Viperidae > Vipera > Vipera ursinii. The sequence continues at coordinate 195,342,738 of NC_139513.1, forward strand.
AGCCATTAAAAGGTAGTCTTTTTCAGAAACTACACACAAAAACCTTATGGACTGTGAACAGTTCATTAAGGAGTCGTTTAGCATCAATGTTTTTTTTTTTGCTAGTATTCATGCAGCATGGTATTTGAATGTTAGCGACATAAAACTCAATGCTCAAGGATGTAGTTTTGTACCATTGTTCTTAAGCATATTATTTTTCAGTTATATGATTACCTCTACAGAAATTAGGTATTTACTATTCAGAATCCTTTTTAAGATTTAAGCTTTTGTCCCATTTACACTTAGATGTTTGTTGAATTTTTTACTTCTACCCAAGAACCATGGTCAGGATCCTGTCTAACATCAATGAGTTTTATACAGCATTTTAACTAAAGCTCAGAATAGAATGAGGGGTGTTCAACATTCCAGAGTGGAAAATAAGTAGAGTTCCATACAGGTGCTGTGCAAAGTCTCCACCAGCCATAGCACACCCAAAACACATCAATGTATCTAGATGAATACAAAACTTTAATTTCACATCTTTTAACATGAATCATAAATACAGATGCATACGTAAGAGAGGGAATATAATTTATAATACTAAACAGAAATCACTGAATACTAAGCCAGTGCATTTGCACACAATACATTTATGATGCACAAAATAAAATAAGCCAGAGTTAAAGTGGCTTCAGGTTTCCTTAGGAGGCCTTATAGAAATATGAACATTCCAACTTGATCCAAGTAGTTTTACCAATTTCAATTTGTTAACTTGATTTAAAAACAACTAAATTTAAATATTACAGAGACAATAGCAATTCTGAATATAGCAATTTCAGTCCTTCACTCATCCACAACTGACATACAGGACAAGCAGCACAAGTGTAACTGTGAGACCACTTTAGGAAGTCTGGCACTGGACACCACCTCTAGGGTGGTGCTCATCATCGTCATATGCTTCACCATTGTAATGCTGTCTTCTTTCCTGAGATGGGTCAAAGTCCATCAACTCTACTTGATCCATGTCTTCAGCTTCTTCCACTTCTTGCCTTGGTGGCAACAGTTTTTCCAACAGACATAGCTTATCTGAGCAAAGGAAACCACTTTCTGGAAATATCACCTGAAAATTAGAAAAAAATATGAATGCTTCTCATACATGTACTTGATGTGTGAAATACAGTGTATCTGAATTTTAATGTAGAAGATAAATTTGCTTAATTTGTATAACACCATTTTTTAAAAGAAACTAACATTGTAAGGCAGCATTGCCTAAAATATATTGAAGAAGTTTTCCACGAGATATTAGTAATTCACCCAACTGTGCCTTACCTTAAATTCAATTATAAGACGGCCCTTTTCATATGGCCTGCGGTAGATTGGCATTCCTTCATTTAGTACACATTTGACGTCACCATGTTTGACAATCTGACCTAGAAATTAAAAAGATATAACTTGTGTTTAATAAACCTTATATAAAATTAAAGTTACAAGTACTTGTAATTGCTGAAGCAGAAACTCATCTACACAGCAAACTAAAGACATGTATGTGAACAAGGCACCCACAGAGGGTAATAACCTGATTCTGGGAAAAGATCCAAGTGCTAGAAATGTTTTGTAATCAAATCCAAACATGGCATATTCCTAAAGTGCAATATCATGATTAAAAAAAGGTTTTCCAAGGCATGTTTAGAAGATTTCTAATTTACCAGTTACAAATGATTGTTCTATTCCTGTCAATTCAAGGCAACAGAAGTTTGATGAATGTTAAATTCTATGGAGATATTTAATTACAGTACTAATTTAAGACAGTTATAGCTGCTTAGGAACTTTATTGGTTTTCACTTGATTCTCCAAAACGATAACATTTATTTTATGGTGGGTTCCAATAGTGACTCCAGTATTAATTGCAAACCTTTAATTTAACAGACTAATAGTAGGCAGCAGATGTCAGTTAAAGTAAAATGTCCATTTAACTGAAGGGGTTACAGGCCATAAAAAGATAAATAAGACTTTATGCACACAAAGTAATATGGAGAGGTTTACATCCAAGGTCGATTAAACCATGAAATGCATTGTACCCAAGTTTTTTTTTCCAGAGCAAAACAGACTTACCAGGATGAGAAGTAATCATTATAGTTCGATTATCAAGCATTGCAATTGGTTTTTGAAAGCCACAGAGTGCTTCCACTAATTGTATATCCATAGACATGACCAGGTCTTCACCTCGCCTACAGAGAAAAAGTTATTTGCCTTAGAATTGCAGGGCTACAACCATATTGTATAGGATATCAATTTCAAAAAGACAAGGAAAAAAACCAACTGCTTAAAATGATAAATTATACTATTAAATAAATGTACAGGGAGAATATAAAGAGATCTGCACTCTTATAGAATTAAAAGGATTTGTTAGTGAAATAAGACTATTCTGGCACCAGATCTGATCACATGGGAAAACAAAAAATTAAGCTTCTATCTTAATATCTAATGTTTAAATATTATAATGGTATAATATAGCAGACCAGTGGTCCCCAGCATGCCACCAAAGAGTGTCACAGAACACACAGGCATCTAGGGTGGTGGTTCCTCACTAATCCTTTATGCTTCTTAAAATTGTAAAAGTGCAAAGTGATACCTTTCAGCATTATCTTTATTTGTAATAATGCACCTGAATCCTAAATTGACTCTATAATTTTTATTGAAAAATAAAATGTTTTGGCTGTAGGCAAATACTTTTAGGAGTGAGGGAATTTCTGTTTGTTTGTTCCTAAAGGAGGCAGTGGTGAGACCCCTCCTCAAGAAGCCTGCCCTGGACCCAGCTGTTTTAAATAACTATCGTCCGGTCTCCAACCTCCGCTTTCTGGCGAAGGTTGTTGAGTGTGTGGTGGCTCATCAGCTTCCTCTGTTCCTGGATGAAACTGATTATCTGGACCCGTACCAATCGGGTTTCAGGCCTGGGCACAGCACGGAGACGGCATTGGTCGCGCTGGTGAATGATCTCTGGCGGGCTCGGGACAGGGGTTGTTCCTCTGTCCTAGTCCTATTAGATTTCTCAGCGGCTTTCGATACCATCGACCATGGTATCCTACTGCGGCGGCTCAGGGGGTTGGGAGTGGGAGGCACTGTTTTGCGGTGGTTCTCCTCCTATCTCCTGGGCCGCTCGCAGTCGGTGTTGACGGGAGGGCAAAGGTCCGCCCCGAGGCCTCTCATTTGTAGAGTTCCTCAGGGGTCGGTTCTCTCGCCCCTCCTGTTCAACATCTATATGAAGCCGCTGGGCGAGATCATTCGTGGTTTCGGGGTGGGGTATCATCAGTACGCTGATGATACCCAACTTTTTTTTCTCCACCACAAACCAACCCAGCGATGCCCTCACCGTGATGTCCCGTTGCCTGGAAGCGGTCCGGGTCTGGATGGGGAGAAACAGGCTTCGTCTCAATCCTGCCAAGACTGAGTGGCTGTGCATACCGGCATCTCGGGTCAACCAGACTATTCCATCTCTAACAATGGGGGGTGAGGTGTTACCCCCCGTTGATAGGGCTCGCAACTTGGGCGTCCTCCTGGATTCGCGGCTCAATTTTGAAGATCATATAGGAGCCGTGACCAGGGGGGCTTTTGCCCAGGTTCGCCTGGTGCGCCAGTTGCGACCCTACCTGGACCGAGATGCCCTACGCACAGTCACTCATGCACTCGTGATCTCCCGTTTAGACTACTGCAACGCTCTCTACATGGGGCTGCCCTTGAGGACCACCCGGAGGCTTCAGCTGGTGCAGAATGCGGCCGCGCGAGTCGTGATGGGGTCTCCCGATACTCCCATGTAACACCTCTACTCCGCAAGCTGCATTGGCTTCCGGTTGCCCTTCGGGTGAGATTCAAGGTGCTGGTGATGACCTATAAAGCCCTAAATGGCGAGGGTCCAGGATATTTGATATTTGCGCTCCCACAGGGAGGGTCTTCTCAGGGTGCCGCCGGTTAAAGATTGCCGGCGGGTAACACCCAGGGGTAGGGCCTTCTCAGTGGGCGCGCCTGCCCTTTGGAACCAGCTGCCCGCGGAGCTGAGGACTGCCCCCGACCTCCGTTCATTCCGCCGGGACCTGAAGACCTGGCTCTTTGAGCTCTCTGGCCCAGGCTGAGAATTTTTTAATTTTTAATTTTAACTGGGTTTTTATTTTTTCTCAGGGTTTCATTTAATCTTTTTAAATTTGTTTTAACTTTTGTATTGATTTTCTTTTAAATACCCTGTAAACCGCCCTGAGTCCTTCGGGAAAGGGCGGTATATAAATCTAAATAAATAAATAAATAAATAAATAAATAAAAATCCCCCAAGATAAGCACGATTGCAGGCAACATCCTACAGGAAGTATTTAAACAGAACAGATAGTATTCTGATAAACCGGCTCTATGTAACTTTCTCATGGCAGCCATTTTGTGAATAGGCAATTTTCCCCAAGCAGCAGCCACAGCGCTCCTATCATGTTTTCAAAAGTTCTCCTGCTCAAAAAGGATGAGGATCTGTATAGATCAAGGAATATCTTGAAACTCAATCACATTCTATGTTTAATTTTTTAAGTTAAAAAAAAAAAGCCACAATCTCATGGAAAAAACCTAAACTGATTTTCCCTGCTACTTTACAGTAATCAATTACACGCTATTTACATCCATACACAAAAAAGTTTCAGCAGTTGAGCTGGAGAAAAGATGACTTTCAAGCCTTAAAATCAATGTAACATTTTACTTAACAACTGAAGTTTAACTTCCAGAGAAGGAAAACCAGTTTACTGACTTTGAATCATCATTAGACTGAACAAACTTCTTAAAACTAAGAGAACATTATACACTTTCCTAAACAAAGAATCAGGAATTAGAATTAAACTGTTGTTGTGCCAGGCTTCATACCTTGACATAACTAGTGAAGGGCTAGAGGACTATGACAAAATCAGTCTGTCATCTGTACTATTGCACATTAATATGCATTTATAAATGCAGTAGGTGTCCACATTAGTTACAATGTAGTGATTTATATTAGTTTAGTAGTAGTAGTTTAGTAGGTTAGAACAAATTGGAAGAGGTAAGGTACTGCAGAAATAATTAACCCTTGTAGAGAGAAAGTTAAAGAGAAACTGTGTACACAATTGTTACCCTGACCATTGTTTTGACTATAAACTTTAAAAGCTGCTCCAGTGTCTGCCAAACATAAGGCCTAATGCCTGACAACCTATGTTCCCAAACTGTTATACATACTACCGAAATAAGATTACCACAGTATTATTAAAACTTGCCTTGTAAACAAAGAATGATCTTTTTGATCCAAGACAATGATAATGTCTCCTGGCTCCAACCCTGGTTCTTGATCACCTTCACCATGAAAGGTTATTTTCTGACCATCTTTCATTCCTATTTCAAAAGGAACACATTACACTTAAAATCGACACAATGTATTTTAAATTATAGTACTAATAAATTTAGCATTCATTACTCTGGAAATAATTTGGTGAAGCATAAGTAGAAGCATGAAACAGGAGCAGAAAACATACTCCTTAGCTGCTAGTAAAAGCCAGATAGTCTCAATAAGTTATTCGTTCCTTAGTTTCTTTTGCCAAAATTCCTAGTTCTGCATTATGGAATGTGTAAGTGGTATATATTTTTTTAGATATTGTGAAACTGAGGTGTTGATGTACATTAGTTGTAATAATTTAATTCGAACATATTTTAATAGTTTTCATTTTGTTTACTTTATTTCAGCCCTTAGTCAAAATTATTTTTAACCCAATACTATAGTTTTCCAGAGACATCTGATGTCAAGTGTTCAAGCAGTCATTATGTCACCCATAAAGCACCCCTCAATCCTTATTGAGAGCCATTTTAAACACCCACAATTAATATAAAAGTTGTGGAAGTTGTACTATCTTATGAAAGCACCACCTCTTGACAGAGATATAGAGGTTTAATGCCCAGCAAGCGGAAAGTCAGAACTATATTCTTTTATCAAACAAGGGAATTCTGATGAAGGAAAATTAGTGAAAGACAGATCTCATGGATCAGACAACCAAAACATATTTATTATCCTTTTAAAAATTAATATGTAAATCTTTCCTAGGACTTTTAATATTCTATAACTCCTAATTATTCCTTAAGTATACCTTTATCAATGTGGACTTCCAAAATTTTCTTTTCTCTAACAATTTTCCTTCCATTGCAGCTTTTACACCTGTCCTTGGGACTGATGCGCTCCCCATGGCCTTGACATTCCATGCACACTGACTGGATTTGCTGAACCATTCCAGGTCCTATCTGATGAATTCTTATTTGCATGCCTGTTCCTCTGCAATTAAGGCAGCATTCTACTGCACCTTTCTTGCCCCCTCGGCCTAGAAAACATATATAGAAAAATTAAGATTAAGTAGACTACATTTTTTTCACATTAAAATTTCTCCTGAATCTCTGTAAAGATTAAAGAAATGTTTTAGCATACCTTCACATTTGTCACAAATCACATTTTTCTGTAGAGCAAGTTTCCGAGTTGCTCCATTGTATAAATCTTCTAGAGTTACCGATAACTGATGTACAACGTTTTTACCTGAAATGAAAAGCGTGTTAATTTATAGCTGAGAACTTTCTGGAAAAAATCACATTACCATGGAAATTAAACTTGATTGAACTCAATGGGGCATTTCTAAGTAAAGAGTTATAAGGGCCATTTCATGTGTAGTTTAAACCGTGTTGAAAATACTTGGGACTAATTGTATAATTTATACAGCTAACAGTAATAACAGCAAATAGACTTTGAGGAACTGTTCAATTAATACTAACAGATGTTTTAGTGGATATTAATCCATTATATGACAGCTCCCAAAGCAACTATTACAAAGGAACAAATGAATGGTTTTACATTAGATAAAAATTCTGAAATTAAAACAGATGTCTTCACCTGTTTACCTTGAAACCACATCACCTTTATCTTTATAATGTGTGCAGGGAACCACCCTTGTAGTAATAAAAAGTTAACCACTACAATTTCCATTAGATCAAAGAAAAGTTGTACATTACCTCTCCTCTCTCTTTGCATTCTTCCACCTCCTCCAAAGAACATATCAAATATATCCATTGGTGATCCAAAACCGCTTCCACTACCACCTTCTTTTATTGCTTGTTCACCACCTTTATCGTACAACTCTCTTTTCTTGGAATCAGACAGGACTTCATAGGCTTGGGAAATTTGTTTGAACTACAACATTTAAAAAAAATTAAAAGGCTTATGTAAAGTCTATCTAATTGCCACCGGACAAATGATCATTTATTATTTATAGCATGATCACTCTATTACTAAATCATTTACGTATTAGTAACATACAATAATTACTGATGACTGGTCTACCTTATGGATTGAATTTTCTTGTTTATCGAAGAGTAATAATGTTTTATTTCAGCAAAAGAATTCAAATCTAAATTTTAACCTTCCTAATTGTAAACCTTTAAGTCCTGGTCCACAGAATGACTGATAGTTTTTTTTAATATAGTGATAAAAGTGATTTGTTACTCTTTTCTGCTGAATATTTTTCTTCTATATCCACATCTAGTTCATAGGTTCAATTCTGCTTTAGCTTTTTCAAAAACAGCTAACAATGACTAGATGGTGCCTCAAGAGCTAGGCTGCAAGCTTTCCAAAGGACAGCGATTTGCATGGATATGTCCACATAAGTCACCAGGAGTCAAGCTCATCATGGAAATTTTTATTCAAGGTCACACTTAGAAATGACATGGAGAGAAGTTTTTATGTAGGTTTTTCCAACCTCAAAAAGAAACTTTACTGTAAACCAAATTATATTTTCAATAAGAGACATCTGCAGGACAAGAGTTTCAAGGGCAAGCAATAGTCAAGTAGAACAAACAGAGCTTGGAAATATTGAAGACCTAAAGCAGGCATGTCAAACTCGTGCCCCCGTGCGACGTATCGTGACTTTCCCCCCCATTGCTGGCAATGGGGTGGACGCGGTTTCAGGATGATGCGTCCGGCCTGCGGGCCAGCAGTTTGACATGCCTGACCTAAAGAAATAGTATGTTCTGAAGATAAGCATGCATATGGGCTCAACAGCCAGAATCCAACACATTCACACCAAGAAGTAAAATGAAAATGGGTACACAGTACCTTTCCACCTAGTTAATTAGCAGACAATGGGAGAAGGAACATTTAAAACAAGAAACAAACCATTAACTCACCTTTTCGCCTTCATTAGGATTCTTATCTGGGTGATACTTCAGTGCTAATTTCCGATAAGCCTTTTTCAACTCCTCCTGAGAGGCATTCGGTTTTACCCCAAGCACATCGTAGTATGTGGTCTCCTTCACCATGATGCAACCGTACCTGCGCGAGACCATGGTGTGGGGAAGAGAACAAGAGTAAGATGATGTCGGTTAAAGCAAGCAAGTAAAACAGCTGTTGAGACTCTCCCCCACTTTCCTATTTCCCTCCCTTTATTTATCCCAGGGGTAGGCAACCTCGGCTCTTTTATGACTCATGGACTTCAACTCCCAGAATTCCTGAGCCAGCCAAGCTGGCTCAGGAATTCTGGGAGTTGAAGTCCATGAGTCATAAAAGAGCCGAGGTTGCCTACCCCTGAGCTAGTCGCTTGTAGCCGAGTCGGGGGTTGGACTTGAGTCGGGGGTTGGACTCGTTTCCCTGTTCGGGGGCGAAACTATAAGCCAGTGTTCCTGGACTCCGCTGGATCTGGCACTTCACGTGCCAAGCTGGCTCAGGAATTCTGGGAGTTGAAGTCCATGAGTCATAAAAGAGCCGAGGTTGCCTACCCCTGCCTTCTCCCCTCCAGAGCTCCCACATTCGACTCTCAAGGGAAACCATCCTCCATCTTTCCTCCACTTGCCCGCACTAGCCTCCCACACAGCCTAACACAGGCTAACACAAGCAGGTACTAAACCTGTCACAAAAGCACCTTTTTCTTGTTCCTCCCGCTCGACTCGGCCACCACCTTCGCTTAAATTGCCTCCTTCAGTCAGTCGCCCCTCCCTGTTTCCGAGCAGACGGGAGAAGGTAGGTGGTCACTCACCTGAAAAAAAAAAAGGTCTTACTCCTCTCCCTCTAGCCCTTCCCCCACCCCCCACCTCAGCTTCTCCCCTACAGGACACCCCGAAAGGAGGCTTCTTCGTGGTCACCCCCTCCTCGTGTCACGGACAACGGGCACCAGCCGCTCCTGCTCCGTTCGTTCCCCAAAGGCTCCTCCTTCTTCTTCTCTCCAGTTTCCCTCACCGACCTACCACCCCCATCTTCCCCTTCTGCCCTCGTGCCGCCTTTTTCCCCCACCTCGTATCGCTTGCTTCCCCCTCCCCCTCCGCAAGATTTCGGCTCGCGCGCTGTTCCCCACGGCGCCTCCCGACCCCCTCCCCCCCCACACACACGCAAACCGCCACAGCGCGCGCGCGCCTCGGCTTCAGGCGCGCGGACGAAGCTGCCCGGGCGGTCGTTGCACGCGGAACGAGGAGGGAAGCCGCGGAGGGAGGGAGGGAGGGGGAGAAGCTGGGGTGGGGGGAAGAAAAGAAGGCGCGGCCAACAGCTTTCTCTTTGTCTTCCAGCCTACCTTGCGCTTTCGGCCGAAGCAAAGGCAGCCTGATGTCTTCCCGGTAAGCCTCCCCACTCCCGGCGCCGAGTCCCCGCTTCGTCTGCCTCTTTCTCTCCCGCAGACAAAACGACCGCGACTTTTCTGGAAAGTTCCGAGCCGGTCTCAGGCTAGGCAGCATCCGGGGAGTTTTCTTTTTTTTCCAAGGAAGCCCCACCCAATCCCGGAAACACCGCCTTTCTCTGCTGGGCCCTTCGGCGGCCGGCATTCGCCGGCTTTCCAGAAGCGATGACGTAAAAACAGCCGTCTTCCAATCGCTTGTCGAAGGATATGACGTTACCGCCGGGAACTACAAGTCCCATCGTGCCAGCGAGGCAACGTGCTCGGCGCGTGCGCCATTTTGCGACGCGGCGGAGCAAGGCCAAACTACAAGGGCCAGAATGCAAAGCGGTGGAGATGGGCGCCTTCGAGCTTTCGGAAGGGCTGTGGAACCGAATAGGGAGCTGGAGGCCAGGTTTTCCTCAAGTGTGAGAAGTGCGTTAAGCAAACGAAAATGTAGCATCCCGCTCTTTTAACACGACGACGAAAAGGGTTATTTTATTTATTTATTAAATGTACATGCCCCACCACCTCACCAACAAAACGATTCTGGGTGGCTTACAAGTAGAATAAATTAATAATTAAATCAAAGAAGCGAAGAGAAAAACTGAAATCCTACAGCCACCTATCTCACGCCCGCAGAAATCCACAAACCTACTGTATGGAAGGAAAATAATTCGGAAAACTCTTTAAATCTTGGGACTTTTGCACCCATTTTGGCAGCTCTAACTCTCCTGAACCTTTTTTTCCAATTAAACTTTGAATTCTGGTATTAATATCCAGCATAGGATTAATTTTTTTGAAAAAAAAATACATATTGGCTGCATTTCATTTTTTATGTCGCTAAGACGCATCCTAATGGACTGCCCCCGACCTTCGTTCATTTCGCCGGGACCTCAAAACCTGGTTCTTTGAGCTATCTGGTCTGGACTGAGGGGTTTAATGTTTTTAAATTGTGATTTAATTTTTGTGGCTAGACTTAATTTAATTTATTTTAATTTTATATTGGATTGTTTTTAAATTTTGCCTTGTAAACCGCCCTGAGTCCTTTGGGAATAGGGCGGTATATAAACCAAATAAATAAATAAATAAATAAATAAATAAATAAATAAATAAATAATTAATGGGAATCTCAAAGCAGCTTCTCCCTTTTCTGCTTTAATTAACATCCAGTCCGATCAAAAGTGGAGAATTCAAGAGCTCGCTAAGTATCAGGGTGAGATTTTGAGTGGCCTTAATAGTATTTATTAATTGGCAAATATTTTGGTTTTAATGGATCAGCATAGCCTTTTTTATTGGTTAAATAAATAAGACAAAATCCGATTAAAGGGGAGTTAAAGCACATTATGAAATTGGTTAATTTTATATTATGGATAATCTTTAGTTAGAATATGATTATTATAACTATAACCCTGTATTTAGCTCTGGGAAGTGGGGGGGAAAAGGGGGGTGGTTTGGGGTGGGTGGGTTTTGGGGATGTATTGTAAAATCTTTTTTTGTAAAACTCTTTAATATTTTTTTTTAAAAAAGAATCCTTGTTAAACGTACAACTCACGACCAAAGACTTTTCCCCTAATCTTCACTGCGGGAAAGGTCGAGAAACTCGCTGTGTATTTACTTCCTTCCTCTTAGGGGTGGGTGGGAGCAAGGGCTTAGAAACCTGTATTTGATTGGCCTCGAAGCAACCCAGAAGGATGCTATTGGCTAGGAAATGTAGAAAAGGTTCAGAGATGGCAACGTGGAGGTGAGCGGAAATGCGAGGGAGTATTGATGAAAGGAGGAGGTTCTCGTGAGAAGCTTCTGGTATTTATGGTGTGTGTGTGGCGGGGAATGAATAACCCACCGAAAATTATTGGGAGGGAAGAAATCGGATGGGGTCCGTGGCCTTTAGATGGTCGTTAAAAAAAGCAAGCACAAAATTGTACTGTGAGATGGCGCAAGAGAGATTGTCCGGAAGAAATGTTTCTTTGTTATAACATTTTCCTCAGAGGAACTCGTGTATATTCAAACAGTCATTGATTCTAAAATTGTCAGGAGCCAAACTCCAGCTGCCCTAAATGCTCAATGGATTGTGCCAGGTGTTTTGTCTTATTTCAGTCGCAGTCCTTGGCATGCTGAACTCAGTTAATTGGATTTGGGATAAACGTGCATTAAATCTGGATGTTAGCGATGTGGATCATAGCCTGGGTAAAATACAGTGCAGAGCCAAACTTTGGATACACGTATCCATGAACAGCTGCTTCCTGTAAGTAAGCAGTTGTCCACTTCAAAATCTCATTTCTCGTGTCATATTTGCAATGTCATGATGAAAGAAGAGAGTGAACCGGTTCCATTTCTCTTGCAAAGTACTTTCTAGATCCTAAGAGTGCCGAACACTCCTGCTGGATACAGAATCCATTCAGAAACCATCTTCTGAAGCAATAAAGAAACGGGGAATTCAAAGAAAAACTTCATTTAACTGCACCCTTTTCTTGGTTTCTCTGTTGCAGTGGTAGTAAGAAGTACAAAGTAAATAGTTCTTTTATGGAGTAAAAAGAAGGGCAGTGAATTTTCTGTTTATAATTGTTCAAAAGCTAAGGCTCTGCAAACTTTCCCCAAACAAATTTAAAATTGTTTTCTGAATTTTTCATGAACAATAATACAGTTAGCTCTATATTTTCAATTTAGAGATTAAATAAACAGTATTCTTGGTGCTAAAAATAGAGCAGACATCCCCAACCCAGATTGTTGGGGGCAATTAAGCTGACTTTGTAATAATGCCGCTGGGGTGTGTGTGAAAGCCCTAATAAGCAGGCATATACGGTACATAGAATGAAGGCTACTGCTAAGCTTGTAAGCCGCCCTGAGTCTTCAGAGAAGGGCGGGATATAAATGGAATTAAAATAAAAAAAACTTAAATAGGATTATTTCCCTTGTTTTGCTCTGCAAAAATAATTCAGTTGCTTGGATTCTACCATAGACACACTCAAGAACAACTCCGAATAAAGAAAACGTTCATTTCATATGCTTTCAGCTAACTCACACATCACTACTTAATTTTGCCCTTTGGCAACACTAAAAGCTTTATCACTGCATTCCATCAGCTGAAAAAGTCTGATGTACTGGAATATTTATTCCAAATAAGTACATTCTATTTTTTTCTCCTGGAAGAAGGAAAAAGCTATGCCTAGTATGAATTGGTGATCTTGGTCTATATTAATTTATAAATTGTTACTAAAAAACTACTGGCAGACTTGAAACATACTTTATAAATGAGTAAATGAAATTATTATGACATAGATTGCATCAGGGTCAGAACAATTTAATTGGAATGCTTTATAATTTAGTTAAATGTACTGTAGGCATTAGAATTATAAATATGCATAAATATAATGGAAGCATAATGTAACTGTCTATAATCAGTTATTTTCTCAAATCTTATCTGTATGATTTTTATAATAAAGTAGATGAAAATCTATTTGGTATCTCAACATTTTAGGTCATAAACTATTTGAAGTCTTGTAAATTTTTGTGCTGTTCCAATTGTAAATGGGGAGAGTACATTTTATAAAGTAGATAAAAACCTCTAGTGAATGTTCTGGAATAAAATACTTTTATAGCACCGTAGATCATTCTCCCTACAGGAACCTTATTTGATAAAACTGAGTATTTCTTTTTTTTTCCTTCCCCTCCCTGAGTACAATGCGTGTATGCTGGCTAGTGAGCAAAGATAGAAGCTGTCAGCGAATTAAACTACCGCATTTAGAAATGGTGGTGATAGGGCGTGGGCCTGACACGGAGATAACAGACAAGAAATGTTCGCGAAGACAAGGTAGTACATCTTAGTAAACTGAGTAGTTTTTACTTTAATTCATTTCTGCCTCTTTTTTCCCCTAATGGCATAAGTACCTGGTGTCAGCTAAAGGGTCAAAATGGGTGGCATGGTGAGTAATAATTAGTAGCTAAGAGGTTGAACTATGGATTAGGAAAACTGGTTTGAATTTAATTTCTACTCTCAATAGTAGATGGCTAGATTCAGTTTCCCAGGTTATTTTTATTAATTAGATTTATTATGGCTATCTACAAAAGACTCCAAAAATAAACTACATAGGAAAGTAATAAAAATAGATATCTGTAATAGGATTACAAGATAATATATATGATATATTTTCAGTAATTTAACATTTTATAACTAAGTAATGTTTTGTTGTACAGATGGTCCTCATTTAGTGACCACAATTGTCACCTTGGTCGTTAAACAAAGTGGTTGCTAAGGGAAACTACAACTGTGCTTATGATCTTACTTCAGCTTTTCTTTGCTTTACAGACCTGGTAAATGTGAGGACTGGTTGCAAAGTTACTTTTTCATCACTGTCGTTAATGCTAACAATAGCTAAATGAGAACTGCCTGTACTTCCCAATATTTTATAGATGAAAGTAAGATTATGCTTTTATTTTTGCAGTTGGCCAGTTGGTGGGTAGAAGTAGCCATAGTAGATGAAGAAATATAAGAAAGTTTAATAGAATATTAAAATCCTGTAATGAATCTGCCCTTGTTAAAGAATAATAGTGACTCCAGGAAAACTCAGCCATGTGTGCTGCTTAGATAGTCCTGAAATGGACTGAATGAAGAGTATCCAGATATTTTCTGTCCATGTATAGAACCTCATCTACAGTGTGGCGTGTGGGCATATGGAGAACTCTAGTGCAAATGTGTACACAAACATAATCCGAAAAAGAAAAAAAAGAGGTTTATTTTCCTTGGCTCTAGTCTAGGCACTGAAACTCAGAGATAGGGAGATCATATGAGACTGAAGTAAAGTATTATTAAACTATTACAGCTTTTAATTGTAGCAATAATTTTAATCTACATGACCATAGCTCATCATTTTCTGGCTGGATTCATTTCCAAAAGGACAAAAGAAATAAGAATAAATTGGGTGTCTCCTAGCACCTCCTTTTTAATTTAAATTGTATCACTGTTAAAGCATTTGCTTTTCTGAATTTCACCCCATTTTTCTCCCTTCCCCAACACTGCCATAAAATTCACAGCCTAATATCATTCTTTGTCAATTTTTTTCCAGTACAACTAAAAGCAGATTACAACAAAGGATATGTCAAGGTTAAACAGGTATGCTTTTTCTTGTCATACAGCATTGTGGAATAAATTCTTAAAACAAAAATGAAGAAAACATAGGTATGCACATTATTTAAAACATACATAAGTGCTGGAAAAATCAGTGAAAAAAATACAACAGAAAAAATACACGGTGTTATATGTCATTACAACAGTAAACTGACAATTTTGTATATAATTATCTAATGCAAACATGCATGTGTGTGTGTATACACACACACATACAAACATATACACACTAATACACTTATAAAACTATCATGCTTTTTAACCTATTGTATATTGTATAAATGAATCCCATATTTCATTGTATTTATACAAAGTCTATGGTTTTATGCAATCTGCTCATAAGTGGTAAATATAATCCATTCAATCCATTGAGTAAATGGGGTTATTTATCATTCCAATGCTGCAATATCCATCTTTTAGTTATAGT
The DNA here is from genome assembly GCF_947247035.1 of Vipera ursinii. Taxonomy (NCBI): domain Eukaryota; kingdom Metazoa; phylum Chordata; class Lepidosauria; order Squamata; family Viperidae; genus Vipera; species Vipera ursinii. The sequence goes on from NC_139513.1 coordinate 195,357,931, forward strand.
AAGGGCATGGAGAATCCATTTATATGTCTAGTTGCCAAATTCCATGTATTTGGTAAGTTATAAGAGAATATTCTGAAAATTTTTTACTTTTGTCACACCGTCACATTTATAACACAGTACAGGTTATAGGACATTGTTAAAAATCATATTTACAAGAATTGTCCTTATTATATCTTCAACAAAAGGCTGTCCTCAATCTTCTGCTGTTTAGCAATATCGGAACCTCTAATTCTTTATTCCAATAATCTCTTGGCAGCTGCATATCAAATTGATTTATTGATTACAAAAATCTAGAAAAATTAATAGGGTTTTTTAGTTTTAAAAGATTAACCAGCTGTTCTAGTATCTCAAGTGTCTCAGAAGCTGAAAATCCTGCTAGTCCAAACAATGTTAACAACTGTTTTGCTCGTAAATATTGCCACTGAGTCACATCTGATAAATGATATTTATCTATTAGCATAGCATATGTGAAAAATTCATCTTCATCATCTGTTAATTGATCCAAAGTTAATATCCCTGCTTTCATCCAATTTTTCCACGTCACTAGCTTTTTTCCTGATTTTGAATGTTGACTTTCGCCATGAAAGTCCATTTAGCATGAGAAAAAGGACTGAATCTATTACACTCCATAGCTTTCGAACTGATATAACTGCTTCCAGAGATAGTAGAGTTCTATTGTATTTAGATCTTGATACCGCCCAATGAAAAATAATTGCAAAATTATTGACAGGCAGTCCTCAACTTACAGCCATTTGTTCGGTGACTGCGAAGTTATGGCAGGATTGAACAAAGGGACTTAAGAGCTGTGCCTGAAGTTATAGCCATTCTGCCCCACAGTCATGTGATCAAAATTGTAAGGGCACTTCAATTCCCTCCACCCACCTATCTCCTCCCATCTATAACCTTTTAGCCTCTGCCACCTCCGCTGACCTTTCCTGCTCCCACTGCTGACCAGACAGGCCCAGAAGCTCTTTGGAAAGGGGTTGTTTTTTGTTTGTTCCTTGGATGAAGCTCAACCCAGCCCAGCCCAGCTTCCAGAGTACACATGCCTGGTTAGCAGTGGGAGGAAAAAGACACCAAAGGTCAGCTGGGGTGTCAGCAGAGTGCCAGGGCAATCAGAGTGCAGGGTGGCAAGGCAACCGGGACTGGGCTGGGATGGTTGTTGGGCTGAGGTGGGTGCTATTCCCCAGGGCCTGGCAAGTAACCCCAGAGCCATGCACTCCTGCATGCTACCGCCAAAAACAGGGTGCAGGAAAGCAAACGAGCAGAGGAGGGGAAGGTAGATAGGTGGGTGGGGGGAGTTGCAGACAGTCCCTTATCTTACTGAGGATCGGGGCTGGGAGCAATGAACCTGGGATGCCTTGGACTGGGCTGGGTACTTGTTTAATGGCCTGTGGTTCTTGGTTAACAATGTCAACCGGGACTGATGGGATTGTGATTGCTAAGTGATATCGTCATGTGACATCTTGCTTTAAGATTGCATTATTTAGCAGGAAATTTCGGTCTTAACTGTAGTCATACGTTGAGAACTACCTTCTAAGAATTAACTTTTGCTACGCTATGGATCTTTACACCTTATGCTAAGCTATGAGTTAAGAAAGACTTATTGACTCGGTATAGCTCACTCAGTTTATAAAACATGATAAACTATAAAATGCATTTTACAAACCATTAATGGTTAGGTTTACATGTTAAATCCAAGGAATTGAAATGGTTGGGTGTTTTATAAGTGTAATAAATAAATGCTTTTAAAAATAACCCACAATGTGCAAACCATAGTGACCGGGTTTATAAACCTTGCTAAGCCCAAACAAAACAATCCTCAGTTTGTCTTATTGCAAATGCAGCCTTATTAGGAAAAGGATTCTATGTACTCTACACCTCTTCAAAATTTATTTGCTTTTGGACTTCAGTGTCATATCAGATTGAAACAAAATACTGAAATCCTTCAAGTTGTTAAAAATGGGAGGGATAAGTGACTTTCAGGGAAAGCAAATATTAGTACGATGAATAATTTTGCCTTTTTCTTTTTCAAGATAGGAGTCAATCCAACCAGTATTGATCTAGTGGATGTTGGCAAAGATCAAGAAACCAAACTGAAGCCAGGACAGGTTCTCCATATTGTCAATAAATTGTATCCATACACTGTACAATTCTTGGAGGAAATGGGCACATGTCTTGGTCGGGAAAGCAAGAAACTCCAAAGTGAAAAAAGGCCACACGATGATCCTGAGAAAAAAAATGTGGAAAGCTTATCTGGAAAACAAATAAAAACAGACCAAGGGGAGTTGCAAAGCTACAATTTGTACAACAATTTGGCAGATGGTGGCTCTGTTTCTTCACTTGAAAGCTCTTCTACCAAAATGGTAAGACATGAAATAAAAGTAGCTGGTATTGCAGAATTGAATGCAGGAAAGTAGGCAAGGAGAGCCTTTTAGCCTATGGGACCTCAAACAAGGCCTCTTTCCCCGCAAAAGTCTCGGCTTTTTTTCACAGACAGGGCAAGCTACTGTATAGAGAATCTGTATGCTCTATAGAGAACAAACCCCACTCCCTTCTAGCACTGAAGATATTACCTGGTCTGGTAATGAAATGTGTGCAAGCAAACAAATCTTCCTTCCGCTCTTCAAAGTTATTCCTTCTTCCTGTTACATGAGAATTGGAGTTCCCAATACGCCTGCTAATAAGGTTGTTTTTTTTTTGAGGGGAGCCGTAACATTTGAACGAAAAGAGACTGGAATAGCCCTGACACTGCCTCCCTGACACTGCCCCTCCCCAATTTATTCTAGGCCCCTTTAAAGGAAATTATGAGAAAATGCTAGAACAGACATGTCAAACTCGCGACGTCATGTGACATCACGAGATGTATCGGGACTATTTTGCCATGGCTGGCAACGGGGTGGGCATGGCTTCCGGATGACACATCCGGCCCGTGGGCCGGCAGTTTGACACCCGTGTACTGGAACCTTTCCTTCTTGTTCTGCTAATAAAAGCCATTCCATCAAGACTGATAATTATCGAGGGAGCAGGAAAAAAAATACTGAGAATGCTTTTGAAGCTTAGTGTGTGTGAATGACTGGCATTTTGAACTAGGTCACCACCTGGGGGCAGGCACTATCTGAATTGCTCTTACGTAGTTTTGAGTGAGGTACAGTCTCTCTATTTGTTTCTCTTAGGAGCAGTTTCAAAACGGTAAGTGTTTCAGCACTAGCTATAATCTAAAAAGTATTTTAAGTGTCTCTTAAAGTTATTTTAGCTATTCTGATAGCACAGTTAAGCTGAAGACTGCAATCTGAAGCTTGCCTACCTACGTAGTAGGAAGTCTTTCCTACTAGATTCTTCAAGGTGCATTTTGTAGTTTTAATATATCTCTCTCTCCATGTATTTAGATTCTTCTGTCTGTTCTTTAGGAATGTATGCCATACTGGGCTCAAGGACTGAAGGTTTCTATGCAAAACCCAGAGGTGCAGGTAAGGGTTTCATGTTGCTTTCCTTCAAGTCTGATAAGCATGAGGATATTAACATCACTGTAACTCTTGATGCATTTTCTTGCCTGTTAGGTCTACAAGGACGAGCAAGTTGTAGTTATAAAGGATAAGTATCCAAAAGCTCGCTATCACTGGTTAGTGCTGCCCTGGAAGTCCATTTCTACTTTATTTGCAGTAACTCATGAGCATCTTGAACTGTTGGAACACATGCACAGAGTTGGAGAAATGATAATCCAGCAGTGCCCAGAGAAAGACAGCCTGCGCTTCAGACTAGGCTACCATGCCATTCCCAGCATGAGGTAAGGCAGAACTAAGGTTTGTTAACCTTCTATCAAACATGGAATAGAAGAAACGCTGCCTTCTGGGCTGTATCTTTTGTTAGTGAAAATGCTGTTTTAACACTTTTTTGTTGTTGTTCTAGTGATATTAATCCTGGTTATCATTTTTGTTTCATTTTTTTAGCCAGCTGCATCTTCACATCATTAGCCAAGACTTTGATTCTAAGTGGTTTAAAACCAAGAAGCATTGGAATTCTTTCACAACCAATTACTTCTTGGACTCTACAGGTAATAACTTAGGCTATTTTAATTTCTATTCAAACTTGGGTTTCTTCCTGTAATTGAACAGCTACTGCCCTGTTGGTTTAATAAAGTTCCTGCACCGGTCCATAGAAAGCAAGTGGATAGGTAAAGTGCATTTAGTTTAACCCAAAAGAATTGTGACAAGGCAGGAGTTCATCTGCAAAAGATTCTCCCAGTATGAGAGAAAAGGTCCACGGAAAGTAAAAACATGGGAGAAATCAGCTTCCCTCCCTTGTAAGGACAAATTTCTTCCCTATACAGTATATATATTTGACAAGCCGAGACACAGTTAACAAGTGTGGCCACTGCCTGGTTTGACTGGATTCTAAGATTCTTTCAAAGCAAATTTTTGGACAACGCATTCATACCAAACACTGTAGGAATTGCTCCCAAAATACAGCCATTCTGTGGATGCTAATTTTGGCATTAATATAAAGAACCCTGGGACTGTGAGCTTGTTAACGTTGCTGAAAATTATGTCAGGTGCCACGAATTCTCTCCCAGTTTCTAAAGTTTGATCTAAACCTTGGGAAAAGTATTGGTAGCTAAAACCATTCATGTGGGGTTTGGAGAGGGGTGGGTATGGCTGAATCCTATGATCCTAGATCCATTATGCCTCTCCCTCTTTTCCCTCTTCAGATGTGATAGCAATGGTAACGAAGAAAGGAAAAGTAACTGTCGATAAGAACGCTATCCAGCTTCTAACACTGCCTCTGAAGTGCCACGTGTGCAAAAAGCAACTACCGACTATTCCTCAGTTAAAAGAACATCTTAAAGAACATTGGCCCAAATGACTCTAGGACTCGTTTCATTTATGCACCAGAGTTTCCCGAGTATTGGGTAAATTCAGTTCCAATATTCATATGCAAATACTAATGCTATTGCCTTATGAAGTGTGCCAAAATCTTGTCTACCTTAATGTGACCATGGCTGTTTGTGGAGGGAAGTGGCAGCTATGGATAGAAGGGATGTGGAAATGTAAAAGGGTTATACAATGATGTTGTACTTGTGCTTTTGCAGTGGAACCCTCATCCATGACATCTCTATGCCCTTCTTCACGCTAAAGAATTCATTGCAATTCATGGGCCAACTAAAGTGAGCCCTGCTGTTGAATCTGTTATGTGGAAACTTGTTTTTTAACTTTGACACGATGGAAGATAACTTGGCACTCACATTCAGGATACTATTCTACATTTCAAGCTGAACCTTGGCATTCATTTTCAAACCTGGCATGGGTAAGAGGAGAAAAACCAAAAATGTACTGTAGTGAGATTTGACTTGGAGCCTGAGCTATTAGGATAATGTTCCATCCTACGTTGGAGACATTTCTCTGCTTTCCCAATTTGATTTTCAGCTTTTAATCACTACACTGTTTCTAAGTGGACTGCTGTGTAATGCTGCAGGCATTACAGTGTGAAATCTGAGATCTTTTTTTTTTAGTAAAAGAATATCACTTGAACTCCTATATTTATTTCATTAAGTCTATGTGTATACAAGCAAAGCAATGCCTATTAAATTCTACTCCTGCCTACATCCTGCATTTTTTCAAATGATTTCAAGGAGACACTATTTCTCTTCCACATACACCTGCCATTATAGCTTTGCAATTAAATAGCTCAGGTTGAAAGGGTCTAAGAAACCACTTCATCCAGCTAAATAAGAGTTTTTTTTAAAGATTACTGTCTATTTTAATAATCTGTTTTGTATGCAATCCTATGTGAAGTGATCTAGCAATCTCCCTAACCTCAGTTATTGAATTTATTTCTGAGTAGGTATAAATGAGATTTTACATTTAGGTATAATTCTGGAATTCATGCTTCTATTCAGTTCTGGGGTACCAGTCCGAGAAAATGTTTGAATTCATGAGCAAAAGAAAAATTCTGTTGAGATGGTTCCATGCGGCAAGCAAAACATATTTAAATATTACAAATATACAGAATATTGAAGCAGATCCAACAATTCACCCTTTGAACAGGATCTACATATTAACTGAAATAGTTCTTAACCTTAGCAGATTGATATCCAAGCAATTCCATAACCTCATTGCTATTGTAGAAGCCTTTGTGAAACCCAGCTGAAAGTAAATCGAAACTACATTATGTGTAAAGCAGGGTGTCAGCCCTTCGAGGTAGGACTCCACAAGCAGGTGAGCTAGAGATGACTGCGAAAACCCTTGCTGTGCCATTTTTTGTGCCTTATCTCTTCCAAATGGCCATCTATTAACACATTATGTTCGGACAGCTCTTCCAAATTCTTTGGTGTGCCTTGCTTCACCAATTCATCTCAGCTCATCAGCAAGTTCTTCTCAAAATTGTTTAATCAGAGCAAAACATTCCACCCAACCTCTCTGGTAATTAACTGAAAATTTGATGTGGATGCAGCTTGTTAACTTGCTCTCTTAGCAGAATCATCAAAAGAAGCTCTAAGTCTTTGTGTGAAATTCTGGTAATTGTCCAATACTGGACCATTACTTTCAATAATGGGCATATCCCATTTGGCTGTCTCTTTCCGCAAACTCAGAACAAAAGTCATCTTGATGAGGAAGTTTTGTCATCCAACTCACTATAAATCATCTCAACATGAACCTATGAAAGTTAGAATTGAGCTTTTTCCAAAACTTTTCTGGCAAGCTCTCATGTCACTGTTGGTTGAAGTGCCAGCCACTATATTCTTGGTTGAGGCGAGCCTTGTTGCGAATGCTGTGTTAGATGCAGCATGGGATTTTGCTTTGTAAATCCACTTGTTGGTATTACAACAATGCTGCAGCACGATTCTTAGCAGATGGTTGGGTGCCCTAAAGATTGGATGACATCTCTTTGATCAAAGACAAGTCTGCTTCTAATAGGAGGTTTTCAAGACTGATGTCAATCCTTCAATGTAGACCAGGGCAGGAAAGAGATTCCTCAAGATACTGGATCTCTAATCTAAAGGTAAAGGTTCCCCCGCACATGCGTGCTAGTCGTTTCCAACTCTAGGGGCCGATCTCATCTCCGTTTCAAAGCTGAAGAGCCAGCGCTTGTCCAAGGACGTCTCCATGGTCATGTGGCCAGCATGACTAGATGCCAGAGGCACACGGAACACTGTTACCTTCCCACCGTAGTGGTCCCTATTTTTCTACTTGCATTTTTACGTGCTTTTGAATTGCTAGGTTGGCAGAAGCTGGGACGAGTAACAGGCACTCACTGTTACACGGCACTCAGGATTCGACCCGCCAAACTGCCGACCTTCTGATCAACAAGCTCAGCGTCCTAACCCACTGAGCCACCGCGTCCCATTGTGGATCTCTAATCTACATTATAGTAATAGGATTTTGGAAAGCTAACAGCATTTTCCCTTCCTCATATTGAAGTGAGCCAGTTTAAATTTCTTTCTAGAATTATCTTCTTTCCTGGGCTTATATTGTATTTGGCTAACTGCTGCATTCCTTCTTCAAGATCATATTTCTGCTTTGGTATGCTGGACTTGTATAATTACTGAACCACAAAATTGAAATCATGTTTAGAATGTTGGGGATGTATGTACGGTTCGGTATATGGTAAAAAGGTAACCTAAATAATCCTCTTTCTGGATCTTAAGAGTAGGTAAAATTGAACGTAGATAACCTATCCATGAGGACAATCTTCTCCAAACTAATGCTCCCAGTTGTGCTGGAAGTACTGCTCAAAGAATTCCCATTATGATGTCACAATGCTTGCTGTTGGTATCATCAGCACTCCACATCCTGTCCATTCCTGCCATTTGAAATGGTGGTCAGTAGAGAGCAGGCATATATGACCATCAGGAAATAAAATGTCAAGCAGAGGAAGTGCAAGCTCTGGCTCTGTGCCACCAAAGAAAGGACCAGCAGTCAAGCCGAGCACCAAATTTAGAGAAGAGGGAGAGTCAACTCCAAGGAGAATAGTAAAGGAGACAAGAGCTGTTGTCATAGATATTGGTACTGGCTCCTGCAAATGTGGATTTGCTGGAGAACAAAAGCCAAGCCATGTGATTTCATCTACTGTAGGCAAGCATATCCAGGAGACGGCAAAAACTGGAGATAACAGGAAGGAAACTTTTGTTGGAAGAGAACTTCAGGAAGCTACAGTACCCTTAAAACTTGTCAATCCTTTAAGACATGGAATAATAGTGGACTGGGATTCTGTTCAAGATATGTGGGAATATCTTTTCCTTAGGGAGATGAGGATTCGACCTGAAGAGCATGCTGTCCTAGTATCAGATCCTCCTCTAAGCCCTACAACCAACAGAGAAAAATATGCAGAAATGATCTTTGAAACGTTTTCCACTCCTGCTATGCACATTGCTTACCAATCAAGACTGTCAATGTATTCCTATGGAAAGACCTCAAGTCTTGTTGTGGAGAGCGGTCATGGTGTCTCCTATGTAGTTCCCATTTACGAAGGATACACCATGCCAAACATTACTGAGAGAGTAGACTATGCTGGATCCGATGTCACTCAGTATCTAATGAATTTAATAAATGAGAATATAAAATTGTTCACAGAGAAAGACAGGAGTATCTTAGAGGACATCAAAGAGAACTATTGTTTCACTTCACTGGATTATCAACATGATGCAGCCGCAGCTCCCAGGAAACATGAGATTGAATACCAGCTGCCTGACGGGCAAATTATCATTATTGGCAAAGAGAGATTCTTATGTGCTGAAATGCTCTTTAAGCCATCCTTGATAAATTCACAGCAATTGGGACTGCCTCTCCTGACAATGACTTCCCTCAACAAGTGTGATGTCACCCTAAAAAAGAACCTGATGGGCAACATCTTGTTGTGTGGGGGCTGCACTATGCTAAAGGGCTTTGCTGACCGCTTCCAGAGAGAGCTGATTAGAATGTGCCCAAATGATAATCCCATTTCATCAGCTTCTCCAGAAAGAAACACATCTGTCTGGACCGGAGGATCCATTCTTGCATCTCTCAAGGCTTTCCAACAGCTCTGGGTTCATAGAAGAGAATATGAAGAAAAGGGTCCTTTTTACATCTACCGGAAATGTTTCTAAATCCCCGAACGTGAATCTTTTCACCTAGAACAATTGGATGAGGCTTGGTTGAAGAAACGGACACACTTTCCCTGCTACCCCTGTAATGTCAATCTGAATGTTATATGATCCTTTTGTCCTCTTGTGTATTAAAGACTCATTGTTGTAACAGCAAAAGATAGTATTCCTTTTTTTTGGTGCAAGTAAAGCAGAGAAGATTAGTGCATCAAGGAAACCTTCCAATTAGATCAGGGGTGTCAAACTCAATTTCATTGAGGGCCGCTCCAGCATTGCGGTTGCCCTCAAGGGGCCAGTTGGGTATGGCCAGGGTGGGCGTGGTCTACTGGGTGGGCGTGGCTAGAGTGTGTATGGCCTGGGTGGGCGTGGCCAGCTCTACATCGTTTGCATCAAGGGTGCCTATGGGGGCCTGGGCAGGAGTGGGACAGATCTGAGGGTCTCTGGCAGAAGGAGGGTCTCTGGGCCAGGGCCAAGGCAGTGGGGGCCGTTCCCTCACTGTTTCCTGGATGGCTTTCGCAGGCCACATGAAACCATTTCGTGGGCCGGATCCGGCCCCCGGGCCTTGTGTTTGACATGTCTGAATTAGATGATCTAGCCCAGGGGTCGGCAACCCGAAAAAGGAAAAGAGCCACTGGGAACCGGTTCCATCACACATAAAAAAAGTGGGAGCCGCGTGTGTGTGTCCATGCACGTACATGCGCAAAAAATGTTTCTTGCGCATGCACGGACGCGCGCGGTTGCCTTTTTTTTTATGTGTGATGGAACCGGTTCCCGGTTGCGTGACGGCGACGGCCCGTCTGCAAAGCTGCCGAAAGTGGCAGCTTTGCAGACGGGCCGCGGCAGCTTTCGCAACAAGCGGGGCCGCTACCCATTCCGTGAGGTGCGCGCGCACCTCCCCAAACCTCCCCAAACGTCGGCAGGTCTCTGTACCTCCACGCGAACGGGCAGCGGCCCCGCTTGTTGCGAAAGCTGCTGCGGCCCGTCTGCAAAGCTGCCGCGGTCCCGTCTGGAGACCTGCCGCGTTCACGGCAGCTGTGCAAACGGGATGACGGCGGTTTGGAGAGTGTGCGCGCACCTCTCCCAAGCCACCGCCATCCGGAGACCTGCCGACATTTGGGGAGGTTTGGGGAGGTGCGCGTGCACCTCCCCAAACCTTTCCAAACGTCGGCAGGTCTCCGTACCTCCGCGCGAGCGGGCAACGGCCCGTCTGCAAAGCTGCCGAAAGCGGCAGCTTTGCAGATGGGCCGCGGCAGCTTTCGCAACAAGCGGGGCCACTGCCCATTCGCGCGGAGGTACGGAGACCTGCCGACATTTGGGGAGGTGCGCGCGCACCTCTCGGAATGGGTAGCGGCCCCGCTTGTTGCGAAAGCTGCCGCGGCCCATCTGCAAAGCTACCGCTTTGCAGCTCCCCAAACCTCCCCAAACGTTGGCAGGTCTCCGGACGGCGGCAGCTTGGGAGAGGTGCACGCGCACTCTCCAAACCGCTGCCATCCCGTTTGCACAGCTACCGTGTTCGTCAATGTTTGACGAACGCGGCAGGTCTCCGGACGGGATGGCGGCGGTTTGGCGAGTGTGCGCGCACTCTCCAAACCGCCGCCATCCCGTTTGCACAGCTGCCGTGAACGCGGCAGGTCTCCGGACGGGACGGTGGCGGCTTGGAGAGGTGCGCACGCACCTCCGCCCTTCGGAAAGGTGCGCGCGCACCTCTCAGAACGGGCGGTGCCACTCCATTTGGAGAGGTGCACGCGCACCACTGCCCGTTCGAAGAGGTGTGCGCGCGCACCGGGCGGCTAGGAGCCACAGGAGACGGCTCAAAGAGCCGCATGCGGCTCTGGAGCCGCGGGTTGCCAACCCGTGATCTAGCCGGAGAGCCAGCAACTGCACTTCATCGTTCATTCACCCCAGAGTAAGCTTCACTGAACTCAACTGGACTGTCTTGAATAAATTAGGATTGTATAATTGCTGTATGTATTCCTGAAAATCGGTGTCTATCTTACCAAAGGGGGGGGGAAGAGTGGAATAGACAACTGGAGTTTTACTTCCCAGAGGGATTGCTCTAAGTCAGGGGTGTCAAACTCAATTTCATTGAGGGCCGCATCAGCATTGCGGTTGCCCTCAAGGGGCCGGGTAGGTATGGCCAGGGTGGGCGTGGTCTACTGGGTGGGCATGGCTAAAGTGTGTATGGTCTACTGGGTGGGCATGGCCAGCTCTACATCGTTCGCATCAAGGGTGCCTATGGGGGCCTGGGCAGGAGTGGGACAGATCTGAGGGTCTCTGGGCCAAGGCCAAGGCAGTGGGGGCCGTTCCCTCACTGTTTCCAGGATGGCTTTGCAGGCCACATGAAACCACTTCGTGGGCCGGATCTGGCCCCCGGGCCTTGTGTTTGGCATGTCTGCTCTAAGTAGTCATAATCATAATAATAAAATGATGATGTTGTAGCTCCTTAAAATACCAATATATGTCATGAATTTCAGTAGGGTGGTTTCTGCAGCATTGTTAAGCCTCACCTGTTCAGGTAGGCAGTGCTACCCATGTGCTAGCCGTATGCTTTTAAGTATATCCCAGCAACTTTAGCAGCTGTGAGATTTCTTTTAAAAATAAAGTCAGATTTTCAATGGCAAACTTACACGTTGGCCATGCATAAATCATCTTTAGAGGTTGCACAAAGTTATGAAATTGCAATCCACAATATTTGTAATACGCACCCTTTATTAAAAATACAAATAGGCATTCATTATTATTCCCACACAAACATGAATGCTCATATATCTGATTCAGTCACTGGAAACTATTTCCAGAAAAGGACCGTGTACTCAGTAAATGTTCCAATATTTTATGAGAGTCTCACTATGTAGAAAATCAAAGGTGAGAGATTCAAAGAAAAAAGTTACAACAAAACTTTATTAACCCCTGTCTTTCTCCTTTGTTCTCAGAAAAAGAATGTTCCATCAATATTCAATTTGTCACAACAGGGTGTAATATATTAATAAAAATCTTATAGTGAGTTGTATATCTTTAAAAAAAAACCTAAAAAATTAAAGTGCTACTGATTGTTGTTGTTAGTTGCGAAGTCGTGTCCGACCCATCGCGACCCTATGGACAATGTTCCTCCAGGCCTTCCTGTCCTCTACCATCTTCTGGAGTCCATCTAAGCTCACGCCTGATAGCCCTGCTTTAAAATTTCCAAAGATCAGATATTAAACTGCAAAAAAGAGTTTAGAGAATTCAAAGCAACATATTAAAAATAATTTACAATACTAGAAGCTGAGTGGTTGCTATCTGGTTATAAAGACTATGTTGGGAGAAAAAAAGTGGGAGGAAGTCCATGATCAGACATACATAGGGGCAAGGTGAATTTGCGTTGCTTTGTAAGCCAATTCATCCTTCACTTAAAGGATACATGATGAGAAACAGTACTTAAATGCAGGTAGCCCTCACTCAATAACCACTTGTTTAGCGGTGCTGAACGAGGACTTATGACTAGTCCTCATGGTTATGGTCATCACAGCATCCTTGTGGTCACATGATTACAATTTGGGTGCTTAGCAACCAACTCGCAGTTATGACGTTGCAGGGTCCTACAGAATTTGCAACATTCTCTGCCAGCAAAGTCAATGCAGGAGGTTACGAATAGTGATAACATGACCACAGGATGCTGTGACAATGCAGGATTCACCTAATGGATGGCAACTGGGACCGTTGGAACTGCTGTTGTAAGTTGGCATGGTCAACTGACATCACACCCTGTGACTGCATCTCTTAGTGATGGAGTTCCTGGTCCCAATTGTTGGTAAGCGAGGACTACCTGTACAGAGATCTTCATCCCGACAATAGCTGTGGAACTGAGTTTATTGGAGAAGAGTAAGCTTCCACTGAGTGTTTTTGTTGAGTTTGGGAGCAATAAAGATCTCTGGATCTGAGAGAAAGAAAAAGCAAGAGATAATCCTACAAATAAGATAAGCAAACAAACAAGCAAAAGTAACAGATATTACAGAAAACCTATGTAAACATTCTGACAAAAATAATTAACAAAACCTCACAAATGAGATAAAAAGAAATGTACCACTGTGAAAATAGTCCTATGCTTTGTCTGCTACTTGAAATCACTGAAGAATAAGCTAAAATTTTATTCCTTTGCTACCTAAAACCGCAAGCTCAATTCTGAGCTTTCCTAAATGGCATGCTTCATGGTAACTACACCTAGGGACTGGGTTCAAAACTCCTATGTTAGACCCTGGCCGAGGCGCATAAGTAAGCAAGGAAGGGGTTTGCTCAATTTCTAAATTTCACAATCTCCCTCCACACTGCATGAAGTAATCTTTCTTGCAACTGGGGGAAAAGTTTTATTTTTTGATCAGCTTTTGACAGTTGAGAATTACAAAAAGCCAGAACGATCAGCCCACAAGTGAGCAGTATTTGAAGAGCTGATGAGAATATTTCATTTGTATGCTGCTCAGTCACTGCTGTGAAATAGAAAATTCAATAAATAATTTAAATAAATTTGGTTTGCTATTCCATTTCACATTGTAAATGGGCAAAATCAACTTTTTTTCATGGTACATTAATATACTATTAGGACAGTAACAAGGTTCCGTGCAAAACACACGTGCGCACGTATACACACAAACACACTCTTAAATTGTAATTAATTTGTAAACGACATGATCTGTCTTACCGTGTACTATAGGAGCCATCACTTTCTGTTGCGTATAGGCAGCACTTATGCTATTAGCAGTTGAATTGGGACCCAGGATCTAAAATTGCAAGGAATTAGTAACATGTTGATTTATTTAGAATAACAATACCAGAAAATCCTTATTTACCCTATGGAACAAACAGGAGAATTATAACCTGATTTTTTTCCCCAACCCACGCTTGCACCTGCTTTGAATTTACAAGTAGTCCTTGATTCATGACGGCAATTGGGACCACGCTTAAAGTGATAGTCATATAATGTGACTGCGTTATTAACAAAAAACCGTGTCCCAGGAGCTGTCATTAATTAAATCCCATTGTTGTTAGGTGAGGCAACTAACTTCCTGTTGACTTTCCACAACCAAAGTCAGTGGGGAAGCTGACAGGAAGTTGTAAGTCCCAGGTCGGGGGTGGGGAGTGGGGGAAGAAGCGAGAGGGTGTAGGGGAAGATCAATGAGGGTGCACAAGAGTTCAAGGGAAGTGCAAGAGGTGTGGCATACGTGGATGAGGGGTGTGCCAAGTGCCCAGACTGTGATCATATGACATAGAGATGCTGGGACAGGCAGAACTTCAAGCATCATTTGTTCAGCACCATCACATTTTTGAACGGTTGCTGAACAAATGGTCATAGTTCAAGGACTATCTGCCCTCATATATACATCATCTTCCTGGCAGTAACAGATTTCTTGACACAAACCTGTGAAATGGCATTCTCTTAAAAGAAATTAGCTAAATAAAATTGCTATATACTACGCTGTATGGCACATTATTGATAGCTGGGTCTTATCCTTAATAAATTTAACTCCCACCAACAACTCATTATCAGGTACAGCTGTGATTTTTTAAAAAATAAAATGCAATCAGAGTGAGAACCTAAACCCCTACCATATCTTCCCCAGGCCAAAGTAGAGGCATGCAGTTGCATCCTATGCTCTTCCCATCTTGTACATGCATGCAACATCACAGTGCGTATCAAGAATAAAGCGGGCAACTTGAGGCTGTTTTTTGTCGTTTGCCTCCTCCTGACCTTCCCTCCCCCCCCTCATGGACATACTCCTTTGTGAATACCTTCGCTGCAACTGATTTTTCTTCAAATAAAGTGATCTCCTTAAGAAATGCTTTTTTCAAAATGAAACAAGTGTAAGACAGCGTGCCAGTTCAAGGGGGCACACACTGGAATTAATGTCTTACTGGGTTGGCTGGGATATGCTGCAAGTCTGGGCTCCAGATTTCAAGCAGGGAGCTCTCCGTCGAGTGAAGGGTATCTTCAAAGGCCTGTTGCAATTCCTGGGCTTGCTCATCATAGCTATACAGGACTAGGTGCCTTAAAATGCTGTGTATCTCACCTTGGGGAGAGAAAAAAAAGATCTCACTCTAGTAAGTTTAAAATACATTTTAAAAAAGGGCACACAGAGAAGATCAACCTTTCTTCCATGCCCTCTAGGTTGAAAATAATGACACCCCCCCCCCTTTTCAGAGATATAGGCGTAAGCTGCATCTATCAGGTCAAACTCACAGATTTCAGAGCAGCAGCCCTGGAGATTGCTGTAGGGCTTCATTCCTCTAGGGACATTCTGGAAAGCGTATTTAGAAATGTCCTACATTCTAAAAATAACACTATTGGCTGACAGGGCTAATAAGTTAGAAAGTTCCAGCATTCTATCCAATGGTTCCAGAGTTCTTGAGATGAATGGAAAGCAAACTATATATGAGCATGGCGCTCATCTCCAGCATTATCTGAAGACATTGTCCATGGCCATGTGGCCAGCATGTCTATATGCCAAAGGCGCATGGAATGCTGTTACCTTCCAACCCAAGTGGTATCTATTTATCTACTCGCATTTAGTTGCTTTTGAATTGCTAGGTGGGCAGGAGCTGGGACAATGAATGGGAACTCACCCTGTTGTGCAGCGTTCAGGTCTTGAAAAACAGGCTGTCAACTTTTCCAGCTGACAAGCTCAGTGTCTTTAACTGCTAAGCCAACGCACCCCTGTGCACCATTTCTCTTAATGCTATTCTGCTATCAAAGTAGTGATTACAGGCCTGATTATATTTAGGAACGAGGACAAGTAAAAGAGAACCAAAGTGCAATAAAAGACAAGACAGTGAGAACGATCACTGTGTTTTATCTCCTCAGCACTGTTTTTTTGTTTTTGTTTTTTTTTAAAAAACTAGCTCATTTGCAGCCATTTTTAAAAGATTAATCTGATTTATTTAAGACTACTATCATATCAGAAGATTCTAAAAGGGAGAAGAAAATAAGAGCCAGTTTGGAGCAACGGTGAAGAATTGATAGGAGACTGTACATTCTAGTCCCAACTTAAGCGTGAAAGCCATCTGGGTTGTTGTGGGGAACATAGGAGGAAGAAAGAATAGTAGGTATGTTCACCACCTTGAGTTACTTATAAAGTAATAAGGTGGTATAAAAGTCTAATAAACAAATAAGTAAATAAATTAGCATGAACAGTTAAGTATTCACAAATTGTTATCCCATCTACAAACTTGGTTTGGATGTGTGGATTTGGTAATTAGGCTCATCCGATAAGGAAGGCAGGCTTTTATGCAACTCCCTATTACTCCAAGACTGGTAAAGATCAACGTTTGGAATCTCTCTAGACATGACCATGAGGCCCTGATTTTGGACATCTCCATCAGTTCTTTGCCTGATCTACTTTAGGGCCGTTTTTCTGAGCCAGGTCCAAAATCTGAAGAACCAGCCTTTGCAACTAACCTTTCAAATTGTCAATATTTCGAACGATTTCCCCTAAAGCCTCCAAAAGTGCAACATCTTCTAAGGGACTTCCTTCCTTCAGACTGTGTTTCTTGCGTTCTGCCTTGCGACGGTTCTTTGAGGAACGTCTACAAGAGAACAAACAGCATCTGCAAAATGAGCTGACCAGGTAGTAGTGGAGAAATGTAGAGACAGGCTAAAGAGATTGGTGGGGGGGGGGGGGGAGGACAGCTTATAAACATTTGATCTGGTAAGTATTTTTGCACTTGCACACGGGTTACATTGGGTGATGGAAGTCTCATCCTAAAATGGTAAGCCTGGTTTGTGTAACTTCAGACTGCAGATGGAATTTATAGGACAAGATGACCGCCTTAAGCTAGCTCTGCTCCCTCCAAATGCAAACCCTTTCCTTTCCTGAAAATGGAAAAGTTGCACATCAAGAGAAGGAGAAAACCTTTTCTCCTAGTATGCTTGTTTTCTATGTGCAGCAAGTTTTCTATGTGCATCTGGATTTTTATAAAGGGGAAAATAAAGGAGTTTCAAACTGAATACATATGTAGTCACAAAGAAGCAGATTTACACTGTGCAGATAAGCAAAACATTCAAAAAAATAGCTATCGTATTTTCCGGCGTATAAGACGACTTTTTAACCCATAAAAATCATCTCAAAAGTTGGGGGGTCGTCTTATACGCCCTGTCACCTTATACGCCGGAAAATAGTACATAAATCAATTGAGCGCCCCCGTTCTTGCAAAGCAACTTCAAGCCTCCTTAGTCCAGTCCCCCCTCCAACGTGACTCTCCCTTCCCACCCCCAAGAGCCTCTCAGCCCCTTCCCCTCCCCCTTGCAAACGCCAGACCCCGGGAGCTCTTGCATCTATTCCAAAGGGTGGGTGGAAGGAAAAGCCCCTTTCGGCTCCGGCTTGGCTGCAAGTCAGTGAGCCCGGGAAGGCACGCCCTCCCCTCTCACTGTGTAGGAAGCAGGGCAGGCTGGCGTCTGGCGGGAGCCGGCAGGGCAGTCCTGCACAGGACTGCCCTGCCGGCTCCCGCCCGACGCCGGACGGCTCCGCCGATGCTGCTTCAAGAGGGAAGAGCATGAGGCGCCTGCCATGGCTCCCCGAGGACTCCTTAGGAGCCGGGGAGCGCGCGCGCGCAGGACTGCCCTGCCAGCTCCCGCCAGACGCCAGCCTGCCCTGCTTCCTCCACAGTGAGAGGGGAGGGCGTGCCTTCCCGGGCTCGCTGATTTTCCGGCGTATAAGACAAAAAATCTTGAAAATCATCTCAAAAGTTGGGGGGTCGTCTTATATGCCCAGTCGTCTTATACGCTGGAAAATACGGTACTTTAATGAACTGAAGGAATGCCTGCTCACATTCTCATCTATATGAATCACCTCATTCAAAGAGCCTTGTTTACAATGTCAAGAACAATCAGCTCTGAGTGTAAAGTTTGGAATGAAATTTATCCATTTTCCTTCTTTTTTCACTATTAACTGTGATTACTGCCAGAGACTGAAGCATTTTTATGTCCTTGTCTTTTGGGGAAATGTAATCTCTGGTTCCAATTAATGCCAACAGAATCAACAAAGGAATTATTTTTATCCCTATGTCTTCGTTATCTCTCTGTACACCCATGATCTGAGAACTGGAAGCATGTCATTAGCCCTACACTTCAACGCCTCATCATATATGGCCAACCTTTATAATAGATTATACTGAATTCCTAAAGGAGATTACTTTTAAAAGGTGAATTTTTCTCTCTCCAACTCTTACAAACTCAAAATTCTAAAATTATTTTTCTTACAGGCGAAAATGTTTAATGTTAATGATTAATGTTGCAGA
This sequence comes from Vipera ursinii, assembly GCF_947247035.1. Lineage (NCBI taxonomy): Eukaryota > Metazoa > Chordata > Lepidosauria > Squamata > Viperidae > Vipera > Vipera ursinii. The sequence continues at coordinate 195,376,274 of NC_139513.1, forward strand.
CCTCTTAGGGGCCAAGAGAAGTTGCTTTTCAGCCTGTTTGGTTATCAATCTCCCAGTGGAGTCCAGGTAGGAAAGGCAGATCTAAGAAAGGCAGTCTTTAAATCTGGGGACCAATGAAATTCCAAAATTTTCCACTTGGGACACGAATGGCAGTGAAACTGTTGTACACCAAAGCTGAGATAAGGCAAAGTAACATACGCAGATATTCTTGAATTACTGTGAGTATACTTGGAACTTGTGTCACTGGCTGTCACCAAACTGCTGGTATCAGAAAAGAGATCCGATTCAGGACAATTTGACGCTTCGTGATCTGCAAAAATTAGTTATTTTGATCAATAAAAGAGGGGGGAAAACATGCACATCTTATCTGCTAAATAAACTCCCCTCTCACTACTTCATTTCAATAGCACTTTTTTGACTGTTTTAGAAACATTCTGCAATGATTCAGGTGCATCCAAGGAAGGTAAAACCAAGGAAAAAGGTAAGAGTAGACCTATGGCCCCTGATGTGAAGTGATCCCTGACGTGGAATGTTCAGAAATGCAGTCTGATCTCTTAGTTAATAAGATGAATGAATGAATGAATGAGTTCTATCTAGTCCAGCATCTTATTCCTCTGGATGTATGGCAGATATTCCTGACAACTTAGTTCAAATACTTTGCTGAGTGATTTGAGTGATTTAAAACACTTCTTCCTCAATTTGTTTCCATCTAGGCCCATGGTGGCGAACCTATGGCACGAGTGCCACAGTTGGCATGCAGAGCCCTCTCTGTGGGCACGCGTGCCGTCGCCCCTGTCCTAGGCCTTCAGCTGGGTTTTATAATACCTTTTCCCTTTAGGCCTCTGCCACCGTGTGCAAACAAAAAAAAAAAGGAACAATCAATCAATTTTAACTTCTCGCGGGGGAAAAAAAAGATCTCGCAAAGTTGGAATCGATTGATTGAACTTTTTAGTCCCACCCAGTCTGCCGTTACCACTGCAGTCATGCCCACCCGGCACCCAATGATACGTAGGTGGGTTTTGGGTTGCACTTTGGGCACTCGGTCTCTAAAAGGTTCGCCATCACTGATCTAGGCTAAACTGCCATTGTTTGAGATTTTTTATTTTTATTTTTATTTATTTTAATTCCATTTATATCCCGCCCTTCTCCGAAGACTCAGGGCGGCTTACAAGCTTAGCAGTAGCCTTCATTCTATGTATATGCCTGCTTATTAGGGCTTTCACACACACCCCAAGTGGCATTATTACAAAGTCAGCTTATTGCCCCCAACAATCTGAGTCCTCATTTTATCTAACTCGGAAGGATGGAAGGATGAGTCAACCTTGAGCCTGGTGGGATGCGAACCTGCACTAATTGCAGGCAGCTGGTGTTACTTAAGGAGGCATTAGCCCACTGCTCCACCAAGGCTAATCAGTTGCCAACTGATTCACCGCCATCTCCTGAATGTTTAAATCAGTGGTCTTACCATTGTTTCCCCAGCCTCCCCACATTCTCACTTGTGTAGCACTTCATAACTAGTAGAAACCATTATTTTGTTGAAGTAGTCTCTGAAGTTCCTGCTCTTATCTCAAGGCACTAACAAGGAGCTTTCTATGAATTAGTGTCACAAAACACAATTCCACTGAAATACATTACCTAGAAGCTCATTTTGGGCTTGCTGCTTAAGCTCTCGAACTACAGAAAGGCGCTTGCGATGGCGAGAAAATTCTGCTTTCTGTGTTTCCAAGAACACCAAATGATTTTTTTGAGCTAGAGAGGTGATCACAGTAAAAGGAAAATTATACACCTGCAGCTGAAGCAGACACATTTAAAAAATTTGATTTGGCAGTGAACAATGAAAAAAAAATCAAGATCAAGATTAGATGTTCTTTGTGCCCAGAGACAAAATTGCACAATATCCCTTTATATGTCCTTATTTTATTTATTTATTTTTATTTTTATTTTAATCCCATTTATATCCCACCCTTCTCCGAAGACTCAGGGCGGCTTACAATTTAAAGCACAAACCAATGTGCTTAGCAATAGCCTTCATTCTATGTATATGCCTGCTTATTAGGGCTTTCGCCCCCACCCCAAGCGGCATTATTACAAAGTCAGCTTAATTGCCCCCAACAATCTGGGTCCTCATTTTACCTACCTCGGAAGGATGGAAGGCTGAGTCAACCTTGAGCCTGGTGGGATGCGAACCTGCACTAATTTCAGGCAGCTGGTGTTACTTAAGGAGGCATTAGCCCACTGCTCCACCAAGGCTCCTTATCTCAGACCAACACGCTTTTTCCCCCTTCACCTAATTTGAATCTCATTAAACTCATACCTGCAAGCACGTACCAGCTGTCAGGAAGTCAGGGTGGACTTACCTTCCAACAAAGATGGCCTGAAGTTGGTCTCTAGAATGTCAGTCCTATTATATTTGTAAATCTGAAATGGAAAAGAAAACAATAAACCTCTCTTGACAAAACACAACACTTTCCAATAGATAATGGAAAGAATTCAACAGCTTCAGGAATCTTACTATTCTCAAGGCTTCATCCCAGGCAGTTCCTTCTAAAAGAAGCAGGATGGCCTCTTCATAGTCCTGGAAGAAGGTAAATCAAATATTTATGGCCATTTTGCTAACAACTAATCAAATATTTCTCTCTCTTGAATCCTGCTAGCATAAAAGAAACAAAATAGTATTCTGTAGTATTCCTAATACACAGTCAGTACTCTGCTTGACCTCGTAGTATTCATAGGTTTAAGAGCAGGTTCATATATATATACATCAACATTCATGAAATGGGACGTGTTCGAAGTAAGTGCACTTGAGCCTGACGACTTCATGTAAGCCATATGAACTGTGTCGGGATGGTAGAGTCAATGCTAATCAAGTGTATGTGATACTGAGTTTCCACATTTGAGTATCTATTCTATAGGGAGAGGGCTCCTGCACTGTACCCAAGGTGATATTGGTATTATCTTTGATTTCTTTTGCCACAGTCATTCTATTTCTATTTGGTGTTCTTCGTACTTTTGTGATTTTCTCTTGTAGTGTTATCACTACATTGCAGGTAATATTCTGCATCCGTGAAGAACTAGAGCAGATATAACTTCATGTTCCAAATGCGTCTATCTTTCCACGTCAACTCAGCCATAGTGCTATTCAAGAGCATTAGATGAGGTATGTCTCTAATTAAATCTATTTCTAGCCATACATGCCTGAACCAGCTCTTGTTTTTCCCTTATCTGGTATCCTTCACAGGACTTTTGAGATATCGAGCTAATTTTATTAGGTGGGTTAAATCTTTAGGATAGCAACTAGCAATACTTTAGCAATACTTATACTGTCAGTTGGGAAGGGATGAAAGACTGATAGCTTTGTCACATAAACAGATGTGGCATGGACGAAGAGGTTTTCATAATAAATTTGGTGCCATTAAGCAACAGGGTTCAACACAGTGAAGTGTGTACATTTGGCTGTAGCTAGATGAGGACATGGGGGTCCTGCACAATAGGGAACTTGTCCAGAGACATGGTGGACAAATCATGGGGTTTACAAACAGAAGACAGAGCTGCAGGTTTTTGATTTTTAGCTAATTGTTGGGGGAAGAAGGAACCCACTGCTGCTCATTGTTCACTTTCTATTTTCAAATCCAGGCTAAAGATAAAAAGGGAAAATGGGATTCTGGAAATAATGACACAAAAACAGGACTGTAGAAATAGTGTCACAGATGCAAATACTATGATTGATATGGCTGTGTCAAATGTTGGGCCACAAGTACAGAATGACAGCACTTGGGTGGTGATGTCATCATTCTGGCATCATTGGATATATATATACACACACACACACATACACACACACACACACACGCATGGATGGAAAACCCCAGATAAAAAAGTGGATCAGAAACAGAACTAATGATAGAGAGTAAAATAGGAACTATACCTTGGCATATTGTTCCAGAAGAACTGCTGCATCGACGTATTTTCTCTTTTCAGTAAGTCTCCCTAAAAGAAGGAAAGTATTCAGGAGAGAGAACGCAAGATTTTTAAAAGGCTGTTTTTCTCCTCTCCTAAAATAGAAGCAAAGATGTGGTGCTTCAACAGTATTTCAAGTTGGTAAAAGTTTCACAAGCCTCCGAACCAAATGTAGCTCCTCAGTCACTCACCCCTATTCTTACACTTTGGCAATAGGTACACGAAAGGGTACCACTCTACCTCGGCTATGCAGTCCCAGGGAGAGAGCTGGTTCAAAGAGTTGCTAAGGCTTAGAGATGGTGGCTTACATCAGCTGAAGAGAGCGTGCATCTTCTTTCTCAACACCTGAGCCCCATACCATACTTGGCTAGTGCTAAAAAAACATCTTCAGAAGTCGGGCAAGGTTGCTGTTTGGGAAGGACCAAATGAAAGTAGTTTTCTGCTACAATTTCCAAGCTTTCAGTCATAGGTGGAGATTAATGGGCTCCCGTGGACACACTGGGAGGCTTTCCTCGAGGTTACTCATACCCGAGTGATCTCCAGATTGGACTGCAGCCACAAACTCTACCTAGGGCTGCCACGGAAATGCATTCAGAAACTTCAGCAGGTACAGGGGGTTCTCAACGTACGACCACAATTGAGCCCGAAATTTATATTACTAAGTGAGAAATTTGTTAAGTGAGTTTTATCCCAGTGTAGGACTTTTCTTGCCACATTGGTTAAGTGAATCACTGCAGTTGTTAAGTTAGCAACATGGCTGCTAAGTGAACCTGGCTTCCCCATTGACTTGGCGCGTCAGAAGGCTGCAAGCATGACTCCGGGATACTGCAACTGTCATAAACACGAACCAGTTGTCAAGCGTCCAAAAGTAAATCACATGATTGTGGGGAGGCTACAATGGTCGTTAAGTGTGAAAAATGGCCCTAAGTCACTTTTTTCAGTGGCATCGTAACTTCAAACGGTCACTGAAAGAACTGCTGTAAGTCGAGAGCTACCTGTATAGTGACACAGGCAGTTAGTGGGTCTTGTATTTTAGCATGTGACACCGTTGTTGTGTGGGTTGCATGGCCACTGGTATGCTTCCAGGTGCAACTCAAGGTCCTAGTAAGGTAAAGGTAAAGGTTCCCCCGCACATGCGTGCTAGTCGTTTCCAACTCTAGGGGCCGGTGCTCATCTCCGTTTCAAAGCCGAAGAGCCAGCGCTTGTCCGAGGACGTCTCCGTGGTCATGTGGCCGGCATGACTAGACACCAAAGGCGCACGGAGCGCTGTTACCTTCCCACCGTAGTGGTCCCTATTTTTCTACTTGCATTTTTACATGCTTTAGAACTGCTAGGTTGGCAGGAGCTGGGACGAGTAACAGGCGCTCACTCTGTTACACGGCACTCGGGATTCGACCCGCCAAACTGCTGACTTTCTGATCGACAAGCTCAGTGTCCTAACCCACTGAGCCACCGCGTCCCTTAAGGTCCTAGTAATCACCTTTAAAGCCCTTCACGGCTCGAAACCGGGTTACTTATGGGACCAGCTCTCTCTGGCTGTTTCTACCTGTCCTATCTGGTCAGGAGAGAGAGGGCGAGGAATGCCAGTTATCATGCCCCAGGAGAATAAGCTTTTCTGCCTTGGCATCCGCTCGCTGGAATACCATCCCTTTGGAGATCAGACTGGGCCACCCCTGTAGGCCTTGCACAAGAAAACCTGGCTCTGTGGTCAAGCCTGGGGCCCTGGGTGTGTAATGAATCCTGTCTCCTGGTTGTTTTCACTGCAATTATGGTTTTTTTGTTTTGTTTTTTGTTAACTCCTTGTCTGCTACGGGTTGTATATTTTTGTTTTTGTTTTATCATTTTTAGCACTGTTAGCTGCCCTGAGTCATATACTGAGTCATATATAAACCTATGGGCAACCATATAAATCTGTGAATAAATAAATAAGACATGACAGGTAAGATGCCTTTGGCTATGTCACAGTTTGAATGAGTTTTTATGTGTTGATCAATATACAAGCAAAATTAACTTCGTGGAACGAATTGCAAGTTTAGCAGTGGGTTCGTCTGTCTGCAGATGTTTATCTTCGTTTTCCATGCCTCCCCAATTCCCCAGAGTTCCTCAGAGTACATTCCCCTTTTTTTCTTGCTCTGGTTCTTAAGTGATTCTGCCAAGTGCCGTGCGTGTCAATTGTACTATCTATTAAGCACGAACAGCCTTTTTAAGCACCACCTTTATGCTTTCGGAAAGGAAAATGAATTGTAAAAAGATAATACAAATAAAAACATGGGGACGCCAAATTTGGATAGGAGACAGAGGTTTAGGATAGCATGGATGCTCACCTGCTATACTCCTTGCCAGGCTGGCCAGCTTGTCTTCAGTGTAACAAAGTTCGGCAGCTGCACAGAGGGCTTGCTGCCAGTTGCCACTGATCAAAAAAGCATCCAGAGCTTTCTCAAAGGCACCACATCGGAAGAAGATCAGCCCAGCTTGTCCAGCGAGATGCTTCTGGATTAAATATTCTCCATAGGCATAGCTGATGGTCTGCAAAATAATAGTTACAGGGAAATGGTCCCGGGCTTTGCCTCAGATCAAAGAGCTGATTGTTCTCGGCTGTTTTTCTAGTGGAATTGTAAAGTGAGCATTCCGTTACTCATCTGCCAAAGGAGTTGCACAGGCTATCTACCCTATGTGTAGGCGAGATTGGGAAGCATCTGAAACCAGAGCAAATATTTTTGCATTTTGCTAGTCCTTCCGTTGCACATTCGGGGAAAGACTGATGCAACACCACGCATGGAAAAACTATCAGAGGATTCATTTTGCTTCACAAAACCTTTTAATGAGGAATCCCTGGCAGATTTCTAAGGGAACCAGGTTCCACACAACCCTTTTGCAGATCAGATGTCTTCTCTAATTCAAAAGACAATAGATCACATTTAAAAGCTTACGTGAACCCGAAGTCACAAACCAAACTTTATGTAAGAGGAACCTCTAGCTAAAGTACTCTGCGTTTGATAAACGAAGGAAATATTCACAGAATGATCTCTGCCAGTGTGCAGTGTGTACTTTATGACTCGAGTGCAGCTGCCTGCTCTCATCAGTAAAGGACCACAAATAAAGACGGATGGAAAACTATTTGTGTACCTTGTATTCTTGTGTGTCTGGCAAATAGAGCTTGAGGGCTTCATTATACAAATTCTGGTCAACCACCAAATTTAGGAACTCTGGAAAATGTTCTGAGCCTGAGAAAAACAAGAGATATTTTCTTCAGACACTGAAGAGGCGAAGCTTTGCATAGGTCTGTGGGACCCAGTTTGGATTCACTGCGATGACATTTTATTTTAAACTGCAGCTTGTTAGGTTGCCCAAATCCAGGAAACAGTTTCAACAGTTTGCACTCCAAATCATGTCATACTTCAAAACTTTTTTTTTCTTTTTTTCAAATCTGGATGACTGCATAGTACAAATATATCAGATCTGTGATTTCGAAGGCTCAATTTACTTGCTTGCATCTCCCTTGGCAACCACTTATCCATTAAAAAAACAACAACAACCACCCCAGATCTTTTAAACAAAGAAGCTAGAAGCAACTGGGAGAGCAGACTCATCTTGTAATTCATGGGGTTTTATGTTCTACATCTCCCCGGCAACCATTTTTTAATGTACGAGTCCCCTAGAGCAGGGGTGTCAAACTCAATTTCACTGAGGGCCGCATCAGCATTGCAGTTGCCCTCAGGGGGCCGGGTGGGTGTGGCCTGGGTGGGCGTGGCCTACTGGGTGGACGTGGCTAAAGTGTGTATGGCCTACTGGGTGGGTGTGGCCAGCTCTACATCGTTTGCATCAAGGGTGCCTATGGGGGCCTGGGCAGGAGTGGGAGAGATCTGAGGGTCTCTGGCAGAAGGAGGGTCTCAGGGCCAGAGCCAAGGCAGTGGGGGTCATTCCCTCACTGTTTCCAGGATGGCTTCGCGGGCCGCATGAAACCACTTCGCGGGCCGGATCCGGCCCCCGGGCCATGTGTTTGACATGTCTGCCCTAGAGGGATCCATCCTCCATATTCCAAGCATACCTATTGGCCTGAAAAGATCTCCTCCCTCTTTACTACTTCTCTCCTCACAGTTTCCAGTGAGCTGATTCAAAACCTTCCCTAAACCATGATGGGCAGCATAAGTGCTCTTCCATGGGTTTAGAGGCTTTCCTCGGTGACTTCCCTATCACGTTTTCAAAAAAGGTTGACCACCAGCATTTTCAGTCATTTCCAAGCAGTATTATAATGCTTTAAAAAACGGTGTTGCTTATTCATGACTTTCTGTCTGGCCAGGGGGGGGGTGTCACATGTCCAATGTACCTACCACATTTACTAAGGTGGTAGAGAGCCTTCAGATATCGCTTCAAATATTTGTCTATTGAGTATCGCTGATAATTGATTTCCATTTGCTTAAGTTTGTTTAAAAATGGAAGATATTCCTTAGGATCCTGCAAATAAATAAATAAATAAATAAATAAAAGTTACTGATATCAGGCCTGAATTGCCAGAGTAATTTAAAAAACAACAACATTGAAATAGCATGCTTATCTTTGCGTGAAGAGGGGGCCACCAAACTAATTTCTTGCTACTTGTTACAAACACATTTGATATTGTTTTCTGAACCATTTCCCTTGTTCTTCATTTTGCTCATGGACACAGGTAGCCCTCCCTTACGACCACAAGTGAGCCCAACATTTCTGTTGTTAAGCGAGACCTTTAAGTGAACTTTGCCCCCATTTTATGATCTTTCTTCCCTCGGTTGATAAGTGAGTCACTGCAGTTAAAAAGTTAGTAAACCTGTTGTTAGGTGAATCTGGCTCCCCCATTTACTTTGCCTGTCAGAAGGTTGCAAAAGGGGATCACATGACCCTGGGATGAACCAGTTGCCAAGCATCTGAATTTTGGTCACGTGATCACGGGGAGGCTGGAAAGGTCCTAACTGAAAAACAGTCATGTCACTTTTTTCAGTGCTGTTGTAATGCTGAACGGTCATCAAATGAACCATTGTAAGTCGAGGACTACACGTACTTTATTCTATTACAGGGGTGTCAAACTCAATTTCATTGAGGGCCGCATCGGCATTGTGGTTGACCTCACGGGGCCGGGTGGGTGTGGCCAGGGTGGGCGTGGCCTACTGGGTGGGCGTGGCTAGAGTGCGTATGGCCTACTGGGTGGGCGTGACCAGCTCTACATCGTTCGCATCAAGGGTACCTATGGGGGCCTGGGCAGGAGTGGGACAGATCTGAGGGTCTCTGGGCCAGGGCTAAGGGAGTGGGGGCCGTTCCCTCACTGTTTCCAGGATGGCTTCACGGGCCACATGAAACCACTTCGCGGGCCGGATCTGGCCCCCGGGCCTTGTGTTTGACATGTCTGTTCTATTAGCTATGAAATCACACATGGTTTCTTGATGACACCACACTGGTCCTTTTGATATTATGGAAACCATAAATGTGCTTTCTCTCCCTCTCTCCCTCCCCCCACCTCTCTCTCTCTCTCCTTTTTCTCTCATACGCACATTCAGCCAGAAGAATGAGCCATTGTTGACAATCTAATTAAACAGCCAAGTAGCCAATGAAATGGAATAATGTGGCTGAGCGACAGAACAAACAATACTGAAAAACAGGTAATTTTTAAGACTTGCGCTTAATGTACGAGTTTTTGTTATTTTACAAATGCTGAAGAGACTGAGTGGTGAGGGTGGCAGGTTCTTGAATGCCTTTCACAATTTTTCTCATAACGTAGCTAGATCAAGATCTATGGAATCAGAAGAAGATCCAATCCTACCTTCTGAGACTTTTCAGCAACCATGATGACTAAATCGAAGTCATATGTCCCCAGTGAATAATCATACAATTCACTGACATCCACCAGATACAGCAGGTATTTCAATGCTTCTTCTACACTGACAGATCCAATTGTTTCTGAAGTCTGTCCTGTTAAGATTAATTTTAATTAAAAGCCAGGCATTGTTTCCACGTACCATATGGGTTCAGTCTTCAAGAATTCAATGCTGAAAAGGCAGAACCTTATCCAGAAAAAACAGAGCAAACCCTAATTTTGGGCAAAAAGAGTGTTATTTTTGCTAATAGGCAATGCAGAGGTTACTTCTCCGATAAATATACAGAAGCGCTTTCTCCTTTTGTAGTGATTACATCCTTGAATCAGAACTGCCAGTTATTATTATTTTATTATTATTTATTAAACTTATATACCGCCCTTCTCCCGCAGGACCCAGGGCGGTTCACAAGGCAATTAAAACAACATCACAATACAAAAATTAATAACAATTAAAATAGATTAAATTATCCTTAATTAAAATCTAAAACCCCTATAACTCTGATTAAAAACCCAATTACAATAAGTTAAAAAATTAAAAAATCCTCAGTCCTGGCCGGAAAGCTCAAAGAGCCAGGTCTTCAGGTCCCGGCGGAACGAACGAAAATCAGGGGCAGTCCTAAGCTCTACGGGTAACTGGTTCCATAGGGCAGGCGCGCCCACAGAGAAGGCCCTCCCCCTGGGCGTTGCCCGCCGGCAATCCTTTGCTGGCAGCACCCTGAGAAGGCCCTCCCTGTGGGAGCGCACAGGACAAAGGGAACTTGATGCCGGCAGCAGGTGTTCCCTCAGATATCCCAAAGTTACCAATTCCTGCTGTTTTTTCCTACCCTCTTCCATATAGGGTTTGTAGGGAATGCCTTTAACTTGGCAGATATCTTGTGGGGAAGGAAGTGAAAACTTAGTTTCAATTTCTACTCTACAATAAAAACAGCATTCTAGGAGATACTCTGGACTTCATCGGTACCTTGATTTGAGTGACTGGGCATTGAATGAACCAAAGAAAAATAAGGTCATCTCCACTTTAGCATCTTCCAGAATTGCTGAACAGTCTTGTGCCAAAGTCACAGCAAAGGTACTAAATCATTTCAATGATGGCTTGATGATGCTATGAAGACATTCTAACTCAGTAGTGGGAAACTGGTCTAAGCTCTGTTGCTTTAGTTTGATGATGTTGCCTTGTGTCAAAAATCTGAATGGCCACACTGGCCTTTGAAATGATGTTCACCTTTTCAGTGAGCAGATCCACAACAGCAATATGTATAAGGAGGTGCATGAGAGGGCAATTTGCTCTTTACTTGGCTAACAGGCAAGTATACATACATAGATACATACAGGGGCAATTCAAAAATAAACCTCCGTTTGGTTATCAATGACAGGCACTCGCAGATACAGAACTTTTATTATACACATTAAAAAACTACAACATTACATTACTTTTTGACATAATTGCCATTCAAATTGAGGAACTTGTCATAATGTTTTATAAAGTTTGAAATTCTTTAGTAGTAGTCGCTCAGTGCCAAATCTGGGCTATAGGGGGAGTGATCAAAAACATCCCAATGGAACTGTTTCAAAAGTACTCGGGTGCGTCTAGCGGTGTGCATTATCGTGAACTAACACCACACCAGAAGTCAGCATGCCCCGATGCTTGTTATGGATGGCTCGTCTTGAGTTTTTGTAATGTTTCAGAGACTTCTGAATTGATGGTCGAACCAACACTCCATGAACTTCCTGTGGAACCGCTTGCCAGCCGAAATCCGGATGGCCCCCGACCTTCGCTCCTTCCGACGTGACCTAAAAACTTATCTGTTCCAACAAGCCGGCCTGGCCTGATGGATTTGGGGTTTACAATTTTTTCACTCTGTTACTTTATTGTATTCCCACTTTATTGCTCTGTACACCGCCCTGAGTCCTCAGGGAGAAGGGCGGTATATAAAACAAACAAACAAATAAATAAATAAACTTCACTTGCAGTAGTCTTTTGGCATCTTCACCTCTGGCAGGATTTTCTATGGTACCACTTCTGGTGTGGTGTTGGTTCACAATAATGCTCGCCCGTAGACTGCTAGATGCACCCAAGAACTTCTGAAGCAGTTCCGTTGGGATGTTTTTGATCACTACCACCCCATAGCCCAGATTTGGTGCCGAGCGACTATTACTAAAGAATTTGAAACCTTGTAAGACATTATGACAAGTGCCTCAATTTGAATGGCGATTATGTCAAAAAGTAATGTAATGTTGTAGTTTTCTAATGTGTATAATAAAATTTCTGTATATGTGAGTATCTGTCATTGATAACCAAACAGTGGTTTATTTCCAAATTGCCTTCGTTCATCTTTATTCTCTGTGCAATATAGATTTATGTCACTCAGTAATTTGATAATGTTGGTAAACCAGAGTTCAAAGAATAAAATAGAAATGCCATAAAGCTACACACTGTATATTGTGTGTGTGTGTGTGTGTGTGTGTGTGTGTGTGTGTGTACACACTGGCTTATTAATCTGCCTTGCTTGAGTAGAATAAATTACAATATTAATTTGGCTGTCATTTGAAACTCCATTTCCTGATGTTTACTTACTCACATACAACAAAGTTGAAATTGGGGAGAAGGTATGCTCTAGCTGCACACTGGATTATTTGAATTATGATTTAAGTAGTCATAAGAGTTCTGTTCAACTAAACAATCTAATACTGCACCTTGAAGCTGACGAATTCTATGCAGGGCTGTTTCCAGTTCTGGAGGACTCTTTTTGACATGAGAAGTCAGAATGGCTAAGCAGTACCTAAAGAGTCCAGGAAGAAAAAGGAAGAGTTAAAAATGGGGAACTTGAGGGTTTGGGATTTACTTTTTTTAAAAATTCTCTCATGACAATTCTGACTGACGTAGGATTGCTACTGAATTCTATTGCAAGTCAGTCCAGAAATGTTTAAAAATGGCTATTTGATTAGAGACCAATAAAATAAACTGAATTTTGCAGGAACATCATTGAGCTGTTAACCTGGAAGAAAGGCTTAGTTTTCTTTTTCCAAACCTACTTTCCATTCTGAACAGGCATCGGCTTTGCATCAATGTGTGCGACCCTAGACAGCCAGTAACTTGGGCCCCACAGGATTGTAAACTTTTAAAGCAAGTTTGTTATTTATATTCATTAATTGTATTACATATTTTGTATGCGACCCAAGACAATTCCTCTTCACTCAGTGCGGCCCAGGCAAGCCAAAAGCTTAGACACTTATGCTGTCCACATTTAATCACTAAGCTAGGTAACATCATCAATGTATGGAAGAGGGGTGTTTGCTGCCTGTGTATGTAATAGGAGTTTGCCCTGGGGTATCATTTTTTCCCTTAAGGGTTCATTGACTAGTACTGTCTTTTCTTTATCTCTCGCTGTTTCCTGCTTATTTGAATGTTGACTGCTAGGGATGAGGTGCTCTGGGCTGTCTTCCTTGAGTTTTGGTTACATCTTTTAAGAGTATGTAGACAGGGTTTATCTCTATATATCTGTTGGTGGCTGACTGTTAGAGTTCCAAATTTCCAGGAGTTTCTTAGCAGTTTTGAATTTGGCTCGATTGAAACTGCCCACAATTTCCCAGTTGAAAATGTGGTTGAATTAATTATCTATTATCTATGTGTTGAAAGACTGGAGAACTATTTTAAAAGTCTGGCACAATAGCATATATGAATGCAGCACGTCTTGATAGACAGAAGAGAGAGACGATACGCTTCCTACTTTTGAAGTCAGAAGTACCATTCTCTCTTTTTCAATTGGTGAACCTCACCTGTCAAGAGTGAGGAAAGTGAGATATGTCTTCCCTTTTCCTAACTCTTGCACTTGAGCTGCTTTCTGAAGGGGGACCATCACTAAGACTTTTCCTAAATATGGGGCTGCATCCTGGGCTTTGTTACCAATGTGACAGCGTACTGATACTGCCTTTGTATCTGTAGATGTTTTGTAAATTTATGTCCCTTACTTAGTTGCATCGATGTTCTCCATTGCTTGTCTCATGGCATCACAGATGAGATTAATCTTTTTATTATTGGAACAGTGCAATTCGTTGACACCAATGGGATCTGGAGGGGGGTACATTGTTTTTGTGAAATCTTCTTCTCTAGGAAAGGGGAAAAAATGATCTTGCTATATTTACAAAGCAAACGTATGTAAACACAGTGTAATGGTGTCGGGCAATAATATTAACTAAAAATATTTCGTAGAGCCAACTATATGCTATGGTTCCTCAAAAATAAGAAACAAAGTGTTTGGTCACAAAACTCAGCTTTTATTAATACAATTCCTATCCCTTAGAACAGGGGTAGGCAACCTTGGCTTTTGTATGACTCGTGGACTTCAACTCCCAGAATTGGCTGACTCAGAAATTTTGGGAGTTGAAGTCCATGAGTCATAAAAGAGCCAAGGTTGCCTTCCGTTGCCTTAGAACATCCATAGTTTTCTTGAAAATGTGCAACCAAGCCTACAAATATCTCACAAGCCAAGCCAACAGACAGAGAAAAGAATTTCAGCCTCACTCATATCATCTTTCAGTTCCTTCCTAGAAGTTTTACTTCTATTCAAGTAAGAGCATCACAGAAGAAATCACAAAAGTTATGAGAAAAGTAAGTGAATTTGCGGAATTTGGGCAGATTGCAAAATCTTGGTTCAGAAATGAAATATATTTAAATGTTATAGAAACAGAATTCTCTCTTAACATTTACTTTGATAACTTCCCCATCTTTCCCAAACAATATGTGAGCTTATCAAGTTTCAACCAAAATAGTCCCATTTCTTCTCTAGCCTTGCATTCAACCCAAGTCCCTCTCGATACACTGGATCATAACTCTTAACGTGATCATTGGCTGGGGAGGCAGCAATGCTAGATTTTTAATCCAGCATAGATGAATGGCATGTCAACAGGGGAATTTTGCCTCAATTCCTATGGATAATCCAGATTATTTTCTTCTTCTTTTGCTTCATATTGTTTTAACTTATGCCAATCTTACTCAGCATATTAAATATTTGCTGGAGTTGGATGGAATCTAATTGTGTCTTGCATATTCGTGCATTTAAAAAAGCCAAGATGTCTCTTTTTAAAGACACAGAGTAGTTTTGATGGTGATGGAAAAATCATTTATAGTACCATTTCTTTTTCTGGCACCAAAGGGAGCAAATTTCAAAAGAGAAAGATGACTAACTGGAAGGAAGTATTCCTAACCCCTTTCAAATCCTCCTCAAGGATTTGAATGATACCATTAACGCTCTGTATTAAAAGCCAATCTTTATTATTAAGCAAACCAATACTCACTTCAGTTCCGTGAGGAACAGATTGATGTAATTTACAGAATCAATTTGTTTTATAAATGTTTCAACATGAGCTAAGAAGACCTGAAAAGAAAGCAAATATCATTAAATATTCATTAAACTGCCATATACTGTACACGCATCTATTTAAAATGGAAAAAGTACTTCAAATACCACAATGAAGCGTCTTTCGTTGCTCACCAAGTTCTGATGGGAAAAAATCATTTTTCCCATGCAACCACTCTACATATTGGAAAATAATTATATTGTGTTGTGATACAGCAAGATTTCCCAATCCACGAACTTTGATTTAAAAAACGGGAATGTCTTAGGATCTAATCAAGTCTACATCTTGCTTCAGAGCTATTCCTGATCATATAAATAGATATATCAACCACCCTCCATGCCATTAACCCCCTTATGAGTTTGGTGAATTTATTGATGACTCTTAAAGAACAAGTGGTGGCAGAAACAGAGGTGCCATCTCCCTGTCCTCATCCTGAAAGACCATCATTTGAGTTCACAGGAATCCCTTTCCGGTCTATTTGCCATCCCTTCAGAAGATGCCAACTAAGCAAAAAGCTTCTACTTGCCTTTGGATTGTGGTCATAGAACAGGTTGAGATTGACTCGTAGCTTCCTCATACATTCAAACGCTTCTTTAAACTGGAGGCTAGCAGGAGAGGCAGAACAGAGTTTATCAGTTCCGACGTGACTGCAGAAACATCAGGTTACACAGCCTCTCTGAGGCCAACACTGAGAGGAGTTCAGTCAGCTCAACTCACCGATCCAGCCATTTGCGAACCTGAGCTAGAACAAGGGCTCGATGATGAATAGTTTCCAGGTTTCCTCTTGGCACCTGTAGAGATACCAGCATAAATTCACTATGAAGCAGGGGAGGACCCCCCCCCCCCCCAAGAGCTCTTGCTGATCTGTAGCCACTTGACATCAAGTCAAGTACAAGGAGCATCAAGGTTCCAGTTCAATAGCGGTTTGGAGTGGAACTCATAAAATCTACTAGTCCTGTTGAACATGATAATGAAAACGATGATTATATGCCAAATAAATCAATGAAAATACTTTTAGCTGAGCATTTAGTGAACTTCAGGCCATTCTGCATGTCTTGCATGTCTGTTTGCTGATACAACCGTAGTCTTTTTGCTCCCCCTTTAGGAACACATGTATCTTATAAAATAAAGCTGCCCCTAATAGGAGATGAAATAGACCTCCGTCTATCTAGGCCAGGGGTGTCAAACTCAATTTCATTGAGGGCCGCATCAGCATTGCGGTTGCCCTCAGGGGGCCGGGTGGGTGTGACGTGGGTGGGCGTGGCCTACTGGGTGGGCGTGGCTAGAGTGCATATGGCCTACTGGGTGGGCGTGGCCAGCTCTACATCATTCGCATCAAGGGTGCCTATGGGGGCCTGGGCAGGAGTGGGACAGATCTGAGGGTCTCTGGCAGAAGGAGGGTCTCTGGGCCAGGGCCAAGGCAGTGGGGGCCGTTCCCTCACTGTTTCCAGGATGGCTTCGCGGGCCACATGAAACCACTTCGTGGGCCGGATCCAGCCCCCAGGCCTTGTGTTTGACATGTCTGATCTAGGCCAATTCACATGAGCAGGAAAATCACACATTATAAGATTGTAGTACATTGGACTATAAATAGGCTGATGCCCTATGCTTGAATTAATGCTCTTCTTTATTCCGTCCAACCTACTGTTTTTCCTTTCGAGCAGATATTTTATAGTATAGACAAGGCTGCTGCCTAAAAGGTATACTGCAACAACAGCCAGATGGCTGACAGGAGATTTCAATTTAGTTTTAATTGAAAAATAAAGGACTAAATAAATTTAGTCTTTTCCTCTGTACATTCATTTTTGGTGTGTGTACAAAGAACAAGCACTAACCTGTAATATCAGCTTTGTGTGTTGTTGCACAACTGTGACTATCCGGGATCCTCTTTCAATCTTCCGCAGAGTCTCGCTATTCGGGAGGGAAGTGCTGCCCAGACCTGTTTGCAAAGCTGAAGGTGCCACAGTGAGTAACAGAAAAGCCCAATTACAAAGCTCTATTAGCTTTTATGAATAGGATAGAAATGCACTCAAAACTAAAGTAGGAAATCATTAAAGGCGGCAGTAAAAATCCTATGTAGTAATTTGGAATATGACTAGAAAGTCCCCGTGTCTGATCTTGAGAAGTAAAGTTTCACCATGGAACTGTTAACTAGGAAGATATATTTAAGAATTATTCAGGTTAATCCTTCCCCACCTCCTCAGGATCAATTGCAGTGGTACTCAGTGATGTGAACATCAATATTTCTTTGTTTCCCAGAGAGAGAGCACTTATAATGTCATGAAGGCACTACTTTCAATTAAATCAGTATGGTCTGAACTCAAACATTATGTCCTTCCTATGGTGAAGTTGGACACAAACATGACCAAAACCTTAACTGGACTGAGATCTCCCCTTAAGAACTTATATCTTAGTAAGGTCCATTGTCTAATAGGTAAAAAGAATACCCTGATCATCTTTGAAAAAGTGACATTGTTGAATCAATAAAAGCACTCTCCTTCTTCCTCTGTTTTACCTGGCCTATTCATATGTAAATGTATATATCTCCATCCATCGAATCTGTGCGAAGAAATAGGTGGCTGTATTTGGGCACCTTGCTATATGCACCTGCCCAATAACATGCATTCTGTATCCCTTCAATCTCTACATTCTCTTGGGTGTAGACAAGCTAAAATGTCTGGGTACGCAGGAAATGCAACAAAGGAAGGCAAGGCCAGGATGAAACGCCATAACCTTCATTCTCATCATGACAATATTTTGCAACCTGCATGCAGCAGAAAGTTTCGACATTTCAACTGGCATTTTGAAAATGGGATTGTAAAGTTTGGGGCTGGCCAGGTTCATCATTCAGTAGCTTTCCTTGCTACTCTCCCATGGAAAAGTGTATGACCATAAAAATGCAGGAGTCCAACGGGATCTTGGACAACTCACAAGCAATGGCTCTTCATAATTGAACAAACACAGTTGGAGAAGGGTCCACATGGTCAAGAGATAAGAAATTGTGATTTTACCTTTCAGGGATGTGTTCCTTATAGGCAGGCACTGACAAGTATGGGAATGTGTGGTCAATAAGAGAAATTCATCACTGATTGAAAAGGACGTAATATTTGAAGAAACCTATAAAAAGCAGAGAATCAAACTGCCAGTTGATTGGGGGGGGACATTAAAGGATTACGGACATAGCAGATGACATAAAGCCATGAGAACAAACAGTACCTCAGTATCATTAATAAAAAACCGACATCTGTCAGTTAAGCCAAATATGGTTTCCTAAGAGAGAAAAGCAGAATGGAAACCAGAGTTAGAAAACAGAACAAGCAAAACCAAAACCCAGAATTATATCAATGCTCTTAATTTTGCTGACTACCAGTTTGGTGTCATACTTAAGGTGCCGGTCTAGAAACCAGGAGACTGTGAATTCTAGTTTCACACCTTAGGCATGAAAGCCAGCTGGGTGACTTTGGACCAGTTCTTCTCCTTCAGCCTGACTTACTTCACAGAAGTCTTGTTGTGGGGAAAAAGAAGTGTAGGAAGGAGTATTATGTGTGTTAGGGCCAACTTTATCAAGCCACTTACTGAGGTTTAAGAACACTACATTTACAGCCTTAGCTTGTGATTTAGTCACTAAATCAAAAACACGATATTATTACATTGACACAACTTATTTTTAACAAACACGCTGGCTTCAAGTAATCCCTTTACTCCTTTCTAAGCGCTTGCACTCTCTGCTCAATTATCTTTTCTAGACTTTTCAAGGTACAGTATTGACATAAAGCACTCTCCTAACTGGTGTAGCTTCTTACAGGCTACAGCAGGGGTCTTCAAACTTGGCCCTTTTATGACTTGTGGACTTCAACTCCCAGAATTCCTCAGCCAGCATGCCTGGCTGAGGAATTCTGGGAGTTGAGGTCCACAAATCATAAAAGGGCCAAGTTTGAAGACCCCTGGGCTACAGGATCACTTTTTCCTCTAGCAAAAACACAAGTAAAATGGAAATTAAGTAGTTCAACCTCCTTCCTATTGCCTGTTACAATTTTCTCGTAGCCAGAAGGCAAACTGCTTCCTTGGCTTTCTCTCATTTCATTTCATTTCATTTATTATATTTGTATACCGCCCTTCTCCTGAAGGACTCAGGGCGGTGAACAGGGCACATATAAAAATACAAAATACAAAAATTAAAAAAAAGAATTAAATAAGAGCCCGAGCTAAAACAGTAAAATAATATAAAAATCCCCAATAAAAACCCCAGCACATCCCCCATCAGGCCAGGCCGGCTTGTTCAAATAGGTAGGTCTTCAGACCGCGTCGGAAGGAGCTAAGGTCAGGTGCCATCCGGAGCTCAACCGGCAGCTGATTCCATAAAGTCGGGGCGCCCACAGAGAAGGCCCTCCCCCTGGGGGCCACCAGCCGACATTCTCTGACCGGTGGCACCC
The DNA here is from genome assembly GCF_947247035.1 of Vipera ursinii. Classification (NCBI taxonomy): domain Eukaryota; kingdom Metazoa; phylum Chordata; class Lepidosauria; order Squamata; family Viperidae; genus Vipera; species Vipera ursinii. The sequence goes on from NC_139513.1 coordinate 195,395,867, forward strand.
TGAGGAGGCCCTCTTTGTGGGAACGCACAGGGCGGAGGGAAGTTGACACTGGCAGCAGGTGATCCCCGAGGTACTCCGGACCCATGCCATGTAGGGCCTTGAAAACCATCTCTTGTTCCTCATGTAACTTTTCCGTTATTTCAAAAAAGGACTGCTCTGATTCACATGGAAATTTACGGAGTTCAAACATCTATGTGGATTTTTTGAAACAGAGGTAGTTCCAGTTTGCTACATACGTAAACTTAGTAGATCTCCTGAAGCCCAGAGAACTTGAGCACCAAGTATGCAAATTTCTCTGTCAAGCTCCAAGCAGCCAGGCGAAATCAAGGAAGCAAGAACTATACAGATTTCCATAGGACGGTCTGAAGTAAATGCACAACTTTGGGGAAATTTAAAGAGGAATTTCCCACCCTCATTTGTTACAAGTTAATTAAGCAGGCATATCTTTAAATGATTTGAAATATTTCTTCCCAGGTTTCTTGCCATCAAATCACGTTGCCATTTATGAGAGAAGCTGCCAAATGACTTGCCTGCTACCTCTGTCTAGTCCCTTTCTCATTCTTTTCCTGGTCTTTCCACAATCAATCACAGTTAAAGACTTCAGGAAACAAGATCTTCCTATGATGGCACAACAATGGTTTAGCAAGCCAATTTATCACAATTGATCATTCCTACATGGCTGAAAGTATATTAACCCTAAGATGTTACGTGCCATGAGCAATTCTGCGCTTTACTACTCATAATATATAAATGGGATTAGGAAAAACAGCAACAGACAAAAGTTATTTAAGCAAGAGACGCCCAGGGGAGATGCATGGTGGACTATTGGCACAGTCCAAAAGTTCCATACTTGTTTACTTACTTCCCCATCAATTACAGCTAGTTCCGTCTGCATACAAGGGGATGGAAACCGAACAGCAGAACTGTTATTATTCATCCAGGGGATGGCAACTGGCTTTTCAGCTCCTGGAGCATAAGCAAGAGAGGATTGATTATCAATCTTTGGGAAACCCAGGGATATATATATATATTAGTAAGTGCAATTTAATTCATTTAGCTTCATATCCTGGAAATTGTGTTGGTTTCAGCCAAGATGGCATCTTATACAGCAACAGGGGCTGCCCCCAAATCTTTGCAAATAGATTATGAATGGCCATAATTGACATGTTTGGGAAGCTGACCAGAGAAACATAGTAGGATAGTTGGGCTTTAGGAACCCCCTTCACTTCAAATCTGCCCAACATTTTGTCATGCTCTGAAATCTCCAGAGAGATTACTAGAAACCACAAAATGCAGGTTGTGTTTCATATACACAGTGCACCATAGTACAGTATAGTAAAGCAGAGACAGGCAAAGTTTTGGGCCCCAAAGATGCATTACAAGTCAAATCAAGGCTCCTGTATACAAGAACTATCATGCAATTTCTCTTCTTTCTGAGAAGAAGATAACAAAAGGCAGTTCTCTCTAGTCCAGCAGTCTGGGCCTTGGGAATTGGACGGGAGAAAGATTTGGCAAATTGGAACATGAACACTGCAAGAAAATTACAAAATCAGCTCATGAATGTTCAGGTTATTTGAGCATTTGAAATTGCCTTAAACTGAAACAGAGCATATCCATCCAATATCGCTACATGAGGTAGCTGTATGAGCTAACATAGGGGTCTTCAAACTTGGCCCTTTTATGACTTGTGGACTTCAACTCCCAGAATTCCTCAGCCAGGCATGCTGGCTGAGGAATTCTGGGAGTTGAAGTCCACGAGACATAAAAGGGCCAGGTTTGAAGACCCCTGAGCTAACATATAGTTTTGAATATTATGGAAGGACATTAATTTGCTTACATTTTCCAAGTATCGTAATTCTGTTTTCACTGCTAGGGAGAAAGGCAGCTGGAGTGTTTTCTGCCTTGGTTAACTTTGGCTACTGGGTAATCTGTCTCACGGGTGACAAAGACCTAAGCAGTTCCTTCCCAGGTGGAACAAGCATTTGGATTCTGTTCCAAGCCCAAACCAATGGAGTACCTCACACATACCCCACAGATACTTCAGGATTTGCCCATCAGAAAGCTGCAGAGCCACTGTTTTGGTCTTTGGGTTGCAACACAGGCTGATCACATCACCATCAACGCTCACAGGGGACCTATAAGAAGGGGCAGAAAAGGGAGAAAGTCGGTCAATTTATGTCTTGAATGCCGTCTTGCAGTCACACAAGTGTTAGCAGTGACTATAGAGAAAAGAAGTAGAATTATCTGAAGCTCGAACTTCAATATGCAGCACTTGTAAACTGAGCCATACGGAACCTTAATTTAAGATCGCTGCCCCTACTGCTCCAGTAGTTTTTTTGACAATGCATTTTTCTGAAATATTAGTAACTGCTATTATTCTCATTGCTAAGATATATCAGATGTATACAGATTCCTGGGTATTTAGGTCTGGTGTAACTGGGCTACATGTAGTACAGAGTATTGAACTATAAGGTTTCTGATTTCTGGTCCTCAGTGTAGCTGCAAATTTCACATTGAGCAAGTTGCTAGTTATCAGTCTAGCTTGTTTTCCAGGATAAAAGGGATGAGCTGCCCTGAGTTTTGGGAAAGAAGGGTAACGCACAAATGTGGGCAATAAAAACTCTCTACAACAAAATCACAATAGGTACCTCAAAAATATTAATAAAAATTTGGGTTGTACAAATTTAAAATCCAAAGGGAAAAATACGATTCCTGGTGTACATTAGCCAGATGCAACATCTACTAGAAACTCATGCAAGGAGCTGCATCTTTTCCTGGGCTTGCACAGAGGCCCTTTGGGAAAGAAAGTTTAGTTCAAGGTGTTCTTGATGGATACTACATGCAAATCCCATGTTCTAAATCACATTTTGCCCTTCGAATCTAAAGTGAGGCACAATCATATTAGCAATGACAGGAAGACAAAATTGAAGGGCATTTGGAATAAGTACTTAACTGTTCTTATGCTTCCTTGGGAGACTCAACATCAGCACAGCACACCAATAGCTTTTATTACGCTGGAGCAACTTCTGCCGAGTTAGAAATGGTTTGTAAAGGTTTCCAAAGTGTACCAAAATTATGAAAGCTGACTACCAGTTTACAGATACGGGATAGCCCTGATACTTGCTTTCATGGGTGCTCCATTGAGCCCCCTGTGTCCGACTAACATAATTTATAGTATGACTGCACATCAACAAAACAATATTACAAAGTTACCCATAAAAATGCCAATTTACATAGTCCTCAACTTACAACGTTCATCTAGTGACCATTTGAACTCACAACAGGACTGGAAAAAGTGACTTTCAACTTGTACTCGCACTTATAACCATCACAGTTACGATCAAAATTTTGAGTGTTTGGCAATTGGCATGTGTTTATGACAGCTGCAGTACCTGGGTTTCATGACATTGCCATCTGCAATCTTTTCAGGCGGTTTCTGACAGGAAAAGTTAATGGGGAAGCCAGATTTGCTTATTAACTTACGGTATTACCCTAACAACTGCTAGTGATTTGCTTGACCACCAGAGCCAAAAAAAAAAAAAGAGTGGGTGTGACTCATTAAATAACTGCCTTGCTTAGCAATGAAAATTCTGGTCTCAGTTCTGGTTGTAAGTCAAGGGCTACCTGTAAACACAAGCTGCCTCACACCCTGTGAGCATTTTCTAACACAACCAATCGTGCACCTTAAGGGACTGCTCTACTTACTTTTAATGTAATTTATTTTCTACATTTGGGCACTAGGGTTTAATTTGTTTTAATTTCTGTATTTTGGGTATTTTGGTATTTATGTCCCTGTTCACCGCCCTGAGTCCTTCGGGAGAAGGGCGGTATACAAATCAAATCAAATCAAATCAATCAATCAATCAATCAATCAATCAATAAATAGTACAACACTGTTTAATGCTGTAGAAACACATCAGCAAGCTAGAAGAGGGAAAAATAAATATGGAAGAATGACCTTGTCTCCATCACCAGCATTCATCCTGTCAAAGCTTCTATGCTAGTTCAACTAACCAGTTTAAAAAAACAAAAAGGGGAAGAAAAAAGCATTCAGGAGGAAAGTTGCCTTTTGATCCAGAACCACACAAAAAATAGCTTGATTTTCATTAATGCGATAAACATAAACAGTACCCGATATCGACATGTCCTTCTTGTCCTGAGGAGCCCATCTTCAGATGATGAATAATCGTGTGCGTTGGGAAACAGCCCTGGCTGGCAGCTAAGAGTAAGTCATCTTGCAGCCAGGTAAGAAAACGAAGCCACAGTGGATTCCTTCCTCTTTTGTCATCACGCAGGTCAATTCTGTGATAATTGTCCCCCCCCAAAGTCAAAGACATTTAGGTGAGTAATTAATGCTAAATTATACAAGTTTTTAAAATGTGTCTAGGCAAATAGGCAGAAAAAATGGACTCGCCCAAATATCAGTGACTCTACAATAGTTTCCATGACGTTTACGTATTCTATGGTAGTTATTACAGTTATTACAGTTTTGTCAGGGGTAAATTTACATTTGGATATTTGGATGACTTCATAGGAAATTTATGCTATCTGTTTCTCATGTCAGTTCAACTGCAGTGCTTTTAAACCAGTTCACTTATTTTATGTGTTGACAGGGAGGAAGTGTACAGCAAGTCTTCTCCAAACTTGGCAAATTCAAATACATGGCTTAGGACCGGGATACTTGCAGGATCATCTGCTGCCAGGAACGAATTCCCATCGCCCAGTACGCTCACACAGAGAAGGCCTCCTCAGGGTACCGTCGGCTAGACAATGTCGGCTGGCGACCCCCAGGGTGAGGGCCTTCTCTGTGGGAGCGCCAGCCCTGTGGAACCAGCTCCCCCCTGAGCTTCGGATGGCCCAAGATCTCCGGTCCTTTCGCCGCGGCCTCAAAACTCTCCTTTTCCACCTGGCTGACCTGGACTGACAGGGATTTTAATTATGTTTTTAATTTTTAACTCTAACTTTTAATTTATTTTAATTATTTTAATTTATTGTACAGAGGCCTTTAATTTTAATTTTTATCTTAACTTCTGTATTTATTATATGTTACTGTTGTTAGCCGCCCTGAGTCCTTCGGGAGATAGGGCGGCATATAAGTCCCAATAATTAATAAATAAATAAATAAATAAATAAATAAATAAATAAATAAATAAATTCTCCAGATGTGTGATCTAATTCTTGGCAATTCTCTGAAGTGAAGCCACGCATCTGGAGAGTGGAGCAACTGGAGGAAGCCGTGTTACAAAATCTAGGAAGAACTGCCTCTGAGAAACAAACCTGAAAGCTACTTCATACTCTTAAGGCAGGGGTCTTCAAATTTGGCCCTTTTATGACTTGTGGACTTCAACTCCCAGAATTCCTCAGCCAGTGTGCCTGACTGAGGAATTCTGGGAGTTGAAGTCCACAAGTCATAAAAGGGCCAAGTTTGAAGACCTCTACTTTAAGGCAGCTACAGGCTTCAAGATGTGATGAATAAGAGTCCTGATAACCCCAGCCAGTATGGATCAGGTAGCCAGAAGCTATGGGAGTCATACCTAACATAGCTGAATGGCTTCTTAGTTCATATCACAGCATTAACAGTATCTATGCAAACACAAACTCTTATTTAACTTACGCCCTACCTTTGTGACCAGAGACAGAAAGAGTGAACTCTACTAATTATATCTTACTATGGATTATAGCAATAGCAATAGCACTTAGACTTATATATCCCTTCACAGTACTTTACAGCCCTCTCTAAGCGGTTTACAGAGTCAGCATATTGCCCCCCCAACAATCTGGGTCCTCATTTTACCGACCTCGGAAGGATGGACGGCTGAGTCAACCTTGAGTCGGTGAGAATCGAACTGCTAAACTGCAGACAGTCAGCAGAAGTAGCCTGCAGTACTGCATTCTAACCACTGCACCACCAGGGCTCATTATGTTATGTGAACTGTTATGTATATCTCCCAAATGACAATTCCAATTTAGAAAAGGAAAAGAAAGAACCATCCTAGAACTTGGGGGGAGGGGTGTCTGTAAAATCATTCCCTCCTATCTCTAACCAATGACTCCAATCAGTGCTTTCCAGAGTCAAATGTGACATCCAGTACCTGTATGACGTTTCCAGCCGAGGAACAGCAGCTGTAAATCTTTTTCCATCAACTGCATCCATTTTAACCGTAGAGTCCAATTCTGGATGATTATCTGTCAAAAGGCAATTAGGGATATTATTGAGCTAAACCACAGAGAGAGAGAGAGAGAGAGAGAGAGAGAGAGAGAGAGAGAGAGAGAGAGAGAGAGAGAGAGAAAGAGAGAGAGAGAGAGAGAGAGAGAGAGAGAGAGAGAGCTTTTTATCTTTATTGCCACAATATTATTCTTTAAAGTAATGGCTTAGCAAATAAAAACACCAGGTGGCCATTCCACATGGACAGGATCAAAAATAAGCTCAAACTATTTTCCAATGGAAGTGTTCTATAATTTCCAGACAAATATGAGCTATGATTCTTCTATATCAAACATTTCCTGGACAATGGAAGCTGTGATGAGAACAGAGACTGGCTGCACAAGCTACCATAGGTCTTTTCTCTTACAGGCATCTTCCAGTCCCTTCCTTCTTCCATGATTGCTCTAAGACACGGGTGCCAAAGTCACCACGTCACGTGACGTGACGTATTGTGACTTCTTTTGCATTGCCGGAGCTGGGGTGGGTGCGGCATCTGGAGGATCCGTACTGGTCCACGGACTGGAGGGTGGGGACCCCTACCCTATACGGCTGACTTGCTTTTTCTCTGAGGATGGACATTACATGACTTCCACCCTTACATCTTGGAGGGAATTTCTGTATTTTTACACAGAATACCCTGTGCTGAATTTTTCAGGTACATTGATTGAGGAGGGCTTAAGGCAACTATCAATTCCCATACTTTTTACAGTTCAAATTTACTACTATGCCTCATCTGAAAAAGGTTTTGTTAGAAAAACTGGAGTTCTCTCCAAGACTTTCCCCAAATACAGATATATCATAGTTCAGTTTTTAAAAGGTAGCAGGATCTGAGGCAATCCACTGTTCCAGCCAATACACAGAACTGAAACCATATCCCCATGAACAAAAATCAAAGACAAAGAGTCCTACAAATTATCTAGTGGACATGTGAATATATCCATGTCATTTTCTGGAAAGTATCAAAGTGGCATCCCTTTTGCCTTTTCCTGAAGTTTCTCTCATTTCCCAGTCTAGCTTACAAGCTTGGAATTCTCTGGTGATCTCCCATCCAAACATTAACCAGTGGTGTCACTACTTAGCTCCCAAGCCCAGACCAAAGTTGGTCAAAGATTCAGATTACCTACCCAGTCTATAAATGGACAACCTGTTCTCTGCATCCAGAACAGCAAGATCCCCACTCTGAGACTCTGTAGAGAAAGCAACTTGATTGGCAGCAGAGGAGAGCTGGAGCTGATATGTACAAAGAGGTGGAGGGACCACAGCGTGAAGAAAGGCTGTCCACAGAAGCTTATCTTTCAAAAATGAAAAGGAAAAAAGTTCATTTAAGAATCAGAAAAGTGTATGTGTGTGTGTGTGTGTGTATGTATGTGTGTACGTATAGTATATATGTGTGCATATAAGTATGTGTATATATACGTATATTTATGTATAGGTGTGTGGATCTATATTCAGATGATACGGTTTTGGGCAGTCCTTGAATGATACAAAGCAAAGTGTTTAGCAAATCATTGCCTCCTCTTCTCATCAGACCTGTCATAACACATGACTTCATAACAAAAGTTGCCTAGATCACATCTTTTGAAAGCTATGTAAAATTCACCATGATATATATTTGCCATTCAAAAGATACAATCAAAGCCTAACAAGGAAACAAATGTAAACTAAAACACAACCACTTCAGAAATTAACACCCATGTAAGCAGGAATCAGCATCAGGGGAAAAATAATGCCCCAATCAAGAAGACATCAAGAAGGAAGGTCTCTCTTTCTCTCTCTCTCTCTCTCCCCCCCCCCCAAGATTGGCAGGGCTCAAGTTAATGTACACAACAGCAAATTGTGATTCTTCTCCCCACTGATAATGTAAAAAAGCCTGATAATGAAATATCTGCAAGAAAACAACCAAGCTCAGAGGGTACCAAGGACTTAACAGCTCAACCCTAAGCTACATACATTTTCTCCTATAAGTTATTTGTGAGTATCACATTATCCCCACTAGTCTACTAGTTAACAAGGCTTTATAAACTGGCCAGTGGGTTGCTTCCAACCCTTCCCTAAAGTGATATACATATCATTCTTGTGAAATTCTTGTAGTTGCAGTAAAGGGAAGTTTGAAACGTACCTCCATCAATGACTGCTACACTAGCTGAGTCATTGGCCCCTCCACCAATGCTGTGATCAGTACTCCACTGCCAATCATAGCAAAGATAAAGCCACTGTTTACAGAGGACATGAAGTCGATAGGGAATCTCCTGATCCCACACCAGGGATACAAGAGGTGGGCTGCCGTCAAGGCTGCCAAAATGCAGGCTTTGTTTCAAATACCAGTGATGGTTTCCTGTTGTCCACAACTGAACTGTAATTAGAAGACAAAATGTTTATAGAACATAGGAGAGGTAAGAGTACACTGTACTTTGTGTAAGCTCTGAATCTTACTGATGATGTGCTACTGAAACTCACTATAAAATTGACTCTTCCCAACTGATGGTTTCTACAAAAACTTGTTCCACCTAATTACTCAACATTGTACGTTTGCTTGCCTCTTTCTCCATCTCTGTGATGTCCATAGTTCAGGGAAGAGGTAGGGGAAGAGGTAGGGCAATAACACCAAGAAGATCCAGATTTGATTTCGGGGTTAATTTAATTTAATTTAATTTAATAACATTTATATACCGCCCTTCTCCCTGAGGACTCAGGGCGGTTCACAGGGCAGAATAAAATACCAAATACAAACATTAAAAAGAGATTAAACAGTTGCCCTAGTTAAAACAATAGGAGTACAATTCTAAAAACCCCAAGATAAAATTAAGAGACCAAAGATAAAACAACCCCACCGATCCCCATCAGGCTAGGCCAGCTTGTACAAACAAAAATGTCTTGAGATCGCGACGAAAGGAGCGAAGATCGGGCGCCATCCGGAGCTCTACCGGTAGCTGATTCCACAGCTCCGGAGCGCCCACAGAGAAGGATCTCCCCCTGGGGGCCACCAATCGACATTCTCTGATCGGTGGCACCCTGAGGAGGCCCTCTCTGTGGGAACGCACAGGGCGCAGGGAGCTTGATGCCGGCAGCAGATGTTCCCTAAGGTACTCCGGCCCCATGCCATGGAGGGCTTTAAACATCGTTACCAGTACCTTGAATCTCACCCGGAAGACAACTGGCAACCAATGCAGCTCACGGAGCAGAGGTGTAACGTGGGAGTATCGGGAGACTCCCAACACAACTCTCGCGGCTGCATTCTGTACCAGTTGGAGCTTCCGGGTGGTCCTCAAGGGCAGCCCCATGTAGAGAGCGTTGCAGTAGTCCAGACGAGAGGACACGAGCGCATGAGTGACCGTGCACAAATCATCCCGGCTAAGATAGGGCCGCAACTGGCGCACCAGGCAAACCTGGGCGAAGGCCCCCCTAGTCACAGCTCCTATATGGTCTTCCAAGGTGAGCCGTGAATCTAGGAGGACTCCCAAGTTGCGAGCCCTATCTACGGGGGGTAATAGTTCACCCCCCATAGCCAGAGGTGGAATGTCCGAATAGACCCGGGATGAAGGTATGCAAAGCCACTCAGTCTTGTCGGGGTTGAGTTGAAGTCTGTTCCTCCCCATCCAGACCCGAACCGCCTCCAGGCAACGGGACATCACGTTGAGGGCATCACTGGGGTGGTTTGGGGTCGAAAAGAAAAGTTGGGTATCATCAGCGTACTGATGATACCCAACTCCAAAGCCACGAATGATCTCACCCAGCGGTTTCATATAGATGTTGAACAGGAGAGGCGAGAGGACCGACCCCTGAGGAACTCCACAAATGAGAGACCTCGCGGTCGACCTCTGCCCCCCTGCCAACACCGACTGCGAACGTCCCTGGAGATAGGAGGAGAACCACTGTAAAACTGTGCCTCCCACTCCCAGTCCCCTGAGACGCCGCAGCAAGATACCATGGTCGATGGTATCGAAAGCCGCCGAGAGGTCTAATAGGACTAGAACAGAGGAATGCCCCCTGTCCCGAGCCCTCCAGAGATCATTCACCAGCGCGACCAATGCCGTCTCCGTGCTGTGCCCGGGCCTGAAACCCAATTGGTACGGGTCTAGATAATCCGCTTCATCCAGGACCAGAGGGAGCTGATGAGCCACCACACTCTCAACAACCTTCGCAAGAAAGCGAAGGTTGGAGACAGGACGAAAGTTGTTCAATACAGCTGGGTCCAAGGCAGGCTTCTTGAGGAGAGGCCTCACCACCGCCTCCTTCAAGACGGCGGGGAAGATACCCTCACTCAGGTTGCCAATTGCTGATTGCTAGATGGACTCAGTTACAGAATTGTTAGAAAACCTGAAGGACTGGAATGGCGACAGATCCTCCTAGAGAAAACTATCAATCTATCACCAAGATTCAGTATCAACTTGATAGCATATATTCATCATCAATCAGTTACTGACTCCCTTTAATTCTCCTTTTTCTTGTTGAGAAGAGCTAAAACCACATGTCCCTCCAGTGTAAAGCTTAGACACATAATATATTTGGAGTTTTGATACTGTAGCCTCCAGATAAAAAAATGGCTGAGAATAGCTATGCACAAAACCAAAATAAAGTAGGCCAAGACTATAGGGCTGTGACAAACCCAATAGGTTCTGTAAAATTAAGAAATGATTACTGAATGTTCTTACCATACATCTTTCTTTGAGAACTACTGTCACTTTCCAGTTCTTCCACCCAGGCAGCCAATATCGTAGAGTCAGAATTCCAGAGCAGCTCATTTACCTATAGAAATACAACTAGGGTCATCACCTATCTAAAGCACCTTTTAATAAAAAAATGTCATGCCGTACATAACTACGTAATTAAAATCTTCTCTGAGTCAAGCTCTGCTCTTGGTAATCTGCAAACACGTTCATGTAGACAACTTACAGTTTAAAAACAGTCCTCCCACTGAGGGAAATAATGTCAGATACGCTAGTGAGAAAAAAGTCTGCAGATCCAATGACTGTTAACTGAACTGTGCCTCAAGAAAAAAGTACATCCTACCTTTACTTGGCCTTTTTGGAAAGGAAGAGTAAATTCTCCATGAAGGAGCCCATTTTGTTCTACGAACACAACATCATGTTTGTTGGCTTTATCCTGTGTAGAAGCAATCAAGCTTCCTGAGGGCCTGAAATATAAGCAGAAAAGAAAGAAGTGAAGAAATGACTTAGAACCAGTTTTCAAGCAAAAATTCTCCAAAGATTCACAGATTTTTCTAAAAAGTATCCATTATTATGTGTGGTTGGGTCCCAATTTTGGTAACATTGACAATGTTGGTAGATTTTATCTCGGCCCCTATATTTGTTATTCATTGCTTTTTATGGTATCTTTCTCTTGTTTTTTATTCTGTTAGCCACCCAGAACCATATATGGGTGACCACATAAATTGAATAAAGAAATGCATTAAAAATGGATTAGGAGTGATTGAGTGGGATCATAATCCTGCACCCTAGATTCAGAATTAATGGTGATTTTCAGTAAAATATTAGCTTGATGAATAATAGAAAAAACTATAATCAGAAAGCCAGTAATACACACATCATGAAACACCCTGTATTTCCTTACTCACTTCCAGGCCAGTGCTTGTCCTAGGCCTGGGACAGGCTCACTGGTACTTTGTAGAATAAGTTCCCGGCTCCACACTCTCACTTTTCGAGCCCCTGAATGTTTGCGGAATACCCATAATTCCCAAGGTAGAGGACAAAGTCAAGGAACCCATGAACGGATGAGAGAAAAAGAGAGAGAGAGAGAATCATTACAACTCAGTAGAATTCCCGTAATTCTTTATCACTGTGGTGCGGTATCATGGTATCAACCATACCAAGTTGGGGAAAGCTGCATCAAAATGTGGGACAACCTTGAGACTTTGGAAGATTTTTTTTAAAAAACAAAAAAAACAAAACTTTCCTTCCTTCACCTGCTCAGTCAAAAGCTAACAGAAACTATCATGCTATTATTTTAAAATGGTACCAACCTGTTCCTGGGCAAATGTCACTCACAGCTACATACTGTCCATCTCCTCTCCAACTGATGCGAGGTTTATGGTCATCCCATAGTAAAGCAGGCAATATTTCCTGAAAAAGATCATATGAAATGATGCAAAATTTGGGTATAGATATTTTTAAACACCTTGACTGAAATCTTACAAACATCACAAGATTTCGTGAGATTTAAGGTGCTTTAAAATTTTAAATTGTTACAACTTGCAATGGTGCCCATCACCTGTAAAGGGTGATCCCTGATATATGTAACTTGCTCCTAAAGGACCATTACCACCTAATTATTCTCCTTTAATATAATTGTATTTCTATGAAGTGCTACCATGCAGGCTCAGCTACTAGAGAGTCCAAGCCAAATATTGTCTCAACACATTATCAGTCTTCCCTCAATTCTCCTTACATTCAGGAGGCCCGCTAAGATAACAGTGATCATGGAATTCAAATCTAGCAAAATTTCACCCTAGGGGAAGTTGCAGAATAGCCATACCATTTTGACATCCCCTATAGCTAGGCACACAAATTAATCACAAGGATCTTAGATGCTCTTAAAGGCAACAATATTAATTAAATGCTGATTCATAAAACTCTTTTAATCCCCACAAAAGTTAGTGAAGCAGCAATGCAAGATCAAATATGTAGACCCATTCACATATAAACTTACATACCGTATTAGCACATACTAACCATATAAATACTTTGCACCATATGCACAATCATTAATGTGTCACCCGAGGCACCTATGCATTTTTTTTTATTCTCCCACAAGCTGGGAGAACTCTCATTGCCTTTAATTTTACTTTCTTGAATTCTTGGCTTGACATTAGGTGTGAACCAGGAATCACAATTTAAACATGCTCATTAAAAATGACTTGCTGTTGACTTATTGAGCAACTATTATATTCCTGACTTGAACAAAAGAGGCAGGAATCAAGGAAAATGAAACTAAATCATAGTTGATATTTCCATCTGGTTGTATTCAAATACAGGGGATAAAAGACAGGCACATGAACTCAGGACTTAGCTTTGACTTGCAAAAATTCATGTATTAACATTATATCCTGGCCCATCATTAAATGCAAATTCAGCTGTGCCACTGAGTCAAGATCAGGCAGTGAACTTCATGGTTGCTAGGAATCTGGACGTTTTCTACCCAAATTCCAAGCTCTCATCATTATTCCAGTTCTATGACTTATTGCATATATTTTAATATTCACGTCTGCAGTAAAAGTGCATATTCCTTGCATCATTGTAATTAAATATTTGCACATAGAATCAGTATTTGTAATTAAAAACGTAGTACCATTGACTTGGTATGAGCAGCTTGCTTGCCTTCCGATCCATGAAACTGTGTTTCTTTTTTACCCCATCCAACAGTAATAAATTTGCCTAAGAATCAATCAAGTAAAGAATATTTGAAGATTCATATTTTATAGATCTGTCAAAAACATACATCCAATTTTTCTAGTGTTTATTTGTAATTTTCCAGAGGCAATAGTATTTATAGGCCACTTCATGACAAATATATTCTTTAGACAACTTCCAAGTTTAAAAAATCCACTCCACATTCAGTTAATGCTTTTATACATGATAGATTGCCAGCCAGACTGATGGCAATGTCACATGTACGTAACAAGTGACTACAAAACATTGCTCTCTTTTAATTTACTGCCCTGATACCAATGAACACGCAGTCCATGACTTCAGCACATAACAATTGATAGAGCAGCTGAAGCTATTTTCAGTTAATTCAATTTCTCTGTGTAGCCTAGCCCTTCACAGAACTGCAGTAATATATTTTGTAAAATTCTAGCATCTGCACTACTATCTCACCTTCTCCAAAGTCATCCTGGTGGATCTGTCTTTCCGCAATTGGTTCAAAGTCTCTTGTCATCAAAATCAGAGTCTGCTCACCTGTCACAAGAATATATAAAGAAGTTTGAAATTAAAATGTTTAAGTGCAGTTGAATCATCTTGCAATCACAGGAGGAGGAGGCATCTTCTAATTCTGAAGTTCTCAAGCCAAATCCCTGTTTAGTTCAGATTAACTCTTCCTTGAAAAATTATCTCTTTTCTTGACAGACCTCTAGAAAAAGTGAAACCTCCTCCAGTGCTGTCCACAACAGAGAGGAGGGAAAAGTGGGTGCCACTATGGTTTCAAGCCCCACCCCTTTCTATCTGTGTCAATGTCATACAAAGGGGAAGAGCTTTAATTATGGATTGTGTCCACCCTTGGCCCTGCCTATTGCTTTGTTGCCTGTTGTGGTTAAAAGTGATATTAATGCATGTCATATGAACCCACCATGTATTTGGCAAACAAGGAATAGTTAATGCAAATCAATGGCTAGTTACTATTTTGTAAACCATCAGATGCAATGAAGCATTCTCTGCCAGAATCCAAAAGACAGAGAATAAAGTTGAGAATGTTTTGCAATTTTGATTTGTACCTGTAGCAAGAAGAACAAGTTCTTGGTCAGGACTCCAGCTCATTGTGGTCAGGCCACTGTCCACACTCCCAACACATTCCAGCTGCAAAAGTGTTTAATACTGTTTATATCTTTTTAACAGCAATCAACATCAATAAATCAAGCAAACTACATATTTTCCATCAATCATCTTCAAGTAAGAAAAAAGAGACCTACTCAAATACAGATGGATAGTGATCATGTTCTAGTCCTGCAATACTACTATTTCTGTAGTCTTGTATAAGCAGTTCTCACCATAATATTTAACTAGAAATGAGACTGGAACATGATATCAACGTAGGTGATGCGATCACAATTGAGCCCAAAATTTATGTTACTAAGCAAGAGGTTTATTGAGTTTTGCCCCATTTTATGACCTTTCTTGCCACAGTTGTTAAGTGAATCCCTGCAGTTGTTAAATTAGTAACACAGTTTTTAAGTGAATCTGGCTTCCCCATTTCTTGTCAGAAGGTTGCAAAAGGTGGTCACATGACCCCGGGACACTGCAACCGTCATAAATATGAGTCAGTTGCATCTTGAGTTTGATCATGTGATCATGGGGATGCTGCTATGGTCATAAGTGCAACTTCGAACAGTCATTAAACAAATTATTGTAAGTTGAGGACTACCTGTATATCTTCATTACTATGGCTGCAGTGATACTGTACAAAAAATCTTAGCTCTTTGCTCCCATATAGTGGTCACCAGCCCATATGTTTCAATGTAGTATAAATTTGCTCTTTTTTTAAAGAAAATGCTAATTGCTTAAAAACAATCTCAATGGAAATTAGACTAAACATTTTGAAGTTAAATTCTTTATTACACTCAAGCATATTAACTGTTTACAAAGATCATAAAAATTATCATCAATTAATACACTCTTAAGGATTTTAAGAAATACACTATTAACAGGAGATGTCAGTGGAGGTCTTAGCTCTTCCTGAATGTTGCAAGTTATGACACATAATTTTGGCACATTATGGGTAAGCTCAACATCTTAATATGATGTGTTTATTATGTATTAGCCCTGTGAAGCAGCATAGACAAGATGCACAACCAGGAGTACCAGCTCTATCTTTATAGATAGTCCTTGCTTTATGACTGCCCTGTTTAGCAACTGAATCAAATCAAATCTTTATTATAGTCAAAAGCCAGCATGAAGAGGACGGGGTACAAAAAAAATTAAAAGGCATAAAAGATACACCATGGTAAAAAAAACTTACATCAAAGTCTAAAGATATTAATTATAAAAACCTGAAAATTATTTTTAAAAAAACCTAAAAAGAATGGCACAGGTCATCTTCTGATGGATTTTAAGTGCTGCTACACAGAACCTGGCAACATAATGATACAGAATCAGAGAAATTACATCCATAACCAACATAACAGACAACATATTGCAAAGGTCAAGTAAACATACGTTCTATTTCCCAGAAAATGAGCTCATCTAATGCCCTGGTCCAACCTATGGGGAAAACCAGGTTTTCCCAGCTTTCCAAAAGGGTTAGAGAGGGTTGGTTCATCTGAATCTCAGGAGCAAGATCATTTCAAAGGGTAAGCACTTCCACAGAAAATATATACATACGATGATTTGTATCTTTCATAGTTATTTTTATTCTTATGTGCAAGAAGCTAATATATTTATTTAAAGGGGCAACAACTATATTGAGACCAGCAATATCAAAGCAAACTAATTTTGTTATTATGTGTTGTGTTCCTGCATTCTATTTCATATCTTACTTGGGTGCAATACCCAAGAATTGCCATTCTGCCATACCTGGTGAGTGTTAAGATTGCACAGTATAACATCACCAATTGTTGTAGCCACACAGACTGATTCTATATCTGGCAAATCCTCCAGGCCCACAATACATCCACTTCCATCTTCTGGCAGAAAACCCTCAGTTGTCAAAGTAATTTCGTTGATGACCTTTAAAACAAAGACAAGATAAAGGCTCATGAGAAATCTTTCATTCTTGTTCTATATATTGTTTGGATCATTATTGCTAGTTTTTTGAAAGATTAACAAACAAATGCAAACATCTTCGATTTTTATCTGTATCTTGGCTCTGCTCCAAATTAAGGTGCTGGCGTTGACTTTCTTTATTACATCATGAAGTACCCCACCAAGAAGCTACGTAGCCTGAGCATTTAACCTGAATGCAAAATTCAGTTTCTTCTTGCACAAATTAACAATAAAATAGATTTAGAAAAGGAACATTCATTTAAACAATCTTATTGGAAATGTACAGATTGTAACATTTAAGAACAGAACATGTTTACAGTTTAGAAAATTTTACAGAATGAATTTTTTTTTACATTCTTGGATACTCCTAAGTTCTTTGAAAGTCTGATAGGGCTCTCTGCTTAGCAAAATTTTAAAAAAAGTATTTTAATCAACTATTTGAAGAAAGAGATTTTCATTAAATCTGTTTCAAAGCAGCAATATTATCCAGTTTTCCTTCCACAGCACTGCTAGTGAGACAATTCTTCAAACTCAAAGGCCATATCTGGGATAACATGTGAACCCTCACCTCCTGCGTGACAGGATCCAGTTCCACAATTCCATACTCAGTGCTGACCAACACTGTTCCTCTATCTGCACGGATAGTGAAACCTTGAGGAGTACCAAGAGCTCGGACTGGCTGGCATTCTTGCGCTCTCAATAATTTTAGGTTTCTCATCTTTTTCTCCACACACGCCACTGAAAAAAAGAGATATATTTTCCACACCGAATGACGACATACAGACCCCATAAATAGGGGAGCAAGTTTGGCTCTTGATGATTGACATGACAGGGGCGTCAAACTGCCGGCCCACGGTCCGGTTTCATCATACCGAAGCCGCACCCACCCCATTGCTGGCAATGCAAAAAGAGCCGCGATACGTCACGACACGTGGCGAGTTTGACACCCGTGCTCTAAGCCCTGCTGGAGCTTAACCAAGCTCACAGCTATAAATCACTTGATTAGATTCACAGAATATGTTAAGCCAAAAGTGAAATCATGATCTAGCACCGTTATGAATGAGCCCAGTGAATGATTAAGAAATGCGGAGCTAGAATGATTGTGCTGACTGGTTTTGTTTAATTTGCCTCAAAATCATGAAGCATATGGCAAGGACTTCCATGTACAGCAGCAGTGTATCTGCAAACAATAGATCTTAGAAACCAAGGCTACTGCCCTGCTTGGGGGCTTCCTGGAAAAATCACTGTTACCAGAATACACAACTGGAAACAGAACAGCTTAGCCTTAGAGGCACTGAACTAAAGAAACCTTTGAAGAAGTTGAACAAGAGGATTCTTACACTTTGCTCACCCAACTTTGCCTGTCTTAACACTATTTCTCAACCAGTTTGATTTAGTGGGTGAAGGCACCACACTAGAAACCAGGAGACTGTGAATTCTAGTCCTGCCTTAGGCATGAAAGCCAGCTAGGTGACTTTGGGCCAGTCACTCTCTCTCAGCCCAATTCACCCCACAGGGTTGTTCTTGGGGGGGAAAATAGGAGGAAAAAGCAGTATTATATATGCTCGTCGCCTTGAGTTGTTTATAAAAATAATAAAAGGTGGGATATAAGTTAAATAAGTAAATAAAAACAAATGAACCTTGGCAACTTTAAGATGCTGCCTATGGAATTCTGGGAGTTGAAGTCCGCACATCTTAAAGATGCCAGGGTTGAGAAACACGGATCTTCCATGACTGCTCTGAAATTTGACCATACTAGTTTTTTTAAAAAAAGTAGAAATCTATAACATTTTAGCTTCCCTTTCTCCATGATAATAGTGGATTACCTCAAAAGCCGCAAATGAAAAGTCGAAAAAGCGTCCAGAGCCTTAAAAGCGCCGCTTACTTTCCTTGCAACAGCCCGCGTGCAACCTTAACTACGGCAGGGACGCAGCGCGCCTGCCATCTTTAAACACACTGTCTGGGCAGAGGTCTTCCGGAGCATG
The DNA here is from genome assembly GCF_947247035.1 of Vipera ursinii. Taxonomy (NCBI): domain Eukaryota; kingdom Metazoa; phylum Chordata; class Lepidosauria; order Squamata; family Viperidae; genus Vipera; species Vipera ursinii. The sequence goes on from NC_139513.1 coordinate 195,414,490, forward strand.
CTCTGTGAGCCGATGAAGCTAAAAAGAATGAGGGCAGCTCGGCTGCTGGGTCGCGCGTGCTCAGTGACGCTGTGAAGTCTGCGTGAGAGCAGAGCTGCTAACTAACTGAGCGTGCTTGCGAAGGGTGAGGTACTTTTAATACTGGATTTGCGTTTTTCTTTTATTAAAACATGCAAAATGTAATTATCGATATATTCAATAGTTAAAAAAATATCCAGAACTTTGTTTAAATGTCAGCTGGGTAAATGAAAGGGAATAACATATTTGAAACGGACTCTATAATATTCAAAGTATATGAAATATTGGTGACTTAGTAATTGGGAAATTACGGATTAGTTCTCTTTTAAATGTAGTTTCATCTCTGAAAACCAGGGATTTATAGATTATGCATTGGGCACATTCTTGTGGCAAGTGCCCCAATTAAGCTGACTTTGTAATAATGCCGCTTGGGGTGTGTGTGAAAGCCCTAATAAGCAGGCATATACATAGAATGAAGGCTACTGCTAAGCTTGTAAGCCGCCCTGAGTCTTCGGAGAAGGGCGGGATATAAATGGAATTAAAATAAAATAAATAAATAAAATAAATTTGTGCAGCATAGATCCACACTCCTGAGATTGCAGCAGAAGCGTATTACTCTGTGGTAGCTCCAAATCAGGAGTTTGATTAAAGGGTAAAGGTACAAACTTTTAAATTATCCGCTTTCTAATGAAATTTGCCAGTCTGAAAAGTTACTACCAATCTTCTTCTAATGATAAGTGGTCGTCCTTCCAAGAAGAATTAAGCATTCATCTGATTCACTTTTTCCTACAGCCAGCAAAAGGAGGAAATCTCAGATCCTTCTCAGAATGTAAAGAAGAGAAAAGATTGCATTGACACATTAAACTAAACCATCATATGATTTATTTAGTTAAATATGTGTGAATCCAAACATTGTAATTTGCAATGTTCAGTGTTGTGCAAACCAACCGTTTTTATGGAATAAATTATTAAACAAACCATAATAGTATGATCCCCTTTATGGATTACTGCCTTGTCGCGGCGAAGGGGCTTGCATAACTCAATGAAACTATGAGCTATGCTGTGCAGGGCCACCCAAGACGTACAGGGTCACAGCAGAGAGTTCTGACAAAATGTGATCCACTGGAGAAGGAAATGGCAACCCATTCCAGTATTTTTGCCATGAAAACCACATGGACAGTACCAAAAGGCAAAAAGATATGACGCTGGAAGATGAGCCCCTCAGGTTGGAAGGTGTTCAATATGCTACTGGGGAAGAGCAGAGGGCTAGTACTAGTAGCACCAGAAAGAATGAAGCCGAAAGGACGCTCAGCTGTGGATGTATCTGGTGGTGAAAGGAAAGTCCGATTCTGTAAAAATTTATTCTCCATAGGAAACTGGAATGTAAGCTCAAATACTTTGGCCACCTAATGAGAAGGAAGAACTCACTGGAGAAGAGCTTAATGCTGGGAAAGATTGAGGGCAAGAGAAGAATGGGACGACAGAGAATGAGGTGGCTGGATGGAGTCACTGCAGCAGTAGGCATGAGCTTAAATGGACTCCAGAAGATGGTAGAGGACAGGAAGGCCTGGAGGAACATCGTCCATGGGGTTGCGATGGGTCGGACACGACTTCGCAACTAACAACAACAATAGTATGATGTGAGCAAAGTCGCCTGGGGTGACATGATTTCAAAGTGGACTAGCACTTGAGAGCTGGATTCCCACTCTTATTTCTGAGGGCTCATAAAATGCTTTAATGAAGATGCGCTAGTAATATAAAACAAATAATCTTTTTTATTATTAATATTTTCCATGCTGCTTTGGAGAAAGGCATCTTAGAACTTTTAAAAGTCAAATAGTAAATATTTGCAGAATTAGAACTGAGAGTGTAGTGGAGTTAGGGCAGGGGTAGGCGACCTTGGCTCTTTTATGACTCGTGGACTTCAACTCCAAGAATTCCTGAGCCAGCTATGCTGGCTCAGGAATTATGGGAGTTGAAGTCCACGAGTCATAAAAGCCCTGAGTTAGGGGGACAGGATAAGGCAGTCTGAACTTCAAGTCCACCCAGAAACTTACTAGGGACTTTGAGCCAGTTGTGCTTTTTCAGTCATCCTACCTCACAGTATTGTTGTTGGGATAAAAGGAAAGGAAGTCGCAATGAAAGCTACCTTGAACATTTGGAAGAAAGGCAACATATCAATCTCTTCCGTAACAGAAAAACAGTGAAGAAGAAAGTAGGGAAGTCAACACCAAGCAAAAGCAACAAATAAAATAAGACAAATTGCAACGCTCATGTCAAAGCAAGAACATCTGATGTTAGCAGCGTTGAGGTTCTTTAAAGAATTGCATCTGTCGAAACCGTGACAGCTCACCTTTCTGTTTTGGGGGCAGCTCCTCCAGAGAAAAGGTTTAGGGGAGCTTCTTGAGGGCTGCAGCTCAGGGGACTCACACACCCTGTAGGGTTGCCTTGGCAAGGGCCAAGATGGCAGTTGACTGTTGGTGGGATTTGGCCTTCTCTCAAATTGCAGAACAGTGCATCGGGAAGGATGCTTGCAGGGCAGGAGATGGACCATGAGGCCTTCATTACCATTATATTCTGAACTCATGCTTGAGTTTACATAGTACATTAAGTTCAACTGGGCTTGCCTGGCATGGATACAGCCAGTTATCTACAGTGAGGGGGAAAAGTATTTGATCCCCTGCTGATTTTGTATGTTTGCCCACTGATAAGTTAATGATCGGTCTATAATTTTAATGGTAGGTTTATTTTAACAGTGAGAGACAGAATAACAATAAAAAATCCAGAAAAACCCATTTCAAAAAAGTTTGGAGGGTTTTTATAGATAATATGCTTTGAATTGGACTTATACTGAAATGAGAAGTCATTAGAATTAGAAGTACTGATGGATTATGTCAGCGATTCTCAAACTTGTCCACTTTAGGGCATGTGTGGACTGCAGCTCCCAGAATTCCCCAGCCAGCCTGCTGAGTTCTGCACATGCCTTAAAGCAGACATGTCAAACACAAGGCCCGGGGGCCGGATCTGGCCCACGAAGTGGTTTCATGTGGCCCGCGAAGCCATCCTGGAAACAGTGAGGGAACGGCCCCCACTGCCATCCTTGATGTGAACGATGTAGAGCTGGCCACGCCCACCCTGGCCATACCCACCCGGCCCCTTGAGGGCAACCACAATGCTGATGTGGCCCTCAATGAAATTGAGTTTGACACCCCTGCCTTAAAGCATGAAAAGTCCTGGTATAAACTACTAGGATGCATCCTCTGAAGAACCATCCTTTCCAAATAAAAGGACCACTTTAGTTGCTACAATCAGGCTCTTGTATTGGATGAGTATGAGCACAGATATAGCCAAGAGTGTGTAACGGGCAAAAAAAGTCAACATAGATTTTCTCCATGGAGATGTGTTCCCAAGCTGGTCCTTCAGGTCTCCCAAGCTGCACCCATCACCACTGTATTTGCAACCATCCTCTTCTCTTTTCTTCTCTTTCCTTCCACCTTTCCAAGCATTGCAGACTTCTTCAGGGAGTTTCATCTGCACTGACTGATTATGTACCATTAAATCAGTGTGGACTCTTATGATTATGTACCATTAAATCAGTGTGGACTCTTAGTGACTACATAGATTGATTTTCTCCTGGATGAACTGTCCCCAATCTGCTCTTCCAGCAGGACACCCATCACCATGATAATCCAGTCTATCCATCTTGCTGCAAATAGTCCTCTTTTCTTTATTCCCAGCTTTCCCAGTTTTATAGACTTCTCCAGAGAGCCGGGTTTTTGCATAACGTGCCTCAAAATATAGTCATTTGAGCCTGGACCTTTGTCGCATGAGAGATTATCTAGTCTGAGTAAAATCAGACTACTTGGTGAATCAACCAATCATACTTCTGGCTCCTTTCAGTAAAGGAGCCCTCAATTTACAACCAATTGTTGAATGACGATTCCAAATTATGATGGCACTGAAAAAAGTGGCTTATGACCATTTCTATGACCATTGCAACATTCCCATGGTCACATGATGAAAATTCTGTCATTTGGCAACTGGCATGTAATTGTGATGGTTGCACTGTTCCGAGGTCATCTTTGTGACTTCTGACAGCTATGTCAATGGCAAAGCCAAATTTGCTTAACAACCATGTTACTAACTTAACAACTGCAGCAATTCACTTAGCAACTGTGGCAAGAAAGGTCATAAAATGGGAGAAAATGTATTTAACAACTGTCTTGCTTAACAACAGAAATTTTGACTCAATTATGGTTGTAAGTCAAGGATGACCTGTATGTATGCAATACATAAACATATCAGTGCAGATTATATCTAAAAACCCATTCTGCAAGAGACCACTCAGCAGATGTTGGCTTGTTCTTAGGTCCCACCTCCATTTCATGCTAATAGAAATTGATGGACTCCAAAACATTAGGCAAAAGCCAAATTGGAGAAGACAGGTAGCAAAATTTATTCCTCAGCCTAGCAGAAAATATGATTATGTCTCTCCTTCTTTCAAGCAGGACAGCATCTTGGAAGAAAATATAAAGCAGAAGATCTCTCTGGATAATCTCTAAGTGAGCAACAAGAGTCTCCACCTCCAGGTTGAGTAACTGAGAGAAACTTCAGCCTGCTTTGACTTTGAAAACCAGGACTTACTCAAAGGGCAGCCAAAATTTTGATTATGTTGCCATTTGGCTGCTATCTCTTTGACCTGTTCTTTGCATACGCTCATTTTTGCAATCCAGAATTCATCTCTGAAATATTTTGGGCATTCTGAAGTGACCAGAGCATTGACTACCTTATGTACAGCTTCCCCCATCCTCACATCTCTCATGACTGACCTGCAGGTTAACCATCCACTACTGCCCACCATCTTAGTCCATCTCTTTTTAGGGAGAAGGACCCAAGGCAAGAAGGAGAACCCCCTTGCTACAGGAGGCCACAATCCAAGCCCAGCTGTTGAGCAGACAAGCCTCATTCTGCAGGAAAGCATGAGCATTATGACTGCTAGAGGGGCAACCCCTACCTACAATCAGAGTATACCCTCTATGGGGCTTCAGGTTTGCCTCAGCACTAAGTCTCCTGGGCCAGAGCATGAAGAGAAAGAAAGGAAAGGGATAGTTCCCTCCCCCCATTAAATCCATGTAGGATAACAGTTAACTACAAACGACCCTTCCCTGTTGCTTTGCACCAAATGATCTGGTCACACCAGAGCATTGGTACAAATATTAAGTCCCAAGTACCAGGTATCTCCTCAATCCATGAAATGAGAGCATTCCAATCAGTACTTTCAGGTTAGAAGAACAGAATTTAGGGCCTTCATCTCTTCCCAACAGAAAACAGTTTGTTTTTCTTTACTCAGGAACTGGAAGAGATACCAGACTCTGATGACTCTACAGCCTGTTGCTCGCTCTTCTGCATCTCATCTGACAGATCTGTTGAATTGGCCATGGAGTCCACATTAGAAACATCAGTAATGGACTCCACATCCATAACATCATCTTCCTGGAGGCCCCTTGGACAAATGACATTTATTCGTATGAAGGCATAAATCCAAAGCTTTCTGCATCCCATCGTGGACTCCAGTGCCACTGTAAACTATTTCTTGCTCTTCGGGGTCTGATCTGGCATATCAAGAATGGACTCCACATCTGTTGAATCACACATGGAGTCCACCTCCAAAAAATTACTAATGGACCTCACATCAGCAACATAATAATCAGCCATGGAGTCCACATTAGAAAAATGTTCACAGCATAATCATCAGCCATGGAATCCACACCAGAAAAGTGACTAATTGACTCCACATCCACAAAGTAATAATCAGCTGTAGAGTCCATATTGGAAAAATCATTAATGGACTTCACATCTGAAAAATAATAATCCGTGAACTCTGGATCTTCCAGACTGTAGATCCCAGAGTCAGCCTGGACACCCATCAAATCCTGAAAATGACAGTTGTTCCCATCAAGACATAAATCCAAAGGTCTCTGGATCCCAGTTACATGGCTAAAGCATAGGGTGCATTCAATCATGTCCCAACAGCAAGAGTACATCTGGAAGCTTTAAAGTTGGGAGGATATATAATCATCTATGATTTAATAGAGATTACAGAATAATAGAGTTGGAAGGGACATTGGAGGTCTTCTACTCCAACCCCCTGCTCAAGCAGGAGACCCTGTACCATTGGAAACAAGTGGCTGTCCAGTCTCTTCTTAAAAGCCTCCAGTGATGAAGCACACAGAACGTCTGAAGGCAAGCTGATCCACTGGTTAATTGTTTTCACCGTTAGGAAGTTCCTCCTTAATTCTAGGTTGCTTCTCTCCTTGATTAGTTTCCATCTATTGTTTCTTATCTTGCTTCTGGTGCTTTGAAAAATTCATTTTAAGGGTCATAAAGCCCTTATAAAGAATACCACTCAACACAGGAGTGAGTACCTCCTACCAGGACTTGAGCTATGATCTCCACTGGAGACATTGCCAAACCTTTGTTAACCTCTCAGCAAGCAGATGTATCTGCCATCAGCAGATCTCTCCTGCTCCTCAACCAGTTCCTGCTCCACTTCAGTCCTAGTGGAGGAAGAAACTGAGATGCGAAAGAATCCCAGCCTTCCCTTTCCAAGACCAGCCTGCAAACCTTTTGCATTACAAAATCATGTGGACAGGAAAGATTTGCAGGAGAGGCTTCTGCAGCTCACAATACTTCCAAGCCATCCCCAGAAGATAGCGGTAGTCCCAAGCATCCTGTTCTAGGCTGCTGACATCATCTAGGCCAGGGTATCTTCCCATTTTTTGGGTGAATCTGGTGAATGACAGTGATTCCCCTTTAGTCCCAAGATGGACTATGACCTGTCTGTCTTGGGTGACCCTGCATGGCATAACTCATAGCTTCCTTCAGTTGCGTAAGCCTTTTCGCCATGACAAGACAGTGATCCATGAAAAGGCTCAAATAGGTACCTCTTTGAATTAAACTTTGGGGCTCCAGGAGTCCTCTTCCAGGCTGCTGATATCATCTTGGGTGTCTTTCCTATGAAACAGAATGATTCCACTTTAGCCATCAGGGGGATTTCTAAAAGAGGGTCTGTTGAATGGGGATGCCTGGCCTGTACAGTGTTCTTGTTGCTGGATGCATTTCCGGAGTTGGAGGAATCCCCAACTCCCACTCACCTGCCCCCCCCCCCCCGAAAAGTAGGCTATCTGCATGTTAAAGCACTGCATGGAAGCAGCAGGATGCTGGAGAAGGTGAAGCAGAAAAAGGAAAGGGATCAGCAGTGGGAGGTCACAGTCCCTTAAGACAGAGCTTTTCACTGATTGTATTTTTAGGATATGGCAATATTCAAGTACCACCTAGCAAGGTGTCAAAAACCAAACAAAAACCCTGTTCAAAGTTGCAATTGCACTGAAATGACATAACAATTTTTCACACTTATGACCATTGAAGCATGTCCAGGGTCATGTGATTTATATTTGGACGTTTGGCAACTGATTCATATTTATGATGGTCACAGTGTCCCAGGGTCATGTGATCCCCTTCTGCAACCTTTTGACAAGCAAAGTCAATGGCAGGGCTGCTGGTGGCCAAGTGCTAAGGTGGGACTTCCTTCCCTCCCTCCCTCTTTCTCATTCCCATCTCCTTCTGAAGGAAGAATTTGAAGCCCCAAATACCTATGTAGGAAGAGGCTACATAGGTATTTGTAACCGATCCCTAAGAAAGTCTTGAATCCAATCGCAGATGGCTGGGGAGAATTTCAAGTCAGTTAGCTTCTCGGTGAGAATGCTCGGCAAAATGGCGTTGAAAGCCGAGCTGTAGTGAACAAAAAGCATCCTGACGTAACTTCCAGGCTTCTCGAGATGACTTGCTACAGAGTGTAAAGCAGTAGCTATGGCATCGTCTGTCGACCTATTTCCCCTGTAGGCAAATTGATGTTTATCAAAGTCCAGTGGGAGGCATGTCCTAAGATGTTGGAGAACCAATCTTTCGAAGCATTTCATGACTACAGACGTTAATGCACTCAACTGCAGTTTTCTTGGGGACTGGGACAATGGTAGCTGCTTTCAAGCACGATGATACACATGCCATTTGCCAGATGTTAAAAATCCTTGTCAGTACCCCTGCTAATTGATCGGCACAATTCCTGACCACTATCCCCAGCACCCCATCTGGGCCTGCAGCTTTGCTGGGATTCACAGCCTTCAATACAGCTCTCACTTGGTGTTCACACAGGGTGAGTGGCTGAGAGTCAGAAGGCCGGCCAGCAAATGCTACGGGGTCTGGTCTTTTAACCTCGTAGCGGGCGAAGAAGATATTCAGTTCCTCAGCTAACAAGGCATCGGTGTTTGCCATGCTCCTCGTGCTGCCCTTATAGTTGGTTAAGTGCTGCAGTCCCTGCCATACTTGCCTCGGATCGTTGTTCACTAAATGGTTTTCCACCTTTTGTTTGTATTGTTGTTTTGCCATCCTAATGCCTCTTCTGAGATTTGCCCTGGCCTCTCTGTATCTGTCCCTGTCCCCCACCTTAAAGGCAGAATCCCGGGCTCTCAGGAGTGTTCGTATCTCTGCAGTCATCCAGGGTTTACAGTTCTCGTAAACTCTAATGCACTTATCCGTTGTTACGCTATCAGTGCATGTTCTAATATAAGAGAGTACGGCATCTCTATATGAATTTAGATCTTGTTCTTCAAATATACTCCAGTCAGTGGTTTCAAAGCAGTCCTGCAACTGACTGAGAGCACCCACTGGCCAGGTTCTGACCCTTTTTGTGACTGCCTGAGTCCTTTTCCTGAGAGGAACATACTTTGGGCACAACAGAAGTGAAAGATGGTCAGATGTACCCAGGTGGGGAAGAGGGAAAGCTCTGTATGCCTGTTTCAGATTGGAATACACATGGTCCAAAGTGTTCTTCCCTCTGGTGGAAACTTGCACATACTGTACAAACGTAGGGAGAACTGTCTTCAGACAAGCTTGATTGAAGTCCCCAGCCACAAGAGCGCCCTCTGAGTGAGTTTGCTGCTGCCTGGTGATGACGTCATACAGCTTAGAAAGTGCCATGTTGACATTGGCATCAGGTGGAACATAAACAGCTATAATAATTACCACCGTAATTTCTCTAGGCAAATAGAAAGGCCTACATATAACAGTCATCAGTTCCACATCTGGGGAGCAATACGTGTATACCAATCTGCTGTTAACACACCATTCACAGTGTATGTACACACACAGTCCTCCTCCTTTACCCTTCCCGGAGCGTTTATCTCTCAGAGCGGTGAAAAACATGGCTTATCAACTCCACAGCTTCATTCGGTATCTCTGAATGTAGCCAGGTCTCCGTGACAACTATCACACAAGATTCCTGGAGAAGCCTGCTTTCTGCTAACTGCAGCTGTAATTCATCAATTTTATGGACAAGGGATCTGGCATTGCTCAGAAAAAGGCTCAGCAATGTTGGTCTAAAAGGCTGCCTTCGAAGTCGAGTCAGAATCCCAGCCCTGCAGCCACGTTTTTGCTTTTGCTCCTTTCTTTCGCTTGCGTTGTCTCCTCCCCAGCCCGAAGACAATCCATGGAGATCCTGGAGGCCTCGCTATGCAGTTCGGAATGTTTTGTGACTTCTGAAAATCACTAGTAATTTCAGATTGCCTTGCAAGCCCGATGTTTAACAGCTCTATACGTGAGTAGGCTATTTTAGCCCCTTGCACTACACTGTGCACATTCATCCATACGCATATTAATCCAATCACCACACACTAGTACCGGGAGCTCAGAGCGGCTGCGTGTAAACGCGCCGCCATCTTGTGGAAAAAAAAAGCTAGCTCAGCCTCCCCTTTCTGAGATGAGCCAGTCAACCTGTCAATTTTTTCTACTCTGCAAGCCCCTTGTGAACAGGCAGGGGTCTTCACCCTATGGGGTGCTGCAACCTTGATGGACACATTTCCTGCTTCAAAGCTCTTGGGCTGCTTGTTTTCTCCAAGCATAGGGCTGCTTCTGATGAATCCTAAAGTAGTATAGAGACACGGCCTCCTCTCCTCAACCTTTGGGAGAGATTGAAGGGGCCAAAGATCAAAACTAACCATGGATCCTCTATCAAGAGTGGCTACGTTGAGGCTCTAAGAAGCCTGCCAGCTGGCGTGCCAATGGGTTTGCCATGAGTTATTCTTCCTTTATCAAAAGCAGATGTAGAAGGTAGAGATCCCTCCCCTCTGCAAAGGCTATCCTAGCATTTTTTTTCGTTAGGGTGGTAGTGGAACCACTTTCTCGGGGGCTTCAGAATCCTTCAGCTGAGGGCACATACCTTGTCAAATTGTCCCCTGAATCTCTGTCAACACCTGAAAATAACAATTGTTCATTTTAAGATATATATCAAAGTTCTCTGCATGTGGTGGAATGTTGTCTAGATTCCCAGGAGGAAGGGCCTATATTCAGAGGGCAAAGAGTTGCAGAATGTGGAAAATTTGCCGACAGGAAGCAGATTAAAACTCCTCCTCCCTCATATTTCCCAGTATTTTGCCCTCCAAGCCATCAAGGTGTTTCCAGAAATCCAAAGGAGTCTTCTTGAGTTTGCTAGGCTGGAGACCGTAAGCAAGTACTGCTTTTGCCACTCTTATTGACTGTGAAGGCTATTCAATTTCTTCTAAGGATTCATCTGCATTAAATTTGCCCGTTACCAGGCACTTTAGTTCGCTGATTCCCAAGATGTCGATGTTCAATCTTGCCATCTAATGTTTCATCACAGGAACCTTGATTTACATTTCAGATCTTACATTTCAGGCAAGTATGCAATATTGTTCTTTACAGCATCAGACTTTCCTTTCACCTCTACAGCTGAGTATCCTTTTGGCTTTGGCCCATCCATTTCACTCTTTCTAGAGTTACTTATAATGGCCCTGGGCTTTTACCCAGTAGCATATTTATTTATTATTTATTATTTATTAATTTAATTTGTATACCGCCCTTCTCTCAAGAGACTCAGGGCGGTGAACAGGGCAATACATAAAAATTAGATACAAAAATTAAAATTATTAAAACATGATTAAACAATGCCCATAATAATACAAAGTTAAAATTGAAATCATTTATAAAAATCCCACCCCGTCCCATCAGGCCAGGCCCGCTTGTTTAAAGAGATGGGTTTTAAGATCGCGCCGGAAGGAGCGAAGATCGGGCGCCATCCGGAGCTCAACCGGAAGATGGTTCCATAAATCCGGTGCACCCACAGAGAACGCTCTCCCCCTGGGGGCCACCAGTCGGCATTCTTTGACCGGTGGCACCCTGAGGAGGCCCTCTCTGTGGGAGCGTACTGGGCGGAGGGAAGTTGACGCCGGCTGCAGGTGCTCCCCAAGGTATTCTGGACCCATGCCATGGAGGGCTTTGTAGGTCATTACCAACACCTTGAACCTCACCCGGAAGACAACTGGCAACTAATGCAGCTCGCGGAGCAAAGGTGTGACATGGGAGTATCGGGAGACCCCCAGTACAACTCTCGCGGCTGCATTCTGTACCAGTTGGAGCCTCCGAGTGGTCTTCAAGGGTAGCCCCATGTAGAGAGCGTTGCAGTAATCAAGACGAGAGGTCACAAGCGCATGAGTGACCGTGCGCAAGGCATCCCGGTCTAGATAGGGCCGCAACTGGCGCACCAGGCGAACCTGGGCGAACGCCCCCCTAGTCACAGCTACGATATGGTCTTCTAAGGAGAGTTGTGAATCTAGGAGGACTCCCAAGTTGCGAGCCCTATCTACAGGAGATAATAACTCACCCCCCATAATGAGGGGTGGGATATCCTGAATATCCCGAGATGCCGGTACGCACAGCCACTCCGTCTTGTCAGGGTTGAGACGAAGCCTGTTCCTCCCCATCCAGACCCGGACCGCCTCCAGGCACCGGGACATCACGTCGAGGGCATCACTGGGGTGGTTTGGGGTCGAAATGAAAAGTTGGGTATCATCAGCATACTGATGATACCCAACTCCAAAACCACGAATGATCTCACCCACGAATGATCTCACCCATATTGGACACCTGAGATGTTCATCTTCTGGCATCATATCATTTAGCCATTGGACATGGGTCACAGGATTTTCTTGGCAAGGATACTGGAGAGGTTGCTATTTCCTGCTCCAGTAGAATGGGTTTTGTCAGAAATCTCCACTATGATTTGTCCATCTTGGATGGCCCTGCACAGCCCAGCTCATAGCTTCATTGAGCTGCACAAGCCCCTTTTCTAGAATGAGGCTGTGATTCATGAACACATGCTCACATGAATATGTTTTTGAATTAAAGATTGGAGTTCCAGAACAATTCTTCTAGGCTGCTGATACTATCTATGGTGTCTTCCCCTTCTTCATGAGAATCCTGTGAATGACAGTGATTCCTCTTTAGCCATCAGCGGGAAAGAGGGAATTTCTAAAAGAATGGTTATGCTTGACCAGAACAGTGCTTCTATTGCTGGATGCATCTCTGCAGTTGGAGGAATCCCCAATTCCCATCCAACCTGTCCCTCAGGAAAATAGCTTTCTATTCTGCATGTGATGGAAAGTTGTCTGGATTCCCAGGAGGGAGGGACTGCATTGCAGAAAGTAATGAGACTGCAGAACTTGGAAAAATTGTCCAACAGGAAGAGTCAAAACAGCTCTTCCCAAGTTTTTTTCAGTATTGTGCTCTTCAAGCCATCACATCTTTCCAGGAAACCAAGTGGCTCTTCTTGAGTTTGCTAGGTTTATTGGGTTCTCCCCAAGTAAGAATGCCTCCTCTCCCTCACCCAGTCTTGATGCATAAATCCCCGCTAGTCATACTGCAAAAGGATCTGTATCCCTAGAGATGAAGATGTGTCTCTAACTTCTCAATCCTCAACCCCATTCCTCGGCCTCTTCAGTGCCTGAGCAAAGGAAGAAGGTGAAATGTCAAAGAACATCCATCTAAATCAGTCTTCTTTTCTAAGACCAGCCAGTCTGGCTGTTAATCATTTTTCCCTTCAAGTCCCTTGTGGACAGGAAGCAGTCTTGGGGAGAGGCTGTTACCAATTCTACAACCTATCACTGATGACCCACCATACACAGGGTTTCGGAGAAGGTTGTGCTACTTATGAGGAGGCTTGGGAAAGTTCTACAGCGGTGTCCGTGCAACATAAACCAATGAACATCTTTTTCAGAGTTTATCTGAAGAGAAGAGAGAAATAGATGTGAGCCAGGCAGAAGAGTTGAGAACATGATTTTCACCCATACCCCCAGTTTCTTGGCATCTAATATGGCCACCCTTACACTGAAAAGCCTTTGTGCTGCCATGGAAATGTTGGCATTTCATTCCATGAAGCAAATATGGGCAGTTGTGGCTCACTCGCTTGGTGGTGTTTGTCCTCTGCCTTTCATGTGTGAAGCTGTCTGTTCATGAGCAACTTGGAACCACAATCGTGTGGTACAAGGCACAGCAAAAAAGCATTTGGAAGCCTTAAGGTTAGGGGGAAATGGGGCGCTGTCTTACCTGAACGACTTTTCTCAGCATGATGATGGAGAATCCATGAATGGGTTAACTCTGTCTTCCTGCCCAATTAAACTAAGTCAGTCAAACTTGCCATGCCTCTCCTGGGCCAGGACACCTCCCAGTCATGATGAAGGCGAAGCAAATGATGACAGTCTGACGTGTTGGCTCCCATACCCCTGACACAGGACCTGATGGACACAAAGGGGTAGGTGTGGATTCTCTATCATCATGCTGAGAAAAGGTGTTCAGATAAGATAATGCCCCTTCTCCAGCATGATATCCGGCAAAATGACTTCCTGCGCTCTATGAAACAAGGTATTGACCTTAGGAATAAAGGAGGGATCCAAACAAAGGACCACCCTGTCAGCATGAAAAACGCATAAGTCCTGTCTGAGAGAGCTACCAATTCAGAAATGCATCTAGCCGACGTGACGGCTATGAAGGAGGCCACCTTAATTGTCAAGAACCATAGAGTACAGGTCCTGATGGGTTCAAATGTAGGAGAGGTAAGGGCCTGCAAGACCCGTGACAAATCCCAAGAGGGATACCGGTGAACCACTGGAGGTTTGGTGTTAGTCGCTCCTTTGAGAAATGAGCATACTATAGGATGTTGAGCCAATGCCTCTGAATTGCCCCATGTAAATACGGTGGAGAGAGCTGCTACTTGTTGGCGGATGGTATTGGGTGCCAAGCCCTTGTTAAGCCCCTCCAATAAATAGTCCAAGATCCTCAGGATAGTAATAGCTGAAAGATCTAACTGGTTCTTTGCACACCAACTACAGAAACTTCCAAATGGAGTCATAGATCCTATTTGTTGTAGGCTGTCTGGAGGCCTGAATCATCGTAATTACCTCTGATGAATAAGACTTGTGTCAGGAGCCGTCGTTCAAGTGCCAGGTGGTCAACTGGAGCCACTGGGGTTCTGGATGATGCAGAGCTCCCTGGCTGAGTGAAACATGATCTGGAGGAATCGTCCATGGGGGAGAGATTGACAGACTCACGAGGTCGGCAAACCATGTCTGTCTTGGCCAGTGTGGTGCAACAAGTATCACCTCTGCCCGCTCTTGGGGATGACTGCCAGGATCAGAGGCAGGCGGAAAGGCATACAGCAAGCCTCTGGGCCAAAGGCTGTGGAGGGCATCCGTCCTCTCTGCCCCCGGAGAGGGGAACCAGGAGGAAAACCTCGGAAGCTGGAAATTCACCGGAGAAGTGGACAGATCCAGTACTGGCTGACCTAACCTCTCTGATATCTCCTTGAAGAGACCGGGATGCAGGCGCCATTCGGAGTGATCCACTGTCGACCTGCTGAGAAAGTCCGCCTGCTGATTTGCCTTCCCCGAGATGTGGTCAGCCCTGAGAGATGAGAGGTTGGTCTCTGCCCAAGAGCCCAACAGTTGGGCCTCGGCCATAAGGGACCTGGAACGGGTACCCCCTTGCTGGTTCACATGGGCTTTTGCTGCTACGTTGTCCGTGAGGACCAGGAAATGTTGTCTCACCACCCTGTTGTGGAAGTGGCGTAGGGCCAGATGTATGGCTCTGAGCTCCAACCAATTTATGTTGTGCTTCAGGTCAGACTGGGACCACCGGCCCTGAGCCAACTGAGACCCTAGATGCACCCCCCAGCCAAACAGGCTAGCATCCGTATTCAGGGTGATCTGAACGGGTTCCTGGAACAAAGAGCCCCTGGCTACTGCTGGCAAGGTCCACCACTGGAGGGAGTTTAGGGTCCGAGACAGAACCCTTACCCTTTGGTTGGAGGAGCTGGTGCCCAGGGAGCAAAAACCATTGCAGGTCCATGGAATGTAGTCTGGCGCATGGGACTATTCCCATGCAGGAAACCAACTTCCCTAATAGTTGGGAAAGAATGGCCAGGGTGACTACACGCTCCCTCTGGACCTGAAGGACCAGGGCTCTGATGTTGTCCTGACGGTCCTGAGATAAATAGACCCTGCAAAGTTTGGTGTCTATGACCACACCCAAATGAAGAAGGCAGGTTGAGGGAACTGTCTGGCTCTTTTGAAAATTCAACAAGAACCCATGGTCCTGGAGAGTCTTGATAGACAAAGCCAAGTTTGATTGAGCCGCCTACACTGATACGGACTGGATAAGAATGTCATCCAGATAGCACTGGATGCGTATGGGGACAGACCTCAAATGCGCGGTCAGCGCCAAGATCTTGGTAAACACTCTTGGGGCCTACGAAAGGCTCTGTACTGGTAATGGTGAGTCTTGTAGCAAAACCTGAGGAACCTCCGGTGGGCGGGAAGGATGGGAATGTGAAGGTATGCTTCCATGAGGTCGATGGACGTCAGAAAGTCTCCCCTCGTGATGCTGGCCAAGATGGACTGTAGTGTTTGCATCTTGAACTTCTTGTATGCGAGATGAGCATTCAGCTCCTTTAGATCGAGTATTGCCCTCCATCCTCCAGACATTTTTGGAACGACAAAGAGAATGAAATAGAACCCCCTTACTAGCTGCCCATCCGAGACTGGTTCTATGGCCCTTATTTCTAAGAGGTGCTAGCGGACAAGGAATGAAGCGCTATGAGGGGACGGACATGAATTCTAGAGACAGACCACCCCTGGTAGTGTTGAGGACCCAAGCATCTGTGGTGGTGGTCTCCCATTTTTGAACAAACAACGTCAGTCTGCCACCAATTGGGGTGACCGCCCTGAAGTCATTTACACATTTTGAAGGAACGGCCCCGTGCCTTGAAAGGGCCGCTTTGCTTGGAGTTGTGACCTAGGTCTGTCTCTGGTCCCCGGTCAGTCAAATTGACGGTCAGACCTGGGAGGGAAGGAACGGGAGGGCTAAGCAAACTCCGACCCTGACCAGAAAAATTGCCTGCGGATGTACGGGGTAGGCCGTCTATCTGCCCGTCTAAGAAGATGAGACATGACCTTACGCTTGTACTTGTTTTCCACCAAATAAGGTATCAAGGCCTCGCCCAAAAGCTGACCACCACGGTAAGGGGCAGCCGCCAAGCGCCACTTGGATTTAACATCCGCTTGCCAATGTTTGAGCCACAGGAGTCTGCGAGTGGTATCATTGGAGGCTACGGCCCTAGAAGAGAACCTGGCGGCATGTAGTGATGCATCTGCCATGTACTCCGAGGCAGCCACTAACTTGGATAAGTCCTGGTGCATTTGGACTTCCTCTGGGGGTACTCTGGCCTGAAGTTGGCGGAGCCAGAGAAGGGAGGTTCTGGCAAAGAAAGAGGTGGATGTGGCTGCCCTCACCGCCCATGCTGTGGCCTGGTGGGTCCTGTGGAAGGAAAGTTCAGATTTCCTGTCCTCTGCCTTCAAGGTCTCATATCACCAGACACTGTGGAGGAGGAGAAGAGTGGAGTCAGAAATTCATCCACAGAAGGAACCTCTAGCACTTCCGACAAGGCCGGGTCAACATTAAAGAGCTTCTTGTCCATCCCCCTGAACTCAGAACCCTCTGCAATGATTGGGAGAGGAGAAGCCTGAAAAAGGACCCCTGCAACTGACCAGAGGCTCAGGGACCAACTTCCCTTTGAAGTCTGTGGGGTTTGGGGGGGGCTGAAATCTACCCCCCCTTCTAAGAAGCTAGCAAAGAGGGCTGCACAAGCCTTTTCAGAGTAAAAGCAATGCGATTGTGACGTCCAAAATGGTGGCCGCTACTGCTGGTAGTGAAAAAAGAAGCAACCTGTCCTTCCCTCTTAATTCAGGAGAGAAGGCAGGCAGTTCTGAGAGTCTTCGCGTGCCTCTGATGCTATGGTATGCTTTAAAAGGCCAGCTGCTGGTAAGCTGGAATTCAAAATGGTGGCCGCAGCTAGCGTGCTGCGAAAGAACAGCCTGGGGCTTCTGAGAGAAAGAGAAGGAACTCCGATCCTGAGAACTACAACAAATGCTATCTAATTGAGAAACCTTCCCCACAGACTTGCAACAGTGAAATAGTTGAAACCTCTGGAAGGCTGAAGCTCAGACCTACAGCTCAATCAGAGCTACAGCTGGAAGTAGAAAAGCAAACTCCGATCCTGAGAAGGACTACAACGAATGCTACCTAACGGAAGAATCCATGAATATATATACATATATTACTCAGAAGAGATGACTCAGCAAGATTCTGGGAGCCAAAATTACCACGTCTATTCTGGGCACAGATTAAGTCGTGACTGGGAGGTGTCCTGGCCCAGGAGAGGCGTGGCAATTTTGACTGACTTAGTCTAATTGGATAGGAAGATAGAGTTAACCCATTCGTGGATTCTCCATCTATCATGCTGGAGAAATAACACAATTTCTCCCTTCCTCCCACCAGGACTTGTGACTTCCGAGAATTTTCTTCTTCTTCGGCTTCTTCTGCAGTCCTACCACACAAAGAAGGGGAGACATGTAAGGACCTCAAATTAGCTCAGCCTCCCTATTCCAAGATGAGCCAGTCAGGCGGTTGATCTTTTTCTATCCTGCAATCCCTTCTGAACAGGCAGCGGTCTTCATTTTCTGACGTGTTGCCTATCTTGACAGAGACTCATTTCTTGGTTCATGTTCCTCGAACTGCTTGTCTTCTCCATGGGTAGGGCCTCTTCTGATGAATCCTAAAATGACAACACAAAGTTTCCATCTCTTGGCATATCAACAAACCCACAGAGACAGAGCTTCTGCCATTCTAAGGATGGGGAGTGGTCAGTCCTCACAGACTTGATGAAGATCTCCCAAATTGTATAGAGCCCTGTTCTCTTCTCTAGTTTCTCATCTCTGGGGAGAGATTGAAGAGGTTACCCTGAGTTATTCTTCCTTTATCAGAAGTAGAAGGTAGAGATCCCTCTCCTCTGCAAATGTTTCTTCTAGCTTTTTTTCTTTTTGCGTCGTAGTGCAGCTTGCCTTCTTGGGAGCTTGAGAGAATTCCTCAACTGAGAACACATACCTTGTCAAATTGGGCAGGGACTTCATATTTTCCAGCCTGGGGCTCCTGGTGGTCCACTGAAGATCCATCAAAACCTGAAAGTTACAATTATTCATTTTAAGGAACCTCTGCATTCTAGAGGGCAAAGATACTGCAGAATTTGGGAAATTTGGTTGACAGGTAGAAGGTCAAAACAGTTCCTCCCCAATATTTCCCACTATTGTGCTAAGCCATCAAGGTCTTTCCAGGAATCCAAGGGCTCTTTAGTTTTCTAGGTTGGTTGGATTCCCCAGGTGAGAATTCCTCCCTTCCACTACCCAGTCTTGAGGCATGAACCCCACTGGCCATGTTGTAAAACTGTCCTTGCCCCTGGGAATGAAGATGTGTTTCCATCATGATTTTCTCCCCTATTACCAGTTTCTTGGTATCTGAAATGGCCACACCTACTCTGAAAAGCCTTCATGCTGCCTTAACCAAGGTAGGTGTTGGTATTTCACTGCATGAAGCAAGAATGGGCAGCTGTGCACTGGCTGGTGGCTTTTCAGGCAAACTCACAACCTCGTTCAACCTTGGCAACCAGGAAAACGACCATATTTTTAATCTACACAAGGATGGCAGAGCATTCTGCTATTGCCATGGTAAGAAGCTGGTCAGATCTTACTGACTCATTGGAGGTCTCCAAAATTGTGGTAAGCCGCATCCTCTACTTTACTCTCTTCTCATTTCTGGGGAGAGAACAGAGAGCCAAAGATCAAAACTAGCCATGGGCCCTTTTTCAAGAGTGGACACGTGGCTTGGCAGCCCCGTGGCTGACTCTTGGTGGCCATTGGCTTCTGCCTTTCATGTGGGAAGCTGTCCGTTCACAAGAAGCACAATCATTGTGACACAAAGCACAGAGGGAATCAGAATTCTCAGATGGAAGGGACTCCTAGTCCAATCCCCAAGGCAGGGCTCCTCATACCATCTCAGACAGATGATTCCCCAATCTTTTCTTGAAAATTTCCACAATGGAGCACACACAACTCCAGAAGCCAAACTGTTCCACTGCTTTACAGTTCTCACTTTTAGGAAATTCCTTATTTCCAGGGTTGGATATCTCTGATGAGCTTCCACTCACTGTTCTTTGTTTTATTTTGTGTTTTGATGCAGTTGTAAGTCGCCCATAGTCCCTTGACAGTGATATGGAAGAATATAAATTTGATAAATAAAAAAAATGTATATCACAATATTGTAAGTCAGCCCCAATTTTTAATTCATTCCGCCCCCATCCAATGGCATATTGTTCATTTTTATCAAGTTCTTAATTTTAATGTGATTGTTCAAAAGCATTCTCCTTGGGAGCTCATTTGAAAAAATGAATTGTTGAACGAAGGAGCTGCTTCTACGTTACAACAGAAGCTAGAAATGTACTAAGTGTATTGTATGTGGCACAGTTTTAAATTCAACTTTAATTCTCAACTTTTTATCTGGCATTTTAGGCTTCATTATTAGCATTTTAAATAAATGTGATATTAACATTTGAGCATGGCATCTGTTCCTCTTTTTGATGTTTTGAAAACCATGTTTTTCCTTTAGCCAAAACCATTTCTTTTTATGTGCAAAACATAGCCCATTCAAAGATAAAACAACAGGGTTGGACTCTGAATTCTTGAGTGTTGGAAATATGGAAGTTTGCCAAGCAATGATAATGAGAGATATTGCCAGAATTTAGAACGACAGGTCATCTTTTATTATTTACTTCTAAACCTGTTACTGCATTAAATATATTTCATTTGGATTCCTAAAAAAAATCAGCATATTTTTTGCAAACAGACTCACTATATGAACTTTCATTTTTATTTCTTGAGAACCTTCTATATTCTTAGTACATGTATGTATATACATATATTAAGATAGCCCTTGATTTATGACCATTCACTTAGTGATTCTTTGAAGTTAACAACAGATTCCCCCAAAGCAACTTAAAAGTCAGTTTCAATGTTCCAAACCCTCCCCACCCCGGTCATGTGACTGCATTTTGGACCCTCAGCAACCAGCCTACATTCAGCCTTTTGCTGCACCCCTCAGTCATATGATTACGATTTACAATGTTTTTTTTCAAGAAACCAGCATTTCCTTTTGGTTTCTGACAAAAAACCCCTATAACGAACAATGGGTTCACTTAACAAGTGCAGTGTTTGCTTTACAACCATTGTGTTTGCTTAGCAGCTGTTGTGAAAAAGATCATAAAATATTATAAAGTTGTGGGAAGTCAGCCCCTCCAGAGAAGGAAATATTAAAAGGGCAGAATATTATATTTCCTCAAAGGATCTTAAAGAGGCAGAAAAGCATGCCCAGTTTTTCTTAATAGCCCCAAGTCTCCCTCCCCTAAGCAGAAACCAGCTCTGTAGAAATGCAGATGTAATACCGTATTTTCTGGCGTATAAGATGACTTTTTAACCCATGAAAATCTTCTCAAAAGTCAGGGGTCATCTTATATGCCAGGTGCTGAAACTTTAGGGACAGGGCTGGCTGGAAAACCTGGAGCGGATCTCCCATTTGGTCTGTGCAGGGAAAGCGGGACCAATTGGAGAAGAAGCTGCAGTCTGTGATTTTTTACAGGCTGGGGTCTGGGTGTCTTTCCTTCTAAAGTTGAAGAGCAGCTGCAGTCTATCCCAACTTGAAAGGCAGGTGGGGAATGCAGCAGTCAGAGCAGCTGCTTAGCTCTAAGGACACATTTGACTCAGGAACTGGGCGGGCAGGCTGGCTGGAAAACCTGGAGTGGATCTCCCATTTGGTCTGCGCAGGGAAAGCTTTAGAGTGAATTAGGAAAAGTTTAATCCACTTGCACTGTTTTATGTTTACATGTCTGATGACAAACAGCCTTATGTTTATAAGTGACAGTTTTCCTACTAAGTACCTGCATGTCATAAGCATTTGAATTAAAATTACCATATTAAAATCAAATCTGATGTTTTTTAATTTTTATTTGGTGTGCGTTGGAAGAGGGGTAGTCTTATACGGCGAGTATAGCCCAAACCCTATAATTTAACAGGAAATGTAGGGGGTCGTCTTATACGCCCAGTCGTCTTATACGCCAGAAAATACGGTAATCCATTCAGGAATGTTGGAGCCCTCCAGTTAGAAGCTTAGGAAGACAAAGAACCTTAAAATCTACATACCCCACCCAAATTCTAAGGACAGGAAACATAATAGGATTAACCCACCACCACCAGAATGCCAGAAAGGCACACTCAGACTCACGTCAAAGTACATGACACAGGAAATAGAAATCCTCAGACAGGAACAGGAAACAACCTCAAGAGCCCCAGAGGGTATAAAAACCCACTCCCTACTACATGTGCTCACTCTTTTCTTCCAGAGCCATCTTTCGGTCTGGCTCTCCTCTTCAATAAACAATAAACTTCTTTCTAAAGCAGTCACCATGTTGTTTATCCCCAGCTTGGACTGGACCCTGATGAAGGCTTTTCTGTCAACAAAGTCAATCTTCATCTACAATGAGATGAAACAAAATAAATGATGTTGGCAATGAGCATGCTTGAGTAATGTAACTATTTCTTTAAAAAGATTGATATACATTGAATGCTGCTAATTAATGGCAAACACAAATCTTTCTTTCTTAGGGGTGTCAAACTGCGGGCCAGATGGGTCATGCAAAAACTGCACCTACCCCATTGCCGACAATGGGAAAAAAGTCACGATATGTTGCAACATCTCACATGACATTGCAAGTTTTACACCCCTGTTCTATCTTATTCAGTGTGTTCAAGAATAAAAAAAAACTAAAGCAGAAAAGTGCTTACTTTCAAAACAACACATTCTCTTTTTCATGTAAGCTAGTCATTTTGAAAACAAAATCCTTTGTATTTAAGAGTGGACAATTTCTTGTAGTAGGGATTTGCACAGACAAAAATACTGTGATCTAAAACCATTTCTGTTATGGTCAGCTAAACCAGGGAAGCCGCACCCACCCCATTGCCTGCAATGGCAAAACAGTCCTGATACATTGTGCGAAGTCACATGACATTGTGAGTTTGACATGTCTGAGCTAAACCATCACTGCATTGGGAATAAGTATCTAGCAGGCAGCCTGTCAAGATCATGATTATTAAAACCATTTCTGTTATGGTCAGCTAAACCATCACTGTATTGGGAGTAAGTATCTACAGGCAGCCTGTCAAGATCATAATTATTAAAGTTTGAGTGGCTCTGAAGTAAGTGATCATAGCCAGTTACAGTACATGAATAGGATAATTACTGCTAAGCAAGAGGATAGATGAAATAGGCTGGAGTCAATTGAAGAATACTACAAAACATTTGGATAGAACAATGCTTATATAAAATATAAATGTAATTCTATAGATATTTTTTTCTGAAAAAAATATAATAAATTAACAGTGTATGGCAGTGGAGCAGGCAGGTAGGTGTTAAAGTAGGGTGGTGTGGACAGGAATAATATTCTCTAAATTCATAACTTCAAAGCATTTACCGGTATATTCCTAGCAATTTTGGCTTTATTACGGAGCATCCATTGCCTCTTCATTCCATCCTATAGGTTTCTAGACTATATTCACCTTTTCCTCATCAATCTGCTTTTCTTTGTGTATGTAATTATAGTTATGTATGGAATATGTAACTATGAAATTAACTCTCCATTTGCTGTGGTATATTTCCTCAATACTTTTCAGATAGGAAGCTAAAACAAAAAGGACATAAAACAACAAAAATGAAGAGCAACCCAGCATGAGATAAATTGGTCATCAGGTTTAGCAAAATTCTTTGTAAAAGACTGGTAAAATACAGGCATTCTGGTTCTTCTGAATAATGTATTGGATCTTATAAGCATACAGCACAGCATTATTGTAAAAAAAATATTCCCTTTGTTGACTAAGACAAATCCCTAAATCAGAACCACCATGGAAATGATACTGCTGATAAAACACAAAGAATTTTTTTTTATTTAGGCATAGACATTTAATAAATAAGGTTTGATGCTCTGTCAGCTTTTATTCCAATTTCTTTAAACAGGCGAACAATCAACCAGTGGAATGCCTTGCCTTCAGAAGTTGTGAGTGCTCCATCTCTGGTGGATTCAGTTCATTGTTGGACATGCATTACTATCCAATGTAGGATAGTTGACAGCCAAACAGGAAACACTTGAGCAGCAGGTAGCTCAGAAATGTTGCCATGATGCCAACACTGTAAGGAATTCCAGCACCTCATTAACACTATATAGCAGGTGTCTTCAAACTTGGCCTTTTTATGACTTGTGGACTTCAACTCCCAGGCAACAACAAAGGAGGGGACCCTCATCATAAATAACCCTGTTCTAGCTGAATTGTTAAATGTTTTGGGGAAAATGATAAATGATAGCCGAAAACTCAAAGTTCTTCCAGTAGTGCCACTGTGGCAGCAAAGGACTGAGGAATTACAACAATCATACTACCATGCTCAAAATCATACCATCCGAAATGAAGTTTTGATTCAGAAGTTCACGCGATTGTGGCTCAACTACCTCGGCCCCGATATTCCGTTCCCTGGATAAATAATCACGAGTCAGAAAAAAAGAGATGCCTGATCTGGGAATCAGAATCAGAACCGGAACCCCAAAATAGGCTGAATCCCTTCTTTGAATGTCCCGCCCAGAGAAATAATTGGACTAATTCCCGACGTTAGCCTAGCTGCTTTTAGAATCCTTTAAAAATATTTTAATCGTTGCCCTGCGGTGAAACATTGTTAAGAACCTCCCTTTGGACGACCCTTTTCTGTCAACTGCCGATTGCTCGCAGCCGCTCTTTTTATTTATTTATTTATTTATTTATTTATTTATTTATTTATTTATTTATTTGATTTTTATTTATTTATTTATTTATTTATTTATTTATTTATTTATTTATTTATTTATTTATTTGATTTACATACCGCCTTTCTCCTGAAGGACTCAGGGCGGCACCGAAAGCTGCAATCAAGAGAATCCTAAACGTTGGAAAGAGGTTTTTAACGCCATTCAGCCCGACCCCGTATTTTGCTCAGTAAAAGCCCCCCACACACACACCTTCGGATAGCCGGCCAGAGGAAGGTTTGCAAACTGCTACGTCGGGCAACGCCTCCCAGATTCAACTCGGAGCACCTACAACTCCTGCTTTAAGAGGCGATCGGGAGGACTTCTCGTACGAGGCGGCCTCCTTTCCCGCTTACGGTACTTGGAGCCGGCCGGGCCGGCACCGCCTGGCATCGCCCCGCCCCGCCCGGAAGCAGCTGTGCGATCGCCTGGCGTCGGCCTCCTACGCTGGGTGTCAGAAGGCGGCGGTGAGCTAAGTTACCATGGTGGTCCTGGGACAGGCTGAGCCGAGGTAAAAAGAGCGGTTGGAGCAGTGACGTTCTGGGTGGGCAACGGTTAGCGTAGTCAGAGGTCTTCAAACTCGGCCCTTTTATGACTCATGGACTTCAACTCCCAGAATTCCTCAGCCAGGCGTGCCTGGCTGAGGAATTCTGGGAGTTGAAGTCCATGAGTCATAAAAGGGCCGAGTTTGAAGACCCCTGGCGTAGATACTATCGGGATGCGCGTTATGTAGAAGTTGTAACTGTTTAACTTGAACAGGGCATGTGTCGTAAAACAGGAGAAGCAACAACGGTTGCTCGCTCACCTGTCCTAACCGCTTGCAACGTTTCAAAGGGCGTAGCAGGTGGCGCCGGTGCGGCCAAAGGGATATAGGCAGACACGTAGTGTGGGAGGAAGAAAACAACAACAACAACAACAACAACAACAACAGGGTTCGAGTTGCTTTGCAGCCTGATTTCTCCCCCTCCCCCCCCAACACACGGGAGCTTTTTTCCCCCCCCCTCCCATAACAGTAATTTTTAATTTAGTTTTTAATCGCCCTGTAAACCGCCCTGAGTCCTTCGGGAAAGGGCGGTATATAAATGTAATAAAGTAAATAAATAAATAATTCTGTGAGGTAGGGCTGAGTTGAGAGGTTCAGTACGATGTATAGAATTTATCGCAATACAAATTACGCTGGAAAAAGAAACGGACAGATCGACTTCTCCACTTTCCAATGTGTTTTTTTTTTAAACATAGTGAAAAGCTTGGGAATTCAACGCAGCCCTCAGTCTTCCATCTATTCATTTCTATTTATTTGAACGGTGGAATTCACAGTCTCCTGGTTTCTAGCCTGGCGCCTTGCTTTTTTTAGGTCTCCATTTGGGTTCGTCTTTTTGCAGAGCGATGGGGATGTTTGGGTAATACAAAATGGTACAAAGTTATATGACAGAGATTATAGTGAATATCACACTGAAGACAGGTGTGCAAAGCTTAATGTCTGACTAATACTATTCTTCTTGTATTACTTTCAGAGGAGATGGGGAGAGGATTATTCCACTTCTGTTTCTGTTAGGAGCTCTTCTGATTACTTTTAAGACAGGATTGAGCAGTCTTTTGGTGACCAGAGATTAAGATTTATAACTTTGGAGAAGGCAGAAAGCTTGTAGTGGGAAGAAGACTGGTTATTCAGAATCATTGTAGTCAGAATTTATATTCTCTGAAATGTGCCTCCATTGTATTATGTAATATTATGTTCAAAGTTCAACTCCTGTTTTGCCTCAACTTGTTGGTGAGAGAAGGAATTTAACATAACACCACATCCTCTTTTCTATGTAGTTTATAACTTCCTGTCCAAAGAAGAACCCTGGGGGAATTCAAAATGTGAATATTTGAGCCATTTTCCTTGTTCCTAATAAAGATAACAGCCAACAATAGATTTTAAAAAGTATTTTATTTAGTTATTTAGTTATTTAGTTATTTAGTTATTTAGTTATTTATGGCTTTAGTAGAATGAATAATACCCATTTATTTAAATAAGACAAATGGAAAACATATTTTTTGTATTTGGCATTGGGGGGGAAAATCTGTTTGGAATTTCAGATAATTTTAGGTGACTGGTCTTATTATCCTTTACTGTTCTTAACTTGTGTCTCTTTTCTTTTTTGCAATTAGTATTCTACCATCAAGAGAGCTGTTGTTCAAGGAAACATGAAATCAGATAATGAGGACAGAGAGGGTCTTGTACCTGGGACATCAAACATCTCACCAGAAGAAAAAACGGCAGACACCAGGAGTAGCAGTTATGATTTCATGGGAGATGTGTCTCCGTGCCCTGAGGATTGGGAAAATGCTGATATAAAACCTAGCCAAGGAGCTTCTAGGAAAAAACTATGTGGTTATTTACATAAATGTTCTTCTAAAGCACCAATCAAGACCTGGAAGTCACGCTGGTTTTGCTATGATGAAAATAAATGCTACTTGCTATATTACCGGACAGCACAAGATATTAATCCTTTGGGTAGCATAGAGATTTCCATTGCTAGTTTTGATCTTAAAGTGGGAGCAGATGAGGGTATTTTTGAAATCAGGACTCCCATCAAAGACTTTATTCTTAAGGTATGTAATTGCAGCAGGAAGATGGGGGGGTGGGTTAATGTGGCCTGATTCAGGTCTGAAGCCCCAATTAATATAAGTTTCAGAATCTTTAGAGGATATTTTTGATAAAATGGTTGAACAAAGGATTCAGAACTGTCCAAGTTTAAATTTGCTACACAAAACATGAAGTAAGAAACTGATTGTGTTCTTGCTTACGATACCTAATGAAATTACTACTCAGTGCTAGAAATATTTAAATTTTGTATTCAAATATGGCTTGAAAAGATTTATTTCATAAAATCTCATGTATAAGATAAATTATCTTATTACAGGCAATAACATGAAGTTGGGCAAGCTATTAGCTTATCTCTAAATATTTTCAATAGCATTGTTATGAAACTTGACATTGCATGTAAATAAATGTAATTTTTTGCTGGATGATTAAATATATTCTCTCCAGGATAAGCAGATTTTTAAATATCACAGTAGCATAATTGTTTAGCATGCTATGGATAAATAAGAATCAAATAAAAAAAATCACTAGCAAAATTATTTAACTTGTTAGCTAAGAGTATTCACATTCTGATAGATTAGTAAGAATTTGTTTTTTATTAACTTCCTTTTAATAAGTTTTTTTAAGATTTACACTATGTATATAGTGTATATATACAAACATTTTAAAAATGTTTTTTACCTTGTGTATTATATATTTTTTAGCTTTTAAATTACTAAGTGTTTGTATTTTATTATGCTGGTCTATGACCATAATAAAGATTTGATTTTGCTAAGTGATAAACAAGAACATTAGGAAAAGCATTCCCAACCTATCTGAAGAGCAACAATTTTGGAAAAGACTACTTTAGTTAGAAAGACTATATCTTGACTTCTTTTCTCTTTTGTGTTGATTTTAAATTGAATTGCAGGCTGTCAACAAACAAGCCATGATGTATTGGCTACAACAACTGCAGCTGAAACGCTGGGAATTTTGTAATAAACAAGCAAAGGGTTTTGTCGAAGCCATGTCACCCTTTCCTTCCATAAAGAAGGCCCAGCAGAGCAACAGTAAGGAATAAAAGTACAATAGCTTGAACTTGAATTGCAACAGGAGACAGCACTCTCATTAGGGGTTATGTAGGTCAGGGTAGGCAGTTCCTTATCCCTTCAGTGCGAGTGATGTTATCCTGCTTTTGATTCCCCACGAGGTCACCAGATTGTGCTGCTGAATATCAGTATGACTTTGGATGGTTTTAGAAGGGGGATAGAGTGAGAGTGTTTTGCTTCCAAAACATCCTGCCCCTAATTTCACTCTGAAAAAGATGGTTCCATCTTTTTGGTGACCTTCCTTCCTTCCTTCCTTCCTTCCTTCCTTCCTTCCTTCCTATACTGTCATCAGTTCAGCATAGTAACACTATTAAACAAAAGAATTAAAACAACATTTCAGAATGTGTCCTGCAGCCTTCTAAATGTATGGAAGGCCAAGCTGTGGCTCCTGAGTCATTAAACTTATGCTTCTCCTGCTGGAGATCAAGATGGCCATGGGCTGCAGTTTGACTCCACATTTTTCCAGATCTCCATCATACAAGAATTCTAAATACATATATTTGCTGCAAAAATTGTTATTGCCCTGTATTTTTCTCTGCCTCCTCCTCTTCTGATTATTGATCCATCTTTCATCATCCTGAACATTCTATTTCAGTCTTGGTCCATCTATCAAGCAAAAGGCCTTTTAAAAACAATTCAAGTTGTCCCCAGTTTATTGCTAATAAACAGCTGGAGTCTTTCTCAGTCCCATATCCCACAATACACAAACTCCATGGTGCCTCCCCTGAGGTGTTATAAGTGTTAATGCGGCAGGAGGTATATATGCTTACTCTCAGCTTTCCAAACTGAGGGAAGAAAATATATAAAAAAACATACATTGGGTTCATGTGGTGCACCCTGAAATTGATTTGAAGTTAGCTTGAAGATGTTTATAATTTGGATTTTTGATTCTGATTTATATATTTGTCATGCATCTGTTTTGTAATAAACCTTGAATTAGTGAAGTTTTGATCACTGGTTTACCAGCATTCTGTTCTTTTCTATACTTTGTTGAACTTCAAATTACTCTTGTTAACTGTTAGGCCCCTTTTTGTAGAAAGTAAGAATGTCAGTATAATCAACAGAATGGAAGAGAATTTCTGTATTTCAGCTACTGGAGGCAAAGTAACAGAGGAATAGAGGAATGGGTGTGCCCCTGCTTTGTCATTAAGCAAAAGCTGAGCATAGGTTGCCCAACTGCAGCAGGCCAATTTGTCAACACCAGACAGAAAAGTACAAGTTAATTTTAGATAGCTAAGAACCATAATTTTAGAAGTTTTTAAGTAATTTGCAAATCATGCTGTTTCTATCCTTTGGAAGTAGGAAGTTAAGACAGCCTGAGAACCAGCCAACATTAACTTCTCCTTCTTAAAATACTGGATTTTACCCAATCTGTCCCTAGTAGACTAAAGATTGGGGGCCAGATTTCCCCTTCCCACAAAGCCTCTTTAGATACAGTCTACAAAGTTGAAGGAGAAGTACTTACAAGGCAAAGGACAGTGCTTGCTCAAGAGGCAGTTGAGAATACTGTGATGCCTTGCAAGATGTAGCTGTGCCATGTGAACTGTAGATTTAGCATGCCTTGGCTGCCAGTTATTAAACTGTATCTCTTTCTTTGCAGCTGAGGCAGAACAGGATTTTTTACCCCTGGTGAAAACTCCCACTGATGTAGTTGGCATAGAGGCAGCTTCTCTACCAGCACCACCGACTTCTATTGCTCTTCAGAACATCTCTCTCAAGCATCCTTGGATTGAAATACAGTAACTATTTCGTCTCTTTGCATTCCAGAAAAGTAATTGTGACAAATATTTTGCACTGAAGTAGCCATGTTAATCTGTTGACATTTCAAGTACAAATAAATGTCCTTGTGGGCTACCCATTTACATCAATAAAAGCCAGTCTGATATGTAAAATGTTCACCTTCTACAAAGTGGTGCCTTCTGGAAGTTGTGAATAGAATTCCCTGCCCCATGCACACCAGCATGGCCAATAGAGATCATTGAAGCCTCATTCCCCCGTGTCTATTGGGATGCAAGCCAGTGCTTGAACAGGCACAGGTATTGTGTTGTATGTACAGTACACGAGACATGGCAAAGTGGTTCTTTTTGCACAGAGAGTGCCTTCAAGTCAGTTTTGATGACTAGTGACTGCCTGGACAGGTCCAAGCAATATCCTTGGCAAGATTCTTGGAAGAGGTTTGCCATTGCCTCCTTTTGCCTAATGCTGAGAGAGGGGGAGTCAAGATTTTGTGCCTAAGGTGAGACTAGAATTCAGGATCTTCTGGTTTGTAGCCTGCTCCCTTAATCACTCCCCAAACTGGCTCTTAACAGATATTTTCTGTATTAATACATAAAATGAAATTTATTATTATAAAGCATAACTGTAAATTAATATTGATAAACAGCATGCATTTGTAGAAAGGCACATTTAATTTAAAAGATAAAGCACAGCCTTGTCATTTATTTATAAATAGTAAACATGACTTAGGCTATTGTCATGTATTCCATAGCAGAGTAATAATCTGTGAGATGTCACTCAGTTCTCTTCCCTGGGCAATCTTGAATAGCTCCATCCACTATTATTCACCTGTCAACTGACTACACTAGTCACTAGCTGAGTGGGGAGAGGGAGAACACACTTTGGTGCCTCTGTTAGTATGGCCTAAATAAAGATTGTGTGGTATTCACAGTTTTTGACTTCTGGCGATTCCCTGGGCAAGTCCTGCAGGTTTCTTGGCAATATTTGGGAAGTGGTTTGCTGTTGCCAGTCTCCTAGGACTGAGAGAGAGGGATTAGCCCCAGATCACCCAACTGTTTTTATGTTTAAGGCAGGACTAGAATGGAGTCTTCTAGGTTCTAGCCCGATGTCTTAACCACTTCAACAAGTTTTTAAACATTTTATTTATTTTAAAACCAAATACTTGGCTTTATTTTGGTGTTTTTTTAGAAAATAATCATCTTTGAAATTCTTTTAAACTGAACACTTAAATAAATGGTTGCTTTTGCATAGATTTCACTGCAAGCTGACGCCAGTACAGTCCAATCTTGATTTCCTTAATTTTGTTCAGTTTTCACCCAGATTGTTGTTAAATGCTTGACCTAGCTCCAGTGGGATCCATTAAGGCTAAAACACTTTATGAGGGTTTTTTTTCTGTGAGGAAAACGAAACAAGATCTGATTCAGCAGTCTCGTAGTAGTGAATAATTTATGTATAGTGTGCCATTTCTGAAGGAGGGGCCTCATTTTATGACTCTTGTCACTTAGTAACCGTTCACAGTTACAACAGATCTATCTGTGAGGTATTTAAGTTAAGTTTATTGAATTTAGACCCAGGTCCGAAGTTCCGTTGGTCACCATCCTGCAGTCACATGTCTGCATTTGGTGATTCGGCAGCCAAGCTGTATTTACAGCCATTTGCAGCATCCTGTAGTCATATGACTATGTTTTCTGACATTTTTGCTGAAAACCAGCAGTTACTTCCAGTTTTTGACAAACTGGCCCATAATAAACCATCGGTTCACTTAATAACCATGGCGGTTGATTTACAACTGGAGTGTTCACTTACGACTGCAAAAATGGTCACAAAATCAGGTTGGTCATATGACTGACCTGCTTTACAACTGTCTCTAGTTACAATTGTGATAGGCAAGCTCCATTACAGTCATAACTCAAGGACTACATGTAAACTCGTGTAACTTAATCTATAGCTGAGTAAAAGGACTACTAAATCAAATATCTGTCAGTTGCCAAGAGGTTCACCACTTATTATCATACATGGACTAGCAATATAAATTAACATTTCCAGCTACCGGTTGAGCTCCGGACGGTGCCGGATCTTCGCTCCTTTCGCCGCGATCTGAAAACATACCTGTTCGAACAAGCCGGCCTGGCCTGAGGGTGGGATTGCAGGGGTTTTTATTATCATTTTATTGGGGGTTTTATTAATCTATTTATTGTTTTATATGGGCATGTATTTAATAACTTTTTAATTTTTGTAACTTTATGTTTTATTCTTGCCCTGTACACCGCCCTGAGTCCTTCGGGAGAAGGGCGGTATAGAAATATTAATAAACTAAACTAAACTAAAAACATTTCATTTGCCACTAAATTACATTGTCAATAGAAGTACTGTAATATGTTAAAATGATTGCACAAAATCTTTTTTTTTGACCAAGTCAGTTTTTGACTCCTACCAACTGCCTGAACAAGTCTGTGCCGTTTTTGTGGCAATATTTTAGAAGTGGTTTGCCCTTGCCTCCTTCATAAGGCTGATAAAGTGGGACTTGGCCAAAGGTCACCTAGTTGGCTTTCTGCCTAAGGCTGAACTAGATATCACAGTCTCCCAGTTTCTAGTCTGGTGCCTTAACTACTACACCAGACTGACATCTTACACTAAAACTAGCCATGTAGATATCTATTCTCTTAATATTTGATTCATTTGGACTTTGTTTATACCATAATTCAACAGCAGAGTGAGATGCTAGCTGCAGAGGACATGTATTAGTTAATGAGCACTTTTATTTATCAAGAACAGATAAATGAGAGCAGAAAGTATTTCCTAATACTTTAGATCAGGGGTTTCCACCCCCTCAGTCCGTGGACTGGCAACGGGCCGCAACATGCCTGAAACTGGTCCACGCAAATAAGCAAAGCCCCATCCAAGATATGCAGGCAGCACATGAAACCAGGGCCCCCACAGGAAAACCTCTCTCCATGGAACTGGTCCCTGGTGCGAAAAGGTTGGGGACCTCTGCTTTAGATTGTAATGATGTGCTATATTTGAAAGTACATGGTCACTGTTGGTTTCAATCTCAGAAATGAAAAATATTGCTGAAAAAGATGTATAGTAGCTGTTCTGAACTCTGCTTCTCTTTTACCAGCCAAGGAATGAAGAATAAGTTATAGGAAATGCTATAAAACATATACATTTGCTTAATTTTCCAGCTCTTTATAGAATTTCAGCCTAACCAGCTAAACCCTAACCACCATTTTCAATAACTATTGTTTCTCTGCTCTCATATTAAAAGCAGATGAAATTGAGAAAACAGAAACATTTTGGACTTAGCAAATTCTGTAATACTTTGATCTCAGTAAAGTAAAGGTAAAGGTTCCCCCGCACATGCGTGCTAGTCGTTTCCAACTCTAGGGGCCGGTGCTCATCTCCGTTTCAAAGCCGAAGAGCCAGCGCTGTGGTCATGTGGCCGGCATGACTAGATGCCAAAGGCACACAGAACGCTGTTACCCTCCCACCAGAGTGGTCCCTATTTTTCTACTTGCATTTTTACGTGCTTTCGAACTGCTAGGTTGGCAAAAGCTGGGATGAGTAACAGGCGCTCACTCTGTTACACGGCACTCGGGATTCGACCCGCCAAACTGCTGACCTGATTGACAAGCTCAGCGTCCTAACCCACTGAACCACCGTGTCCCTGTTCTCAGTAAAGCAAACCACAATTGCTACCCTGCTAAACAAACTGGCATTTGTAACTATTTTTTTTCCTCCCCCCCCCCATTCCTGCAGTTGTAGGGCTGCTTTTTTCAGATCAAACAAGTGTCAATCCATTGGTTGCAACAAGAATTGATGATCAGCTTGTCATCTGAGACTGATGTCACGGCTTGAGAGAGTGATTGATTCAAAGTCACTCAGCTGGCTTTCATGCGTAAGACAGGACTAGAATTCACATTCTCCTAGTTTGTACTCTGATGGCTTCACTACTAGACCAAACTGGCTCAATTTGTGACCATTTTGATAGCTAAGTATTTTAACTCTTCATGCCAGGTGTTAGCTCATAATGATTTACTGTTTCGCTATGCAAACACCTTTAGGCATTAGAATACCACATATGGCTGCAAAAATATGCCAATTCCAAATTGATTGCAAAGAGTTGGCATTTTCTGGAAAACTATGGTGGCCTATATCTTTGTTGCCAGCTGGGGCTTGGTTGGATTTTGCAGGCCATATATGTAGCCCTACTAGACACAGAGACCCAGAGTAACAGAGAGAAATGAGGTTTTTTTGAATGCTGCTTTTCTGTCTGCAGAGAATTTGGGTGTTATCTTGAAGCTACATTCTGTCACCTGAGTTTCCACACGCATTCTAAAATACTGCATCCGGACATGCTTTACCACTGTAGTGAGCTCTAGAATTAAGATCTAAGCATTAGCTTTTCTGTGCAATTTTTGTCTTTTAGAAACACAGTGCATAATCTGTGTGGCAGCCGTCAGAACCCAAAAGACAGTAATAGTTTTGAGGAAAATTTTGAAATTATTGCTGATGAAGAGCACGTAAAAGGAGAAACTGAGGATACAGGTACTTACTTTGCCTTATGATAATGTATAAAAGACATTTCCTGTTACATTTTGTGATTCTATTAGGAAGTAAATTAATGAAGGCCTACTGTGGGAGATGAACAAAAAAGCAACAAAAAGAATTAGACAATGTTATTTAAAAAGAAATCCCACTGAATCCAATAGGACTTACATCAGGGTTAGATGTAATGCTGATTAATTATTTAACTTTGTAGAAACAACAGAACATGTGTTTCTCCAGTGCCTATATACTACAAAGATATTTGTATTAGTCTTATTTCACCATTATTGCAAAAATACCTGGGGCACACAAGATAATTTTATACCCCCTTCTGCTTTCAGATACCAATGCTGTTACAACATATAATTTTGCCATGTTTTGCACAGCAGTATTTAAAATTTTTTAGAAGATAACCTGTGCCACAAACCAGTTTTAATGATTATTTAGACCATTATTATTGACTGCTTTGTAATTAACTCATTGCATTGTTTGTATTAGAAATGTTTACCACATTTTTATGCCCGTTTATTGTTTTTAACCTCTCCTTTTAGACTCTTTTTTAGATTTTTGTTTTTATATATTTTATTTTTAATGTATTTGTATTTTATTTTCCTTTTAATTTTCTTACACTCCACCCTTCTAATGCTGGTCTTTAACCATAATAAAGGTTTATTTGATTTATTAATGTACGTCCTGAGAAACATGCAGAATCTTGTGACTTTGGAGCATAACATAAATCTTGTGACTTTAGAGAAGATACTAATGTTTTGCTAATCTACCAATTTCTCCAAATATAATTCTGAGATCTTCCAGTGCAAGAAGCTTATTTGCTATCATTTATATTTATTTCAGTCATGGCAGAGATGCAGAAGAACACAAAAACGAGAGTAAAGCCACCAACATTCCGAAAATACAAAAAAACAAACAGTAGTTTTCATTATTTTGTTGAAGGAGCAGAACAGGGGAAAACAGCTTCTCTTCAGCACCAAGTTTTGATCCTTACAGAGGAAGTAAAATCTCAGAAGGTAAGCCTCCCCTTAAAATATATATACCTAGTTCTGATCAACCAAAAGATTTAAATCAAGTATGCAGCTATGTAAGACAGTGTTGGACTAGAAATTGTTCCCTAAAATTTCTAGCTAATCCAGTGATAATGCAGTTTTTTGACAAATGGAAAGCAAAATTAAACTGGAAACGTTTCTGGGAAAATTGTCCTTAGACTGGTATGCTCTAGCCAGCAAATAAACCTGGCATCTTTTATTGATAAATATATTTAATCATTCAGGCTGCAAGTTGTTTGATTTTTAATATAAAAGAAACTTAAGTATACTACTATACTATTAAGAAGAAACGCCATTTATATATATATATATATTTCATGACGTTCGAGTGCTGAGGTAACATAAAAGAGGGACGCAGCGATGGTTGGCATTTAATGAAACCTAGAAGAAAATACGGTATGCAATCTGTTTTATACAGTTATTAATGTGTGGGAGAAACTCCACAGTCATCCAGCTTCTCCTTTAGCCCCTGTTTACATTTCAAAATAAGGGCATCAGTTAGCATAAATTAGACTAAACCGTAGGCAAAATAGCAACTTTTAGTTAAAACTCAAAGATGTTAGACCACATGTTGGGTGTAATTTAAGGGGGATTGTTTCCATGAAAAGAACACTAGTAGGAGCACTTTGAGGCAAATGAAGAATTAGGTAGTCCTCAATGTACGACCACAATTGAGCCCTGAATTTCCATTGCCATGTGAGACATTTAAGTGAATTTTGCCCCTTTTTATGACCTTTCTTCTTGTTCAAGTGAATCACTGCACTTATTAAGTTAGTAACACGGTTGTTAAGTGAATCCGGCTTCCCCATTGACTTTGCTTGTCAGAAGGTCATAAAAGGTGATCACATGACCCCGGGATACTGCAACAGTCATAAATATGAATCAGTTGACAGGCATCCAAATTCTGATCACATGACCAAACTGGAATGTTGCAATGGTCATAAATGTGAAAAATGATAACGTCACTTTTTTTCAGTCCTGTTCTAACTTGGAACCATCACTAAACGAATGGTTGTACTCAACAGATTCGACCTTTGAGAAGTTAGTGTAACTACCAAGTTGTGCTCCTTTGCTGAAAGGTTTTACTGCAGCAGGAATACTCTGGACATGCCCTGAATAGCAACAGGCCTGGATAGCTAATCCAGATTTAGATGTATTTTGTGGTATGTAATTTCTGTGAGTCATGGAAGATTACTCCAATGTAGTCTAATCAGTTTATTTGTTTTATACTATGCCCATTTCATGATCAGTTTTGTGTCCTTTGCCTATGTCATGTTTTTTGTATTTTGTATGGGTTTATGTTATATCTTTGCGTATGTAAACATATGCTCTGTGTCATGTGATCACAGATGTGTCTACGAAGCTTTTTTAATGATAGTGGAACTAGTTAATCACTGCCTTCTTGTAGCATTTTTTTTTCAAGTTTCCAGTCTGGCCTATAGCCCTGCGGTTTTCTGGTTTCTTCTATTCAAGTATTAACCATATTATGATCTTCAAACGTATTGAGAAACAGATCTCAGTTAGCTTTTTACGGGTAGCTGGGTGCTGCAGTATAATTAGGTAGAAGAGGAAAGATCCAGATTAAGATCCTAACTTAGTCAGAAAGCTATTCGTAAATAATGTTGCGTCTGTCACTCTGAATCTAACCAACCTGACAGGGCTGTTTAGGAACATAACACTGACAGCAAAAGGCAGAATGGTGTATAACTTGTACAAAAGGAGTGATGAAAATCTTATATTAATGGGGCAAAGGAAATTGTGAAAGAAACATTATTTCACAATAATTTTTTCCATGCTCCATAAAACCATTCCCCCCCCCCCGAAAAAAAATATTACATCCAATGTCTATTCCATAGGGGAAAAATATTTTTACTGAGGAAAATTTTAACAAGAGAAAAACACTGCTAATTTTTTACCAGAAATAAAGAAAATAAAAAGTAGTGAATAAGAAAATAAGAAAAAAGAAAGAAAATTGAAAAAAGCAAGAGAAGAAAAGGTTATAAAAAACGGCTTCCATTTTTTTTAGCAGCAGTTAATACTTTACCATCTCTCTCTAAGATTACATCAACATTTCTTTCCATTCTAATCATCAAATCCATAAATTATGAGTTCATTTTTTTCCTTTCTTCAGCAAAAAGTCCAAAACGGGTTTTTAGTTATTAGTAAATTAGATTATTGCCCCTTTTCCTAAACAGATTATTAGAAAAAACATATTCTGTGTTTGGATATAACATTATAGAATCTTATCTCCCAGATAATAACTCCAGGTTTAAGGCTATTTATTCATTTTTGTCATGTGCATATATCATAACCTCTACAAGGATTCCTGATGTTTGACAACAACCTACTTAAAATCAATAAAAATCATATATAAATACAGTACAATATAAAATCAGTCATCCTCCCTCATGCTCTTAATCCAGTAACAATGTCAGATCTTAGAAGCTCTGCAGAAAAACTGCTGGAGTACCAGAGTAATTTGATTTGTTCCTGTAATAAATAGCTGGATGCTCAACATGCTCAACCCAATGTTAAAAGAGGACATACAGATATTGTATTCTGTAGTTCCTTTGCCAAAAATCTGTATTGAGACACATTTCCTGTACAACTGCTGAAAACCACCCTTGTTCTTCGTTATTTCATAAAGGAAGGAGCTTTTAAAATATAAGTTCCAATTTGAGTCTTTTGCTGCTGTTACTAAATACTATAATTATTTTGCTTTAAGAAAATGAATTCATTCACTAGACTCTGTGCCTCACATTGAGCTACACTTTGCTTTGGTTCACATATTGTGGTAAGTCTCTCCCTCTCTCTCTCTCTCTCTCTCTCTCTCTCTCTCTCTCACACACACACACACACACACACACACACATTTTACCAACATATGATTAATGCATTATTCAAAAATAAAGGCAATTTTAAATTTATGTTAACACCTCAAAAGAGAAAGGTTAGAGACATAAAATAGCTATAAACATGTCAAAAACCCTATCCACAGCTCAGCTGTCCTGCTTTATCCATTAGATTTGCTAATTCCCTCATAACATAATCTTGGAAGAGGCTGCAAATAGAAGAAACTGTACATTGGCTAATTCTGCAATAAAATAAAATCACCGCTATTACTGCTACTGATTTCTAAACACATATGCTTAGAACTTCAAAAAGCAGAAAGAACTTCAGAACTTAGAAAGAGTGTAGAGAACAGCAACAAAGATGATTAGTGGACGACTGGAGGCTAAAACATATGAAGAACGGTTGTAGGAATTAGATATGTTTAGTCTAGTGAAAAGAAGGACTAGGGATGACGATAACAGTGTTCCAATATTTAAGGGGCTGCCACAAAGAATAGGGAGGGGGTCAGCCTATTCTTGAAAGCGCCTGAAGACAGAACAAGAAGCACTGGATGGAAACTAATCAAGGAGAGAACTAAACTAGAAATAAGGAGAAATTTCCTGATAAGGTATATATTTGGAACAATTAATCAGTGGAAGGACTTTCCTCCAGAAGTTGTGGATGCTCCATCATTGGAGGTTTTTAAGAAGAGACTGGACAACCTCTTGTCTGAAATGATACGGTCTCCTGCATGAGCAGGGGCTTGGACAGTGAAAGCATGTGCAAATAACCAAAGTACGGCAATTTGCGTCATTTGTGCGATTACAGTATACTTTTGACATAATTACACACCGTGTGATTACATATTTAATTATACATAAATTTATACAAATGATAGAAAACAAATGATGTAATACTCTCAAGAAGGTAATTAGTAATGGTCTCAGTCATCAGTACTGTTTCGGGGAAAAAACAGATTTTGCAACTGGAATCTTAACTACATTTCATCCTGTTACATTCAAAATCCACTGCATTGCACCCATAAAAATCAAGTTCTTACTGTTTGCAAATAATCTCTCTTAACTGAAAGTAAGGATTTAAAAGAACCCATGATGAAAGTAAAATTGGAATGACAAACCCAGGGTGATACAGTATTAAACATTAAGGAGATAAAGGTAATGTCAAGCAGTGAGACTTCACCATTTATCTTGAATCAATAAAGTGGTAAACAATTTATTTCAATAATTGCTCATAACAATGGGGGCAGTGAAATTCAAGATCATGAAAACAAAGCATACTGCAGTGGCCAAATCCATCAGAATAGTTAAAGCATTTTTCACCCGATTATGTACAACTATGAAAGCTGGATACTTAATACTGTAGGATGAGAGGAAAAAATTCATTTAGTTACATATTTGGAGATGGCTAGTAGGAGTAACATGGATGAAAGAAGATCCAGTATCCCAATTCTGATATAAATCAATCCCCAAGCACCCCAATCAACAACAAAAAAAACCACACTCTACCAGGAACCACATAAATACTAGACATAGAATAGCCCAAAGCACACATTCTACTGAAGAAAAGTTCCCTGAGGATGAACTTCTAGCACAAAACCAAAAGGACCCAGATTGGGTCCCGCAAAATTATCCTGGGACATGTATATTTGCCTCCATTCATGATATAAATAAAGCCCAATGTGAAGAAATTATCAGCAAGTAGGAATTCATATACTGGCTCAGTAATTCTGGGAATTGAAGCCCACGAGTCATAAAAGAGCCAAGGTTGCCTACCCCTGATCTAGGCCATACTCGGAAATTGTTGTAGGAATCAAAGTCCACACATCTTCAAGCTGCCAAGATTGGGAAACACTGCCCTAGGCATTGATGTGAATAAATAATTGGCAGGAAAAAGATGACAATGGCTTGCAATGGCTAACGGGTTGAGAACGGATAAGTCAAATGGGATGGGATCAACGAGATCACTGGAATGTCCTTGGACAATCTGTGAGTTGCTACAGAATAGAATGCAGAATAACAGAGTTGAAAGGGACCTTGTAGGTCATCTAGTCCAACTCCCTGCTGAAGCAGGAGACCCTATACCATTTCTGATAAGTGGCTGTCCAGTCTCTTCTTAAAAGCTTCAGTGATGGAGCACCCACAACTTCTGAAAGCAAACTGTTCCATTGGTTGATTGTTCTCACTGTCAAAAAATTCCTCCTTATTCCTAGGTTGATTCTCTCCTTGATCCGTTTCCACCCATTGTTCCTTGTCTGGCTTTTGGGTACTTTGGAAAATAGGTTGTCCCCCACTTCTCTATGACAGTCCCTCAAATATTGGAACAGTGCTATCATATCATCCCTGGTCCTTCTCTTCACTAGACTAACTAGGCCCAGTTCTTGCAACCGTTCTTCGAATGTTTTAGCCTCCAGTCCTCTAATCACGGAGATGGGTCTAGATGGCAGATGTTTGTCCACATGGTTTCTCTACCTCTAAGGAAATATTCCCTTGCTTTCAAGAACATGTATTTGTAGGGAACAAAGAAGACCTCACGTCATACAGTTTGGGGGAAGGGGGAACTTCACCATCCTTTCAGAAAAATACAAGAGATTCCGTTTTTTGGTGCTAAATTCTATTATAATACTAGCTATCAGAATCTTTTCAATTTCCCCCTAGTCTGTCCTTGGAAATTCAGAACAGCTTATTGTCATTTGTACTTTTCAGTGGAATGAAAATTTGGGTCATCCTTATATAGATCCTTTCCAGATACAGAAATGTTTGATTTGGACCTGTGTATGATGTTTCTGTGCTGCACGCTGAACAATTCTGAATGCTGTGTTAAACTGGAAGAAACTTTGCGGCCATCTAGCCCATGGCTCTCCAGAAGGTTAGGCAAATGGGTGTGCATGTGTTCTTTATTCCTACTACTTGAGATGAAAGATGACAGGAATTGATTTGAGAAGGGAGAGGGTCTTGCAACTCTGCAAGTGCTCTGCCCCTGAATTCTGTGTACTCTCCAATAACCGTGACGTTTTCAATTTCCCCCACTCCTCCCCCGCCTTTTCTCAAAAAATAAGTGGACTGGACTGAAAATACAATGTTGTTTTCAGAGAATTGCACTAAGAGCTGCTTGTGCTGTATAACAAACGGGACGTTCCCAACATTTGTGCTAGTTTTCCTAAGAGTTGTTATTTAATGTAACGGCAAGTCACTTCAAAGTGGCTCTCTGGGATAGATCATATGAACATCACAAGCCCAATGGCTACAGGGAATTTATGAATCAGCTGTATTATCTTGAGATGATTCAAGGAAACAGAGAAGTTCAGTCTGTGTTATAATGACCTATAGTAACCATGTCAGATCTCTTGACATTGTAATCCAAAATCCTATAATTGTTTGAGGTACGTCTATGGCCACTAGAGATATATAGTGTCTTTTAGAATCATCCAATCATTGTTGTGCCAAAATAATAACAATGAGGGAAGCTATTACATCATCCCAGTGATGGCTGTGGCTGGATTATGCTCAAAATCCTGTGGAGATCTTGCCATGGAGATCTTGCCGATATCTTCTTGTCACAGCACAGCACATAAGCTAGTCTGCTATTTTATGTCAGTTTGCTTATGGTCTTAGAAGGAGGGAATGGGGAAAAACATTTTAATTGGGCCTAGTTCCTTGGAAAACAAATCTGCCACTATGATTTTTTTCTCCTCTCGCTAGAAGATCTGCAGGAGAACTATGAACTGTGTCCATCTATCTCTCGGTCCACAACATGATCTTTAAGTGTATTTTGATTGGCATCCAAAAGACTACCTGTTACATGTTGATTTTTTAAAAAAATATATTCTTTTAATTAAAGGTGGAAAAAGTAGCATTCTGCAAATCTCATTTATTTCCAGCAGTGCCTGTGATATGGGCTCCGAGCAAAATGTTAGAACCTGCAGACTTAGTGTTTTGCTTTGCTTTGCTTTGCTTTGCTTTGCTTTCGTGCTTTACTGGACAACCTACCCAATTGCCCAAGGGGGGGGGGAACAAAGATAAAAGAGGGTGTTGTGAAAGGCAGAGGAGCTGCTAGGAAAGAATTGTTAATCAGTTTCCAATTAAATGATTTATTATTGTCTGTGCCTATCACTTCAGCCATTTACTTTTTAGCCATTTTCTTTGGAGTGCTTAAAACATACTGCCAAAATTCCAGATGTGCTGCTAGCTCCACAAGTGTGGAGATCTTGACCTATGTCTTTTATATGTATTTTCTTCTTTCTGTATTTAAAGAGATATTTTGTTGGGGTTGAACTACAAAGTAATGTGTTTTCATGAGAGAAAGAGAACATAAAAATGGAGCTGCTGAATTTGGCCTAAGCTTAACTAGCAATTCTTCTGCCTCATACAGTGGCCCATCTGATGCACCTAAAAAGCCCTAAATGGAAAATCAGGAGATCTTTTCTTTCCCATTGTTGCTCTTGGGCTTCTAGCATATAGTGGTGGACTACTTCCATGGCTCCCATCCAGTTTAGTAGTCATAGTTAGATTTGTCTTTTCATATATATTTTTTCCTCGTACAGGAACTGGTCAAACTTCTTCACAAAGCTCTGGAGGCAGCTCAGAAAGAGAAACGAGAGTCCTGCAGGTATCTGGTCACAGCTACGGAAAAAGACAGGCTGGAATTAGTGCGGCACAAAGTGAGGCAGATTGCTGAGCTGAGTAAACAGGTCCAAGTGCTAGAGATGGAAAAGAAAGACCTGGAGCAGGAAGCTGCTTTGAAGGAGGAGCACATCAAGGAGCTGGGAGAACATGTGCGGCTCTTGATGGACAAAAACGAAGCCAAGCAACAAGTCATCCTCAAGCTGACAGAGCAACTCACTAGAGAGATGTCTGACTCTGTTACTGAGGCAGACCGCATCATGACTGAGACCTTGTACAAGCAACAGGAAAAGATCGAACACCTGAAGGTACTCTGAGAGGAATTCACAACTCGGCTCAAATAGTATAAGCAGTACAA
The DNA here is from genome assembly GCF_947247035.1 of Vipera ursinii. Lineage (NCBI taxonomy): Eukaryota > Metazoa > Chordata > Lepidosauria > Squamata > Viperidae > Vipera > Vipera ursinii. The sequence goes on from NC_139513.1 coordinate 195,457,528, forward strand.
TATTGTTGTGTTTTGGCTATATAGTCTTTCACAGTTTCACAGTGTTTGCCAATGACATGCTTGTGTGTGTATATGTGTATATGTATATATGTGTGTGTGTATAAAATACTATACACCATCCCATAGTATGTAGTATATAGTATGTAATATGTAGTATATAGCATATAATATATAGTATATAGCACGGGTGTCAAACTCACCACGTCACATGATGTATCACGACTCTTTTTGCATTGTCAGCAATGGGGTGGGTGGAGCTTTGGTATGATGAAACCAGCCCATGGGCCGGCAGTTTGACACCGCTGGTATACAGTAACTTCTGAAAACAGAACAGGGTTGGGCAACAAATTCACTCTCCTAACAACTATTGACTCATATTTAGTTTACAAGTTTGCAGCAGTTACAACAGAGAAAACATTTTTAAAATGGATGGATAATACATGCTTAATTTTTGAAAGCCAGAGATGCAGTTCAGTTAAGATTTCCCTGCCTGACAATAAAAATGTAATGCTATTGTAGTTCCTGGCTTTTCCCTATAAATGAAAAACCTAGAATAAATCTATGTAAATTAGGATACCTTATGGATAGTTTTTTACACAAAATAATCCATGTAATTGAAAAGGGCACAGTGATCTTTGTAAGATTCAGGCAGGCAGCACAGCTAGGATAAGCCCACAATTTGTCCCAATTATGTGCTTTGTGCAAATTTAACTTTTATGTATTTGTTAGCAAGGGCAGTGCATAGCCTTAATGGCAGCAGTTGAAACTAATAGAATTGATGTTGTAAGTCAATGTGGTCAGGTGACATTGTGCTTAACGACCTCACTGCTTCATTTAGTGATGGAGTTGCCAGTCCCTATTGCAGTTGGTAAGCAAAGACTATCTGTATCATAGCCTCTGGAAATAAGTCTTAGGCAGCATTTTGAATGAACTGATAAAACCTCTAGGGTTAATTACTGTAAATCACTAATGGAGAGTCACATGCAAAATACCCTTCTGTTTGAAAAATAATCTCTACACAAAGAATGCTACATCAGGAGGAAAAGTTGTAGCCTTTGGAGGGGTTTTGTGTGTTTTGTTTTGTTTGTTTTTTGTATAAAATGTCCAGCTCCCCTCATGAAGAACCCCTCCTGTAGTCTGAGCTCTTGCAGTTTATAGACATATTTACCATTTCAAGAGAATTTTTTCTCTCCCTTGAATGGAACCAGTCCTACTGTCAATCGTGTTAAGATGTATTCTAAACCCTGAACTGGCTGCTAGATGATTTCTGAAGAGGGTTTGCCGCTGCCCAGGCTTTATTTGTTCAGAAATTTTTATGCCACCAATTCCCATGACAGATCTGAAGCTTAAAAATCTAGGAATTAAGGTAGGAAAAGTAAAAAAAAAGTTTAAAGCATCATTAAGATGATTTAAAAGTTAAAAGAATTAATAGAGAGAATATAGATGTCTAGCATATCTACAGCAGTACATATAAAAGGTTTCTTGTTAAGGAGCTGAGAATGTGGGAATCGACTGTTCCTCTTTGATTGGTCCTAAGCCAGAGAAGGCTTTAAACAGTATCTATGACATGAGTCCTCAGTTCTGTGGGGCTTAGTTCCCATTGCCTAACCCCCATTAATATTGTAAGTAATTGTTCTATTTATCTGTGTGGCTGTAACATTTGTCAAAGTCTACGTAGACATTAGAAGAGTGAAGGGTTATGTTACATTTTAGGCCACAATATTCTTGATCAATTTGAAAAACCTGGGAAGGGTCACTATAAAGAAATAAAAAGAGCCCAAACTTACTTTCTTTCTTTCTTTCTTTCTTTCTTTCTTTCTTTCTTTCTTTCTTTCTTTCTTTCTTTCTTTCTTTCTTTCTTCCTTCCTTCCTTCCTTCCTTCCTTCCTTCCTTCCTTCCTTCCCTCCTTCCTTCCTTCCTTGTCAAGATCCCAGGGTCCATCAATCTATACCTAATTGAATGAGTATTTTAGGGTGAAGGTTACTTTACGTGCCTTTTCATGTCTTTTTCTCAGGATGATCTTGAGGCATATAAGACTCAGAACCAATTTTTGAACTCTGAAGTCCACCAGGTTAGCAAAATATGGAGCACAGTGGCACAGAGAGAAAAAAACCTTCTGATGAAGGTAAGAAGCAAGGCTATTTGACCCACATTGGTGCTTTGGTTTTCTTCTTACATTTTAAATCTGATTTTCAAATACATAGGAAGTTTTCGGCTTGTCTGTCAAACACAGGGAACTTGGGGAACTCTTTTTATTTGTTCATTTGTCATCTCACTGGCATGTGGCTGTTCACATGATGCAGTTTGAGGAGGGCCACATGATTGGCTTCCCCCCAAGTTTGTGTTCTTGGGCCAGCTGTGGATTCAATTTTCACACATGAATTCAGATACATGAAAAAAAAATCTTATCCATAAACGCATCTATGTGCAGATTGGTTCAGTGTGATTGCAACATTTCAGGATTCCCTAGATGGGGATAGACAAAATAAACCTGCCCTCAAATTGCTGCTACAGTTAATCCAAATGATTTTAGTCAACAATAAATGATGGAGTGTGCTAAAAAGCAATCACTTTTTATTCACAAATAAGCACAAAACATATATTTGGGACAGATGTGTTCAAAAGGAGCATAACTTTTGAAAAAAAAATCATATTAACAACGAGGTGAACTGGAAACCCATCAAGTTGTAAAGAACAATGAATTCAGTGTTTTTCTGTTTTTTAATTTACAGAAATTGCAATCCTGAGATGAGCCAAGCTTAGCTTGAAAAGCACAACCCAATTGACATTAAATAGATAATTGAGTATAGGATGTCATGAATGGTAAGAAACACCCACCCTTGGATAGCTGCTAGTGCCTGTTTTCCCCACCTAATTCTGTGATTAAAGCATAAATATCAAATCCACATATCAAACGCCTAGCCTCATAAACTGATGATATGAGCTGTCATCTTCAAATAGAGGTTGGATGGTCATCTGAGGTACTCTGACCAAGGAACCTTCACTGAACAGTGGGGGTGGACTTGATTACTTATAAGGTCCCTTCCTACTCAGTAATACTCTGAATTATCATCTAAATAGGCCCCTAGCATCACATCCAAAATGAGGCCATGCAGTTAAAAGCAGTCTTGGATGATTAGCGGATGAGATGCTCAGTAGAAAAGAGAGAATCCTTAATTTAATCCAATGGTGCTACCAGTTCAATAGCTGATTGCCAAATGAAGAAAAGTAACACTCTGCAGTTGTTACTTTTTGGACAGTCATGGTAAAAGCAGATTTTTTTCTCACCAATCCTAAATCTCACCAGCCTTTGTTGACAGAATTCCCACAGCGGAGAAAGTGTTCCAAAAATAGCAGTGGGTTTGTGTCAGTGCAACAGAAAGTTTCATTGTTCTTTAGAGGTCTTTGCAATACCTTTCATTTATTTATCCCAGAACGTCTTAAAACAGCGGTCCCCAAACCTTTTTCCCCCCTGAGTTAGGAAACGGAGATGAGCACCGTGCCCTAGAGTCAGACTCGATTGGCCAGGGCATGGGTCGGCAACCCGCGGCTCTGAAGCCGCATGCGGCTCTTTCAGCCGTCTCCTGCGGCTCCCAGTCCTCCGCCATGTGCAGTCTGGAAAAAAAAAGTTCAACCAATCAATTCAAATTTCTCACAAAAACAAAATCTTGCGAATTGATTGGCTGAACTTCTTTGGTTTGTGGGACTGCCCACAAACCTCTTCTTCAGACTGCACGTGGTGGCAGCAGAAGAAGAGACGGAGGACTGCTGGAAAAAAGGTGTGTAGGTCGGTCAGATGGGGTGTGGGGGGGGACACGGAGCCTGAACAAATGCGCGCGTGAGGCAGAGGTGCTGCTCGGGGCCGGAGGGGAGGCCCGGCAGATTTCTCCCATTTGCCAGGCAAGTGGAGCCTGAACAAACGAGATTTGGCGTTTCTCAGCCTGCGCCCTCCTTACAGTCTCCCTCTGTCGAGTCTTCATCCCAAATGCCGAAAGCGCTGATCACGCCCTTCTTGCAGTCTCCCTCTTTGTTTCAGCTTGCTTTCTGCATTTGGGACGAAGCATCAAGACTCGAGAGAGGGAGACTGTAAGGAGGGCGTGACTGAGAACAGTCGCTCCCTTCATTTCTGAGGGGACAGACCAACCAGGCGGAGAAGCCGAAAGAGGCTCCACAGCAGCCGTCCCTCGCCCCCACTGCTGTTCTCCTTATTCCTTGCTGCTTTTCCACTGCCCCAGAAGGCGGTCCGGCAAAGCGCGGTGCGGCAGCGAATTCCTCAGGCTGCTCAATCCTATGGTGGGGGGGCATCCCAGGGTGGAGGAGTCCCTATGAGGCAGGAAAGCAGCTGCACCTTTAACACGGAGTAGCACACGCGCCTCGGCTCTCCCCATTGCTGAAAGCTTTGCATGGGAAGCCCGGCGTCCGGGGAAGCGGCAGCGAAAGCGCACGCACTCTCCAAACTGCTACCATCCTCTTTGCACAGCTGCTGCGTTCATCCGTGTTTCTTTCAAACGCGGAGGAATGCAGCAGCTCTGCAAACGGGGCGGCGGCGGTTTAGAGAGCTGTGCAGCTCCCCAAACCTCCGCCTCCCCATTTGAAGAGCTGCTGCATTCATCAAACGCAGAGGTTTGGAGGTCCCGGGAGAGGGGGAGGGCACTCGGGTGGCTCCGGCGGTGCCCGGGCTGAAGGCACTGCCGCAACCCAGTGCCCACTGCCTGCGAGTCCATCTCTCCCCCCCCCGCGTAAGCTGGCGGCACTGGGCAGCGATAGGTGTGTGCAGCTCAGGATGCGGTGCGGGCGTAAGGGGGGGGTGTATTTTTTGCTTGTTTTGCGCATGCGCATGCATGCCCACATGCACGCGTACATTTTGCGGCTCCCACTTTTTTGTGTGTATGACAGAACCGGTTCCGAGTGGCTCTTTTGCTGTTTCGGGTTGCTGACCCCTGGGCCAGGGGAATCCTTTACATACGATATACAGGTCAAATGAATGACAGAACACATGAATTTATACTAACAAGATCAGATTCCTGTCTCAAAACAATTGATTTCAATACTCCATGCTTTAATCCGTAGACAGTTGCTCTATTCTTTAAAAAAAACTTAAAAATCAGAATACATTTGGAGTGGATCCAAGAGGCAGATATAACAAGCATCTGTTTTGACAACCTTTTTTCTCTTCTTAACGGCAGTGTGCTCAACTGCAAGCCCACAACTGCCAGATTGAAAGCAAGTATCTGATGTTTCTACGGACCGTGCAGGGACTGCCGGATTTGGCTCAGGAACACACGGCCTTGGTGACGGGACTCATTGAAGAGGCCCTGCAATGGGATATGAAGGAAGACACCCTGATTCCTGTTCAGCTAAGCCCAGTCAAGTAAATTACTAATAGGACTGTTCGTGAAAGAGGCATGGCACGCCTATGGAGTGGATCAATGAGCTGTTCAGTGGGGTTTGGGGGGGAAAGCAAGATTGGGGGGTTTTCTGCAACCTTTTGGGCACCGGGGACCGGTTCCATGGGGAGAGGTTTTTCCGCGGACCAGAGGAGGCTTGGTTTTGTGTGCTGCCTGCATACGGCAGATGGAGCTTTCCTCGTTTGTGTGGACCAGTTGCTGGTATGCCGTGGCCCAGTACTGGTCCATGGACCGAGGGTTGGAGACCGCTGTTCTATAGTACCTATGTTGTAACATTGCACACACGCATCTCAAAAGGGGTGGAGCTTCCAGTGCAATGCCACAATGCTACTTCAGCATTCTAATGAAAGGAATGAGAGTCTGCAGATAGGATGGTTGCATTTGCACCAGGCTCACTGTAGCTGGAAGCAAGGATTTCCAGATGCATTCTTTCAACTGATGGCCAACCGATAATGCTACATGTCCTTATGCTGCTTTTGCAATAACGTAGGTTAAGTTGAGGTAAGATAACACAGCTTTAGTTGCTGGTCTTTATTTGTATATTCAAACAGCAGATAAATGTAGATCACTTGCCTTATTTTTTCAGAGGTTTTTTTTTTGTCCAAGTGTTTTATTGTAAAAACTAAAAAAAAGTAGATCATTAGTCTATAAGGACTAATTTTTATTGAAGTGCACATGATCATACGCTTTCTTCAGGATCTCCAAAAGATGCTTCCAATTTTTTTTTTACATTGTTGCAATGTTTGTACAAGATGTTTAAAGACAATTCACATTTTCGCCACCAGTGTGGCCTAATAATTTAGTATTTCCCTATTTCTGTTCTTTCCACCGTTTAGTCAATATGATGATTACGGGTTTATGACCGTTCCTGAATATGAAGCTGCAGACTGGAAGCTCTTGGCCAAAATCCAGGCCCTGGAGATCAAATACACCAATCTGAACAAGGAGATCACGGAGAAACCTCTCTCTGAGCAATGGAATAACTTTGGAGAACTGACTCCCTCTTCAGAGCTAAAAAGCTTATTGCGCTGTGGTGTCCCGAAAGTGCATCGCCAGAGGGTATGGAGATGGATTATCAGCCATCAGTTAAAGCAAATACGCTCCGCTGGTCATTACCACAATTTACTCAAGAAGTGTGAAAATGCTGAGCACACAGCTTCCCAGCAAATTGAACTGGATCTGCATCGCACGCTACCCAGTAATAAACATTTTATGTCACCGACTTCCCAGTTTATTCCCAAACTTAGAAGAGTTTTACTTGCATTCTCCTGGCAAAATCCAACCATTGGCTATTGCCAAGGACTGAACAGGTGCCTGCTTATATTTGTTACTTCTTCATTTCAAATGTAGCCAGTTTTTTTTTTAAAAAAAGGATCCGTTTTTTTTCGTTATTTTCATTTTGTTGTTATTTCCAACATTGAAAATTCAGACTTGTGACCATCTGAAGTGTCACAGCTCTAATGTGTAGTATGTTTACCTGCTTTAGTTATAATGGTGTCTTACTTATCGCAGACTGGCTGCCATTGCCTTGCTGGTCCTAGAAGAGGAAGAAGAAGCTTTCTGGTGTTTAGTTCATATCACAAACAATTTAATGCCTCAGGATTACTACAGCAACACATTAATAGGCTCGCAAGTAAGTCTGACGCTTTCTTCTGTGCTGATAATTACAGGATAATTACAGAATTTTATACTGTGAGAAATAAGTAATTTTGAGAATTGCTTATATTATTATTATTTATTTTAATTCCATTTATATCCCGCCCTTCTCCGAAGACTCAGGGCGGCTTACAAGCTTAGCAGTAGCCTTCATTCTATGTATATGCCTGCTTATTAGGGCTTTCACACACACACCCCAAGCGGCATTATTACAAAGTCAGCTTAATTGCCCCCAACAATCTGGGTCCTCATTTTACCTACCTCGGGAGGATGGAAGGCTGAGTCAACCTTGAGCCTGGTGGGACGCGAACCTGCACTAATTGCAGGCAGCTGGTGTTACTTAAGGAGGCATTAGCCCACTGCTCCACCAAGGCTCTTCTAAAGAACATATTGGAAGGATCTACAGAATGCAGAGTAACAGAGTTGGAAGGGACCTTGGAAGTCTTCTAGTAGTCCAACCCCCTGCTCAAGCAGGAGACCCTATACTATTACAGACCAATGGCTGTCCAGTCTCTTCTTAAAGCCTCCAGTAATGGAGCACCCACAACTTCTGAAGGCAAGCCATTCCACTGGTTGATTGTTCTCACTGTTGGGAAATTTCTCCTTAGTTCTAGGTTGCTTCTCTCCTTGATTAGTTTCCATCCATTGTTTCTTGCCTTGCCTTTTGGTGCTTTGAAAAATAGGTTGATCCCCTCTTCTTTGTGGCAGACCCTCAAATATTGAAACGCTGCTATCATGTCACTTCTTTTCTCTAGACTAGCCATATCCAATTTCTGCAACTGTTCTTTAAATGTTTTAGTCTCCAGTCCCCTAATCATCTTTGTTGCTGTTCTCTGCACAATTTCCAAAGTCTTTTTTTATAAGGCGGTGACCAAAACTGGATGCAGTATTCAAGATATGGTCTTACTAAGGTGTTATAAAGCAGTACTGATTCTTTTCGTGATGTTGACTCTATCCCTCTGCTTATACAGCCAAGGATTGTATTAGCATTTTTTGGCTGCTGCTGCACATTGCTGGCTCATACCTAAGTGATTGCCCACTAGGACTCCGAGATCCTTCTCACAGTTATGACTTTTAAGCCATATACAGTATATACACTATACTGTACACTGTATTCATATACACCCATACACTATAGCTGATCTTATTGGAATAGCTACAGTATAAGATTGTATGTTTGTTTCAAAATGCTGGAAATAATATTTAAACATTTTTTAAATGATTCCAGACAGGAGTATCTAATACTTCTCATTTTCCGATAGAGATCTCTCTCTATAAGAATTATCAGCCGTGAAGAATAGCCTTTCTAACATAAGTGTTTATCAGTATTGATATTTTGCCAAATCCAGGTAGATCAAAGAGTTTTCAAAGACATTTTATCAGAGAAGCTTCCCAGGCTGACAGCGCACTTGGATCAACTTCAAATTGACCTGTCCTTAGTGACCTTCAACTGGTTCCTGGTTGTTTTTGTTGATAGTCTTGTCAGCGATATTCTCCTCAGAGTTTGGGATGCTTTCCTCTATGAAGGTACAAAGGTAAGAACGTTACACTCATCCACCAATTTGGTTAAGTGTCTGCATCTATTCCCCAGCAGCTGGACCAATTTAGATCAGTCTTCAGGATACCTAACATGTTTATTGAATCCTTAGTACCCTCTGTACGTTTTACATCCTTGTAAATTATTCAGGTGCGACTATTTCCCTCCACTAATATGCTACATGAAAGTCAACCAAGTTTCTTTTTGCCCCAGGTGATATTCCGTTACGCACTCGCAATTTTTAAATATAATGAAGAAGCAATATTGAAGATTCAAGACAATCTGGAATTCTATCAATATCTTCGTTTTTTCACCAAAACTATCTGTGATGGCAGGTAAGAATGTTCTCAGAAGCCAAAGGCAATGCAGGAGAACCAAGGCAGATCGAGTAGTTTAACGTATTGCTGAGGCTGGCATCTGGACTAAAAGAAGTCTCAATTCCTTTATTAAGTCACACCAGACCTAGCTCCTCATGTTGTTGCCTAATCTTGAAATAACATAATGGTCAGATGGCAAACTCATTAACTCCAAGGAAGGGCTTCTACTTGTATAATGTGAAAAGGATGCTTGAGCACCAATCGAATAGATTTGTTTAATGTCCCTTTTCCTTCTCATTTCAATATACTTACTAACGGGTTTTGAGTTTTGGTATGACTGATTTCTAAATCTTTGTCTCTGCGTTTTCCTAATTTGATTGACCCTCAAATCTAATATCATGGGTGTCTCTGAGGGTGTGGCAAAGGGGGATTAATAATGATGATGGTATGACAGCATCTCACAAATATTGTATTGTGCACGCTTACATCATATTAAGGTGCAAGCACATAATGACAGCATTTGTGAGATAGAGTCATTACCATCATCATCGTACTTTGTTGCAGATCCTTTTGTCTAATACAAGCCTTCAATTAACTGCATACAAAAAAAAACCTTCCCAGGGAATCTGAATTAGTATGATTTAAGAGAGGCCTTCTACAGAACATCACAAACATGTTGAGCTTTGGATCGGCTCTTTGCCAAACTGCTATATTTTGAACAAGGATATTTCTCTCCCAAATGTATGTTCAGGCAGAGTTACTAGGTTTCTATTTCTTGTTTGGCTCATGTATTCTCCTCTTCCAGAAAGCTGATGAGCATCGCCTTCAGTGATATGAATCCGTTTCCCATGAAGCTGCTTCAGAATCGACGTGGAGTACATAGATTAAAAGTGGAAGCTGAGCTGAGAGAACTGGAGCAGCTAAAAGCCCAGTATATGAAGGAACAGGCTAAACACGCAGCCAGCCAGCTAGATGGTGCCGCGAGTGAGGAGGAAGAAGAGATCTAACTCTCATTTACTCTCTGGTCCTTTCTAAACATTGCCTTTGTTTGAAACGCAAAGGCAGCAGTTCTTTATGAGAAACACTTGGCACCTGGTGCAATGAATGCAGATGTACTGGATGATCTGTAGGTCCACTGCAAATAAGGGTATGAGGGCGAAGGTTCATTCTCCAAGCTTACGGGTTGGTGTCCAAACGTTTCGTTACCAGGCTAGATAGCATCTTCAGCGGAGTTTAGGGGATGTCTGGGTTCTTCTATTTATAAGGGCTTCAGGTGAGTGAGGGTCTTGTGATATGTCTTGTGATGGCCTCCCCATTACAAGACCCACCACAAGACCCTCACTCAACACACCCACATGTGAAGCCCTTATAAACAGAAAAAACTGACATCGACACTCCCTAAACTCCCCTGAAGATGTTACCTTACCTGGTAACGAAAAGTTTGGAAACCAACCCACAAACTCAGACAATGAACCTCCACCCTCCTATATCTGAGCTACAGATATTTTCCACTGTTTCAAATAAGGGCATATCATGTCTTATTTTCATTATGTCTTTTATGGATTTTTTTTGTAGTGAAAAAAAAATCCTGGATTGTATTCCGCTAGAGATTTTCTGCTACTCTGACTTTAAATCATAAGGATCCCATTAGAACGTAGACCGTATGAATGCAGCCATTATAGTTTTTGAACCCTAATTTATGGCAGATCTGCCCAAATTTACCACACTGATAAATTAAAAATAATTGCAGGCTGCATAGGAATATCTGTTTCATTGATCAGCTAACGGAGTAGTAGCAGGTCTTGGCAGCACCACTAAAGCCTGGAGATACTGGAGGCACTTGTCAGTGTTTCTTTTGAGGAAGCAACAGGAGATCCTTCATGACAGTGGTGCTTTTTGGTGGTTGAATTTATTGACCTTTTAAAAAATGCTACTGGACCTTCAAGGCTGCTTGGCAGGCCACTTATGGCCCACGGGCTGAAAATGCAGGGCTGTTTTATAATTTACTATTACCACTGGTTCATTCCAGTATGATTTTTTCAGCCAATCCTGGGTGAAGCAAAATGTGGATTAACACAATGTATGAGCCACACTTTTATTATGCATATACTAAATTTTCCCTTCTTTTTTTGTTTGCATTCTTTGTTTTATAATGGGCTTTCTAATAAATTGGCTTTGCTGCAGAGATTGGACTAAATCCATTTTTCTCAATCTTAGCAACTCTAAACTCACGTTGGTTGGGGAATTCTGGGAGTTGAAGTCCATACATCTTAAAGCTGCTGAGATGAGGGAACACTGAATTAGATGATTCTTGTGGTCCATTCCGAACTACCATTCTATGATTTAGACAACCCATGATCCCTTAGGACAGGCATGTCAAATTCACAACGTCATGTGACGCTGCGCAACATATTGGGACAGTTTTGCTGGCAATGGGGTGGGCGCGGCTTCCAGATGACATGTCCAGCCCACGGGCCAGCAGTTTGACACCCCTGCCTTAGGAGGTCATTGTTTCAGAGATATTTCCTTACCACAATCTACAATGCCTTTAACAATGGCGTGGCTTCTAATGTACTTGAATAGGTCTTAAAAATTCATCTGCCTTGAAAGTAGCCCATATTGGGTTTTTTTATTAGTTTTATTCATTTTTAACATAAAATGTGAAAATACAAAAGCAAATAGTACGGGACAACAGTAGAAAAAGGAAAACAAAAAAGGTGTGAAGAAGGGGAAGTAAAGAAACAAAAGGCATTGACTTCTGACTCTCTGTTGCAGTAAAATCAGACATTAAAATCAAATCTCAGCTTTTTACATTTCTGTAGTAGTACGCACTAGCCATTTCTGTATCGGCAAATCAGTCTAATCGGTAAAACCCAAAATCATAATATCATTTTTTTCCCCCACCTCAAGCACAAAGTCCAGAAGCGGTTTCCAAGTAGAAACAAAAGTACTTATGTTCTTTTCTTTTATCAGCACAGTCAATTTGGCCATCTCTGCTAATTCCATCAGTTTTTGTAACCATTTGTCCATGGTAGGAATCGAGGCGTCCTTCCACTTTTATGCCTAGAGCAATTTTTCTGCCATTACCATATATAAAATCAGAGTTCCAATTTTTTTTCTAGTTCTCTTTCCATTAGATCCAGAAGGAAAGTTTCTTGTTTAATCTTTGTGTTCACTTTAAGAATTTTCTGCATTAATAGATGAATTCTTCTCCAATATTTCTTTGCCTTCTCACGTGTCCACCAAAAATGATAAAAGTCCCTTCTTTATAGTTACATTTCCAACATTCATTCAAAATATCTTTATACATTCTAGATAACTTATCTGGTGTTAAATACCAGCGATACATCACCTTGTCCATTTTTAGAGTATTGCACATAGCATGCTGTGCAAAGCCCATCCCTGTGGTCAAACAACAGTGGAGATAGGCATTAAATTTCTTCATAGTCTGCTCCATTTAAATCCCTCTAAGGGGGATTTAAAATCTCAAGAATTACTTGTTAGCTCAAGATCCTATCTCTGTAGTATATTAATGTGGTAGTTAATTAAGTGATGCATACTGTATCTGTCATTCATTTCATCCTCCCCAATTATGTAAACATTTGCCAAGGACTCCAATCTGAAATCGCCCATTCTATGATTGGGGCTTAACTTAATAAATGCAATTGTTTGTACTCAAATTAGCATCCTGTCTCAGAATGGAAAAGATTACAGGATAGGGCCAGAGGCAGAATTTTCTGAGAAGGCAAAGCCTTATGCCAGTCCTTGAGAACTGGTTAGTAGTGCTGTGCACATTTCAAAAAATCAGGCAAAACCTAGCTCAGTCTGCTGCAAGCATAACCTTTCTCTGCTTTTCCTGAAAATTTATAGCTTCTATTTGTGTAGGTAAAAGTGCTTCTACTTTAGTGACTCAACTCTATGTGACTTTTAAGGCAGCCAACATCCATTCTTTAGTCTTAAAAAGGGGGTTGCTTTAACAAAGACCAGAGAGATGTTGTGTTCTTGTGAGGTATGAAGCACTTCTTCCAATTTATTTTTGACGTTTGCCTGGCCCAACTGATCTGTTGACTGAGAAAAAACTTCTCATTGCCCTAGCAAATTATCTTGAAAAGACTAGTGCAGTTGCAGATTTATGACAGACATTTGTTGTTGGCTTAAACCAGATATAGAAGAGAGTAAAATGAACGGATCTTCCTAAGTTACCCTGTCTGGTCAACACTTTGTCTTACCTGGAGTGATAGGCGCATAGTATTTTATTGATGACAACTACCAGAACTACAACTACTTGCGTATAGTCAAGGCTATGGTCTTCCCAGTTGCAATGTATGGCAGTGAAAGTTGGACCATAAGAAAGGCTGAGCGCCAAAGAATTGAGGCCTCTGAACTATGGTGCTGGAGAAGACTCCTGCGAGTCCCTTGGACTGCAAGGCGATCAAACCGGTCAGTCCTAGAGGAGATCAACCCTGACTGCTCTTTAGAAGGCCAGATCCTGAAGCTAAAACTCAAATACTTTGGCCACCTAATGAGAAGGAAGGACTCACTGGAGAAGAGCCTAATGCTGGGAAAGATCGAGGGCAAGAGAAGAAGGGGACGACAGAGAATGAGGTGGCTGGATGGAGTCACTGAAGCAGTAGGCGTGAGCCTAGATGGACTCCAGAAGATGGTAGAGGACAGGAAGGCCTGGAGGAATGTTGTCCATAGGGTCGCGATGAGTCGGACACGACTTCGCAGCTAACAACAACAACCAGAAGAACCCCAAAAGTGGCTGCAAAGCAAAATTACCAAAAGCCTCAATAGCAGGCTCAGTGTGATACAACATAGAAGCAGAAACTAGATGATGCTAGTAAAACCAGGTTGTGTGCTTTCCTTGTAACCAGCCATTCATGCTGCTTTGTCATCTCTTGCAAGGGCGTTGACTGTTCCTGAGCAACCAGATCAGAGCCTTTTGATGATGCTTCCTTCTTTCTAGAAGTCCCTAACGTTAAGGACCTCAAGAAAGCAGAGCTGCTTAACTCATTCTTTGGATCAGTCCTCATACAAAAAGAAATTATAGCCCAACATACCAAAAAAACTACTGCAAAAGACAAACTAGAAACAAAAATTAAAAGAGAATACCTATCTGACATTGATGAATATAAAACACTGGACTCAAGAGATTACATCCCAAGAGTTCTGAAGGAGCTGGCAGATGTTATCTCAGAACCATTGTACCATATCTTTCAAAAATCCTGGAGCACCTAAGGATTGGAAAAGGGCTGATGTGGTTTCCATCTTCAAGAAAGTTGGGGGAAAAAACAAGACTCAGGAAACTACAGACCAATCAGTCTAGCATCAATACCTGGGAAGATCTTGGAAAACATAATAAAAAAACAGATCTGCGAACAACTAGAAGCAAACAAAGTTATAACCAGTAGCCAGCACAGTTTTGTCAAAAACAAAACATGCCAAACCAATCTTATTTCATTCTTTGATAAAGTCACCAAATTAGAGGACCAGCGAAATGCTGTGGACATAGTATACTTAGACTTCAGTGAGGCATTTGACAAAGTAAACCACAGCTTGCTGCTTAGTAAGCTAGAAAAAGGTGGGATAAACAACAACACCATCAGATGGATATGTAGCAGGCTGACAAATTGTACTAGGCAAGTAGTCCTCAATGGTACTACATCCACATGGGAGAGAAGTAAGTAGTGGGGTACCGCAAGGCTCTCTCTGTCTTAGGCTCAGTACTCTACAATATCTTCATTAATGACTTAGATGAGGGAATAGAAGGGGAACTAGTCAAATTTCTGGATGACACCAAACTGGCAGGAATAGACAACACTGCAAAAGACAAGCTCAGGATCCAAAAAGATCGACAAACTTACAATGGGTCCTGTCCAACAAAATGAGTTTTAATGTGGCAAAAAGCAAAGTTTTACAGTTAGGCAGGAAAAATCAAAGGTTTAAGTACAGTTTAGGCAAGATCTGGCTCAAAAACAACAACTGTGAGAGGAACCTTGGAGTCCTAGTGGAAGACCACTTGAGCCAACAATGTGCAGCCACTGCCAAAAAAGCTAATACAATCCTGGGTTGTATAAACAGGCATAGAATCAAGATCACATGAAGTATTAGTACTGTTTTATAAAACCGTAGAGAGACCACACCTGGAATATTGCAACCAATTTTGGCCACCATACTACAAAAAAGATCTTGGAAAAAGTTCAGAGAAGAGCAACTAAAATGATCAAAGGCCTGGAAACTAAAACATATGAAGAACAGCTGCAGAACTTGGTTTTGGCTAGTCTAAAGAAAAGAAGAAACGGGCAACATGATAGCAGTATTCGAGTATTGGAGGGGCTGCGACAAAGAAGAGGGGGTCATTTTATTCACCAAAGCACCAGAGAGGAAGACAAGAAACAATGGTTGAAAACTGACCAAAGAGAGAAGCAACCTGGAATTAAAGAGAAACTTCCTAACAGTGAGGTCAATTAACCAGTGGAACAGCTTGCCTTCAGAAATCGTGGGTGCTCCATCATTGGAGATTTTTAAGAAGAGAACTGGACAGTCACTTGTTTGAGATGGATAGCCTCTCTTGCTTGAGCAGGGGGTTGGACTAGAAGACCTCCAAGGTCCCTTCCAGCTCTATTCTATTCTGTTCTATTCCTCTGCTTTCCAACAATTGCTCCCGGGCTCTGCTTTGTTTTCTCTTTACCTGATGCAGAGAACTGATTCTTAAAAGATAGGCTCCATCATGCTTGTGGCCCAGTTCAGAGTTGTGAGATGGAGAGAAGGCTAGTGCCCATCTTCCTGATATTATGTTGCTTTCTTCACGTTTGTGCTAAGCTCCATAATTGCATTTCTTTATGACTAACAAGGTGTTTTTTTAAAAAGCTTTAAATAAACAAATTATACTTCATGTGTATCTTGTTGATCTGAATGAATTCTGGCCTGCTTCTTTGCAAGCTCCTTAGAGTGACATGTACTTGTGCCCCCTCTTTTCTAATTCATAAACTGAATGGCTTCTTATTCCATCAAAACAAAGCTAAATTTGTCGTTGATTAATCCCTCGTGATTTCCATTTAAAAGGAAAAGTGGTATATAAATGTAACAACAATAATAACTGTGTTGTTATTTAAATGCATTGACTTGATTTATTAAGCTAAAAGACGCTTACGGTTTTTTGAATTCCCTTTTAAGCCAAGATGTGTGTTTTGTATGGTTCCTGGAGACACGTGGGAGGAGGGTAGAGAAAGGCACTGATTTCCAGAGCTCATTAAAAGACTGAATTAGGTTTCATTTCCGGGGACCTTGATCTTTGCTTTCCGGTGTAGTTTGAAAAACATAGGATTAACTTTCAGGAACTACTTTATATAATTCTCATTTAATGAGCATTCATTCAGTGACCATTCAGTTTACGACAGCACTGAACAAAGGACTTAAGATTAGTCCTTGTTGTTCTGGCCATCGCAACGTGCCCGTTGTCGTATGAACAAAATCAAGGCCCTTGCCCATTTATGACTGCCTCTGCCCTCCCCTGGCTGATCTTTGTTATCTTTGCCCAGGTCCCCTCGGTTGGGTTCACCATCTTGGCCACCTATGAAGGAGGTGCTTTGGAAATGTCCTGCAGGCTCACAGGTGAGGATATAGGTAGGTGGGTATGTGCCATGCTATATGCTATGACCAACCGGGTTCTTTTTTTGTGAGCCAGCTGGGACTTCATTTCATGAAAAGGGGCTCAGGAATTCTGAGAGTTGAAGTCCACGAGTCATAAAAGAGCCAAGGTTGCTTACCCCTGGTCTAGCTGCACCATTGCAAAGGAAGGCTCTGGCCAATAGTGGCATGCATGGGACAGGGGCAGTAGTGCGTAAGCAGACAGCCAAAAGGACAGAGATGGCCAGCAAGATGGGGGAAGTTTAAATGGAGGCAATCCCTTATGTCTTCCAAGAATGGGCTTCCAAGATTGGATGGGTCTTTGCCTAAAGACCTTACTAAATTGTCTCAACAACAGTAAGTGGGATTGCCAGAATGGTGCCAGTAAGTGGACAGTCAATGTGATGTTTCATTTAAGAACCACATCATTTAGTGATATAGTTGCTGGAATGAATTAGGATCATTTCAGTGAGGATTACCTGAATAGGGACACAAACTGTTGACTCATGTAAAGCAGAGCTGTCTATCTGTGGTGGCATCCACCACAAAATGCAATTATTTAATTCCTAAAATCCTTTTATTGTTCATATACTAGTGGGAAAAAATACTTTCATTTCCTTATCGATTTATTTTATTTATTTCATTTGATTGTTGTATATTATCATTCCATGCAGCCATTTGGATAACAGATAGGTAGGAATCAGTAATATACCTGATTACCTGTTACTGCTGTTTCCTATGACTTACAAGTTCAACTAACTTGGGTCACATTGAATTAGAAGCAACTGAACACTGAATGAAAACTGAACAATAATAGCAACAAAGAAATAATAAACTCATCTGTAGAATAAATCTTTTAAAAATCACTTATACTTGCAAGCACTTGTGCATGTTTAGTGGTAAATTTCATTCATTAATTGTACATTTTTTGTTACGAAGTATTAACCATTGGTAGGGTGTGTGTTTTTGTCCTGATTATCAATCAAAGCAGGGGTCTTCAAACTTGACCCTTTTATGACTTGTGGACTTCAACTCCCAGAATTCCTCAGCCAGTCCACAAATCATAAAAGAGCCAAGTTTGAAGACTCCTGCATTAAAAGCTTGGTTGTCAGTCTGGGAAGTGTTGCAGTGACCTCTTGTGCTCATCACTGGAACTCTACGTAGTTACCTTAAAGGTAACTACCATAAGGATAAGATTAAAAATCTACATTCTTTTTTTCCCAAGAGAAACAGATATAAGCTCATAAAGCACGTCTCTATTCTTTGATGGTATACAAGCTCTTTTAGCTTTTGTGACTATTGGAATGTATTACTATTGCCGCACTGAAGTGGTGTGTGTGTGTGTGTGTGTGTGTGTGTGTGTGTGGTGTTGAGATGATTCTATTTAAAATATACTGCATATGTGAGAAAACAGTAGCCCTGGTTTTTCTCTAATAAATGCTGCCTTTGACCCTATAAGAAAGAAGAGTCAGAATGGCGTAGTTGCTGAGGTATTATACTAGCATTAGGAGGAAACAGACTGAAGTCCCTTTCAGCCATGTTGAGCCAGAGATCACCTACCTTATAATCTGATTTTACCTGATTACCACTGAATTGCATCTTGTTGCAAAGGCCCAGTGTTAAACCTTTCAAGATCATTTTGAACCCAGAGCCTATCTTCTTAGGCAGGGGTCTTTAAAATTGGTCCTTTTATGACTTGTGGACTTCAAGTCCCAGAATTCCTCAGCCAGTGTGCCTGGCTGAAGAATTCTGGAAGTTGAAACCCACAAGTCATAAAAGGGCCAAATTTTAAGACCCCTGTTCTTAGGTATTAGTATGTCTCCCCATCTTTGTGCCATTTGCAAATCTGATGGTATCCCTTCTCTCCCATCATCTAAGATTTATGAAAATCACTGAAGAGCACCACATCCAGCACAGAAACACAAAGTGGGAAAAATGGTTCCCACCTAACTCCAGATAAAATAGACAAATCTGGTCTGGGTTTTCAAGGGTTTCCACACCATATCCCTGAGGGTGGTGTTCAGCAGACTATCTTGGGTTTTATCATTATGCAAAGTCTGTAGGTGATATAGCAAGAATTTGGTACACACACATTGCTAGGAATAATGCTAAGTGCTTTTGTACTTTATTTTATTATTTTATTTTATTTCATTTTATTTTATTTCTATAACTGCTCATCTTAATAAGTAATTATGGGCAGCGTGACTTCCGGTGGCTGCGCGGCGCCGGAGACAGCCTTCCCGGGCTGCCCGCGGCTCAGCTGTGTGTTTTTTCGCCCGAAACAGCGCCGATCAGCTGTTCGGGCGAATTTGAAGCCCCCTCCTCGGGAGAAGAGGAGGGGGTGAGGACCCAGGTAGGGGTCGAGTTCTCCGGGGCCGCCTGAGCTTGGAGCTTGGGCGGCTGAAGGATTGAACTCCCCCGAAGCCTGGGTTGCTCCCAGCTGGCCAGCGTCTCTGCTCCGGATTTCTTGGAGCAGAGCCAGGCGTCTGCGACCACCCCTGCCTGAAGAAAGGACTATGGATTAAAGGAGCAGGCAGAGCGGTACAAGAGGAAAAGGTGAAGAGGATTATTTTATTATACTCTCGAGCTTGATGGACTTTTTAAACTTTAAGTGAAAGTGCGTCACAATTGAAAAGTAAAAGTAAAAGATGGCGGCTAAACCTCCCCCTAAAACTCTTCGGAGTGGTGGATCTTCTCCGGTGCAACAATCATCATTACAGGCGTTGCACCCTCCTGATGTACTGACACCGAAGGACTTACGAGATGCACTGGATAAACATGCCCAGGTACTTTTGGAATCAATTAATCAATCAATTGGTGATAAATTTGCACAGATGGAGGAGAAATTGGAGAAACTGGAGGAGAGAATGGAAGAGAGGATGGAACAGAAGTTCAGCGTGATGAAGGTAGACATTTTGTCTTCAGTGCATAAAGTGGCGGAATGTGTGGAAGATTTAGATGAAAAAGTGGATGATTTGACCCAAAAGAATGCAATATTAGAAGTAAAAGTACGGGAGAATGAAAATTTAAGAGACAAAATGGAAAGGGAGTTAAGCCTTGCTCAATATTACCAGATGCAGTTTGTTGTTAGAATCAGAGGTTTAAAAGAGAATATTAAGGAAGATTTAAAGCAGCTGGTTTCTGAGGCTCTCGAAGTGGTATTGAACCAGCCAGCATCTGAAATAAGAGCAGCTATGGATAAAGTGTTCCGTGTGAATTCATGGATTGCCAGACAGAGAAAGTTGCCTAGAGATGTGGTGGTTTACTTTGCAAAAAGAGAAATTAGAGATGAAGTTATACAAGCTGCCTATGATGCTAAAGTTGTGATTGCTGATCAAGAAGTCTTGGTTTTAAAAGAAATCCCTCCAAAGATTTTAAGGAGAAGGAAGGATTTTACATTTCTTGTGCAAGAGCTCAAGCAACGAGATATAAGGTTCAGATGGGAGATTCCAGACAGCCCGATGGAAGCGGCTGGAGGGCCGACCTTTTTCCTTCCGTGTGCGGAGCGAAGCGCTTCGACTGCGTCGTGGAAGCGCCACCCGAGAGTCTTTCGGGTGGCGGATCCAGCCCCGCCACGGGCGCTGAGTTTGAAGAGAGGTTGGGCCTCCCGCTGCATCAGCCGAGAAGTGGAGTTGCCGGTCCTCGTACTTTCTAAAAGCAGCGGGTGCAGATGCGCTGCTGAATGTTCAAAATCCAACTTTTCTGCTTTTTGAAACGCACCACCGGCTGCTCCATCCAGAAGCCCAGATTCGGGAGGGCTGCTTGGCTTCCACTTGAGCCCATCTATGTCCGCGAGCCCCCCCCCACTACCCCTAGACCTCAGCCTGGGTACCCTGTCCGACCCGGAGGAGTATTTTTTTTAAAAAAACTTCCATCGGGATTTGTTCCTGGAGTTTAAATCCTTGCAGTCCGAAGCAAGAGAGAAAGCCGCGACCTCCTCCTGCGGGAGATTCTCTGCCGGCTCCGAAGAGCTCGACCACCAACGCCGGGGCGGCAGAGGCTTGCAGGGCTGGCAGAGGTGGCGGCAGTCCAGCGTTGTTTCTCCCCCTCGTGTGTGTGTGTGTGTGTGTGTGTGTGTGTGTCAGACCCGCAGGAATGGCTAGTAAAGGTGGCGGCAGTCCGGCATTTGCGTTTCTCTGTGTGTCAAGCCCCGTGGGCTCGACACACAGGAAGGGGGGGAATGCCGGAATGCCGCTTCCCTACCAGCCATTCCCGTGGGTCTGACACACGCACGCACGAGGGGGAGAAACAACGCTGGACTGCCGCCAGCTCTGCAAGGCTCTGCCGCTCCCTTCTCTCAGCAGCCTGTTCCGAACGAAGGGACATTTCTTTTTTTTGTTCACTGGAGTATAAGCCGAAGTGGATTTTTTCAGCCCGAAAAGTGGGCTGAAAAATTTGGCTTATACTCAAGTATATACGGTACTTATTTCATCTTTTGCATTCCCAACAACATTTATAAAAATACAGGAACTGCTGGGTAAGTGGATTACATCAACTTGAAAAATTACTCAGCAAAAGAAGAAGACTAGAGACAGATACAAGAGAATTGACTGGCCCTACCAGATGGATTATTATGTGAATAAACATTTGTTTGAAAATGGCTAAAAGAATACAGAATTTTGAACATTAAGGGCCTTATAACAAGAAGGATAAGATATTTAAGTTAATATAGTATGTTCTATAATATATGAAATGTTAAAATAGCAGGTTTATGTAACTTTTATTAATATAAGTGAAATATAAACTGATTAAAAAGGATGTTATATCTAGATATTATAAGATAGATAAAAATATAATATTTTTATAATGCATGACATAAAATATTGGGATGATGTATCTAAATGGGAAAATTTGGACAGTTAGATGACTAATATGAAGAAATTATAACTGATAAGAATTGGATTGAATATAAAAATTTAAGTGTAAAAAAAAATATATAAAGATAGGATGCATGCCGAACTAATGAGATGATGGTTATGAGAATAATATAAGCTGAAAAATGTTATACAGAGAGATTATTATTATTTGTATAGATATAAAAAATGCCTATATATAATCATTTATATATTCAAAATATTAAGAATTATATTGTGGCTAAGGCTGAAGAAGGAGAATACATATGGGAGAAGGGAAGATCAAAGAAATATATCAATTAATATATTAATTATGGAATTATCAAATTTAATCATTGATGGTTAATTATTGTTAATTTTTGTTAAAATATAAACCAAGACAACATGCTGTACACCACGTACTAGAGATTGTTATAGTTAAAAACCAATAAAATATTTATTATTATTATTATTATTATTATTATTATTATTATTATTATTATTATTATTATTGATGATGATGATGATGATGATACTGTGTGAGATCTGAGAAGTTCTCCCAGGAGATCTTGTGGGAAACAGCCAGAACCTCAGAGTATGCTCTTAGATGTGCAATTTAAACTCGGTTATGTGTGATGTGAGAGCTAAAGCAGTGGAGGAAAAATCTGACCCCCTGAAGGCTGCTTCTCTGGGAGATGGCTTGTGTAAGCCCTTGACCCAGAAACGGAAGTTAGCACTGTAATAGCTAATACCAGTATTAGGAACAAGCTATCCTTACTAAAAGCTTATTGATTTATCTTTATTTGCATCTACAGAGGTAAATAAATCATCACTCTTGCCAGTAAGTAGCAAGTTGATAGCTACCAAAATAATTAATGCTACTATTTAGCATCACTCATCTTTACCAGGTTAATAATTCATTATTCTTTATCTTGACCTTTGTCACTGATGATTGCATTTAGTGAGGGCATGTTACCAGCCCAGGTTAAACTTGCTGCCAAAGATAGTGTGGATAAAATATTTCATCCAGACTAGGGACTTACTTTACTGACCCAGAAGAACGAAGGCTTTGAGACAGGTATTAGAGGTTTCAGATCAACCAAACAGACAAATAATTTTAAAAACCTTTCAACCACTGGCTTTGTTTGAAGTGTTTATTTCAACCGTTTGCATCATTATTTAATAGTTCCATGTGTTTTTCCTAAAACTGAAGACTATGACTCAATTCAGCCCAGGGTTGTAGTTCAAACTATTTTAGAGGTGCTAGGTTGCCTATTCTTGTTTTGTTCTCACATACGTTAAACCATAATCTTTAGAGCAACCAAATAAGGTGCAATATGATTTCAATATTATAGCAATATGCCTGAGAAGAGATGAACCGAATAAATGGAGTTTTCACTGATATGTGATTTCACCAGTAGTTAACATAGCTGTTCCCATCTTTATCCACCCTAACACTTATACCAGTTTGCTGTTCCCAAATGGATCACACTAGGTCAGGGGTGTCGAACTCAATTTCATTGAGGGCCGCATCAGCATTGCGTTTGCCCTCAGAGGGCCGGGTGGGCGTGGCCTACTGGGTGGGCATGGCCAGCTCTACATCGTTCGCATCAAGGGTGCCTTTGGGGGCCTGGGCAGGAGTGGGAGAGATCTGAGGGTCTCTGGCAGGAGGAGGGTCCCTGGGCCAGGGCCAAGGCAGTGGGGGCTGTTCCCTCACTGTTTCCAGGATGGCTTCACGGGCCGCATGAAACCACTTCGCGGGCCGCATCCGGCCCCCGGGCCTTGTGTTTGACATGTCTGCACTAGGTCTTCGTCTCCGGTTTTTTTTGGATAAAGCTGTTTTACACTATAGCACTAAATACCACTTAGTGTTAAAGTAGAGAATGGAAAAGAACAATGTGAACAATGCAGCCAGAACCATTTTGAAACCACCATTTGAAGACCTCTGAACTGGCAAGTTAAATGTGAATTGTGACTAAAGTTTCATGATATGAGCCTACTCCAGCCTTGACATTTTGTCCTACTCCTGATAAATAGTCATATAATTTGGACTTTATCACTGATAAGTTTGAAGCAGCAATAAATGTATTTAAGGAATCACTTTAGTATACCTATTTGACCTGGAGGAAATCTCTATTTAAATGTAAACCATTGTGTAAACTTTACCAAGAACACTTCATGATGGTATCTGATACATTTTCTTTTTGCAGAAATGAGTAACAGTGCCCATTTTTTCAAGATATATCTTAGTGATAGAGGTAATATATTTCCTGTTTTTTTTTTAAAAAAAACAGGAAGGTAGGGGAACCTGTGAAGTCCCTTTGTGTGAGAAGAACAATCCAGTTTTTTTTATTTTTGCACTGAATCTACACACTGGTGGCCCACTTCACTAACAGGAGGTTACTATTGTAAAATAGTGAAATATCTGGATAATGACAAGCAAAACAATTCTCTTGCACTCTCTTGCCAGTTCACCAGGGAATAAAGATATTAAGGCATAGGGGATATGGGATCCAGAATGCCAAGAAAGCTTAGAAGCAGATGAGGAGGAAGTATGATCAGCATTTTTATTTATTTATATTTTAGTTATCTGAGCAGTTCGTTTATGCAAAATGGAACTTTTATAAAACGGCAACAGTAACAACTAGGTAGGGTATCAAAAATGTTTTCAGTTTGTTGTTTTCATTTATGAAATCTCAATATGTTTATGAAAATTGCCCCTGATAAAAGGTTGCTCCTAGGCTGAAAAAATGTGTCCAGGTGTTTCTCACCTGGAATGAACAAGGATCAAATTGCAGGACAAATACATGAAAGAAGACAGAAAGGGGGGGAAGGAAAGGGAAGCCTGGAGAATCTCAAATGTGAATAAAACTGTGCTCTTCAAATAGAGGCAAGAAGATGGAAGAAAAAAGACAATGTATGAACTGGTGTATAGACATAGTGGAAGCAAGGATGGCTTACAAGACTTAAGATATTGAAAGGTATTGAAACTATTGTAGATATAAACTAGACCAGGGGTGTCAAACTCAATTTCATTGAGGGCCACATCAGCATTGCAGTTGCCCTCAGGGGGCTGGGTGGGTGTGGCCTGGGTGGGCGTGGCCTACTGGGTGGGCGTGGCTAGACTGCGTATGGCCTACTGGGTGGGCGTGGCCAGCTCTACATTGTTCGCATCAAGGGTGCCTATGGGGGCCTGGGCAGGAGTGGGACAGATATGAGGGTCTCTGGTTGAAGGAGGGTCTCTGGGTCAGGGCCAAGGCAGTGGGGGCTGTTCCCTCACTGTTTCCAGGATGGCTTCACGGGCCACATGAAACCACTTCGCGGGCTGGATCCAGCCCCCGGGCCTTGTGTTTAGCATGTCTGAACTAGACTGAAATACATTTCTGTACTTATTTGTCTCACCACCTGGCATAAATGCCACAAGATTAATTACATGGGAAGCTGAAGGACATTGTCTAAAACAGAGTTGACCCCCAAGGATAAATGGGAGTATCTATTATTGTTTTTCTCCTCCTCTTCCTTCTTCATAGTACTATTAGGTAAAGTAGTATTTAATAATTATTTTCATATTAATAAATGTTTTTGGGTGGATGAACAATATGAAATTTCATGAAGGAGTCAATAAGCTAGTGACTTTGGGGATTCACTTCTCTAAAATAAAATACAGGCAGTTCAAAGTGATAATATTAATTGCAAATTAAATTATAGGTTCGAATCTCAGATAAAGGGTATGACTAACTGATGAGAACATAAAAGAGTTCGAAATGATCATCTTAGCCTCCCAAATTCTTTATTAGCAATTTGAATAATTTGCACAAATAATGAGCTGTCACAAGTTGACTAGTTCCTGTGGATAAGCCCTGAGTCGGGCCAAAACAGGAATGAAAGAGTTAATTAGCAAGGTCCATTCAAAAAGCCTTGACAAATACTTAAACATATATACCGGTATATATATATATATATATATATATATATACATACATACATATATATATATATATATATATATATATATATATATATATATATATATATATATTAAGCATTTATAAAGTTTTCGGTGATGCTTTCATTAGTTTTTTTTTCTTCCTTAACTGGATGCTAGCATGAAAACCTAAAAAAATTAATATTCATATTACTAACATTATTTCAAGTGTTTATTTTTTGTAGTAAGCAAAAAAAAAAGTAAGAATAGCTTAAAATAGTCTGGGATGCAAGGCTGTAATTTTCTAAGTGGGCTTATCTCAGTGATAACAGTTAATTGAACAAATTGACATTTTAAAAGGGTTATGGACTTTTAAAAAATCAATCTTAAAAATGCAACAGGGAAGGACTGGATGGTGTGGTAAACAGGGATGAAAATCAAGACATCAGATCCACAGCCAATTTAGATTTGCCTACATATATTGAAAAAACATAACTTAATATGATCACATGTTCAAGGGATTAAAAATGATTTCAAACAGCTTTAGGAATTAAAGGTAGGTAGGTGCCCTTCAGAAATGAGCTTGTGTGCAACCAGCTGAATACTGTACAGTCATTTGAAGGATAATAATTTTGGGGGGAAATGCTATTCTTGCGCACTCACGCTGTTGCTGTATGTTTCAGCTTTCTTCAGCTCAGGTGGATGCCCAGTTCACAACGGCTTTCCTGGCACAAGACGGGAAGTCATATTCTCAGCCTGAAGCTAATCCCAGGTCAAAGTTCTGAACTAATTTCTTGGGTTTTTTCCCAGTAGAATTTCTGGGCAGGGCCTGAAATGAAAAAAGGAAACATCCACCTTTTCAACTGCAAAAGTATGTCAAATGAATAGCTCAGCGGGTGCATGCCAGTTTCAAACATCCTGATACGTCACAGAGGAAATGGAAGAAAATAAAGAAGTAAAACTCCAGTTATTAAAAAATTAATGGGTAGAGAGGGCTAAAAGAGAAGTAAAACATGGAAGATCCTGATTCCACCCATCCAGTCCCCAACAAATGCTATATTCCATTTAACGATAGTCTGGGTTAGTTAGGGCGGTATGATCAGCAGGGCAATGGGGAGCGAGATGTTTAAAACAATGCTAGAATCAGGGCTGGATGGGACATTGGAGATCTTCTAGTCCAGCCCCAAGTCCAGGGTAGGAGTCCTTATTGAAAATGGAGATGCATGTGTACACTTACAACCATGTGTGCCTGTATGACTCAGCCCAGATTTTGGAGGTGATGGTTTCCATTCAATGGAGGTCCACAAACTCTTCCATTCAGAATATAATAAAAGTTGATTAATGTTTTTAAGCGGCAATAGAGCCTGGCATTGGCCAGTTTTGCATTTAAGTAAAATTCTTCGCAAGCACGGAAACAGCATATAAGGAAACTCCTATTTCTTATGGCTGGGAAAGACATAGCCTATATACCCAGAGAAAATTCAGAACCTGGGATGAACAACCTACAGTGGCAGATTGGGATTGCGTGGATTACACAATCCAGAAATATTGAATCAATACCCTTGTGCAAGATCAGAAAAAAAGCAGAACGCAGGCCTGATTAGCACTTGGATGGGAGACCACAAGGAAATTTTGGGCTTTTTTTTTAAAAAAAAAACAAGCTCTGCAAAGCAAGCAACATAGCGGGGCCAAGAGAACCGCCCAGCGATGCCTATGAAATCGAACAGCAAAGGACTGTGAAGAACTGACTTCGGAAACTTCGGTCAGGGAATGTCGACTGGTGGCTCCCAGGGGGAGGGCCTTCTCTGTGGGCACTCCGGCATTATGGAACCAACTGCCGGTTGAGCTCCGGATGGCATCGGACCTTCGCTCCTTCGGGCGCGCGGTCTGAAGACCCACTTATTTGAACTAGCTGGCCTGGCCTGATGGGGAACATTAGGGTTTTTAATGGGTCTTTTATTGTTATTGTAATTTTTAACTGGGCACTGTTTAATTCCTTTTTAATTTTTGTATTGTTATTTATATATGCCCTGTTAACCGCCCTGAGTCCTTCGGGAGAAGGGCGGTATACAAATTTAATAAAAGAAAGAAAGAAAGAAAGAAAGAAAGAAAGAAAGAAAGAAAGAAAGAAAGAAAGAAAGAAAGAAAGAAAGAAAGAAAGAAAGAAAGAAAGAAAGAAAGAAAGAAAGAAAGAAAGAAAGAAAGAAAGAAAGAAAGAAAGAAAGAAAGAAAGAAAGAAAGAAAGAAAGAAAGAAAGAAAGAAAGAAAGAAGAAAGAAAGAAAAGAAAAGAAAGAAAAAGCTTCTGCGTGTCTCTTATTTCTAAATCGCGCGCACGTGAACGCGGCTCACTATGAGCCGCGCAATTTGCATTTAGCCTATTTCTGAAGGAGAAGCCCGGCTTCCCAGGCCAAGGGGCTGAAGGTCTCCCCGACTTGCTTCCCCCTCCCTCGGCCCAACGCCCCCGCCCGCTCCGTCAGAGCGTCTCGCTCGTGCACAAAAGAGGGGAGGGGTGACTAAGTAGCCTTTGGTTCCTTTCTCCTGCGGCTCCGCCCCTCGCTTTCCCTCTAACTCCCAGCTCGCGCGCGCACGTGTGTGTGCGCGCGTGTGCGTGTTCTGCAGTGACTTCGCAAGCGTTCGCCTTGCCTATCGAGCGTGCTTGCTGCAAGCGGGCGGATCTTTAATATTAGAACGGGCTGTCTTTTTTTAATATATATATATATATATATATATATATATATAATAAAGCGGGTGGGAGATAATAACTAAAAAAAAGATTCTTCCGTGATTTGTTTATTTTTTTGGAAAACGGGCGTCTTGCGATGCTTTGCGTGTGAAGCTGCAACGCCGGACCGCGGTATAATGAACGGACGGGATTCTTTGATCGCGCGGCGACACCTGTAAGGGGAGAGGGGAGGGGAAGCGTAGGCGCAGGCAGGATCGGAGATCTTGGCTGCAGAAAGACGCTCCTGCTACCAGACGGGCACCTGACATAAAACATTTTTTTTAAAAAAAAAAATCCAGCCTGCATGACCGTCACGAAGGTAGGAAACCGTTGCAAAAAAAAAAAAGGGAAGAACTAAGGCGGTGAAGCCGCTTTTGAATCATGTCAGAAGAATGAAGCTGCCAGGCCTTTTTTTTTTTTTTTTTTGGCGAGCTGTAAACAAGAGCGGGCAATTTCACATCTCTCTTATAAAGCTGAATATTCCTGGTGTACTATAATAATTTTAAGTCAAGAGAGAGCTTCTTCTGCTCCCGGAGCTGAATGCGATTCGCCAGGTGAACAGACTGCATCGTTCTGCAACTGAAGGGCGGGGTAAAGAAAAACGATCAAGAAAAATCCTAGTCCTTGAATTTACGTGTATTTGGCAGCTCGGGTCCCTGCAGTTATTACAAAAATATGGGTCTTATCTGTAGAGGCTCGTTGTAGATTCCCCATCCCTTTCTAGACTTAAGAGGAACTGTATACCAGGAAGTTCTTGGGTAAGAAATGTTTCTCTTCCTGAAAAAGAAAGACCTATTTTTCTATTATAGTCTAGAAATTAGATCAATCGGTTAGATGCATTGATCTGTATCTGCATTCTTAACAGATCTGACAAGAACTAGAGTTTATTTTTCAACGTTGTTGAGCTTGGAGATGAATAACATTGGTTTCTAGCATCAGGAAGTAAAGAGGGTCATAGTTTGTAGAGGTCTCTTGAATTGGGTGGAGCAGGGAATTAAGTGAAGTTGGGCACTGCTGTGCATTGCTTTTCAGACTGGTGGCTGTCAGCAGAGTTGCTTGTGGTGAGGTAAGAATCTCCTCCAGGTAAACAGCCAGTGAAAAATTCTTTGCTATTGGAAGTAAATTCTTCTTTTTACCGAGTCTCATCACAATTTGACAAAAAGGAGAGTAACTTTCATGGACATATCTTGAATATTGAAATATTGGCTTATTTCCAGAACTTTTTTTTTTAAAAAAAGGAATGAAAGCTGATGGACAGTCTGGGCAGCTGCTTCAGTGGTTAGGACAACTAAATGAGATTTAATGCTGATATATTTGCCCATTTAAAATTTCCTGGTTAATAATATATTTGCAAAATTAGGTACTCAGTGTTTATTATATGGCTGGTATGGAAACTTTCTCCCATCAAGTACCTCTTAGATGTGTTAGACCACAGTTTGCATAATCCCAAACCTGCAAAGATATGTGGCTGGGAAGAGAATTTGTTTATTACAGTTATTATATTATATCCCAGCTTTCAGGATAATAGTTTCCCCAAAGTGGCTTGCAAACAGTGTAAACAATTATGAATGAAAATGCAATACTACACCCCCTTCTCTTTCTCCTTTTTCCTCATAAAAGACCTTTCGTTGACATACTTGAGGGAGACCAGACGAAGGCCGATCTAAATAATGGGATTTGTTGGAGGTATAGATAAAGCTGTTGACGAATGCAGTAGAATGTGTTTATTGCCTCTGCCTTTGCCCTGGGGCTTTCATGCAGAAGGAATGTTGATGTAACTTTGTCCCTGGGTCCAAAGAAGCTACACTGAAGTGTGCAAAAGGATGGCTTTTTAAAATTGTAATGTGAATTTTGCTGAAAGAAAGACTCACATGAATGATGTTTGAAATTTATAGATGATGAAAAATAGTTTTGTGCTGTGAGAAGCTTTTGGGTGTCAGGTGGTTAGTTGTTGAAAGTAAGACCTTGCTTAGAGTCTGTGGAGGTGACTATTAACTGTCAGGTGTCACTTAGCAGCATTGGAAACATGTGATTTATCCAAACCTTGAAATGATGACTTGGTCCCTGTTTAGCCCAACATACTGGTTTTAGCACTGACCACTTCTCCATGAAGCTCATTAGCCAAATAAAGGTAGCAGCCACCTACTACATTTACCCGTTGCCACTTCCTGCAATTAACTGGAACTTCAGTAATGGATCTAAGAAATGTTAATTTCTTTCTTTGTTAAGATACACAATGTTCTCATCCCTCTTTTCCTTTACATATCCTAACCACTGTCAAATCATGATACAGCAAACCAGTAAACTCTTTGATAAATAAAGCTCAGAGGCTTATATCAAAATATTTCATTTATGATGTTGAATCTTCACGTCTGGAATTCCTACTGCTCCTTGGTGATTCTTGGCTGGTTGCTTTTACAGATCCCCAAACCATCTTTTCCAAACTCCCTGCTTCTTCAACTCTTCTTTGGCCCTGTCTGTGGTCTGTGCTGCTTTTTATGGATTCTGGACAACTGTTCTGATGCAGGGCTAGAATAGCAAGGCTTCGTCTTTGTGACAGAAAGGTGGTTCAGTCACTCACCTCACCTATTATCCTCATTCTCTTTATATCTGCTTCTCCAGAAATATTGGCCTTCAATCCCATAAACCATAATCTGTAGGGCTTGGAAGGCACCTTGTACATAGAAGGCTTTAGTTCATCTTATCCGCATATGTCATCATCTGTTCAAATAGTATTTTTGGAAATTGATCAGGATTGAACTCAGTAAACCTCAAGGGGAAGGGTGTTCCACAGTTTTCTGGAGTAGCTACAGATAATATAGTTTTGCATGGTTACTTGATGTCAGCTTAGGCAATTCCAGATGTTTTGTTTCCCCAGTTACAATAGTGGCAGATCTAGACATAAGAGAGAGAAAAAAGATCTTATTTTGGCGGCTTTTACCATATTTGTACAATGGTGGCTGTCATGTCTGTGCTAAACATGCTAATACTTTCAGACTAGCGTAAATCAGTAATGTTTGGCTTGCTCAAGATCCACATCACTGGCTGGGATAACCAGCCAGATGTTGCTCTTGCGTGATTCTACCTTCCTCCAGAGATCTAGTAAAGAGGGGAAGGGAGCCAGTAGGGAGGAATCCCCTGCTATTCTCGATAATCGAAGTAGGAGAGCCCAGGGGTTTTTCTGAAATCAGCTTGAATCAAGGTATAGAAGTATGGATCAAAGACTGAACTGCATCTTCACTCATGTATTTGCTAAGTTATTAGAGGCAAGCTAGATGTTATCATAGCCACAAAAGCAGTGCCATATAACACTGACTAATATCATTAAAATATTTGTATCATGTTCTTCATTTCAGAGGCACAAGGCATTCTTTAAAACATTTTTTAAAATCCTAGTGTGTTGTTTGGTTAAAAGAAAGCATCAGCTATAGCAGTTAAAGGCAGCAAACACATCAAATATTCAGCACACATCAACCAGCTTAATAAATTAGTTTCAAATGTCTAGACAAAAATCTGCTTAAAAAAAATAAGAGTGTCAGCATTGATTGGGTGGCTTCTTCAGAATCTGTGCGCCACCGTAGCAAAGTCACAGTCCCTTTTCACCTTTGGCCATTTGAGTGGGAATTCTGCGTGTTGCAATCCCAATCATTTGGGAAGTCCCTCAAATGTCTAGTGAAACATCCTTTGGATAGTGAATTTATAAAGGTTAGCTGTGCAGTGAAGGCAGATAGATTTATAAACTGATATAAAATGATTGCTTCCTCCCCATCTGGATCAGTTTGTATGGAAGTTTGATTTCATAGGAAGCTCATTTCACATGATGTTTCATATTTCAATAACCCACAAAGTGAGGGGGAATGGAATAGGTCACTGGCATCAAAATTCCCCACATGAACTGGGCGAACCATGCAGTTGAAGTGGAATGGGATTATCCTGAGTTTTAAATGTATTTTAAGTGATCCCTAATGCTCCCTGTATATAGACACTGTAGTATGTCTAGCATTCAGGTAAAGTACGGAATCATATTTAAAATATAAGCAAGAATCTGATAATTTAAAACCAGTTCAGAGATAACGTCTAAAATATTATTTTGAAGTCTCAAAAGTGCTGTGACTCCTATTACTATTTTTAATTATTCATATGAATAAACATGCGTACCTGGTAAAATATTGGAATAATATCCAAGAACAACTAAAAAAAATTCACAGCAAAAGTCTGCACCTGTTTACAAATGGGATGTGGATATTGGACCACCTCTTCTTGCAAATATTAGCGAGTAGGTTTTGTGTGTTGATGTTTCAGCCCTTCAGAAAGTGCAGTGCAGAACTTTCCTATTTATAATTAGACAGAGTAGTTTTCTTTAAAAGTTTCCATGTCTTTCTGAAGCTCAAATTATCAAGTGGTTAATTATGAAATCACACTGTGCCATCCTTTGGAAAGTACAATTATGTTTACTAGAGAGAAACACTGGGACATAAAAAAATATAAAATGTTATAGAAAAGAGCATGGCCCTGTGAACTAGCAAGCTTGGAGTATATCCAAAAATGAATTTTCAATTGATGGATCCTGAATATTAGGAGCTGCTGTGATTTATGAACATCTCCAGCATTGGATCCTTCTAGAGATGAACAGTAGGGACAGCCCCCTGTTTGAACAGTAGTTTTACTGAGTTCTGGTATCTTTCTGTTTTCTTGATTGTGGTTTGGACTTTGGTCTTGCCTCTTGGACTTTTTTGTCTTTAGGATTGATTTTCTTTTGGAATCCTATATCGTGACTTCTGATTTAATATGGGCTGTCTGTAATCCAGCTGTGATCTACTTCTGGAGCAAAAAACAGAATGGCAAAAAAGGAAAAAGAAAAGGCTTGGCCCTTATTTTTTTATCTAACCTGGATAATAGCTAATCTGGAAACTTCATAAAAGGTAAAGGTTCCCCTGCACATGCGTGCTAGTCGTTTCCGACTCTAGGGGCCGGTGCTCATCTCCATTTCAAAGCTGAAGAGCCAGCGCTTGTCCGAGGACGTCTCCGTGGTCATGTGGCCAGCATGACTAGACGCCAAAGGCGCACGGAACGCTGTTACCTTCCCACCGTAGTGGTCCCTATTTTTCTACTTACATTTTTACATGCTTTCGAACTGCTAGGTTGGCAGAAGCTGGGACGAGTAACAGGTGCTCACTCTGTTACGCGGCACTTGGGATTTGACCTGCCAAACTGCCGACCTTCTGATCGACAAGCTCAGCGTCTGAGCCACCACATCCCTTGGAAACTTCATACGGCCTGCCTAATACTCCTTTGCTTGAAGACTATGTATGTGTGTACATATTACAAATACACAGTGAGACAAAATTCTCTGGTCTGGGCCCCAAATTTGCAAAATTCCTGGTTCAGGCATTGCAATCAAGCTATTCTATTTCACTGCTTTACATAATACAGAATTCCCACTGAAATAAGAATCCCGCCTGTTATGAATAGCTGTGATTAATGTTGATAGATTAAAAACCACTTAAATTCATTTTTGTGCTTCAGTAAATAAAGTGATCGTGATTGAGGCTTCACATCATCACATCCCACAGTAGACTTTATTAGGAGTTTTGGGAACTTTCCATCTTGTGGCTTTGATAAAAATCATTTGGCAAATAAGGATCTTGTACTGGTGTACTGAATCCTGGCTGGTGTGACATTGTATTGGATTACAGTATTACCATCAATTGTGTACGTTGCTGGTTCTTATAACAGTCAGCCAGTCATATGCTCTACTGGGCTGAGTTTACTCTAGGTTGCAGTTTTACTAAAAATTACTTAAAAATGTATTTGGTCAGGAATTCTGTGGTAGTCCAAGCCTCTCTGTATGTATTGCATCCATAATACAGCATGGGTGGTGAATTATGGAGACTTCAAGTGGAGTTTGCTTGTTTGTTTGTTTACTTAGATATATGAATTCTTCAGCTAGTTCAGTTCTGACCAATGTGGCCAGAACGTCACAGCTTCAGGGATCTTTTGTAACCAGGATAAAGGCAGAATATAAATCCAACAAATGAATAAATAATCTGGAGAAACCAAAGATTGAACTGGGGAACTAAATCATCCCCTTTATATTTGCCACTGAGTGCTTCTCTTTCTCTTGCTTTTCCCCCCTGTCTGTTCAGAAGTAAGGGATGGGATATAACATTATTTGCAGTATCACAGGCTGGCCTTGGTTATGAAGTTACTTATTGTTAAGGAACATATCTGGTGCAAGATATATAGAATTTTATCCAATGATGGTTTTTGCAAAAATAAATATTTGCTTTAAAAGGTTGGGAGTTCATTTTTGACAATTCCTGCTTCCTTGCTAAAATGTGGAAACATTATAGGTTACGGTAGGGAGGGTTGTAGTAGTTGTGAGAAAGCTAACAAATGAGGAACCTGCATTCTAGACTGTGCTAAGCTATGGTTTACTTAACTTAAGATTTGTTGCACATCTTCTGTTGACTGGCTTCATATCATACTCAAAGTGAACACCAAGCAAGCTGTGCCAAAGTTCTTGTGTTAATTCAGGTCAAATTTCAGGTGCTGGTTAAGGGTCACGTTAGAGAATCGGAAATCTAGGACTTGCTATTCCAGATCTTATTAAATCCTAGGTCTCAGCAGTCATAGCTACAGATATAGGCTGGTTCAAAGATCAAAGATGCTGGAAATTACAGTTCAACACATGGAAGATAACATATTCACTGTAATGTCACCGTTAAAGATAAAGAACTTGACCTACATCCTTCCAACATTTCTTTTCACTGCCTTGTAAGGATTACTACCTATATTTCGTAGGTGTGAGTTGGTGGTGGATCACGTTGGAAAGGATATTGTGCTTGTTGCTGAGGATCTTGTTACATGATTTCATGTTTCATTATTTATATCCCTGTCTATTAATCTGTACCAACTCTAAGCACAGCTGGCTCTGTGGTAGACAAAGGGAAAATGCCAACTCCCTGATTGTTGCTGTGATTGAAAAACCACTGCTGATATTGCTGTTTGACAATGTCTCTTTTGTGGGCTGAGTCTGTTGAGGAAATCTCAGGTTCTTGGTCAGCATTGACATGTTTGCACCCATTGGAAAGACAGAAGAAAACCAAGGTGAAAGATCAAGAAAACTGTGGAAATAGGCAAGTTCCTACAATAGCTGTTTTTCTTTTTCTGAAAAAGTACATTCTAAATGGATTGAGCTATGTGACTGAGGTAATGATTGACTCGCTGTATATTATGTTCTTTTTGGATTGATTTAATTATCAAAATGAAGACAGAGACTTTGGCAGTGATTGCCCTCTTATCAAAAAAAGGAAAAGCAATCCACTCCCTCACAGTGCAGTCTAATTTAATTATTGTCCTTCTGGAAAATGTATTACTCCAACTGTAAGAAAATAAAGTATAGCTTTCTTAACATTTCCACTCCCTGGCTCTTCAAAGATGATCACAAATTGTTAGCAAACCTAGAACAAAAAACAAAAAAATACTATTCTACCTTTGAGACATCACTAGCTCTGTAGCAAGAAAACTTTCTTGACTCTCACTCCATCAAAACACAAAATAAAAATTTTCTGTGCCCTCTCCCCAATCTCTTCCCTTATTTCACATTCCATGAATTTGTCTAGTCATTTGCAAAATAAAATAAAATAATAAAATAAAATAAAACATCTAAGTGGCTTTTGTAAGGGGGGGGGAGTTGAAAAAAAAAGTCAAATATGATGAGGCAGCAGTTTGTAGACATTGAGAAACAGACATATTGCAAATATTATAGAGCCACAATTTTTCAGGGAAGAGAAAGTTTCAGATACACTGTGACTGAGCGAGAAATAAATTAGTTTACTTGATGAAATTAGCTGACAAGTATGGGATTACAGAGATCCAAAGCTGCTTTCAAAATGTTGTGGAGTTCTCATTTGGAAGTATCTTAAATTTGGACCACTGATTCGTGATAACATAAAGTAGAAGGTTATTTTGAATGATAAAATAAACAGAAAATGAAATTACTAACATATATACGTGCCAGGCTTAGTACCACAAAAAAGCCTTTTCATAATTAAAATGGAGCAGCTTCAATTAATTATTTGATGGCTTCTACAGGTAGTCCTTGACTTACAACTATTCACTTAGTAATTGTTTGAAATTACAACGGCACTGAAAAAAGGACTTATGACTGTTTTTCACATTTATGACCATTGTAGCATCCTCACGGTCATATGATCAAAATTCCTGGCAACTGCTTCATATTTATGACAGTTGCAATGTCCCAGGGTCATGTGATTACCTTTTGTGACCTTCTGATAAACAAAGTTAATAGGGAAGTCAGATTCACTTAACAATTATTACTAATTTAACAGCTGCAGTGATTCACTTAACAATTGTGGCAAGAAAGGTCATAAAATGGAGCAAAATTCACTTAACTGTCTCGCTTAGCAACAGAAAGTTTGGGTTCAATTGTAGTTGTAAATTGAGGTCTACCTGTATTTCCATATCAAGTCAAGATTATTTTAAAACAATTGTGTTGAATGCAGGGTGGCCAATTGTTACTGGTTTTGCTTTGCTAGTCTCCTCCTGGAATCGGCCAGCTTATCTGTGTTTCCTCCTCCCTCTATTCAGGACACAGAAACAATGAAAAAGCTCAGATTGCTCTTTGGTTTTTTAACTTTCGTTGTACCTTCAAGTGAGTGTTGATGCCTGGCAACTGCCTGGAATAGTCTCTCAATTTTCTTGGCAAGATTTTTCAGAAGTGGTTTATCCTTGCTGCTTTCTAGATCTGAGAGAGAATGACTGGCCCAGGGTCAGGTTTTGTGCCTAAGATGGGACTAAAGCTCACAATTTTCAACCTGGTAACTTAACCACTGTGCCAAGCTGGCTTGTCCTTTATGTATCTGTACCAGGCTGAAGCTGATTGCGACAGGGATGCAAAACATTTCTATGTTTCCCCTGGGCTTCCCTACCATGGAAAGTAACACAAATAATTAGAACAATCTGACACCTTAATATCTGACTGGAGAAATCAGGCTTCAAACTCTTCCCCGCATTAGGATTGATTGGTTGATTGATTGATTTCCCGGTGCAAAGGAAAATGCAGGCCTGCAAGGGAAAGCTCAATATGTAATGGCTTGTTTTTCACAAGACACTGAATCTCAAATTGTTGTAGTTTTAAAAATAGATAGAATCCACAGGAAAATCCATGGGAGAAAGAAAACTCCTCCATCAGCCAGAGCAAGAGCTGTTACTCATAGTTCCTGAGAATCTTCCCACTCATTAGATTAGGCATTCGTTACAGGCTTTCAAGATCAGTGATTTTCAAAGTGATCTTCAGGCCATTGGTGATCCATGGATGTCTTCTCCCTTTCTCCCAATCCATTGACTGCAACCCATTCACTGCCTCAGCCCCTATTTTCAACTTTCACCACCAGTCAGTTGGTGAGATCACCTCAATCCCAGCTTCTCCAACACAGATCAGCTGTTTGTGAAATGGATGAGTGGCTGAAAACTGCTTCGTGAACATAGGAAAAATGTACAAATAGCAACGTATTTAAATTCAGAAAATGACAGAAGTCAACAGCTCTTGAATTACCATTGACTGTGAGTCCACAGGTATTGTCTTAAGTGGGACAGTGAACTCAGACAAGCAGCCTCAAAAGAGACACACGTAACTAAGAAATGTGATGATGAATAATGATTCCTTATTTTAGATTATGAATATCTAAAAGCCTTGGTGGCATAGTGTTCGAAAAATGCAGTATTGCAGCCAAACTCTGCCCACAGCCTGGAATTTGATCCTGATGGGGCTCAAGGTTGACCCATCCTTCCATCTTTCCAAGGTTGGTAAAATGAGGACGCAGATTTTTAGGAGCAATATGCAAAAAATGCTTACATTATAAACCTCCCAGAGAGTGTTGTAAAGTACTTTAGGGTGGCATATAAGCCTAAATGCTATTGCTATTGCTAAAATTGGGATTTTATTAAATGAGAAACACCTTGCCCATCATTCTTCAGAAATTTCTACTGAAGAACATTCTTTACCAGCATATTTATCCTAAGAATTTTTAGCATGGCATTTAGTACATAAAATATTTTTAATGGTATATAAATTCTTAATTGGGGATTATAGTTGGTATAGAATTTCTTTTTAAAATGGAGGATATGAGAAGACATTCCCTAATGCAACTATACCTAGTATCATATTCACTGGGGGGGAAAAGTGAAGACAAAGATAAAGGGATAGTTGGTCTTCACATTGTGGAAAGCGTTCTTGGTCCATAATGGCACAAAGTCTGAGAAACACAGTTTAGCTCTATCTGAATAATACCCAGCAGTTGTAAGCAACAGAAGAAACAATGCTGGAAATTGTAGTATAATAAGCTCTTGAAGGCCACATACACCCTAGCTTATATGTATCTATTGACCACAGTTTCTTACCCAAAACTCCTTGAGGCAATTTTGTCTGTAGATGGAAAAAACCGATAACTCGGTAATGCTCTTTGTTGACAAAGACCATTGTACTGTCTCTGTCCCTCCCCTTCCCCTAAGCAATATTCATCCATTTTCAGGAATTTCTTTTCCACTGAGAATTACCAGAGCTATGGGTGAGGTGCATTTTACTTTGCAAGAAAAATTATGTCAGCAACTCTGCTATTTTGTTGATAATTTGTTATTTCTTTTCTGAAGCGCCTGTTATTTGGATGCGTTCTCTAATTTTTATTTCTATTACTCCTGCCTTTTCTTTGCTTGGTGGGATTATCACTAGGGAATTTAATAGTTGCATTCACATTACAGTAAAGAGGCTTTGTTATCGTCTCTGTGATAGCTGATGATGCTAGAAGTCGCTATAATCACTATGTTGCCCCACTTTTAGTCAGTGGGTTTATCAGACATCCACCAGCTGTGGCCCAAAGACACACTGTTAACCATTTTTAAAGGACACGACCTTTGTTTCATATCCAGCCTGCAGCAGAAAACTTTAACTATTTCAGTTTTGAAGTAATGTTCACCTTCTTCTCCCAACACAAGTCTATTGGGGAAAATGACCTACAAGTCTTCATCAAGAATGCTGGTGATGGCATGGTTATCGTGTGGGATCTACCCAGCTCCTGTTGCATTTTAGGATGCTGTGTTGGCATTCCTCCTCTCCTGCATGTCTGTTCAGCAGTTTTCTTCCAGAAGAGTTATAGTGATCTGGTGTCCAGTTGCATGGATCCTGTCTATCTGTCTGTCTGTCTATATCTATCTCAATCTCTCTCTCTCTCTCTCTGTGTGTGTGTGTGTGTGTGTTGAGAACTTGGTGGGTAAAGAGCTGGCTCCAGCTCTTATCAGCCAACCTGAAAAA
Organism: Vipera ursinii; assembly: GCF_947247035.1. Taxonomy (NCBI): domain Eukaryota; kingdom Metazoa; phylum Chordata; class Lepidosauria; order Squamata; family Viperidae; genus Vipera; species Vipera ursinii. The sequence continues at coordinate 195,496,890 of NC_139513.1, forward strand.
CAAGAGATAGGCACGGCAGATATTTCCATTTCAGTATCCCCAGTATCCCCTGCTAGGTTTTTCCCCCAACATGGATTTAGTGCTCTTCCAGAAGAATGGTAAACCTGTGTTTAAAAATAGCTCTAAAAAAACAGCTGAATGATGCAGGGAGAGCAGTTTCATGGTAAAGTGGGAAGATCTCTCACTGGACTGAACACTCCATTCTCTATGCCTGATGAAACAGCCTTCTCCACCTGAGGATCACAGGCACCTTTACCAGGCTGGTTCTGACCAGGGGTGATAGATCAGCGCTCTGAATAATGGGCCAGGTTTTGACGGATAGCTAAACTTGGAGGTGTAGCCGTCTGTCAGAACCTCTCTTTGCCCTCGGTTAACCATATTTAAGGTAACTAATTAATAAAAGTTTTCCTGCCAGCTAGGAGTGTTTGGTGAGAAGAGAAACGAAGTTTGGAGAGTCAGTCCAACAGTCACCAAATGCCAAGTTTCTACGGTACAGTGTTTATTTCACTAGGATTTAGGCCTGGCCACAGGAGAGAATAGTATTCGTTGCTTGGATGGATGATTTTCCTAGATGTAGGGAACGCAACTTTTTTTGATCTTGCGTGACTTTTCAGCAGCATTTGGATCCATTGACATTAACATTGTTCTGGATTGCTTGTAAGATTCAGGATTATGGTGTTTCTTCTCCCTCCTAAAGGAGCAGTGTAGGGCAAATGAATCCTGAAGGAACAGAGAAGTCATCCCAAGGTGCCGTCTGTTGTGGGGTTCTCGTCTCCCTTCCTGTTAACATCTAAATAAGCCCTGTCAGTTTCAGGGGAGCATGCTGATAATTCCAGGCCAGGCCAGGGACTTTATGGTAGCCTGGGCCCAAGCACTTGGAGGTTGTGGGGTCTGGAAACAAGCTGGAATTGAACCCTAATAGGATCGAGACAGCATTGTCCAGAACGTATCAGGCTCTGTGTCTGCTCTGCTTTTATCTTTGGATGAAGAAACAGCTCTTAACTTGAATGTTTTCCTGGACTCATGGCTTCTGTTACATTGGCAGGTGAAGGCTAAATTTGAGGGGAGCTATGTTTCAGGGCGCACTTTGAACAACTTTGGATGGTGTGCCACTTAACGGTGTTACCTGGAATGGCAGGCTCTGACAACAGTCCTCTTGTTCTCATTACTACCAGATCAGATTACTGTAACATGCATTGAAGACTACATAGATACCTCAGTGGTACAGGAGGTGGTTCCTGCTATGGTATAGGTGAGAATCACCACAGCCATGTAGCATCTAATAAGCAGGCACTGAATTCCAGTAACTTTCCAGATAGCACTCGATGGGAGTTGATTTTCATAGGAAAACAGTTTTTTTAGATCTTTGGCAGAAACTCTATGTCTTCTTTTGTTTCTTTACAGCAGGGGTGTCAAACTGCCGGGCCGTGGGCTGGATGTGTCATCCGGAAGCCGCGCCCATCCCATTGGTGGCAATGGCAAAACCATCCCGATACGTTACGTGATGTTATGTGACATCGCGAGTTTGACATGTATGCTTTACAGGCATCATAATGCCTAGAATCTGATAAGTAGTGCTCTACGGAGCTCTCTGTACAAAGAAAATGAAAACATAATAGTCAAATGCACTGCTGCAAATCTGGATGTGCACTATATCCAGTGTGTGCTTTTGGTTCATTGATTGTGATGGAGTCACCTTTGAGTGCTTCCATGTGAAACATTTCTTATACAATTGCTTAGACTCATTTGCAGGATTTTCTGTGGGTTGGGTGCTCAGTGATTGCTACCTTCCATTTGTAAGCCTCCATTGTTTTCCAATTCTTTTCTTGCTATACAATGCGAAGAAGGGGACGATGGAACAGTTGAGAAGATGGAACTGCTGCTGCTAATGTTGAAGCCTCTTACCTTGAACCTTCATCTCTCGAGAGAGTCCATACAAACGCATTATCTGCACTCAGTGGTTGACACCAATTGGCTCTAAGGCAGCAGTATGCCAAAACAATAGAGGAGAATGTGTTCAGCTGGGATATTCAACACATATATTGTACATTTTTTCACTAGTTCTCTCTGAAATGTTTCTTTTAAGAGTTTTATGGTTGATGGACTCCGATGCATACAGTAACTCTTTCCACTTGGACCGAATTCTTCTCTATCTTTGGAGTATCGCTTTGCTTTTCTCCGGAGGTGTCTTGACCAGGGCAAGTATATTATATTCCTCCAAACATCAAGAAAAGGTCTATGAAAAAGGAAAAGCTTTATAAGCTGGTGTTTGCCATGTCCTTGAAACTGAAGGTGCCCGATTACTTATGGAGGAAACTGATAAGGGGCAATGATTTTTTTTAGCATCCCGGCAGCCAAAGTTAAAATGAAATGAAGCATTGTCTCTACAGAAAGAGGATTTGGATTGTATTTACTGTTCTTAGGGATTCTTTTTATATTAGTTCAGAAAGCTAGAGTGCGAGAGGTGTGTTTACACAGGGAAACCTTTGCAAGAGACGTTCCAATTCTCATTCTGTGTTTACTGTATTGATAGCTCATTGTTGTTGTTGTTGTTAGCTGCGAAGTCGTGTCCGACCCATCGCGACCCTATGGACAACATTCCTCCAGGCCTTCCTGTCTTCTACCATCTTCTGGAGTCCATTTAAGCTCACGCCTACTGCTTCAGTGACTCCATCCAGCCACCTCATTCTCTGTCGTCCCCTTCTTCTCTTGCCCTCAACCTTTCCCAACATTAGGTTCTTCTCCAGTGAGTCCTTCCTTCTCATTAGGTGGCCAAAGTATTTGAGTTTTAGCTTCAGGATCTGGCCTTCTAAAGAGCAGTCAGGATTGATCTCCTCTAGGACTGACCGGTTTGATCGCCTTGCAGTCCAAGGGACTCGCAGGAGTCTTCTCCAGGACCATAGTTCAAAGGCCTCAATTCTTTGGCGCTCAGCCTTTCTTATGGTCCAACTTTCACTGCCATACATTGCAACTGGGAAGACCATAGCCTTGACTATACGCACTTTTGTTGACAGGGTGATGTCTCTGCTTTTTAGTGTGCTGTCTAGATTTGCCATGGCTTTCCTCCCCAGGAGCAAGCGTCTTTTAATTTCTTGGCTACAGTCCCCATCTGTAGTGATCTTGGAGCCCAGGAAAACAAAATCTGTCACTACCTCCATTTCTTCCCCATCTATTTGCCAAGAATTGAGAGGGCCAGATGCCATGATCTTGGTTTTCTTAATGTTAAGTTTCAACCCAAGTTTTGCACTCTCCTTCTTCACCCGCAACAAGAGGCTCTTTAGTTCTTCTTCACTTTCTGCCATTAGAGTGGTATCATCTGCGTATCTTAGGTTGTTGATATTTCTTCCGGCAATCTTAATTCCAACTTTTGATTCATCTAGCCCTGCCTTTCTCATGATGTGCTCTGCATATAAGTTAAATAGGCAGGGCGACAGTATACAGCCTTGCCGGACTCCTTTCCCAATTTTGAACCAATCAGTGGTTCCGTGTCCAGTTCTCACTGTTGCTTCTTGACCCGCATATAGGTTTCTCAACAGACAAATAAGATGGTCTGGTACTCCCATCTCTTTAAGAACTTGCCACAGTTTGTTATGATCCACACAATCAAAGGCTTTAGCATAGTCAATGAAGCAGAAGTAGATGTTTTTCTGGAACTCCCTAGCTTTCTCCATGATCCAGCGTATGTTGGCAATTTGATCTCTAGTTCCTCTTCGAAATCCTGCCTGTACTTCTGGTAGTTCTCAATCCACATACTGCTGAAGTCTAGCTTGTAGGATTTTAAGCATGACTTTACTAGCATGAGAAATGAGTGCAATGGTGCGATAGTTTGAACATTCTTAGCTCATTACTAAAACTCAATACCAAAGCTGTCTAATTTTAAGTAGCTCTAGGATTTTTGTTTAAAGATAGGTGTATACCTTTAAGTGTATCCAATCTTTTGGATCAAACTGGTTCTTTCTCAGCTTGGCCTACTTTTCCCCTTGACAATACATTTGCTCTTCTCTACTTATGTAAGACAACAAATGTAACATACCTTCCAGATATGTTCCACTACACCACCCACCATAATAGGCAACATGACTAATTTTCTGGTTGGACTGAGAAAAAAGTTTACCTCCTTGCCTGGGACACTGATGTTCAGTCACACGAGCACCACTCTCAGTCTAGTGACAGAATTAGCCTTCAAGGTACAGGTAGTCCTCGACTTATAACAATTCATTTAGTGACCATTCAAAATTACAACAGCACTGAAAAAGGGACTTATGACTGTTTTTCACACTTACAACCTTTGCAGTATCCCCATGGTCATATGATCAAAATTCGGATGCTTGGCAACCGGTTCATATTTATAACTGTTGCCATGTCCTGGGATCATCATCCGCTTTTGCAAATTTCTGACAAGCAAAGCCAGTGGGGAAGCCAAATTCACTTAACAACCGCGTTACTAACTCAACAACGGCAGTGATTCACTTAACAACTGTGGCAAGAAAGCTCGTAAAATGGGGCAAAACTCACTTAACAACATAAGTTTCGAGCTCAATTGTGATCATAAGTCAAGGACTACCTGTATAAGCTTCTGGTCTTGTTGAGGATTAGTCCCTTGTTGACTGCAACCTTGTTCTTTCTCAGTTTCCCTTTGATTTTATAGGCTTCACCCTTCATTTGTTTATATCTTTTGACATTTGCTGCTCCTTCGTTAGGTCTCTATCCTATTCTAAGCCTTATAGAGATACCAGGTCTTTGCCCCCACAGCTTTCCCAGCTCTACCATTCCTATCTCAATATGACCTCAGTAAAACCTCAATGAGGATTATTCCTTCAAATTGATCACCTATATCTTCCTAAAGACTAATGCTAAACTTTTGAGATAAGAAGGCAGTGGTGGCCTCCGGGATGTACTTAGGGCTGTTAGTAAGCATAGCATTGGAAACTATCCTGCTGCTGAGCCAAATCTGACTCTCATAGGTCTTCTGTGCCATCCTTCATAACCCCTCCCCAATGCATAATTTTCATTTCAGCGTTTTCTTTTGAAAATATTTTCTAACCAGTTATTTATATCCAAGTCTCAGCATTGGGACTTTACAGTCTTATCCTAATAGCCACAGCTCAGAATTTCCCCACAGAAACAACCCTCTGTGATAGGTTGGACTGAAAGACTGAGTGAATGGGTGAAGGGTCCCAAAGTCACCTAGTGAACTTCCATGTACGAGAATGGAATTCAGTCTGGGCCTTCGGCATGACTTCTTAACTACTATACCACATTGGTGGGTGCATGTATCTGTTAAAACACATATAGAAATGTAGGGATTTCTGAAGAAAAGAGCGAGAGGGCCTGGGTTGGGTTGTTCCCCAGTTTTCAGTTCAAAATGTAGCCACTATAAGAATGTGTGTGTCATTTAGCTCTATTGCTATTAAGTAGAGCTATCACAACTGAACTGCAAAATATGGACAACTTCTGGAGTCTTGTACCGAGTAGGAAAGTACAAAGCTTAATAATTTGAGAACAGAACATTCCAGGGAACTACAGTAATCTCATTCCCCCTCCAGACCCCACTTTTCTGGTTTGGAGGATTTACTTCCAGAAACTATCAGACCACTCCTTGGGTAGCTCAGTCCTATGTTAAGTTATAATTTCTCTAATAGATTCAGCCATTTAACTCCTTGGATCAGACATGTCAAACACAAGGCCCGGGGGCCAGATACGGCCCGCGAAGTGGTTTCATGTGGCCCACAAAGCCATCCTGGAAACAGTGAGGGAACGGCCCCCACTGCCTTGGCCGTGGCCCAGAGACCCTCCTTCTGCCAGAGACCCTCAGATCTGTCCCACTCCTGCCCAGGCCCCCATAGGCACCCTTGATGCGAACGATGTAGAGCTGGCCACGCCCACCCAGTAGGCCTTACGCACTCTAGCCACGCCCACCCAGGCCACGCCCACCCAGCCCCTTGAGGGCAACTGCAATGCTGATGCGGCCCTCAATGAAATTGAGTTTGACACCCCTGCCTTGGATCATTTGGAGCAAATAGCATTTACTGGGTTCCTACCCATAAACCATAATATCTGTTCATTTTTTTTCACAAACATTGTGCCAACCGAACACGATATAGATGTAAATCATGAATTATGAACATACTGTGTGGGCTCAAGCACTCTGATTTATTCAGCACCTGAATGTACCTAAAATATACTGTGGCTTAACATGATGTGTGGCCCCTTCCTAGCCTACCTCATAAAAAAGTGGTGAAAATAAAATAGGATAACCCTCAAGTATGCCAAATTGCACTGCTTAAAAAAATAACATTTGTTGTCCTTAACTAACACTCAAATCATTTTATTGGGCCTTGAAAGAGATGGGTGTAGAGCATTATTTTAAAGGGCTTTCCTGACTGGTAAGTGCCCTTAAATTGGTAGTGGACAAAGGTATTGAGATAAGAAGAGTATCAATTATAGTACTTTTTTTATTGCTCTCCTTTCTCCAAGACTCTCCTGCCAGTAATTCATCTTGAGGTAGGGAAACTTAGTTGTTTACTTCTCTGTTGATAAAGACATTCTTCCTTCCTTTTCCCCAACCCAAGAACAAGAATCTATTTAAAGACTAACTTTGCTACTGATCAAAGAAGCTCTCCTAGCTTTGTGAGAGTTGGGGCAGAGTCACAATCTGGGGGGAAAAAAGTCTGCTGTAGGCAAGTGTAAAAGGAGAAGTGCTAATGTTAAATCCCACAATGGCTTAGGATGCAGCTGGCACCTAGCTTTAGTATCTGCCCCTTCTTTTTTCCTCTCCTTTAGATACTTGACAAGAAGTTTTCCAGAAGCCCTTTAGAGTCCTTTATTATAGAGTAGGGGCTGAGATCCCCTGCATCAAGCTTCCCAGATGTGTCCTAGGATGTACAGGAACCGTCCTATCCTACTGAACGAATGTGTGAGGGAAAAATGACTCTTTAGATCAGACATGTCAAACACAAGGCCCAGGGGCCGGATCCGGCCCACGAAGTGGTTTCATGCGGCCCGCAAAGCCATCCTGGAAACAGTGAGGGAACGGCCCCCACTGCCTTGGCCCTGGCCCAGAGACCCTCCTTCTGCCAGAGTCCCTCAGATCTGTCCCACTCCTGCCCAGGCCCCCATAGGCACCCTTGATGCGAACGATGTAGAGCTGGCCACGCCCACCCAGTAGGCCATATGCACTCTAGCCACGCCCACCCAGGCCACACCCACCGGCCCCTTGAGGGCAACTGCAATGCTGATGCGGCCCTCAATGAAATTGAGTTTGACACCCCTGCTTTAGATGGAATCAAACAGGGCATCCATTTGGACCCACAGTGATATCACACATGCTATGACATTCTTGTGATGATGTCATGACACATATGATATTATTTGCTCTTTCCCTCCCCACCCCATCCGATAGGGATAGCTAGTGTTTCAAGGTTAATTTGTATGCTGCCCATAGTCATGTCTTGTGAGATGGGCTGCTACACAAATATGATAAATAATTAATTCACCTGTAATGTCATATTGTAGTCCACTAATAAGGTGGGTTGACCCATTACCCAAAACCAAAGTTTATTTTGAGTTGGGTAGGTATAGAAATCGAATGAATGAATGAATGAATGAATGAATGAATGAATGAATGAGCCACAATGACTTGCTTCACACATCATGCTAAGCCATAAACCATATTGGGTGGGGTCAAGACAATGTGCTAAGTAAAATCAAAACAAGCCATATTATGGGTTAATATGATCTGCAAGTGAAGGGTCTTTGTGGCCTAGTTCAGATGTACACTTGAACTTGGAAATTGCATTTTTCTTTCTTGCTAAGAAGGGACACGGTGGCTCAGTGGGTTAGGACGCTGAGCTTGTCGATCAGATGGTCGGCAGTTTGGCGGGTCGAATCCCGAGTGCCGTGTAACAGAGTGAGCGCCTGTTACTCGTCCCAGCTTCTGCCAACCTAGCAGTTTGAAAGCATGTAAAAATGCAAGTAGAAAAATAGGGACCACTACGGTGGGAAGGTAACTGCATTCCGTGCGCCTTTGGTGTCTAGTCATGCCGGCCACATGACCACGGAGACGTCCTCGGACAAGCGCTGGCTCTTCGGCTTTGAAACGGCGATGAGCACCGGCCCCTAGAGTCGGAAACGACTAGCATGCATGTGCAGGAGAACCTTTACCTTTACCTTTACCTTTAGCTTCTTGCTAAGAGATGTATTTTGGCTCTATCTATCGCAATCCAGCAAACTGAGCTTATAGTTGTCCTCAACCCATGCTCAATAGCATGTATCAACGTATGTATTTTAAATCCTGACTTGATATTTAAAACTCTGGTTTTTGGAGCCCTGGGTTTCAGTTTGTACAGTATAGTTTTTTGTGTTAAATCAGAAAAATTGAAGATCACATTATAATTCATTTCATTTCATTTATTATATTTGTATACCGCCCTTCTCCCGAAGGACTCAGGGCGGTGAACAGGGCACATAAAAAATACAGAATACAAAAATTAAAAAAAGAATTAAATAAGAGCCCGAGCTAAAAACAGTAGAATAATATAAAAATCCCCAATAAAAACCCCAGCACATCCCCCATCAGGCCAGGCCGGCTTGCTCAAATAGGTAGGTCTTCAGACCGCGTCGGAAGGAGCGAAGGTCAGGTGCCATCCGGAGCTCAACCCGCAGCTGATTCCATAAAGCCGGGGCGCCCACAGAGAAGGCCCTCCCCCTGGGGGCCACCAGCCGACATTCTCTGACCGGTGGCACCCTGAGGAGGCCCTCTCTGTGGGAACGCACAGGGCGGAGGGAAGTTGAAGCCGGCAGCAGGTGATCCCCGAGGTACTCCGGACCCATGCCATGTAGGGCCTTGAAAACCATTAATAAAACCTTGAACCTCACCCGGAAGACAACTGGTAGCCAATGCAGCTCGCGGAGCAAAGGTGTAACATGGGAGTACTGGGAAACTCCCAAGACAACTCTCGCGGCTGCATTCTGTACCAGCTGGAGCCTCCGAGTGGTCTTCAAGGGAAGCCCCATGTAGAGAGCGTTGCAGTAGTCCAGACGAGAGGTCACGAGCGCATGAGTGACCGTACACAGGGCATCCCGGTCTAGATAGGGCCGCAACTGGCGCACCAGGCGAACCTGGGCGAAAGCCCCCCTAGTCACAGCCACTATATGATCTTCCAGAGTAAGCCGCAAATCTCGGAGGACTTCCAAGTTGCGGGCCCTATCTACGGGGGGTAAAAACTCACCCCCCATGGAAAGAGGTGGAATATTCTGAATATCCTGGGATGCCGGTATGCACAGCCACTCAGTCTTGTCGGGGTTGAGTTGAAGTCTGTTCCTCCCCATCCAGACCCGAACCGCCTCCAGGCAACGGGACATCACGTCGAGGGCATCACTGGGGTGGTTTGGGGTCGAAATGAAAAGCTGGGTATCATCAGCATACTGATGATACCCAACTCCAAAACCACGAATGATCTCACCCAGCGGTTTCATATAGATGTTGAACAGGAGAGGCGAGAGGACCGACCCCTGAGGAACTCCACAAACAAGAGACCTCGGGGTCGACCTCTGCCCCCCTGCCAACACCGACTGCGAACGTCCCAGGAGATAGGAGAACCACTGAAGAACTGTGCCTCCCACTCCCAATCCCCTGAGACGCCACAGCAGGATACCATGGTCGATGGTATCGAAAGCCGCTGAGAGGTCTAATAGGACTAGGACAGAGGAACATCCCCTGTCCCGGGCCCTCCAGAGATCATTCACCAGAGCAACCAATGCCGTCTCCGTGCTGTACCCGGGCCTGAAACCCGATTGGCATGGGTCTAGATAATCTGCTTCATCCAGGACCAGAGGGAGCTGATGCGCCACCACACTCTCAACAACCTTCGCAAGAAAGCGAAGGTTGGAGACCGGACGAAAGTTATTTAACACAGCTGGGTCCAAGGCAGGCTTCTTGAGGAGAGGTCTCACCACCGCCTCCTTCAAGACGGCGGGGAAACTACCCTCACTCAAAGAGGCAGATATAACCGCCTGGAACCAGCCTCATGTCCTCTCCCCAGCTGCATACACCAGCCAGGAAGGGCACGGGTCCAATAAACATGTGGTGGAGCTCAATCTCCCCATAATCCTGTCCACTTCCTCAGGGGTCACAGAATCAAACTCCTCCCAGATAACATTGACAAGACCGCCCGTGTCCTGATCGTCAGACTCCGCCCAGCTGGAGTCCAGACTGGTCCGAATCCGAGCGATTTTATCCGACAGATGTTGACCAAACTCCTCGGCACGACCCTGCAAGGGTTCCTCCCTCACCTCCTGATTAAGGAGGGAGCAGGTCACCCTAAACGGACGCAATAAGGGCGGAGAAGTAATTAGACCTCGCCGCCCTTATCGCTGCGAGATAAGACCTAATGTGGGTTCTTAGTCGCAATCGGTCGGATTCGGATCGGCTGGACCTCCAACAGCTCTCTAGGCCCCGTCCCTGTCTATATGAGATTAGAAGGCAGTTATCCAAGAACCCTTTCCGGCTTATTCAAGGAGTGCCAGAAATTGATGAGATGCTTCAAGCTGCTTTCACAAACATTTAATGATTGAATTACTTACAAGCATGAATGTTAAATAGTGATATAATCCTTGCAGAGTTGTTGGGGACTTGACATAATAAAGCAAACTACGTTGAAAATCATTCTGTTACGCTAGATCACTTGACAGGTGATAAAAATACTATTGACCCTTGATCTACAGAATTGTTACAGATGTAAACAGGCACAGTTCCACCAAAGAACAGATATAAACAGTGGCTGAATGGCCATAGATATTGCTTGGTTTTATGATGTAAGAACTGTGGGAATGTGTAAAGCCTCTCACGTTGAGAACTGGAATTATACAACTCAACAGTGTCCTCACTTGTGAGAGCTTGCAGGATCTGTCCACCGCAGAGACATCACAATGAATAACTTGACTATCCACTGGTATTGATGCCTCGCCCAGCCTGCGGCTGACTCCTTAGCAACTCTGGTAAACAGAAATGATATCACAGAGCTTGTGGTTGGCTTATAAAACTTTTCTTTCATAGCTTCTAAGATAAAGTAGCCTATGAACCTGGTAACCTCTGAACTTCCCAGATGGAAGCTGGGACAGACAAGGCTTTATCAAGATCCCTTTAAAGAAAATAAGTATTGTTTTATAAGTTAGCCATGATTTTCCTTTCCTGCGATAAATCTGTTGTGTTGCAGTAAAACCTTGATTTTATAAAACACCCATTCAGCAGACTTTTGAATCAATAGCAAGCTTTATCCCCAAAGAATACATATCTATTATTTGGCAAATCAGTTTGCATAATTTTCTTATATTTATGTAAATATATTTGACTTTCTTGTGAAGATTAGGTAGGACCCTAGATTTGTAGGACATGTAGATGAAAAGGTGGTTGTGAGTCCTGCAAGAATTTAAGCACTTTGGTTTAATAACCTATTATGTAGGTAACCAGTGTTTAATTTGACATGCGGTTACAGTTTGTACATTCTGTTTCCTTTGGAAGGAAATCAACATTTAGGGATAGTTCTCACAGGTATGGATACTAGCTAATTTCCTGACAAGTTGAACGTTGATTGAGCTCCATTGAAAACATTCCATTTCAGGTGATACTTCAGAATGGGTGGGTGGATGGATGGATGGTACGGGTGGAGATAGATGTGGTAAGCATCCATGTGTCTTTTAAATGATGAGCAGTATATACAACTATAGATAAAATTATTTCTGCAATATTTGGTCTCTGATGAATTTCTATCACGACATTTAAATTTTGTGGTTTATTAATATTGAATAAAACAACAGTGTTTCTAACAGGATTAGCTAACTGTTAAGCTTCTGCCCCTTTCTTTTACAAATCTTCCCTCCCTATAGGCCTGGTGCTTTCAGCTTCACAAAACACGCAACACTTTCAAAATTGTTCTGCTGCAGGGTGTTGGACATAGGATGCAGAGTTATGGCTGGCATCTAGTTATCTGTGGATGAGGATGCTGGAAAACATAAATGCTGTGTAACTTCCAGAGTAACCAATCAGAGTAGTGAAAGATCAGCTGTCTCTTCTGCTTCTTGAACCTCCATTTTGCTGAGCCTTTGGTTTGAACCTTGAAACCTCATACTACTGATTCATTACACATTTTCCTTTTGGAACAAGCAACATTATACAAAATGCAGAAAAGAAGTAAGAAAAAAAATAGTAATTCAAAGAAATTAAGGTATGAGAAAAAAACACAATTATAACACTCAACACATGCATTGAATGGGTTCTGCATTAAATAGATAACCTTTATTGTCATTTTTTACTGCGGGCACATTGGCTCACATTAAACAGAAATTTTGTTGCTTGCTCTCAAAAGTGTACACATACACCTCCTGCATTTTTATTCCTATAAACCATCCTTGCTTCCATTACATCTGTACATGACTTCACATATTGCCTTTTATTCTTTAATTGTCTTACCACTCTTTGTGGATCTCATTAATGCCATCCAATCTGATTTTTTGATCTTCTTAATCTGTTTGCTCTTGTTTCAGATAGTTTTGTAACCTGATGCTTATATGCGGTCTTTGCTAAGCCGCCTCAGTGTACTTTTTTTTTTCTTCACACTGGCAAACTTATTTCTTATATTCAGTCTTATTCAATATGCATAAATAAGACCTGAAATATATCTGTTCTCCACAGATCTTCTAAAACCAGATAAGAGAACCCCGTTAAACAAATGAGTCAGAAACATTATATTTCTTAATGGATTTTTTTGAGGAAAATGATACTTAATTGGCACTTATTTTGGAAAAAAATAAGTGAACCCCTAGGCTTATCAGTTCATTTGAAAGGAAAATTAGGTATATGGAAGGGTGTCATAGCTCAAAAAAAGGAGATTTCTGAGGATCTTAGAAAAACAGTTGTCGATGCTCACATGGCTGGAAAAAGTTATAAAATTATTTCCGCAGAGTTTTGACTTCACCACTCCACTATCAGGCAGGTCATATATAAAGAGAGGCAATTCTGTTATCCTCCCCAGAAGTGGATGACCAATCTTCAGCAATGGGTGTGGTACTCAGTCTTCAGTATTGACAAGGAACACTGAATAAGATATACATCTAACCTATCTACACCTTCTCTATCTTTAAATGTGTTCACATGGTCAATATTATGGGTACATCTGTTGATATCTATGGCATATGGATATAATATATATTTGTTAATATATTCAGAGATAACTATAGGATGAAGGTTTATGGTGACAGATTTATTGGTTGGGAATATGAATGTATAGATACTTTAATATGCAGGTATATGTTTAGCTAATAAGCCACATACTTTGCAGCAAATATTACATAGATTATATGAGATAATATGGAGAGTATGGACTTGAAATGTAATGCAATAAAGACCATGCTGTTTGTTTTTGACAGTGAAAAGGGAAATTATTTCAAGTCATGTACAAAGAATCCAAAATCAGATCAAGTTGTGTAAATGTTATACCTAGGTAGCATGTTTATTAAAGAGAGGAAAATTAAAGGCGAATTTTTAAGGAACAAATAGAAACTTAGTGGTAGCATATGATATGTCACAGAGAATGTATGTTTGTCACAAGAAACAAAAATGGGTTCTGTCCACTTTGCTATACAGAAGGAAGAGTTGACTATATCAGGAAAAGCAAGTATAATATTGCTTAAAACGTATGTGGACCTTTTTGAACCCTTTATAATGTTCAATATTTCAGTATAAATATGTAATCTATTCTCCACGCAAGTCCTAAAACTAGATAAAGAAAACCCAATTAAATAAATGAAGTCAAAAGCCTTATAGTTGTTTATTTATTTATTGAGAAAAACAATCGAAAGCTACATATTTGCTTTCAGTAGCTGGTGTTTATTAGTTCTTTGTTTATTAATTTTTAAAAAGGTTTTTTTAGATTGATAGTTTTTGAGTGTGAAACATAAACTGCACTCCCCAAAATCAAAAGAGTAAGAGCAAAGCTTAAGCTTTAAATTAATCTAATTTACCTTTAATCAAACTACAATAATCCAGATAGCCAGTAGAAAGCAGCAGAGAGAGAAAAGTCTATTCTGTCATCTAGTTCTCAGCTGGGTTTTTATGGCCCAGATTTAGTAGTCTTGTGCTGCAAAGTCTGTCTCACCATCTGGTGATTTTGTAGACAAATGTTTTCATCTTGACAATCCCTGTGACAATCCATGGGTGTTCCATAGACATTTTTTTTTAATTTTAAAAGATTTTTATTTTTATTTATTTATTTTAATCCCATTTATATCCCGCCCTAGTCCGAAGACTCAGGGCGGCTTACAATTTAAGCACAAACCAATGTGCTTAGCAATAGCCTTCATTCTATGTATATGCCTGCTTATTAGGGCTTTCGCCCCCCCCCCAGATGTAAATATATTTTCATTTTTTTATTACAGTGATATACAGTACCTGATTCTTTCTGTTTGCTTCATCCACTGTCTTCTCCTTTTTCTTTTCTCAACTTGGTAAAGCACAGACATTTTTTCTAACTAACAATTTACTTAGTGTCTCCTCCTTTCTTTAATCATTATCAATTTCAGTTTAGTAGCTAGTTGAGAGTTTTCTCCCAAGATTTTTCAGGGCACTTTGCTGTCATCCCAGGCAGCTTACTGCCAGATTATACAAAGAACACAAATGTTCCTAACTTGACAATTTTCCACTTAAAATTGCTTTTTTTTTCTTTGCAGGAGAAAAGGCAGGAGAAACAATGGACAATAAACAAGGAGAGATAGAGATTAGAAAAGAGAAAACAATGCCCAAATAAGGAACAAAGAATTAAACAATTCTCTCGTTTCTATTGACCTTAAAATGTCTTTTCATGATCAGCCAGCCCAGGAAGAGTATATCCAAATGAAATTTCTTATTTAATTTATCTCTTTAATCAGGCTGATTGTGAGCTCTCTGTCAGAGACCATTAAGCCAGAGGAAGTAGAGAAGCAAACCATTTGTATTGATGATTCATACTTCTTTCTCAATTGAGATACACATTAATTTTCAGTATTACACAAATTAATTTCCTGTTTTGAAATTTCTGTATGAAATACTCAAGGAAGAAATTGCTCAGTTGGGTGAGCTGCCTTTTCAGTGTAGGTGAAATGTCTTCTGTAAATTTCCCTTCATAATTTTTCTAATTGGATTATTTAAATAATTAGTACTTCATGTTTTAATGGACAGATAGCCTAAGATATCACTATCTTGTTTCTCTAATTATAAAACATTATTATATGAAATATTTTTGAGATGGGGTATAGTCTTGAGGTAAATTAATGTAGGTAAAATTATACTCTCAACAATTGAGATTGCTGTTCAGTGTTTTTGGTCATTCTTTTTAGTTTTTTGTAGCTGACTCATGAAATACACAATAAATTTTATGAGTTTCATGGTATTTCCTGAGTGTTTTTACATCAGATAGGAAACAAGGGATTGTTGAATCCCTTTCTGTAATTTTCTGGTCCTAATTCATTTCTGCACTTCTTTCTGTTTATACCGGTATGACCAATGTGATTTTCTTGATTTTATGTGTTTGATTCTCCAGTATGTTCTTGTAAATCAGTAGTATATGTACAGCCATGTACATGCAACTTTGATCTTGAAACATATTTTTCTCAACATTGCTATAAAAATGGGTTCCCATACCAGCAAGGATTCTGGAAATCATTATGTCAACTGCAATCAACTGCAAACTTATTTGTTATCAGTAAAGAGACTTGCTTCCTTATAGGATCTTGTGAAGGTTGTTGAATAGAAAAATGAGAAAATCTCCACCTTGATGCCCATAGGGATATATTAGTTGTAAACTAAAAAAAATATCAATGCTGGAATTCTTGTAAGCCAAATTTTTAATTTCAATAAATCTTGTTAAAGAAAATACTGTGAGAATTACTTTCAGTTATCATTTGCTGCTAAAGAGCTCGACAATTCTTATGTAATCTAGAGAAAGAATCATGAGTGAGGGAGTTCTCTTGATGGTAATAAGTAGGCAAATCTGGATTAGGGACCAAGAAAGTGAAAGGTCCTCCTTTCAAGGAATTCTAGTCTAGCACGCTTCTGTGGCCCCTGAAGATGGCAGTCATATGATGGGTAAACAGCTCATCATAATAGATTTTATGGCTGGGCAAGTGATCCTGTGAGAAGATGTCCTAGAATATCAGGAGTAAACCATTCAAAGTGGCAGCTAGCATTTTGAATTCCACCTAGAAATCAACCAACAACCAATGCAGCTCTCTGAATACAGAGTTATAAAAATGTTACCCCATGCCAAACACATGGCAACAGTCCAATTGAAAGGTGACTGAAGCAGGAGTGACAATGAGCAATTCTCCTATCCAAGAAAGGTTGCAATTGGTTCAGAAGATGGAGCTGCACAAAAGCCCTTGTGGCCACAGCTGCCACCTGCTCCTTGAGGAGTTGTGCGTTGATTCTCAGAATTGCATTGTTTGCGTTCCTGTAATTGTAATTTGCCTCCATAGAAGAAAGAGGAACAGCGGGGATGTTGCTTTTTCCAGTCAGTGTTCCAATAATGAGTTAGGAGTTGTAAGTTAAAATCCTTAGCAGACCACGAAGCTTGCAAGTTAAATGTATTTTAGAAGAAACTTGTCTCAAGAATCCTAAGCCACTGAAAATCAGAGCATATATCATGCACAAGACCTCTTAGGAGTCTCATCTATGTCTCTTGGTCATACTGGTGTGATGGAATCATGGTGAAGAGAACAGAATGCTCAAGAGACATGTCTTGCCCTTTAATCACTGTTAATTGCTATACAGACCAGAATGAGAACAATGGGTATTTGTATTTGTGGTTGGCAGTATGAATAAACTTCTTTGTAATAAATGTACGTCTGTCCATGTGTGAAAGAGATGAAGGCCTGTTTTGTGCAATTATTCTTTGAGGCTCTTCCTGATGAGCACCTGAACTGCTCAAGGATGTATCAGTTACGGAGGGCAGATTTGTTTCCTTGACTTGTTCTGATGAGGTAAAATATTTCTCAGTACATCAGGAGGCATAAATATCACAAATTCTACACTCTAGTCTGGACAGTAAACTGAATTGTGCAATTTGGGACCCACAGAGTCAAACTCTTTCTAGTATATCAAAACCCCACTTGTGACTATAGAAATAATTCAATGAGCATCCCAGTAAATTTGATTTGGCAGGCCAGAGGTTTTCAGGTCCAGTTTAAATGAATTAAGCATAAATGCCAAAAGCAAAACCAGTACCTTTTCCCTGGGTAGCTGAGGTTGCACAACATGCTTAACTCAGTCATGAACTAACCCATTCTCTGGGTTCACACAAGATGCCACAGTGAAGAAAATTAACAAATATTAAAGGGAGTGAAATTTAGAATGATGAGTAAATGAAGATTCAGTTCCACACCCCATCACATTTTGAAGAAGTTTGAAAAGGCTTTTGGATTATTTTACCTTTTTCAGCTAAATATTTCTATCTGTCCTGGGGGAACCCTACAATAATCTGCTCCTCACTCCAGAAAATATTATCCTTCAGATGTAAATCTGTTCTGAGTTCCTTTGGGAACAACTAGATACTAGAGTGTTAAATATAAATAATTTCAAGTAAAAATATAGTAACAACGAGAAATTAGCCCAAACATGCCTTCAAGAAGGAAAGACTGCATAATCAGAAGAATGGTTCTGTGGCTGGGACATGAAAACATGCTGTTGAACATAGTGTGTTTAGATGAGTTAACCAAAATAGAGATTTTTTTTAAGCAATAAAGGAGAATATTTGTAGCTCAGGATTGAAATGAGGGGTCCTTGGTATGATTGACTTGTGAGGCTGGTGTGTTGTGCAGTTAGCTCACATGGTGTAACAAGATGGTTTGTTGTCACTGTGAGTTGGGGGGGCATGAAGGGAAGCTCAGCCAATCTCACTGTACACATGTTGTACTTTGATAATAAAGGTTCGTTCATTCATTCATTCTGTGAGCTTGGTTGTTTTCTTGCAGAGGTTTCATTACCTGAACTAGGTAATATCATCATTGCTAGCACTGATGATGTTACCTAGTTCGGGTAATGAAATGTCTGCAAGATAACAACCAAGCGTAGATTATTGTTTTTTTTAATTTATGAGACAATCTCTGCTGCCAAAAGATGCTCTTTTTTAAAAATTTGTTCAGGGTAGGTATGGGGGGTGGGTGGAAGCTTGGATTAGTTTGTGTGTTTGATATGGTGGAAGAGAGGACCAGGTTTGTTTTCTAGCTAGGCTCTGAAGATGAAGAATGATTTATTCTTGTGATAAACCATACAAAGATAGAGCCAGTGTGCTAGGCAGAAGTGCCCCCCAACCTTTTAGGCACCAGGGACTGGTTCCATCTAGAGAGATTTTTCCGCAGAGCGTGGGGGGGGGGCGTGATTTTGTATGCTGCCTGCATCCCGCAGATGGGGCTTCAATTGTTTGCATGCTCCAGTTTCTGGCATTTGCGTATCTGTGCCGGTCCATGGACTGGGGTTTGGAGACCCCTGCTATACAGCAATGATTTAAGGCAGTGTTTCTAAACCTTAGCAGCTTGAACTCTCAAAATTCAACTCTTAAAATTCTGAGAGGTGAAGCCCACCCATTTTCAAGCCGCCAAGGTTTAGAAACACTGATTTAAAGCAGAAGACTAACCCAAAATAAACCCATGTTCAAATCTACTCTTGAGTAGATTTGGGTCAATTGCTCTATCTTAATCCAATCTACTTTTGTTGTTGCAGAGGAAAATTCGTGTTTGAAATTCCATCACATCGTCCCTTCAAGCATTACGTACTGATTCTGCTTATGACAGGGATAGGTAGAAAGCCTAAAATTGCTGCTATGAAAATTGATGTGTAAGGTCTTCAAAAAGATGGCACAAAAAAAGTTCTCTACCCTCCCCACCAAAAAAAAGGTGTACTACCAAAAAATAGCAGAAATCAGTTGAGAAGCATATCAGCAGTTATCCACAAGCCATGCATCTTCCTGGTGGTTTTATGCATTTGGCATAAAGGGAGTCAGTTGGCGTTCAGGAATCATAATTAGATGATTTACAATTAATTTAATTTTAATTTAATAACATTTATATACCGCCCTTCTCCCTGAGGACTCAGGGCGGTTCACAGGGCAGAATAAAATAGTGAATACAAACATTAAAAAAGATTAAACAAATTGCCCTAATTAAAACAGTATAAATACAACACTAAAAACCCCCAGAAAAGTTAAAAAAAAACAAAAATAAAATAACCCCAACACTCCCCCTCAGGCTAGGCCGGCTTGTACAAACAGAAATGTCTTAAGATCGCGACGAAAGGAGCGAAGATCGGGCGCCATCCGGAGCTCAACCGGTAGCTGATTCCACAGCTCCGGAGCGCCCACAGAGAAGGATCTCCCCCTGGGGGCCACCAATCGACATTCTCTGATCGGTGGCACCCTGAGGAGGCCCTCTCTGTGGGAACGCACAGGGCGCAGGGAGCTTGATGCCGGCAGCAGATGCTCCCTGAGGTACTCCGGCCCCATGCCATGGAGTGCTTTAAATACCGTTACCAGTACCTTGAATCTCACCCGGAAGACAACTGGCAACCAATGCAGCTCACGGAGCAGAGGCGTAACGTGGGAGTATCGGGAGACTCCCAACACCACTCTCGCGGCTGCATTCTGTACCAGTTGGAGCTTCCGAGTAGTCCTCAAGGGCAGCCCCATGTAGAGAGCGTTGCAGTAGTCCAGACGAGAGGACACGAGCGCATGAGTGACCGTGCATAAATCGTCCCGGCTAAGATAGGGCCGCAACTGACGCACCAGGCGAACCTGTGCGAAGGCCCCCCTAGTCACGGCTCCTATATGGTCTTCCAAAGTGAGCCGTGAATCTAGGAGGACCCCCAAGTTGCGAGCCCTATCTACGGGGGGTAATAGTTCACCCCCCATAACTAGAGGTGGAATGTCCGAATAAACCCGGGACGAAGATATGCAAAGCCACTCAGTCTTGTCGGGGTTGAGCTGGAGTCTGTTCCTCCCCATCCAGACCCGAACCGCCTCCAGGCAACGGGACATCACGTTGAGGGCATCACTGGGGTGGTTTGGGGTCGAAAAGAAAAGTTGGGTATCATCAGCGTACTGATGGTACCCAACTCCAAAGCCACGAATGATCTCACCCAGCGGCTTCATGTAGATGTTGAACAGGAGAGGCGAGAGGACCGACCCCTGAGGAACTCCACAAATGAGAGACCTCGCGGTCGACCTCTGCCCCCCTGCCAACACCGACTGCGAACGTCCCAAGAGATAGGAGGAGAACCACTGTAAAACTGTGCCTCCCACTCCCAATCCCCTGAGACGCCGCAGCAAGATACCATGGTCGATGGTATCGAAAGCCGCCGAGAGGTCTAATAGGACTAGGACAGAGGAATGCCCCCTGTCCCGAGCCCTCCAGAGATCATTCACCAAATCATTAAAGGCCTGCTTTGCTTCTTTCTCATCCCCATTTAGAGGACTTAAATCTGGGCCACTGCAGTGCAGTTGTGAAACACTAATCGTAGGCCAGAATCTGGTGCCCATTCTGGCATGGGCAGTGTAGGAGTGGATCATTGACCCAACACTTGGAAACATACTTCCAGAGGAGGCAGGTCGTAGATGGGGATACTGAGTTTAACTCGAATTTCTCTAATCTGCTTTTTCCTGGAACATTGTTAATATAA
Organism: Vipera ursinii; assembly: GCF_947247035.1. NCBI lineage: Eukaryota > Metazoa > Chordata > Lepidosauria > Squamata > Viperidae > Vipera > Vipera ursinii. The sequence continues at coordinate 195,517,588 of NC_139513.1, forward strand.
TGCTTCTGATTTTGAATACTTGATTTTGTTCAGCTAGAGATCCCAGGGAAAGGTCTGCAACTGAGGGATTTGCACTTCTTTTCCTGGAAAATAAGAAGGCTGGATTGATTTCCTTAAGTAGACAGAGCCAGACGTTAGAGAAGTTCATTTCCTAAATTGAAATGGAAGAAGAATCCATTATGTATTCAAGATGGACCAGCGATTAAGATTTATGTGTTACTTATAAGTAAGGGTGAAGGTCAGACATGTCAAACACAAGGCCCGGGGCCCGGATCCGGCCCGCGAAGTGGTTTCATGCGGCCCGCGAAGCCATCCTGGAAAGAGTGAGGGAACGGCCCCCACTGCCTTGGCCCTGGCCCAGAGACTCCCCTTCTGCCAGAGACCCTCAGATCTGTCCCACTCCTGCCCAGGCCCCCATAGGCACCCTTGATGCGAACGATGTAGAGCTGGCCATGCCCAACCAGTAGGCCACACGCACTCTAGCCACACCCACCCATTAGGCCACGCCCACCCAGGCGATACCCACCCAGCCCCCTGAGGGCAACCGCAATGCCGATGCGGCCCTCAATGAAATTGAGTTTGACACCCCTGGTGTAGGTCTATTCATATGTGGTATATAGTATGTTTTAAATGTGTGTTATGTATGTGTACACTTTGAGAGCAACCAACTAAATTTCATTTTCAATGTGTGCCATTGTGCCCACAGGAAAAAAATGAAAATAAAAGGTTATCTAATCTAAAAAAAAAAAGGCAGGTCCTTTTTGCTGGTTTTTGCCTATTCTTGTCTTTTGGAATCCAGTCACAATCTAATACTGGTGATCCTCGACTTAAAACCATTTGTTTAGTGACCATTCAAAGTTACAACGGCACTGAAAAAAAGTGACCATTTTTCACACATGGTCATGTGATCAAAATTTCATGTGCTTGGCAACTGGCATATATTTATGACAGTTGCACTGGCCTGGGGTCATGTGATCACCATTTGTAACCTTCCCAGCTGCCCTTCTGACAAGCAAAGTCAAAGGGGAAGCCAGATTTGTTTAATGACTGCACGATTCCCTTACCAACTGCAGTGATTCACTTACCTACCATGGCGAAAAAGGCCATAAAATGGGGACAATCCATTTAACAACTGTCTTGCTTATCAGTGGAAAGTTTGGGTTCAATTGCAGTTGTACATTGAGGGCTACTTGTAATAATTTAAATTGGAAGGAGCTGAGTCCAGAGTGCTACTCAGCTACAAAGCACAGTGTTGATCTTGAGCCAGTCACACTCTCCCAAGTAAACCAACTTGCACGATGCTGGCAGGAGAGGGGATATGGTGGCTATACTGACTGGGTTGAACTAAGATATGACGTATATTAGCCATGTTATAATAAATCAACATTAATTGAATTCATCATAAGCCAAAAACATGATTAACAAGCTACAACGGAGATCAGACAACAAGGGCCCCGTATAGGTGTCATACTACTCAGCAAAGTAAATATAAATATTTAGAGTATGATTTTGAAGAGGGAAAATCTAACTCAAGGCCTAAAATCAGAAACACTTAAAAATTTTAAATATCTATAAATACTGTACATCAGTTGAAGTACAACAAAAAAAGAAGTTACAAACTAATATTTACAGCATTTTCCTTCTTTTTTAGTATTTTTAACTAGGAAATACTGGAGATATTGGCACTTGGTTCAGAGATTCTCACTGTTTGAAGGGACCTTGGTGCTCTCTGAACTTGGTTGTTTTCTTGCAGACATTTCATTACCCAAGCTAGGTAGCATCATCAGTACTACTAGTAGTAATGAGTGGGGTTTGCTCTTATTTTATATTCTAATGACTTGCCCTGTAGGTGTTGGTGGGAATGGAGGTTCTTTACTGTTGGCTTGTTTGGCAGTTCCTTGATTGAGGTATTGTTTACTTGATTGTTGGTTTGATGTTAATTTTGGAGTTAGTCTATGCTAATCTTGGTGCTGATTACTGGTGAGAAGTTCATTTGATCTTTTTGTTCACTTTGTGGCTTTTTGATTATCTCTTTTGGATAGTATATAGATATCGTTTATGTCTATGTGTCTGTTGATGGCTAAATTGTCTGAGTGCCTGGCTTCTAGAAATTCCCTACCGTGGCATTTTTGGATTTGGCTTGGTTTAGGATGGCCACAATTTCCCAATTGAAACTATAGCTAAGTCTGCCCATATGTTATGAAATTAAAGAGTTTTCCTCATGACTTCTGACTGCTGGTTGGTGTTCATGGATGTGTTTTAATGCAGAGGTCCCCAAACTTTTGGGCACCGGGGACTGGTTCCGTGGAGAGAGGTTTTTCTGCAGACCAGAGAGGGCGTGGTTTTGTGTGCTGCCTGCATCCTGCAGATGGGACTTTGGTTGTTTGTGCGGACCGGTTGCTGGCATGTTGCAGCCTGTTACTGGTCCACGGACCGGGGGGGGGGGGTTGGGGACCCCTGTTCTATTGATACATCTGCAAGAAAACAACCAAGCCTAGAGAGCACCAAGGACCCCTCATTTCCACCCTGAGCTACAAATATTCTTATTGTTTATTCCAATGCTAAAATAATTTAGTATACTTTCTTTTTTATGGTTAATTTTTCAGCAGCAATATATACTAAGCACTAACTATGTCATCTTGGTAATTCCTTATCTACTTACTGATTATAATAACAATTAGTATCAACTAAAAAAATCAAGTCATAATGGCTGATTGTAATCAATAAATAAAGTGAAACCAATCATAGTTCTTTGCAAGGTATGAAACGGTGCTCTAAATAGATTCTCCTGCTAAAGCTGGGGGCTGGACTAGAAGACCTCTAAGGTCCCTTCCAGCTTGTTGTTGTTGTTGTTTTTATTGTTATTAAATGGATTTCTATGTAAAATAAGCCAAACAGTGGACTATGGTTGTATCTTTTTTACTATTTGCCTTTCTGAAAGACATCTTTGGAATGAACATTATTCTGCTGCAAGGAAACGTTTTGCCGACAATATTGTGGTCTGCCGTCTTACATTTCTCGCAGCTTGCCACTACACAAAAGGACCCTTCATTTAGGTAGGGCATCTCGTGTCATGTGTCTTAATGTGAATAGAAGGAGCAGATGGCAAAAGACTCTGGCAATTTGTTGAACTGCGCAGCCTGTAAAGGAGTGGAACAAGCAGCAAGTTGCAGAGCCAAGCTGCCCTTGCCGTGTTCTTGCTAAAGTGGGTAAGCCAGCTGGATCCAGAGTTTCAAGGCTCTGTGCATGTAGCAGTTTCTGCTTTAGTGTAAGATCACTTTAAAACATGGAACAACATCTGTTGGCCTTCATGTGAAAGATCAGGATCCCTACGGGATCACTTTTTCTACTGGACCGTTGCCATTTAAGAAAAAGAAAGAAAATAGCATTAAGAAGATTGTGGTGCTGGAAAAATTAAAGGAGAAAGACAAGGGACTATAGATAGTGCAAATGGCAGGTGGTTTTACACTACAGGTAGCTGTTTCATATGTGAGGCTTGTGACTAGGAATCTTTAGAGCTACAATATTAGTGTCAATATCCAGCCCAAGAATCCAAACGAGAATGCCCGAGAATGTTGGAAATGTCCTGTCTGAGAGCCATTTTTTTTCCTTACAAAACTGCAGTTTCCTTTGAGGAAGGAATGCCCATGTGCAGCTTAAAATTCCTTGTGTGTTTTATCACATTTGGCCAATAAAATGTTCTGTTCTGTTCTGTTCTGTTTTGTTCTACCCTACCCTACCCTACCCTACCCTATCTTACTCTATTTTAAATATGTCCCAAATGGAAGGAAGATGAGCATATGAGACCAGTATTAAAAAGACGGGTCTGTTCAAACAAAGAAAAACATTCAAAAAGTTGAAAAGTTCAAACTTTCCCTTTGTTTGTTCCTTTCCTTTATTTACACAAAAGGTTGTGCATCTTCAGCTTAGTGCCCCCTAGTTGTGCTAGGAAACTCAAATTCCAGAACTTCCAGCCATCTGGATGGAGAATGTGAGGAACTGAACTCTCAAGAGAACTGAAGAGAATTAGGTTGGGAAATGCTGTTCTTAGTGAGGATGAGTCGGTCAAATTGCCAGTTTATTGTAGCAAATTTAAGCATTTAAAAAGTTGGAGATCCAAAATAGTGGTTTGCAGAGAAAGAGCTCTTGTCTCAGTCCTTCCTCTAGGAACGTTTCTGCTTGAATCCCACCTTAGTTAGAGCTCACCCTAACATCCTGTTAAGTGCTTCATGAAAATACCTCACTAATCATTTTTAGAAGACACAGCAATAGCACTAAGATTTTTTATACCGTTTATCTTCATAATAGGCCTTTGTCTTATCTCTGCCCACTACAATTCTTCCTTAGAAGAAGAATAAGGGTGTTTAAAGGGAGTGTTTTCCAACTTCTCTGATCAAATGTCTTGGCATGCAAATGATGTCAGCACTGCTAACATCAAATGTTTTTGCATTGACAACAGTTGGAAATGTAGCCATTTTCTTCCTTTACCTTTTAGAGTTAGATGATGCTGGGGAAGGGGGGATATGAATGAGAGTCCAGCTAGACATAACAACACTGAACCTAGCGGGAGAATCAAGGTTGTTGAAATTAGAGCTGATAAAGAATTGGCGGGGTGGAGACCTGGAGAGGAAGACCGGGTTTCAAGCTAATTGGGGAATGTGATTTATGACTGTAAATTCAAGGAGGGAATTGTGCTTTGATACTATGTACCCAGGGGAGGGGAATTCAGTTTTTGGCTTCGATTATGTAATATTATATATTATGCTACTTGAATAAAAGATTCTTTAAGGTAAAACAATGCCTCGAAGTTCTTGTGAAGTGTTTCATCTGTCGGAACCATGACATTAAGCCAAAAACTGAATTCCCCTCTGATTTATGATACCTCACTCATGATCTTGGTGACAAAAGTAGTCAGAACTGGCGCCTGCTAAGCTCCAGTTGGCCTGGTTAGACTGCTGCAGGCATACCTCTTCCCCTTTGACTAGGACACAGGTCTGCAACCCGCGGCTCCGGAGCCGCATGCGGCTCTTTCAGCCATCTCCTGTGGCTCCCAGTCCTCTGCCATGTGCAGTCCAAAAAACAAAAAGTGGGACTAAAAAATTTCAATCAATCAATTCAAATATGCAGGGTAGGTGCATATCTCGCCTTGGCTCCACTCTTCAGTCAAACCCTGTTCTGGGGTATGCATGCGCACACATTTTTTGAGGCTCCCAGTTTTTCCTTTTGTGAGGGAACCAGTTCTGAGTGGCTCTTTCAGTGTTTCAGGTTGCTGACCCCTGGACTAGGAGGAACTAATCCTCCGTGGATAGTTTGACTTGAGATGCAAGGGAAACCAGGTACCTGGTTTCTGTAGAGGCATTAGCTAGTTCTCTGCCTGACCCACCCTTCACAAAGTGCCATTCAGACATTAAATTATATGGGCCCTTTATATACAAAGTACACTGGTCTGGAGTTGTGCTCGTGGTTGCTCTTTCCTTAGTGAATTCTTGACTGGATTATTGCAGTTAAAAAAAAGGAGCAGGCTTCTGATGGGTTGAAATTGGGAAGGAAATGTATTGCTGGTTCTGTTCCAAGAGTGCATTAGTGGTTTTGTTTTTGCCAACAGGGCTTTTGCATGGCTACTTTCTGTTGCTGTTATTGCTGTGGGAGGGGGGCAGTGTTATTTTGCATACTCCATGAGAGGCTTCTGGGTACAGCCATGACTGCCAGCACTGCCATTCCTTTGCATTATTTACTGTACAACTACTGGGAATCTGGGATGACATTGACAGGCAGTCTGCCAGTTTCCCCATCAAATTCAATTTAAAGTCCGCTGTGTAGACTTTAAGAAGAACAGCCATATTGTGAATAGCTCGCAGTCTCCATTCTTTTAGCACTGGCTTCATATCTAGATATGAAATGGGATCTAGATCCATATGTGGGGCAAATAAGACAATGTTAGATGTGATTGGCTGTTTTCCATGTGAATCCAGTCGACTTTGAAGTGAAAAAATAAAATAAAATTTTTGTTCTGTCCCATTTTTTTTAATAAGGCAAGTTCTGTGTTTAAGGACACGCGCATTTCTATCTATCATAGGAAAATAGTGCTTACTTTTAATTAGATATTACTCAGATAAAATTCCTAACTTCTTTCATTCTACTGTGTTATTTAAAATGGTCCTTTTCTCTCTCTCAAGTGTTTTGTAGCTAGAATTGGAACTTCATCCCAGATATTCTGTGATTAAAAGCTTTCCCATCTCCAGCTGGGCTGTGGGGCTAAATCAGCCTAGCAAGGGATTGTATGAATTTGTCAGGAAAAGGAAAAAGGCTATTTTATAAATTTTGGAGTTCTAAGATAGTGCAGTTGTTTCGCCACTGATACTGTTCTGCTAACAGCTTGGTTTGAAGATGCCTCTGGCGTAATTTGGGTGCCATTCCAACTCTGTCTTTGTGCATCTTTTATTTCACTATACTACTGAGACAGCGGTGGCTTCCCACTTCCCAAAACCCAGGTTGCACAAAATGTGCATTTTTGAAGACTGTTTTTGCAAATGATAGTTTTGACCAGGAGAGGGCATTTGTCAGCCAATGGAAATATTCTTCTGGCAATATTGAATCTTGCAATTATTTCACTGCATTGTCTGTGAGAGTGGTTACATCAGCAGTTTTTGCTATGAAGAAAAAATCCTAACCCCCCCCCCACCCCCACACCAGCTCTTCTTTGAAATCCCCAAGAGGCATTCCTGCCATTCCCCCCGCCCCCCCTTAAGATGATGAATCTAATAGTATTTATTGAAAGCTATATGACATAGTGATATAAAAGGCTAAGAAAAGAAAATCGATCTGTTCTGCCTGTACATTGCACTGGTTACCAGCATCTGCTGATTATTGGCAAGTCCTTTTGTCTTATTTTCATGAATGTCTCATTTTGTAATGCTCTACATACACACACACACTTTTTTCTCTCTGCTGCGGATGGGCCTTAAGAAAAGAAAGCACAGAATGGTTTTCAGTAACGAGTATGTCGAGGCAGAATCTCAATTCTGGGGAAATAGCCCTATGTTAGTATCAGACTGTCTGCCTCTCCACAGAAGTAGAGTATTGGCCTGCTGTCAGCGTTTAAAATATCTTGTTCTGAAGCCAAACAAACATCTTGTGGAAGAGTCCATAAGCAGAGGCTTTTTAGGTTAAGCAGTGCGCAAGGTTAGATAATCTAGGGTCTGTTTATAAAAAAAATTAGAGTGTCAGTAAAGATTGGATTTGAGCTGCAAAAATCCGGAAGACCACAAGGTGGCAACAGGAATTACATAAAACCCTTGCTTTTCATTGCTATTTATTTGGGAGCTGTTCTTGAGTTTTGCAGTCAAATCTTGTGGTTATTTTAATTCAGCCAGGTTATGACAGCCATGTTTTTACATGAAGCTATTTGCATATCCAACATCCTTCTATTATGAGAAAACACTGGGCATTTCGGAGAAAATTAGGACAGATTTTGGCATGTCCATATTATTCGTATTAGAGGGCCTTACTTCCGCCTCACCACAATACTGTGGTCTGTACAAGATTTGTTGTGGTAACACACTACTTCAGAGCAGTGTTGTTCTCATTTTCTCATGAAGGAATTTTTAATGAGCTTGTTAGGAACATCAACCTTACTTGTAATATAATCACTATAATCTTTGAAATTTTTTTTATAAAAGGAGCAAGTGTCTTCAAATTACAGATAAAGGATTAAGATTTGTACTGATTATTTTCCAGGCACAACGCAACATTTAACCTCCAAAGATTCCTTCCTTTTACAGTCTTTTAAGTCCATTAGCAGTCTATATTGTGGGCAAGCCAGCCTGCTGGCAAAGATTCAGAAGAACATTTTTGGGTCTCTACCTTCTCATTTCTGGAGTTAGGTATTTGCTGAAGTGCAGATCTTAGCATTTGCTGGAAGCACTTGATGCTCACTCAAACCTGAGCATCTGGTGAAACTATTCTACCTATTTGTTCTCAGAATTATCAGAAAGGGAGGGGAGACATAAATTTAGGTGCAATTGCATTGCTTTTTACTGGATTTCAGTTAAACTTCCCTATTCTGATGTTTTGTAGATATGGCCAGGGGGGTTGGAAATGATGGGACATGCCCTACAATGTGTCTGGAGGATGCAGGACAGAGAAAGCTACAGACAGAGGTGATTGTTTGCCCATGTTAACGAGTTCATGACTGATATTTTATCCAGAGACTTCCTGCCTTGTTGTTTTAAGTCTCTTTAATCACTAAGCTGGACATGAGAGAACTGCTTTTGGCCCACATTGAGAACAGTTGAAACAGTTTGGTGTTTTTTTAAAAAAAACCTTGTAAATAAATATTTATCATATTATAATTATCATTTGATATTCTCATAGTCACCCTGGAATTAGAAATTGTATCAAATGGATAGCGAACAGAAGAGAGTGATTAAACAATATTGTGGGGTGGGTGTCTTCAGCTGTGCTATTTGTGGAAAAACTGGGAGATATTGGACAGGTAACAGATTATAAAGGAAGCACTTTGAAAACAGTAGGTTTGAAAGGGGAGACAGATTATGCATGTGTTCTGTCAGTATGGGGATCACATCATATGTATCTAGAAGATCTCTCCTAAAGATGTTATTCTATGTCATACTTGAAACATTTGTTCAATATATACACCCTATCTCAGGTCTGAGCATTTTATAGCCTCCTGGCCACATCCAGCTCCTTGACTGTCCCTGTCCAGCCTACATGAGGTCAATTAGAAATTAGAAATCAAATGTAAATAAATACACATCATACGCGTAATACAATTGCATTGCTTTTATTTTGAAGGCACCTGTTTTTTTTCCAACTTACCTATGTGCATGCATGTGTGCCTACACACCATTATAAGGGTTGGACTGTCCACAATAGTCCCAGTTTCTCATGTGTTTCCTTGAGAAAATTAATTGTCCACCCCTGCCCTCTCTGAACACAGCCCTGCTTCAATTGGGTACTTGCTAATTTGTATGTTTCAATACCAGCCCTGCTAGTTTGAAGACCAATAAGTCAAAGGAAATGGGAGCTGATGAGAGTGTGTCTTTCTAGTAAGACACCTGGTTGACAGTCTTGAATTGTGTTTTAGTAGGTCACGTAGCTTTATTTCATATAGTATGTGTCTTTTACTTCAAAAAAACTTCTGGAATGCCCCAGAATTTAATTTGTTAGCTGTGCTATTTGTTTTGGCCTCTAAGTCTAGTAATGCAGGAGAATCCAAAGTGTCTCCTGAGATTTTAAGCATATGAGTATATTTAGGAATAGAGTCAAGATCATGTGAAGTGTTAATACCTCTTTATAATGCCTTGGTAAGATCACATTTGGAATACTGCATCCAGTTTTGGTCACCACGTTGTAAAAAAGATGTTGAGGCTCTAGAAAGACTACAGAGAAGAGCAATGAAGGTGATTAGGGGACTGGAAGCTAAAATATATAAAGAACGGTTGCTGGAATTGGGTATGTCTAGTTTAATGAAGAGAAGGATCAGGGGTGACATGATAGCAGCGTTCCAATATCTCAAGGGTTGTCATAAAGAAGAGGAAGTCAAGCTATTCTCCAAAGCAACTGAAGGCAGGACAAGAAACAATGGGTGGAAATTAATCAAGCAGAGAAGCAACCTAGAACTAAGGAGAAATTTAGAACAATTAATCAGTGGAACAACCTACCTCCAGAATTTGTCAATGCTCCAACACTGGAAGTCTTTAAGAAGAGATTGGACAGTCATCTGTCAGAAATATGTAGGGTTTCCTGCATGAGCAGGGGGTTGGACTAGATGACCTCCAAGGTCCCTTCCAACTCTGTTATTCTGTTATGTTGTGATATACTGTGAAAAGAAGACACAGCCTCAAGAACTCAGCTGGTTTTTTGTCCACCTTGTAGTTTGATCAACCTTCTGCTTTTGCCTAGGGCTGTACTGGAAGAGAAAGAGAGAGAAAGATGGAGAAAGAAGAATATAATGAAGAAGAAAGTGGTTTAGCATTAGCGTGTGCCTGTCATAAAGAGAAATCTGTTTAATAAAAGCCCTTGGAGATACATTTGGACTTTGGCTGCTGCCCTCAAGAAGGTTAATCAAGCAGGGTAGGTCACTGATACCCTGAGGTCACAGGTGGACATGCCAAGACTGCAAAATGAGTTTATTCAGCTGATGGTGAGGAGGCAGCTCTGGCCACACCCCAGCAAATGAAGTTTCAGCTTCAGTAATTTGTTTGCTTTGGACATAGTAATTGGAGGCACAGGCTGAGAGGATACGTATGTAGCCAATGGGCATGGCTGACTCCTTTCTGACAGGATTGTTTTCATTGCTTCATTTGTTTTGTTTTTTGAACCACCCCGCATTTTTGCTTTCATGAGGGTGGCAGAATGCAACCTATGCAGGCGGTAGAAAGATTAAAGTGATTGTGAGCTGAGATCAAGTCAGTGAAAGGTAAGCATCCTTGCCAGGTACTGTTTTTGTTATGATTCTGGAGATTTGTAGTCGCATCAGCCTAATGTTGGTTTATACAACTTGTGACCTGTCAGATTAGACCAGCGGTTGTATATGGCAGCTCTCCAGGAAAATGAGAAGTTTGGAGGTTTTCTACTGGCTTACCCTGTGTTGCCAAGGAATAAAAGGTTGTTACACACTTAACAAGTTACAATAATGTGGCTGATAGGTAGGGTGTGCTCACTGACTGGCAACATTGCATGAAGAAACTTTACCAACTATTAGCCAATAAAGGTGCAGTTAGAGATATAAAAAATGCCCTGCGTGGACAGACAGGCCAACATGTCTACACACAGATTCACATAGAAAGTATAGGTAGAAATCACTCTTTCTCTTCGCTTGCCTGCTATTATTTGCAACCCTGGCTTGATTGGCAATTTACTGTATTTAATAACTGTTCTCCATGCTACAAGCATTTCTCTATGTTGCTGTTAAGACTTTAGAGGACAGCAGTTCAGAATAGACTCTCCCTTCCCTACTTCCTCCAATGATTATGCTTAGTGATGTGCTAAACATCTGTCTCATTTGTGACTCTCATATTGGAAAACCAAAACCAAACTTTTTGGTCTTTGTTAACCTACCATGATTGGGTTGGTTGGCTTGGATGGGTTTTCTGTGCAGATCGAAAAGACACCTCCACGCCTTCAAATTTCTACCCCTGTTACGATGATAGCGGGGAAGCAGCAGAGGAAAAGTTGAGCAGAAAGGATGGAAAGAGCAACCTGAACGTAATTTTCTCTTGGTAATTTTGACATGTAAATCTGTAATGCGCTTTTCCCCGTTTCTGTTGCCCGTTGTGCAAAAAAAAAAAAAAAGCAACTTTAAAGGCTGAAAGTCCATTTGAGCGAATGCAGGAAGAATGAACTTCCCAGATTTATTTCCAAGCTGATACAAGACCATCTTCAACCTGATGACAAATATATGGTGGTTGGGATAGGCCAGCATGACTGTCATGTGTTTTTTAATTAACCCCTCTGTGCCTTGGGAAACCAGGGGAAATGAACATCTTGAATGAAAGTCTTGTCTTCGATAGTTATTAAGATGCCCTGAGGATGGTGCACTGATGGGCAGAAGAAGAAAGCCATATTGTTCTACTACAAAGGATGGACACAGGATCCTGTGTCTTTCCCAGACTGTCCTGCTTTCCATGACAATGTCCTCCCATTTACAGTGTGCTAGAAAAATTCATAAATGGTGCTAATATCCCAAAAATTTTAATTTTAGTTTTAATCTTAATTTTAATTGGGGTTTTACTTATGCAGGGACGAATATAATTTTTTTAATCTGTTTTTAACTTTTGTATCTTTGTTTTTTAATTACCCTGTAAACCGCCCTGAGTCCTTCGGGAAAGGGCGGTATATAAATGTAATAAAATAAATAAATAAAAGAAGCAAAGAAATAAAGGCAATTGTCAGTCTACAGTAGCTATGCTTGCATCTTTCCATTTGTCATGCATTGAGTCCTAATAGCTTGAAGGTATTTTTTTTAAACATGTCCTTGAGGTGACTAGCATGAACACGTAGCTATTTACAAGTTTTTTTTTCTAGCATAGATAATGTGTTGAGGTGGTGAAATAACAAGTATGGGGAAAAGAATGTCAGTTCACATCAGAAATCTGAAGGTATGTCATTAAAATATAGGGTTTGGTATTAATTTAATACAAGAGGAATGGTTGCTTTAAGTGCTATTGGAAATAACTTTAAAAAAGGAAAGTGGCTGGAATTTCTATAGTAGCTTTATGAATAAGATCCAATAAACCTTAATTACAAGATTATTTGTATTCTAATCATTGGGATTTGGAAACCTGATGAAATCTCTAGGATTTATGCCTGAAGAAGCTAAGCAGGGTTGATCTTAATTAGCTATTTGAAATGGAGAGTACAAGGGAATTGCAAGGTTGTGGGGAGTCAGTAAAAGCATGTCAGCAGATTGTTCCAAACCATTGCTGAAAGGCTGCGTGGATGTCTCATTGTAATTTTTTATCTGTAAATCACCCAGAGTCACGCAAGTGTGATGGATGGCATAGAAGTAAGATAACGAAGTAAATAAAATAAATAATCACATGGAGTCAAGCTGAACTTAAGGGTACTCTTTCTTTTTCTTTTAGTGCTTCCTAGTTGAAAGTAATTGGTGAAACCTTATATAGAAAACATAATATGCAATAGTATAGCAGTGCATTCTTACAGACCTGGGAGTGTAAACACGTACGAAAAATATGTGCTGAATTAATGAAGGGAACTATGTCAACATATCCTGGAGCCAATAACCTGTGTCTTTAAAGAGAGATAATCATCTCTTCTTTTAATACCAGGAAATCTGATTGCTGAGTTAATTCTTTCCCTCTTTTTAAAAAAATTCTGTAAATAAATCACCTAGGGCAGGGGTAGGCAACCTTGGCTCTTTTATGACTTGTGGACTTCAACTCCCAGAATTCCTGAGCCAGAACTTCCACAGCAATAGTTGGAAGATAACTTTAACTGTAGGTCAAGAACAGGGATCTCCAGAGTTGGCAACTTTAAGATTTGTGGGCTTCAACGCCCAGAATTCCTCAGCCAAGTTTGGAGACCTCTGGCAAGAATATGGAAAATTCAACAGTCTGAAAGCTTCATGCTTGTATTCTCTTTCTACCTTGCAGATGTCATGGAATCCTCAGTATCGGAGTTCTAAATTCCGCCACGTTTATGGCAAGGCCGCCAGTAAGGAGAACTGCTATGACAACGTGCCCATCACCCAGAGTGTCTATGACAACCAGTTTTGTGCTGTCAATCCTCGTTTTATTGCCGTGGTGACAGAATGTGCAGGTGGAGGAGCCTTTCTTGTTATACCAATCAGTCACGTAGGTACCTCCAAAGCCTGTCCTATGTAACTGGCTTATCAATGTGAGTGTGAATGGGGTAGATAAAGACATATGAGGCCAAATGTTGATAAAGCCCAAACTGGTAACTCGCTTTCGAGGAGGGAGGCCTTTTTTTTTTTGCCCTGAATGGTGACTTGAAAAATGGTGATGCTGGTGATGACCTATAAAGCCCTAAATGGCTTGGGTCCGGGATATTTGAGGGAACACCAAGCTCCCTTCGTCCAGTGCGCTCCCACAGGGAGGGTCTTCTCAGGGTGCCGCCGGTTAAAGATTGCCGGCGGGTAACACCCAGGGGTAGGGCCTTCTCAGTGGGCGCGCCTGCCCTGTGGAACCAGCTGCCCGCGGAGCTTAGGACTGCCCCCGACCTCCGTTCATTCCGCTGGGACCTGAAGACCTGGCTCTTTGAGCTCTCTGGCCCAGGCTGAGAATTTTTTAATTTTTAATTTTAACTGGGTTTTTATTTTTTTCAGGGTTTTATTTAATCTTTTTTAATTTGTTTTAACGTTTGTATTGATTTTCTTTTAAATACCCTGTAAACCGCCCTGAGTCCTTCGGGAAAGGGCAGTATATAAATTTAAATAAATAAATAAATAAAATAGCAATATTGCCTCCAGTAACTCCATAAGTTGATGCACAAACAGTGGGTTCATTTACAGGTAGTTGTTTGTACTTATGACCATTTATTTAATGACCATTTCAAATTACTGTTTGTCAGAAAGCAAACAAAACAGCATTTGTTTAGAATGTAGGTCACTGTTTGGTTTAGTGCAGGGCTAGGCAACCTTGGCTCTTTTATGACTTGTGGACTTCAATATCCAGAATTACTGAACCAGCCATGCTGGCTCAGGAATTCTGGGAATCGAAGTCCACAAGTCATAAAAGAGCCAAGGTTGCCTACCCCCTGGTTTAGTGGTTAAGACACCAAGTTGGAAACCGAGACTATGAGTTTTAATCCTACTTTAGACACAAAGCCAGCTGGCTGACTTTGGGCCATTCATTCTCTCTCAGCCCTAAGGAGAAGGAGGCAATGGCAAACTACTTTTGAAAATCTTACCAAGGAAACTGCAGGGACTTGTCCTGCCACTCATCATGAATCCACACTGACTCAAAAGGTTCGTGTGCATACGCACACAATTTGATTCACCCAAACCAAGACAAATATGTAGCTTTCAGGAAAATAGCTGTTTGTACTCGAGTAAAATAAAGAGCGGTGCAGCATGTAGCAGAGTCTTTTTCTTTTTTTCTTTTCAAAGCAGGAATTAAGGGAAACTTTGACTGCTTCCCATTCTGTATCCTGTGGCTTTGACTTAGGCTGCTTGCTGGGTAACAAAAATCGAGAGACGGGAGAAAGGGGCTGTGGGGGGAGAGAAAAAGCAGATCTGCTTGGGAAGACGAAAAAAGAAACAATGGGCTGATCCCAGGAATCCCCAAGGAATCCTTCATAGACCGGCCAGGAAAATGCCACTGGACTGATTAGCAATTCTTTCTGACTGAGTAAATAGCCCCAGAAGAATCTGCGACTCTTTTAAAACGAAGCTACCAAACCTGCCCCCCCCCCCGGCCCATTGCTTCCCCTTCCAGCCCTGTGCATTTGGCAAGGCTGGTGACGCAGGATCGATACCTGTATTTCAGCAGAGTGGCTAGGCCTTTCACCAGGTGCACCAGGAAGAAACAGCGTTGGCGGCAGGCCCCCTCTCATAAACAGACTACCTAGGTGTACCGTGCTTGCTCCATGGCTTGGTCGACTTAGCACATGCCTTGACTGCTGGTCCCCTGGGACTCCATGGTCTGGTTCACCCTAGCCTTGAGGACTTCTAACTTGATAACATTCAAACCTAAAGCAAGACAAGGCCTGCTGCAATTCACTTGTCCCTCTCTTGAGTTATCCTGCATTGAATTGTCCCATGGTGAGATGCCCCGTGGTGAGTTGTCATAGCAAGTGGTGACATGACCGGGGTAAGTCGGTCTTGGCTAGTCAGCCAGAGTGAGTTGTCCCATTCCGAGTTTAAGCTGCCTCAGGTAAAGGCTGGAATAAGAGAAAGGCAATATCATAAAGATATAGCAGAACAAAACTGTCTCTGGGACATATTTGGGCAGCATTTAGTGGAACTTCACCTCACAGGTTTATTGTTGTGCCGAAAACAGAAAGAGGAAGGAAGGAGTATTACCTATGTTTGCTGCCTTGAGTGACTTATAAAGTGATAAAGGTGGGATAAAAATCCAATATAAATAAATATGAAACAACCTGTATGTGTTCTGCATAAATAACTCAAAAAGAGGCATAAAGTTTGCATATAGCTCTAGGCTTTAGTGCTGAGGTTATGATAGACTTAATTGGAATTGACTTTGCTAGATGGCAGCCTTGCATTATTTAATTAATTTGTTTTACAGTGTGCTAGTATTCCTCTCACAGCCTCCTCTTGGGGAATGACTGCTTTAATTACCATTAACTGTAAGAAAGCTAGCATAAGACATGCAGAGTTTGTTTTTTGCTTCTGCCCTCCCACCTCCCTTCCTCTAATCTATGCTGTTACATCTGTACGGCTCCATATTGGCTTGGCTCTGCCACAGTTTGATGAAAGGCTCGTCCTGTGCTCCCTATGTGTTATGTTTACACTGAAGCTATTATTATTTTTTTCTTATTTCCTTAATATTATATATACCCTAATTTTCTGCTTTGGCAAGCACTTAAGGTGGTGAACAAAATATGAAAACAAAACATAAACCGTTTTAAAATGAAAAAATAAAATTATCGGTACCAGAAATAATTTTAAGCCTCACTTTTAATTAGTTATACTAAACATTTTATAAGACTAAAATTACCTGATAAAAACCTGGGGACCCAGATGCATATCCAAAAGAGTATATTTCATGGCATGGGTACAAGACCAGAGAAGACTCACTCCCAGGTGCTATAAATAGAAACTTCTCTTTTTAAGACGGGAGGCCTCGACCCTCAGGCCTTGCATTAGACCAGCTATGTATCTCCTTTTTCAATGTCATCAAAACTTTGAATGGTTGTTAAATGAATAGTTGTTAACCAAGAACTATTTGACCAAGCACATACATGATTGGTAACGCTAAGATGAATTACCGGTATGTATTAGAAAATAAAGCAATTTGATATTTAAACAAAGGGAAGACAAATTATAAATCAGGCAGCTTTTGATCCAAGCAATTGAGACCACAAACATGCATGCTACAGAAAGTTCGGCTTTATTGTATTATTATTATTATTATTAACATCATCATCATCATTTTATTATTATTATTATTATTATTATTATTATTATTATTATTATTATTATTATTATAATATACGCAACAATGGGAAATCATACTTGCTAGTTCTTCAGCTGGCTTTTGCCTTCAAAGGCATCAGGTTCTTCCCAAGAACATAGGATGTCATAATATATCCGTTTGTATATGTGTGGATCCAAGCAGTGTGGCCTTTTATAATAGATAGATAGAAATTTTAGCAACAACAACAATAATAATAAGTAAGTCTTGTCAGAGAGCTTCTCATTGTAGAATTAAACTTTTCCATTTGTTTTTAGACAGGAAAACTTGACCCGCATTACCCTCGCATCTGTGGGCATAAAGGAAATGTATTAGACATCAAATGGAACCCTTTTGATGACTTTGTAATAGCATCATGTTCGGAAGATACCACAGTAAGTCAGACTTATGAACCTTTGCCTGAATCAGGCACAACACAGCCTCATTTCTTAACGAACAAAATCAGGAGTACAATCTCTCAAATGTCCTTTCCTTGTTTGTTATTACATTTAGTTGGATAGCTCAGTCTCTGTCACGCCCATGGATTTTTAACCAGGGTTGTAAACTGTGGAGCTAACCTAACCAGATGTTCCTAGGACAAATTATCACTTAGCAGCATCCATGGACTCTAAAAGTTTGGGTAGGATGTCAAAGGAGTATTGTGACATCGCAGTGCAAGCTCTGCCCCTGCATATGTGTGTGTGTGTGTGTGTGATGTCATGTTGCACGTTGAAAAGAGACAAACGTTACATTGCAGTTCACCATTTGCCTCTGCCCTCCACCCCCACAGATGCTCTTGTTATCACTTTTGACTCTGGAAATGAAATGATGCAGAATCCATGTGCCAGATTCCGCCTCTTAATGCTGCAGATGGTTAGCAGATGGAACCGTGTCACACCTGCATTGGCTCTAACGTTGTCATTTTTTTTCAAGAGCTTTTAAAAGAGAGCTGTAAGCTCCCCAAGTAACGTTCTAGTTTTGGATTTGGAAGTTTGCAAATCAGGTTCATAGTTGCCCTTGAGCGAGACTGATGTCTTTGTGTACTCTGTCGCTTCTGGTGGTTGAGTGGCTAAAATGACATGCTTTGGAAAAAAGAACTGCAGGTGAAATGAATATTTCTTTTGGAATGAAAACATGTATGATACATGTTCTCTCTCCCATCCACTCAGAAATGCAGGGACTAAGAGTAAATAAGTTCCCTCTTTCATTTTGGTGGATGCTGATGCTACCTTCTGCTGTGCAGAGGAACCTTTCTCCTTTTCATATCGGTAATCCTGTGTGTAGTGTGAACATGAACTAACAGTCAAAGGATCCAGACAAGGTGAAGGTGGGGAGGCACAAAAATGTCTCCCGTCCCCTTCCCTTCCTTGCTAATCATCTTTCAATTTCTGCAGGCTTAGCAGTTGATTAATATTGGTCTTTCATGCTGTTGCTCTTGAATGCTGTTGCACTGAATGAGATAATCTGGGTTAATGGAGCCTTCTTGGATTGTGCTGCATCTTCTGTCTCGTAGGTTAAGGTCTGGAATATTCCCCAGCACTTGCTAACAAAAAGCATCACAGATGCCCAGAAGGACCTTCTTGGCCATTCCAGAAGAGTGGGGCTTATCGAATGGCACCCAACTGCAAGTAACATCCTCTTCAGCACTGGTTATGATTACAAAGTGAGTTGAGATCATAGGAGCATTCATTTCAACCCTGAAACACTGCTAGTCTTCTCTTTGTGAGAGTCTTGTGTAGGAAACTTGGGGGATGGAGGAGAAGGAGCATATATGCCACAGTAGAAGAATTCCATTCCAGTTATTTATTTCAATCTTTAGTGGTGATAAAGTGTAAATTGGCCAGGTAAAATTAGTCCAGTCACTTTACATCTTGAATGTTAAGTGTTTTTGGAGTCAGACAGTGCCAAAATCTAATTAAATAAACAATAGTCTACCTTACAACATCTACAAGCTAAATCTATGAACTATGTCAGGGTATGATTTAAAGGCTAACTAGCTGATGTAATATAAGGTGGATGATGCAATGATAGGAATGATTCAGCAGGGTCTGTGTCCCTTTAAGAGCCTGAGTATAAAAGGGAAGGCTTTTGCTGGAGTGTCTCTCTTGTCTGTTTCCTGCTGTAACTGCTGTGTGTTGCAGTTTGCTGTATTAACACATGTATGTATATTGTTCCTGGTGTATGATATGGTAGATAGTGTAAGATAAACCACCGTTTAATATAGACCACTGTTTAATGTATTTATTCCTGGGTTATCTCAGCTCAATAAGACTGTGCATGCTGTGACAAAACTGCAAGTAAGAGAAAAAAGCCATTATTTGGGTCATTTCTTTCCTTTGAAATCACAGCATTTGTGATATATCGTAGAAATTGACACTATCTATATGCTGGTCTGTGACCGTTTTCAAGATTTGATTCGGACATTCCCTGTGCAGATTACCTACAATTAAACTTTTGCCCCAGTTATTTTAAGCACTCCCTTTCTCACTTAGCCATGGTGTCAGCTCTTGGGCTTCTACTGTAGATCCACAGAGTGATTTGGGCTTGCTTTGAATGAGATAGTATTTGTTGCTGCATCACATTTGGGGCACAGTTTCAGCATGGTTCTTTTATAGTCTGTTTGCCCAGTGGGTGGAAAGTTCAGAAAATATTCTCTGATCCCTGTAATTTTGTCACAGCTCTTGATCTGGAACCTTGACACTAAAGAACACACAATTGAGATGCCAGTAAAGACCATCAGCTTCCATACAGATGTCATCCTCTCCATGTCATTCAACACGGATGGCAGCCTCTTAGCCACAGTCTGCAGGGACAGGAAAATAAGGATCATTGACCCACGAGCAGGAACCATCTTTCAGGCAAGTTGGTTGGGAAGAATGATTGGCATGAACAGTAAGAAAGGAGGCTGCTGTTTGTAGCAGGGACCTATGGAATGGTTTTAGGCAGAAGGTGAATTGCCTCTTTCTCCAAAGCAGCATTGTTAGAAGCAGGCTATCTTGTTTGCAAGGACTGGCTCTGGACCTGGACCAGATTTACAGTATTTGGAGAGATACAGTCCAACAAACTCAAATATGCAGCCTTGTCATGTCCTAGAGATGGGAAGGACTTCTAAAAACCACTTCCTAAGAATCCAGAGTTTGAGTTGAAATCCTTCCCTTGACTGATTTCAAACTATATTAGAGAAAAAATTGCAGGGAGTCCTGTGGCCTCATCTTAATTTCAAAAGGTCTTTGCAGGTGATCCACTTGTTATTTGCTGATATGGGTTTCTATTCCCCATTGCTAAGAAACTTTAGTCATGCATGTTAACAGGACTTTCTGTGTACAGTTTTGCTCTCTATTCACATCAGTCAGTACCATCCAAGAAAAAAACTCACCTGCCCGTCTTCTCATAAATGCTTTCCAAATGTTGCTAGATCTTCAGACTGCAAAATATAACAGTAGTTTAATATTTATTTATTGTATTAATATGCCACTCGTCTCACCAATAAGGTGACTCTTCTCCAATAAATGTCTTTGGATTGGACCCATTATCAGTAATTCAGGCAATAAGTTATTTCTTTAAAAAAAATGCTGGCCAACTAAAAGGTCTTTCTATCAGAAACACTGTTGCCCCATTCAGTTGCTCCACTACTGAGTCTTAAGGATTCCTCTCAGTCTTCTATCTACAGCAGGCATGTCAAACTGCCGGCCTGCAGGCCGGATGCATCACGATGAAACTGCGCCCTCCCCATTACCGGCAATGGGGAAAAAGTTGCGATACGTCGTGCAACGTCACGTGACGTCGCAAGTTTGACATGCCTGATCTATACGAAGGAACTTATGTTAAGCATAGAGAAGATCCAAGGATCAATCAAATTTGCTTTGGCTATGATTTTCAAGTATTAATTGGAAGCCATCAAAAGTCAAATTAATTGCAGCAGAGTAATGCACTTGAGCTGCTCTGTTATCTGACTCATGGATCTCTGCCCTGTTCTGATAATTAAATGGTGTAGAACAGGGGTCCTCAACCTTGGCAACTTTAAGACTTGTGGACTTCAGCTTTGCTGGCTGAGGAATTCTGGGAGTTGAAGTCCACAAGTCTTAAAGTTGCCAAGGTTGGAGACCCCTGGTATAGAAGATGGGCCATTAGTAGACCTGTCCTTTGTATAATTTCTCAGTTCTGGTCATTCATTCAAGTGGTCCTCAATTCATAGTGGACAAAAATGGTTTGATAGGAAGCCCAATGATCTAGGCCAGGTGTCTCCAACCTTTTGGGTTACCTGGGCTGCATTGAGTGAAGAGGAATTGTCTTTTGGCCGCATATAAAATATATTACATAGCTAATGTATATAAATATAGATAATGTTAAAAGTTTACTGTCTTGGGGGGGCACATTACTAGAGGTCCAGGGCCGCATATGGCCCTTGGACCACAGGTTGGAAATGCCTATTTTTAATTAGCCTATTTTTAAATTCACCTGCTATATTTCTTAAAATATATTGCTGTCTCAACTAAATGCAAGGGAGATGAACTTGGGTGATTGTGGAGAGATTTCAGAAGACTGAAGAATTGACTAGGGTAGGAAGATTTCCCTGAAAGGAGAAATATTTGAGGTATTTGTTTTCCTATAATTTAACATGCTCTGCATCCTTACAGGAAGCTAGCAGCAAATCTCACCGAGTGAATAAAGTTGTGTTTCTAGGAAACCTGAAAAAGCTGCTCACCACAGGGACATCCAGGTGGAATAATAGGCAGATTGCTTTGTGGGATCAGGTGAGTTTATGGCAAACAGCTCTAAGATCACTTCACTGATACAGAGAGTAAGGAAGATGACCCTGATAGAGGCATACAAGCTTTGTTGCCAAAGTGGCAAGGAGTAAAACATATTTTAATTCCAGAATGCCCAGAGAACATTCTGAGGTAACCCAGACAATCACGTCCCTAACTCTCTAAAGTATAAGGGGAAGTGTCAGAATCCTTTTATATCACATTTCATAAATGTGTGGTTAGAATACTGGGCCTATCTTAGGGATTCTGCCATCTCTCTGAGGTGGGGGGGGGGAAGAGGATGTTTATTCAGATTGCCGTAGGCTGTTTTCAAAGACCAGGAAAGCTTTTGATCTGGGGGGAACAGGGGGAGAGAGAGATCTGGTTTGTATCTCCATTTGAAACTGAAAGGAAGAAGACAATAACAATAAAACGCAAGAAGTTTTCCCTTTCCCACAAAAGGGCCTGACACCTAAGTAACTGATGTGAGCCTGACCAAATGGACTGGGGGGTGGGTTTGAAATGGGAATGCTTTATATAGTATTGAAATGTAACTCAATGTCAGATCCCGTCTTGTATTGCCACAACCGATCTCATCCTAGTAAACTTTTCCTTTTGGACAAACTTGGATCCAGGAGTTCTTATTTCCTAAGATGTGAATTGGGGTGGGTCCTGACAGGAAGAGGTACAACTCAGTCACACTTGCAGGACCCTATTATAACAGCCAATCTCAATAAAAGTTGTTTTAGTCTTCTTGAGAAACTGATTTCTTGGTCTGGAGCTGGGGCTGACAACCAAAGACTGTTTAATTCATTCTTTTAGCTGTTCAGAGGTGATAGTAGCAAAGCTTTGGAAGGATAAAGAGGAATTGCTTGTGTCAGCCTCATCTACACTCTAAACGGGTGTGGCTCTGGGACACACTTGCAGCTTCCTTTAGATGTATTTCTTATGGAGGCTTCTCCCAGGCTGCTTTTTATATCAGGGAATGTATGCTTATGGAGAAGCATTCAAAGATGAAACTGTATCCCAGGGTCCAAAGTGGTTCGTGCTAGGAAAAGCTCAACCATTTAATTGGGCTGATTGCCTAATCTATCCATTTTTATTATGGTCATAGACCGGCATGACAGATAAAAGCATTAAAAGCAATAACAACATTTAAGAACAGACAAAATAATATCTTACAATTAGTGGTGGATTATCAGTGGGCAGTTAGAGTCTGCCTAATTCTGCATACAGTCTAACAAAATTTGGCCACATTCAAAGAAACTACCTTATGCTGATCTAATAACAGTAGTTGTACATAAGAGAGAGGAGCATTTCCCGGGTATTTTATTAAGTGAGGTGTTAGAACAGACATGTCAAACACAAGGCCCGGGGGCTGGATCCGGCCCGCAAAGTGGTTTCATGTGGCCCGTGAAGCCATCCTGGAAACAGTGAAGGAACGGCCCCCACTGCCTTGGCCCTGGCCCAAAGACCCTCCTTCTGCCAGAGACCCTCAGATCTGTCCCACTCCTGCCCAGGCCCCCATGGGCACCCTTGATGCGAACGATGTAGAGCTGGCCACGCCCACCCAGTAGGCCATACACACTCTAGCCATGCCCACCCAGTAGGCCATGCCCACCCTGGCCATACCCACCTGGTCACCTGAGGGCAACCACAATGCTGATGCGGCCCTCAATGAAATTGAGTTTGACACCCCTGTGTTAGAAAGACAGTCTGTGAGTCCTTATAGAAGATAACCGTATAGCAAGACATGAGCTGTAGTTTCAATGGCCCCTTGTCCATGGGGGCATAATCTCAGTTTATATAGCATTTTTTGTATCAGTCCTATAAAACTGCTGTGGGAAGTGCATTGAAGGTTAATGCCCTTCAGAATTTGGGGACAGTTATATAATATACTGTAAGTATCTTGCTGCTTTAAAAGGAGGAGCCTAAACTGATTGCCTAAACTGGTCCTTAGTTCTTGTGTTTGCTTTACTTTGACCAGAATTTGGGTTAGACTGGAAAGTTGTTGCAGTTCAAATTAAGATAGAGAACTCAGAACTCTGCTTTGAAAATGATCTCTCTCACTTTGCTTGCTGGAGAGATCTAGAACAGCTGCATTCTGAATCCTTTAGTTCACGGGTGTCGCCGCATCACGTGACGTGTTGCAACATATCGCAACTTTTTTTGCATTGCCGGTGCTGTTGTGGGCACAGCCTCTGCGTGATGCAACCGGCCCGTGGGCTGGCAGTTTGACATCCCTGCTTTCGTTTAATCCAAGTGCTCTCCTATTACATCACAGCCTCTGAAGCAGCTGGTTCTTTTATGCACAGATCTTCTGGGCCTCAATGGGGCCTTAATAGACAAATATTAATCATTCCCATATAACTGTCTGCAGGGGGTGAAAATGTATCATTCTTCTCATAAAGGACACATGCCCTAATAAATTTCCAAATACACCTGCGTCAGTCCAAGCGTGTGGTTTGCACTTAATTGATTTCTGTCATCCGAGTCTGCTTGAATTTGAAAATTCTTACTGCAAATGTATATTGATCAGAACACAATTGGTAATTATAGGTAAATCCTGGAACATTTCCAAAATAGTGCATTGCTCTGGGATTGCCTTTCAGATGGTTGATTCATATGCACTTAATTTTTTCCCCTAGATTCAGCAGCCATCTCTCGGGTGAGGGAATCACACAGAGTACTACGTATTTCCAGCAGAAGCTGGAAATGCACAACACCGATTAGCTCACCCCTATAACACCACCAACATCAACCAGTCCATAGTCTTTAATTTAATCCCTTAAAGCAGGGCTCTCCGACTTTGGCCACTTTAAGACTTGTGGACTTCAATTCCCAGAATACCTCAGCCAGCTGGCTGAGGAATTCTGGGAGTTGAAGCCCACAAGTCTTAAAGTGGCCAAGGTTGGAGAGCCCTGCCTTAAAGTGTAGAGACATGAAGAAAAGTGAAGGTTCCACTTGACGTATAATCATAGGGTAGAATGCCCATTCACTGCTAGAGGCACCTCATTTAAAGGGCCAGGAGGAAGCCAAGCCTGCAGAATGCCTTAAGATTTCACTCCTGTCATATTTATGTCCTAACATTGCAGCTCCCTGTGTTGCTGCTTGAGATGATATTGATGCCTCAGTTATATTTTTCCCCCAAGCCCAGATAACCTGAGTTCTCTTTGTGACAAGAAAGTCTGCTTTGCATTATTCCTGGCAGTGAGAACTGCTATGATTCAAAATTCTACCTTCCTGCCCTTCTGATTCCAAACAGGACTTCAGCAAAAAAAAAACCACAGCACCATGTCTTGGACCTGTTTGTAAAAGCTATTTAATTAGTTTGTTTGGAGTTCCTACCTGAGGTGTTTTTTTAGCACAAATTCAAACATTTCATTGCAGGGAGAATACAGTCCATTTGGAGGGGCGGGGTACGGTCATTATTTGCGTTCTCTGATTTTTTTGGGGTAAAAAAATAGCAGTAAAAACATAGCAGTAATTTCTGTTTCCATGCTCTGTATATACAGGATGATCTTTCTGTGCCTTTACATGAGGAAGATGTGGATGGGTCATCAGGCCTCCTATTTCCTTTCTATGATACAGACACACATATGTTATATGTGTTAAGCAAGGTGAGTTTTATCCATAGACCAAGTTGAAATAATTGTTGTTGTTGTTGTTAGTTGTGAAGTCATGTCCGACCCATCGCGACCCCATGGACAACGTTCCTCCAGGCCTTCCTATCTTCTACCATCTTCTGGAGTCCATTTAGGCTCACGACTACTGCTTCAGTGATTCCATCCCGCCACCTCATTCTCTGTCGTCCCCTTTTTCTCTTGCCCTCAATCTTTCCCAGCATTAGGCTCTTCTCCAGTGAGTCCTTCCTTCTCATTAGGTGGCCAATGTATTTGAGTCTTAGCTTCAGGATCTGGCCTTGTAAAGAGCAGTGAGGATTGATCTCCTCTAGGACTGACCAGTTTGATCGCCTTGCAGTCCAAGGGACTCGCAGGAGTCTTCTCCAGGACCATAGTTCAAAGGCCTCAATTCTTTGACACTCAGCCTTTCTTATGGTCCAACTTTCATAGCCATGCATTGCAAGTGGGAAGACCATAGCCTTGACTATACGCACTTTTGTTGGCAGGGTGATGTCTCTGCTTTTTAGTGTGCTGTCTAGATTTGCCTTGGCTTTCCTTCCCAGGAGCAAGCGTCCTTTAATTTCTTGGCTGCAGTCCCCGTCTGCAGTGATCTTGGAGCCCAGGACAATAAAATCTGTCACTACATCCATTTCTTCCCCATCTATCTGCCAGGAATTGAGAGGGCCAGATGCCATGATCTTGGTTTGAAATAATTAGCTGTGACAATATGCTGCAAAGTTGCAAAGCAATACAATCGGCGCTGTAATAAGTTAAATTCTGCAGAGCACTATTTCTCAACCTGGGCAACTTTAAACTGTGTGGACTTCAACTCCCAGAATTCCCACTGATGTATTGCCTGCCAGCTCCCTCCCAACAAAAACTCTTGTTTTATAAGTCCTCTTGGCTGAGGATAGGAGATGCTACTCCAATGTGCTGCTTGTCCAATATTGCAATTTTTCTGATTCTCCTCTCCCACTTTTTTTACTGACAGAATTTAGGATGTGGATGTGCTGTTAGCCACAGATCGAGGATATATAAGAAACCTATAATGGTGCCAATCTCCAAGACTGATTGCGCTCATTATAACTCTCAGGAAAACTGGAGGATAGTTATATTTGTTATATAATTTTTGCTGATCTAGAACAGGGGTCTCCAACCCCCGGTCTGTGGACCACTACCGGGCTGCGGGATGCCAGCAACCGCATAAACAAGCAAAGTCCCATCTGCAGGATGCAGGCAGCACACAAAACCGCTCCCCCTCCTGTCCACGGAAAAACCTCTCTCCACATAACCGGTCCTTGGTGCCCAAAAGGTTGGGTACCTCTGATCTAGAACATGGCCTTGGCTTTTGCCCTATTTCTCATCTAATCTGGATATACTTGTTAGGTGAGTAGGCAGAGTGTTATTGGGATGGAAATGCTCCAACTCCTAAATCCTTTACCTAGTGGGTTCTTATGTGTGGCCTCCTTGGTGAACCCGTGAGGTGGTTGATTAAGATTTAAGATCAGAATAACAGAATAACAGAGTTGGAAGGCACCTTGGAGGTCTTTTAGTCCAATTCCCTGCTCAGGCAGGATATCCTGTATCATTCCAGACAAGTGGCTGTCCAGTCTCTTCTTAAAAGCCTTCAGTAATGGAACACCCACAACTTCTGAAGGCAGGTTGTTCCACTGGTTAATTGTTCTCACTGTTAGGAAATTTCTCCCTAGTTCTAGGTTGCTTTTCTCCTTGTTTAGTTTTCATCCATTGTTTCTCGTCTTGCCTGACAAGCCTATCCCTGACAAGCCTATCCAGATTAGGTAATAAAGTGAAACCTCCTTGGAGGACGTATCTGAGAATCTCCTAACCAATTTCCTCAGATTAAAGAAGCTACTTGTATGAGCAGAGAAACATTTAAAACAACAAGAAAAGAAGTCCGATTGCCATGGCTCAACAAAGAGAAGCCACATGTTATTCTGGATGGCCAAGAATAATTTAATCAAGTCCACATCGTGAGTGTAATCCTGGCTTTTCCAGATCCATCCCAGAGTGACTTCCTTTTAAAAATGAAGTCTTATATGAACTTGCTCCCCTCTACCTCAGTTCAGGCTTCTCTGCTGTAAAGAATTATCTATCTATCTATCTATCTATCTATCTATCTATCTATCTATCTATCTATCTATCTATCTATCATCTATCTATCTATCTATCATCTATCTATCTATCTATCTATCTATCTATCTATCTATCTATCTATCTATCTATCTATCTATCTATCTATCTATCTCCACTGAATGTGTATCTCTTAACAATTGTCTTTAGGGAGATGGGAACATCAGGTACTATGAGATAAATGTGGAGAAACCATACCTACTTTACCTGATGGAATATCGCTCTCCTTTCCCTCAGAAAGGAATTGGTAAGTTTGCAGCCATTTCATTGCAGTTTGTATGCTGAGGAACTAGAACAGGGGGCCTGTGAACAACGGATGCATTGAGGGAGGGGCAGCTGGTTACAGGCAGACAGTAAGCATTGGCCTATTTTCCCTTGCTTCACTTTTGTCATGGCTGCACAGCATTGGCTCATGGCATTCATTTTGCCGTGTCTTTATTTCTCAGAATATTGATTAAACCAGCCTTCCCCAACCTGCTGTTCTCCTGATATGTTGAATTACGGTTCAAATTATCCTTCCTCACCATTGACACTGGCTGTGTTGGCAGGAGGTGATGGAAATTGTAGACAAGCACATCTGGAGGAACCAGATAGTGGAAGATTGAATGAAAACCTTTGCCAGGAGGACAAGAGAATTCTGACAATTGCTTTTTCACCTGCTTCCAACTCTTGTAAGCGGTTCTATCTAGTCTGTTTGGAAGAGCAAAAAAGTCTCCTTCTTAAAAGACTGATTGTGCATGGATAGAAGGAGAGTGGATGGTCCCAAGACTCCAACTATAGAAGTTATTATAATTATGGGTACATTAATCTTCCACAAGCTCTTAGACCACAGGACTGAAAGAGAAATGCAATGAAGTGGCTGGAACGAGAAGAGACAGGGGGGTTTTCAAGTGGTTACCTAGCAATTTCGGACAAGATCAGAAAAAGGAAACATCACTTTAGTTACATTTTTTAAAATTAAATTACAAATGGAAGTAATTTGTTCTCTTTAAAAAAATTGGCTAGGCCTGGGGCGTAGCACTGGTCAGGGGAAAGATTTCAGCTTTCTCTGTTTCCTTCCTCCATGACTATTCTGCAGAAGAGAAGAGCAGCAGTTGGATTTCCCAAACCTATGTTTTGGCGGAACTTGTCATAACTTTTTTTTTTTTACTGCTCTCAGGTGTTATGCCCAAGAGGGGTCTCGATGTCTGTGCCTGTGAGATCTTCCGGTTTTATAAACTGATTCCGGTCAAAAGCCTGATTGAACCCATTTCTATGATTGTGCCTCGCCGGGTGAGTGGATATCTCTTCTTTGGCAATGTGGCAGGGAGGGGCTTCATTTTGAGGATACTGTAGTTCCCCAGATACGGAAATGGGACTCTACTCTCCTATTCCTTTGCAGTCTGAATCGTACCAGGAAGACATCTATCCAATGACAGCTGGGGTCCAGCCAGCCTTGACAGCACAAGACTGGCTGAATGGCACTAATAAAGGTTTGTGATACAATTACTTGAACTGTCAGAAACAAAACATTTTGCTCATTTATCTGTCTGCATCACATTACATTAAAGGCAGATCTACGCTAAGGCTGGAGGCCAGCAATAATAGCAGTACTATAATCTGGATCGCAATGTTTGGCATTATCGTAATAAACTGGCCATGACCTTCAGCAATTAAAGCAATAATGTTCTCTATATCTCAGTTCTAAGCTGTATCACGCCTAACGTTTTAGCTATTTGCTATAGAGGTGTGCATGTGAAGGATCCACACAATTTATTCAGCCATAAGACTGAAATTGTAAATGTCATGGGACCCAAAACAATAATGCACAAAGGTCAGCTGTGAGAAAGCACCCAAAGTTTTCATTGTGTGTTTTGTATCCAATTAATCTGTGGTACGACAATACTTTTATCCACAATCTTAAATAACTAGTCTACATCTAGGTTGTTTTGAACATAAAATGAGTTCCAACTATCTTGGAAGAAGAGCTAAGTTCAACTACTTGTGTAATACTGTAGGTATGGAGTAGAATTCAAGGGACGCGGTGGCTCAGTGGGTTAGGATGTTGAGCTTGTCGATCAGGTCGGCAGTTTGGCGGGTCAAATCCCGAGTGCCGCATAACAGAGTGAGCGCCTGTTACTCGTCCCAGCTTCTGCCAACCTAGCAGTTCGAAAGCACATAAAAATGCAAGTAGAAAAATAGGGACCACTATGGTGGGAGGGTAACAGTGTTCCGTGTGCCTTTGGTGTCTAGTCATGCCGGCCACATGACCACGGAGACGTCCTCGGCAGTGGCGTAGCGTGGGTTGTCAGCACCCGGGGCAAGGCAAGTAATTTGCACCCCCTAACCCGTGGATTTTAGCACTCGAGTCTGCCGCAAGGAGCCCCGCATCCTGGGCGTCCGCCGCACCCCCCACCCACGCCTCCCCCGGGAAAAGGGGGAAGGTCCGGCATCCCCTCCCTCACGTGCGGCAGAAGCGCCGGGACCCGAGGCTGTGCCAGGAGGCGGGCGGCACAGCGGAGGATATACAGAACATTCAAATAGAAGGAAAATATGTGCATCAATAAGACAAAACCAGATTTACATATATTATTCCCCTCCATTTGAATATTCATAAATATATTGGAGCAATATTACTTTCCTTCCCTTACGAAGTAGGCCCAAAATTTATGAAGTTCTACTTCTATTTACAACCAATTTGACCTTAATCTACTTGGTAGATAGAGAGGCAAAGTAGTTAACAGGTGAACCAACAGCAAAGTTAAAATGTCAAAGCACTTTGTTAATAATCTATATTCTATTTTACTTCTATAAAGCCTCAAACAGCTTCTTATTTACAGTAAGTTACACAGTGCCTGCTCATTTCTGTATCTGTCAACTGCCCCACTCTGATAGTCAACAAGAGAAACTCCTGGGTTTATTTTTTCCTCCAAGAGAATACGGTACTGAAAAGCCATGTGGGTACAGAAGTGGGAAATCCAGTTCTAACATTTTGCTTGTAAAAGTCATAAAACAAATTCCTCCTTTCTTCCCTGGATCTCCCACTGTCCTTTCAACATCAATCAGTTGCATTTGAGTTGTTTTGAGAACGATCTCAGAGAAGTGGAGGCAATTAGAGCTCCCAGACCTGTCACTTGACCTAAAATTATTTTATTTCCTCCGAACATGGGAACGGGGGTGCCCAACCTTCCGGGAAACACCAGGATCTCCCAGGCGTGGAGCCGGGCTGCGCCAAGAGGTGGGGCTGGGGAAGGATCTGAAGGGGATCGGAGAGCCGTTCGTGGAAGCCGCAACCCAGGAGGAGAAGCGAAGGCGCAGCGCTTCCCACGGAGCAGAAAAACTCGCGAGGAAAGGCGGAGACTCGGAAGGGGAGAGGGCGCAACTGGGGGAAACCCACCTGGCTCTCCCAGGAATCCCTCCTACCCTTCCCGCCCCTCCTATTCCCTCCCCCTCTCGCGGCGTCCTTGCCCACCTGGCGCCCCTCCCCCGCCACAGGAATCCCTCCTCCCCTTCCCCCCCCCCGGGGATTCCCCCCTCCTGATTGCCCTCCCCCTCTCGGAGCCTCCTTGCCCACCTGGCGCCCCTCCCCCACCAGGGGAACCTCCGCAGCCCTGGCGTAAGAGGCGTCGAGAGACCAGGAAGGGGAGATGGAGGGGCAGGAAGCTGGATTCCCAGCCCCCCTTTCTCCTCTCTAGGCGCAAAAACTCTGCGCTTAACTCCTCCACTGAAGCGCTGCGGGGAGGGGGCGACTGGGGCGCCGCCGAGCAATGCTAAAGTGCTCCAAGCGGGAACAGCAAAGGACGGTCATCCTTCATGCAAAGCCCCAAGACCAAAAACTAGGATCCAGATTGAAAAGGAAAGTTGCGTGTGCCAATCTGCACCTCTAAATGCAAATTAGGAATTTGTCGCCGAGCGCCCCCCCCAGATGTTGCGCCCAGTGCGGCCGGCCCCCCCTGCACCCCCCATGCTACACCACTGGTCCTCGGACAAGCGCTGGCTCTTCAGCTTTGAAACAAGAGATGAGCACCAGCCCCTAGAGTTGCAAACGACTAGCACGCGTGTGCGGGGGAACCTTTACCTTTACTTTAGAATTCTTCCTTCAGGTCTTTTGACAATGGATTATCCCCTCTTCTTGGGTTATTGCAGCATCTGCTATCCTGGTATTGTTATATAATAGAAAGGTATCAACTCCAGTCAATTTCATTGTGGGTGAGGTCTATTGCTGTATTTCACCTGGTCTTGCTCTATACCAAACCCCAAGACGATGCAATATTCCTAAATTTGAATTAAATAGTGTGGATTGAGGGAACCAACTTGCTTCGAATCAAAACTGTTTTGCTTTGGTGCTGTGTACATTGTCCTAGCACACAAAGTGATCTCAATGCCCTTCTTGGAATGAATGAATTTTTTTTCTTGCATTTAATGGCTTGGTTCTGAGGACCACTCAGTACTGGTTGCTATTGTTCCTATTTGCTTGAGACAAAATTACTCTTCTCTGTGGCCTGCAGGTCCTGTCTTGATGTCTTTGAGACCAGGTTCTGTGATCTTGAATTCTTTACCACCATTTCTTGAAAAGGAGATTGCCCTGGAAGCAACTAAGCCTGTTCAGGGCCGGGACAGAGTGACTGATACCACCGAAAAGTTGAATAAAATCCACGAGAAATGGGGGACCAGGAAGACTGAGGAAAGACAACAGCAAAACAGACTAATGAAGTTATCTAACGGCGTTGATACTTATGAATGTCCTCCACCTAAAACAGAAAATGAGGTACAGTGGTGTGACCCAGAAAAAATTATGTTAGTGAGTAAATGAGATAAAATAGAAAAAAAATAGCTTCTTTCTCAGGAAGTACAAGCAAGGTAGGAAACAAGGGCATGCCTCACTGGATTTAAGTGACATAGTTATTTCTTAGAAGCCTCTCTCTTTTCTGCTCAATTCACCGATTCTGTTACAGCTGTGACCTCACACTTGAACAGAGGTCAAGATAAAACACATTTCTATTCTGTTCTTCCTCTCACTCAATTTCAGATATCTAATAGTAGATGAGGAATGAATGACAGCATGGGAAGTATGAAGGATATTCTGCTGCAAGAGTAGCTGATGGGTAAACTGGATCCTAAACCCACTGCCAGTTTTTCATGTTGGTATATTAGAGGAGGAATTGATATATTTATTATATTTTCTGATACTGTTTAGCATAATCTGCATGTTTTTTTTTAAAAAAATAGCATTTTCTTGTATAAGCATCCCATTTTCACGTTAGAATACTCATTTGTGTCTAAATTTTCATCAGTCATTTTCTTGACACTGTAGTTTCACGTAGATATCAGATGATTTTAATGTGTGATTACACAAATGACATATGTAGTCTTTACTTTCCAGCTGCTACAGATGTTTTATCGACAGCAAGAAGAGATTCGGCGGCTCCGTGAAGTGCTGATCCAGCGGGATATCCAG
Organism: Vipera ursinii; assembly: GCF_947247035.1. Lineage (NCBI taxonomy): Eukaryota > Metazoa > Chordata > Lepidosauria > Squamata > Viperidae > Vipera > Vipera ursinii. The sequence goes on from NC_139513.1 coordinate 195,550,184, forward strand.
ATCAAACAGCTGCAGCTTGAGATCAAAAACCTTCATGTGGATTCTCACCGATTTTGACCGGCTACCATTTGAAGTCTCAAAACAGATGTTGCCAGAAATTATTATATTTTGGAAATTACAGATTAGGAGGAGAATTTCAGATTTATTGGCAATCTATTGCCTACCATGAGTGCCCATATCCTGCAAGCTGGAATTTACTGGGGGGGGGGGTTGTGGTGCTCTATTTATCGGATTCATTCTTTGCAGGACACTCCAAGTAGTCCCATGATAACTCAGTTGGAGGTGTTTCAAAGTGAGGGCAGACCTGCCTGGATATGAACATCCTTTCAGTCCCCAGTAGATAACTGAACTTGGAAGTACGGTTGCTTGGACTTTAGCACTCAACTCTTTCACATCGTGATGAACCAAAATAGGAATTGTTCAGGATTCTTATTGTTCTGCATTCTTGGATAGATCACGAATTATTTTGCACTGGATCAGTTTTGTTTCCTATAACCAAGCGGAGTTTATGTGGGAATCTAAACCATCAGCCGTCTCTTAAGCTTTATGAGTCATCACTTTCTAAAATTCTGTTTATGCCTAGGAGATAAGGACCAAAGAGATAGATGTCATTAATTTAAAAAGGAATTCAGAAATAGATGCTTCTGAGAGCCAGGGCTGTGGAATTGAATGCTTTTTATTGAAGTGGAGAAAATAAAGACCGCTCCTACTGAAGTGGTCTTATCAGAGCCAGAGTGGAAGGGTTCTGTAGACCAAGTCAATGTGTCTTCCATCTCTATCCATAATCTCTAAGGATCACTTCATGCCTTAAATCAAGTAGGAGTTGAGTTACTAATGCTCTTAAGATGGCTTTCTTCCAATTGTCTGAAGCTGAGTTTTCTACTCACCAAATCTTTCCTCCTTTATTACTCTGAATGTTGTACCAGATCTTATAGGCATATTGCAGTTCAGTATCCAGAAGTGTGAAGAAACGTAATTCTGATAATCCTCTATCAACCTGTTTATCAGAAACACATTTTCCACAACTGTCAAATTGCAAAACTTTCTTTTCAGATTTTTCGCTTGCTGTTTTGATGCCTATGACTAATATTTCACCTCATGTTTGTTTCCTTGCTGATTTCTATGATAGACTATGCAAAGCACTGCCACCAACAATGGTTTGAGAGCAGGATCAACTACTCCAAAGATTATGAAGCCCAAGATGGAGGGGGGAGGGGGGGGTGTTACATGACTTTTGCTAACATAAATTTCTCCTCAATCGTGAATGCTGAAAATGTTCGTGTACAAAATGGTTGAAAAATTTGGGGGAAAAAAAAACATACCTAAAGCTGCACCAGACATAATAAAATTGTAAGATACAATTGCTTTTAGAGTTTAAGATATTTGTGCAAGATTTAAGGAAACTCCCCAAAAAATAGAAATTTAGAATTAGTACCAGAAGACTGGGCTGTAATCAAACTGAGGAATATTGTATAAACATTTAATACAGAAATACCACTGTTCACCCTCCCTCTGTACTGCTTCTGTGTTTTATCGCTTAGCCTGTAGAACTTAACATTCTTTTCCCTTACAGTTCTTTTTTACCCTCTTTTTCCTTCAAGACCAAAGTTGAATCATTTCTTTGAATCCATCGTTCAATTGTGACATTCCCTAATGCAGGGGTTCCCGACCTCTGATCCATGGACGGGCACCGGTCTGGGGCCTGCCAAAGACCAGGCCGCACAAACAAGCGAAGTCCCATCCGAGGGATGCAGGCAGCATACAAAACCACACCCTCTCCGGTCCATAGGAAAACCTCTCCACAGAACCAGTCCCTGGCGCCCAAAAGGTTGGGGGGGGGGGTCGCTGTCCTAGTGGGTCGATAAAATTGCTCAAGCATGTCCTTCCCATATTTTTTTTTCTATACTATTCCCTCACTTCCCCATTGCTTTTTCGAGCAGGAACCCATCTCATAGCTAATATGTACATACAGGTAGTCTTCAACTTACAGCTGTTCATTTAGTGACCATTCAAATTTAAATGGCACTGAAAAAAATGGACTTACGACCATTTTTCACATGACCATTGCAGCATCCCCGTGGTCAATGTGATCAAAATCCGGGCGCTTGGCAACTGGCATGCATTTATGATGGTTGCAACATGTGATCACATTTGTGACCTTCTGACAAGCAAAGTCAATGGGGAACTCAAATTCATTTAACATCCTTGTTACTAACTTATCAACTGCAGTGATTCACTTAACAGCTGTGACAAGAAAAGTTGTATTGTGGTTGTAAGTTGAAGACGACCTATATAGCAGAAGGAAATGGCACATTTTGGGTTAAAGTAAGTACAGGGGGGAAAAAAATCAGAGTTGTAGATCCCTGAGATTTCACATTCTGTAATCTAGTGTTCCAGTTGGTGTTGCTTAAATATACTTTAAAAGGAATATTCACAATGGCACGAAAGACATAATGGAACTTCTATATTTACCAAGCTTTATGCATATAAAATGAATTGGCCTCTGTAATAATCCCAGTAATTGGTAGTAAGGGCTCATGGGATTTTAATTCGTACTCTTAAAAACAACTGATACATTTGCATAGGTTACAGTTGTGATCAAGGCATTAAAGCAATTCCAATTATTTAGAAAATAAGCCAGATGAATCATAACATGACTTGAAATTTTAACTTTGGGCATAATTGTAGAGAATCAGAAAGATGGCCTTGGGGAAAAGAGGCAAGAACCGTTATCTCAGCAAAGAGGGATAAAGCATGGGGAAGTAAAACAATCAGACTTGCAAGATTTTACTATTACAGGCTAATCACAAGAAGAGTACAGTATAGCTGCAATCTTCCTATGGGGTCAGTTTCCTGATTTGGGCTACCTTGTAGGGCAGACAATAATAGAATTACTATTTTCTGTAGCTAATCTCGGATATATAAGATATACCACTTTATATTTTTGGAAAATGGGACTGAATGTAGACTAAACAACCAATTGGTATGAATCCATCTTTTATTATTAATACATTATGAGCTGATAGAGAGATGTTTGGGAAACTACATATGCAACATGGTTGCAAAAGTAGAAATGCTGCCAATTACAGAAACAAGGGTAAGGTACATTATTGGATTAAGGATGATAGCTTGCAGTTTGGGAATTTGTCTTTTATCTTGTTTACAGGCAAATAAATTATTTTAAGTATTTGTCAGCTTAAGATAAAGGAAGGGGTTTAAAATGCACTTCTAATGTGTACTTTTTGATTTTTTTTGACTATTTTTATGTATTGCTTTGATCAATGTTAGCCATTTATCAAAGGGGTTGAAAAATCCCAAATCTACTTGAAAAATGTATATATGTATTGCTTTTTGTTCTGTTTACCAAGACTTGTATAGCACTTGAAATTTATTTTTAAAAATTACTCTTGTTTTTAAAAACACTTTTGAAATAATACATGCAGACCAAAAAAATTTTTTTATTACAATTATATCCCGCCCTTCTCCGAAGACTCAGGGTGGCTTACAAGCTTAGCAGTGTTTTAGTCATGCATGCTTTCTGAGGCAGAGGGAAAGAAAAGAAAAATCTATATAGTGATGACATACTGATTATGCTTTATTAAATAGCGCCTAACTATATTTAAAGATACATGGGTGGTGGTATTTTTCCTATTACAGTGATTTAAAAGCAAGGAAACTGAAACACCATTGGGGACATATGAAAGAATGACAAGGCTTGTACTTAATAAATACAAGGAATGATCTTGGAAAAGCTAAGCATTGTTAATACTTATACCAACCATGTAACTAAATCCAGTTACTAGTCCACAATAGCATTTTACTATTGTTTAATCACACATGCCATACATCATCAGTGACACCTCAATAGTTTTAATCTATGTATGTATCTTTTCCCCCCCTTAAAGGTGAAATTAAATCAAATGGCTTTTTAATAAGGCTGCATTTAGAACCTTCCCTTACAACAAAACTTCTGATCGGCAGGATTGCAAAATGTATTTTAAAGAAACTTTAGAAATACATCCTCTGATATTTCACTTACAGAGATTCCACAATTCACCTTTTGATCAGAACACTACCAACCGTTAGTACTGAATGTGTTATTTCTATCAAATATTGAAACATGGACATTAAGCCAGAAACCTTTACACAGGGCAGCAAATTCCTCTGGGCACAATAAAAGCTATTGCTATGCTATATGCATAGGATTATAATGTTAGCATGGCTTTGCAAAAAAACAAAAAAAACACACTCTTTTATGACCACTGCTAGTATAGTAATGGAGCTGGTCCTTACTGGGATATGCTGAAGAAAAGTGATAATTAATAGAAAAGGTATTCGGCTATTTGAAATACTTACGCAAACTAGCTAAAAAAAATACATCATTGGCTACAAACAATAATATTTGAATAACACATCTAGATAAAAACCTTTGTGAACACCTAAAATCTTCCAAGTCTGGAACTGATCACTCAACAAGCCGGAAGCACATAAACATCAAAAGTTAAACCTGTTCTAAATTTACTTACGCTGTGAATTGTACTAGTAATACAGCAATCCGTGAAGCTGGGGAGAAAGATGAAGCAAGGCTTCCTGGGTTATTTACTTGCCTAGCAAAATAAATTACCTAATCCTAAACAAACTTCATAGATCAAAGAATCCAGATTTTGTTTGATTTCACAAATGTAGAATATTCACAACCCTGTCTACCAACTTTAAGCCAAAAAAAGGCACAGATTTTCAAATCTCTCTGAATATAACAACTGCAAGATTAGTTTTATCAAATAACGTTTACTTAATTCAAGTTCTTAAAAATACTTTTTCTGTTGTTGCATAAAACATCCTAATGTAAAAAATATCCAACGGCTTAGAAAAGGAAAAAGAAGGCAGGGGAAAGCAAAGCATGAAGAACAGGTGTGCCACACGTGCTCCTCAAGTCACAGATCATCCAAGGGGTACCCCAAGAAACACTCAACAGTCCTTTGGAGACACAGAAGACTTTAGTCATCCTCTTCATCCCCTTCATCATCTGTCTTTCTTTTTCGCTTTTCACCTTTGCTATTCTCTTCTTCATCTGCAGGACAAGAGAAAAATCATTCCATGATGACTATTCCAAGGGCGTATATTCAGTTGAATTATCCAACAAGCCTATTACAGGCTCCATAAAGGAAGAAGTTTTAGAAACCTCCCAAAACTGTTTACTATTAACCGTGCTGACTGGGGGTAATAACAGTTTTAATTAAAAATACCTGAAAGGTTTTTTTAAAAAAAATCATCTCTACATATAGAAAACGGCTAATGGTTGTTTTATACACTTAAACACTAGGAGTGATTGCTTCTGGAATCCAGTAGGGACGGTCACAAGCTGCCACATCACAATCATATGACCACAGAGATATTGCAACAACTAATTAGGTCTATTTTTTTAAAGCCTCCATAATTGTTGTCAAACAAATGGATATAGGGTAATGGTTACCTGCATTCCAGTCTTGAATGGCGAACACATCATCGTTATTATCATCTTCCAAACTTGCACTTTTTCCACTGGTACTTTTATCAATACTTTTACCTTCCTAAGATTTTCTAAAATAAAAAGACTGGCATTAAAAAAATAACATACCTTCTTCCTTTTCTTCTTTGTCATCGTCATGTTCTTCACTGTCAGACCCAGCCTTTTCCTCCTAAAAATAACAACAGGATTGCCTTTGAAACTAAATACCTTTGCTCCTGTTATCTGCTTCCCATTTTCTGCTCAGTGAGCAAAACTTTTTAGAAAAACACTTGATAATAATATGTCAGACATGTCAAACACAAGGCCCAGGGGCCGGATCTGGCCCGCGAAGTGGTTTCATGTGGCCGGGAAACAGTGAGGGAACGACCCCCACTGCCTTGGCCCGGGCCCAGAGACCCTCCTTCTGCCAGAGACCCTCAGATCTGTCCCACTCCTGCCCAGGCCCCCATAGGCACCCTTGATGTGAACGATGTAGAGCTGGCCACGCCCACCCAGTAGGCCATACACACTCTAGCCACGCCCATCCAGTAGGCCATGCCCACCCTGGCCATACCCACCCGGCCCCCTGAGGGCAACCGCAATGCTGATGCGGCCCTCAATGAAATTGAGTTTGACACCCCTGTAATATGTTGTAATCCAGCCTTCAATTGTTTGCTACCATGTTGTAGCAACCAATGAGAACAAACCAAGGGTCATTATTTCAGCTGCTCAGGGATCAGTTTTGTTCCTTATCTACATGAACTGGTGGCTTTGGATTCAACATCATTATACTGATAATACCCTAATACAGGTAGTCCTCGACTTACAATAGGTCATTTAGTGGCCATTCAGTGTTACAATGGTACTGAAAAAAGTGACTTATGACCATTTTTCACACTTATGACCGTTGCAGCATCCCCAAAATCACGTGAGCCAAATTTGGATGCTGGCTCATATTTATGAGGGCTGCAGTATCCTGGGGTCATGCGATCACCTTCTGTAACTTGACACGCAAAGTCAATGGGGAAGCAGATTCACTTAACAACTGTGGCAAGAAAGGTCATAAAATGGAGCAAAATTAACTGTCTTGCTTAACAACAGAAATTTGGGGCTCAACTGTGGTCATCAGTCGAGGACTACCTGTATATCTTTCGATCCCAGACCAGCCAAGTAAGGATGTCATGTTCTGCCCAAGTGCCTGGAAGCTGTTTTTGTTTGGAAGGAGAGGAACCATATCTGACTCAATCTTACCAAGGGATGTAGGTGTTTGAGCCAAACAGATCTGGAAATATTCCCTTCTTTAACTTTGGATAGGGTAGTACTTCCCCTTGAAGTTGGTAGGCAACCTAGGAGCCTTCTTGTACTTGCAGCTCCTGCCTGAAGAGCAAGTGGCGACTGTGACCATGATGGCTTTCCATAAATGCATCAGGGGCACCAATTGCTATGTTTCCTAGATCAGGGAATCCTTCAGATAACTCATCTAGGCCCACGTCAGCCTGGAGCTTGACTCCTGCGATTAATGCTTTACTAACGTAACACATTATATGGGACTGCCCTTGAAGACTACTAAGAAGCTTGAACTGCTCCAGAACCCAGTGTGAGCAGTAAAGGGCAAGCACTGGGATGCCAATGTTAATACCGTATTTTCCGGCGTATAAGACGACTGGGCGTATAAGACAACCCCCTATATTTCCTGTTAAATTATAGGGTTTGGGCTATACTCGCCGTATAAGACTACCCCTCTTCCAACGCACACCAAATAAAAATTAAAAAATCATGTCACCCCTCACCCTTCTCTTCGTTACACTACACATTTTATTTATTTATTTATTTATTTTATTTTAATTCCAGGTTTTCCAGCCAGCCCGCCCAGTTCCTGAGTCAAATGTGTCCTTAGAGCTAAGCAGCTGCTCTGGCTGCAGCATTCCCCACCTGCCTTTCAAGTTGGGATAGACTACAGCTGCTCTTCAACTTTAGAAGGAAAGACGCCCAGACCCCAGACTGTAAAAAAATCACAGACTGCAGCTTCTACTCCAATTGGTCCCGCTTTCCCTGCACAAACTAAATGGGAGATCCGCTCCAGGTTTTCCAGCCAGCCCTGTCCCTAAAGTTTCAGCACCCGGCGTATAAGACGACCCCTGACTTTTGAGAAGATTTTCATGGGTTAAAAAGTCGTCTTAAACGCCGGAAAATATGGTACCTCTGCTTTGTGAGCTGCACAGGTTACCTGTTTGCTTTTCGTCATGATTCAAGGTGTTGGCTTGCTCTCCCTATAAAAAAAAAACACAAAACCCTACAAAGCCCTATGTGGCACAGGCCTGGTTACTTGAGAGAATACCTGTCTCCCATAGCATCTGCCCAGCTGATTTTATCCTGCAGGGTCAGCATGCTCCAGGTTTCACTGATTAAACAATATCGCCTATTGGGACCTCAGAAGTGCACCTTCTATAGCAGTGCTTGTCCTCTGCAACAAGGTTCCCCTCACAACACAGATGATCCCCACTCTACTGTTGTTTTAGAAGAGCTGTGAAGACGTGGCTCTTCACCCAGGCATTTGGTAAGGGAGAGGGAAATCCTTCGCTTCACCACACTTGCCATCCAACTTTTATGTTTCACTGATTATATTGTAATTTCTTTGTTTGACTGTTGTAAGTGGCTCAGAGACCTTTGGGGTGTGATGGTATGCTTGTAGTAGTACTACTAGTAGTAATCAGAATAGCTACTCTTCTTGCAATGTGATAAAGAAGCACAAACATTTTACTGCAGAGTAAAGAGAAAACAATATTTTAAACCAACCTCTCCACTAATTTCATCTTCTTCAGATTTATCTCCTACAAACAAAGCATAAAGTAAATCCTCGTTTTCGTCCTCATACTCATATGTCATCATCATCATCTTCTGAGAAAGAAGAGTTTTATATATATATATAAAAGCACATACTGATATCGACCAATGTTTCATAATTATCTTCAGACTTGCAATTTATAAATTAAGCAATCTAAAAGGCAGTATGAGTTTAAACTGTCAGTTTAAAAGAGGGTGGGCTAATAATTTGCAATCTATTACAGCAATAACCATAGTCTGCAAAGAGCTTCCAAAGCATCAAAGGTATCTCTTTGTTGGAAGGTATCAGTCAAGTACAAAAAAATTTCCAACCATGGAACACAATGAAGACAGTCATCAACAAGTAGAGAAAATATGGCACAACGGTGACATTAGCCAGAACTGGATATTCCTCCAAAATGATGAAAAAACAAGAAGAGGCTGCCAAGAGGCCTACAGCAACATTAAAAGAGCTGCAGGATTTTTTTGGCATATACTGGTTATGTACTACATGTGAAAACAGTCTCATGTATTTTTCATATGTTTGACCTGTGGGGTAGGGTGGCAAGATGGAAGCCTTTTCTTAAAAAGAAAAACATCCAATCCCAGCTACATTTTGCAAAAACCTACATCAGGTCTGACAAAAGCATATGGGTAAATTAGTTATGATCTGATGAGATCAAGGTTGAATTTTGGCCATAAATCCAAAAAGTATGTTTGGCACAAAAACAACACTGTGCATCACCAAAAATACACCATATCAACAGTGAAGCTGTTGTGATTCTGTGCCAGCCCGTGATCCCGACAGCTGAGTCTGGGGAATCTGAGGACGAGGAGGAGGGGGCTGGGGAGCCATCGGAGTCAGGGGAAGACTCTGATGAGGTCCAAGACTTATATTCCAGTGAAGAGCCTGGCCCTTCCGCTCGTGATCAGGATGAGACGCAGCTGGGTGGGGAAACTGGGTCAGACTCGGAGAAAGCACAGCTGGAGGACATGAGAGATGCCCGCAAATGAAGACAGGCCAGGTGAGTAGGCCAGAGGGAGGCAATGGGGCGACTCCGGAGAAGGCATTGAGGACTGAGTTACAAAAGGGGAATGTGTGGGCGGTGCTGGTTGCTGAAGGTAACTGTTCCAAAGTATTTCATGGGATCATGGTCTGTTGGTATTGCCGGTGAATACTACTCTGTTTTGCATTGTGTTTCGTGTGGACAATTTTCTTCATTTGGATTGTGTTTTGTTGCTTTTATTTTTGGACCATTTGGCAGGTTTGTTACCAACATTAAAAGGTTTTTTGTTTTCTTCTGAGTCTCCATCCTATTTGTCAAAAGGGGTTTTGTCCTTGTGCATTTAACAAGGACGTACATAGGCTGGGTAGAACAGAAGCATAGCGATGGTAGCATTATCCTTTGGGTTGCTTTCTTCAGCTGGAACTGGAGCTTTAGTCAAGATGAAAGGAATTATGAACAGTTCCAAATATCAGACAATTTTGGCACAAAATCTTCTGGCCTCTGCTGAAGATGAAGAGGAATTTCACCTTTCAACACAATGACTCAGAGCATACATCCAATTCAACAAAAGAATGGCTTCACCAGAAGTTCAAAGTTTTGGAATGGCCCATCCAGAGCTCACACCTGAATCCAATTGAAAATCTGTGGGGGGACCAGAATAGGGCTGCACACAAGAGAGTCCCTCATAATCTGACAAATTTGGAGCACTTTGCAAGGAAGAGTGGGCAAAAATTCCCCAGCAAGATGTGCTGATAGGCTCTTACCCACAAAAGATTGAATGCTGTCATAAAATCAAAATGTGCTTCAACAAAGTATCATTTTAAGGGTGTGCACAATTATGCAACCATGTTATTTTATATTTTTATTGTTGTTTTTCTCCCTAAAAGATTTCAGTTTCTTTTTTAATTGAATTGTGCAACTTATATGTTATATTAAAGATGGAAAAATTCTGAAAAAATAAAAGCGAAAATTTACATCAATATACCTGGATGGCTTTCAACAAAGAAAGCTTTTGCTTACCCAAATTTAATTAATTACGACAAAGTTGTGACCTATAAAAATATTTTGGACAATGAAGGAAAATTGAAAGACAGACAAGATTTACAAGAACAAGGTATTGATCTATCACGGTGGCCATATTTGCAAATCCAAATGATATGAAAAAGATGTTAAAACAATGGGATTTTATAAAGAAAAAGACAGAATTTGACCAGATACTGTTAAAAACAAATGAAAAGTTGATTAAGAAACTCTATAAATGTCTGTTAAGCTTAAATATGGAGGAAGAACAAGTAAAAGAAACAATGATAACATGGGCAAACAACTTTGGATATAATATAGAATTAGAAAACAGGCAAAAGTTATGGGAAAGAAATGTTAAATTAACTAAAGCAGTGGCATATAAAGAAAACTTATATAAAATGTTTTACAGATGGCATATGACACCAGTGACATTAGCAAAAATGTTTAAAAATACTTCAAACAAATGTTGAAAATGCAAACAAATACTAAGTACTTACTACCATATCTGGTGGACATGCCCTAAAGCAATGATGGAGAACTTTTTAGAGACCGAGTGCCCAAACTGCAACCCAAACCCCATTTATATATTGGCGGGTGCTGGGTGGGTGTGGCCCATTGGGTGGGCATGGCTGTGGTGGTAATGGCAGACTGGGTGGGACTAAAAAGTTCAAGCAATCAATTCCAACTTTGCGAGATCTTTTTTCCCCGCGAGAAATTGAAATTGATTGATTGAACCTTTTTTTTTACACACGGTGGCAGAGGCCTAAAGCGAAAAGGTTTTATAAAACCCAGCTGAAGGCCTACGACTGGGGCGACGGCGCGCGTGCCCACAGAGAGGGCTCTGTGTGCCACCTGTGGCACGTGTGCCATAGATTCACCACCATGGCCCTAAAGCAAAAAGATTTTGGCTCAAAATACATTTATGGTTGGAGAAAATGACTGAAAAATAAATAGACTTAAAGCCAGAATTATTCTTGTTAGAAACAATAGGAGCAAATTATGAGAAAGACTGTATATATTTAATTCTACACATACTAACTGCAGCAAGAATTTTATTTGTCCAATATTGGAAAAAATGAAAATTTACCAACTGAAGAAGAATTAAGAAAATTTTAGAGTGTGCAGAAATGGATAGATTGACTTTAAAGATAAAAGACAAAGGAGACTCAGTGTATTTTAGAACATAGGATAACTTTTATCAATGGTTAGAAAAACGAGTTAGAGCAAGGAATGTGATATGTAACTTTGAATATATATCAGCAAGAAGACGAGCGATTAATTAACATATTAAGATAATTATTACTCAGTCTTTTTATTCTTTAAACACATGAACCTAGACATTATGTTGTTTGCTGAATACTGAAAATGTTATTTGTAAAAACCCCAACCCCAACCCTAACCCAAATCCCAACCCCAATCCTGACCCCATCCTATTCCTACTCCTATAAAAACTAATTATATATCTGTATATTCTGCAGTGATTTATCTTGGTCTGATATTTTTACATTTCAAAAATATGGCATTTCAACAGGGTTTTTTATAGACTTTTTATATCCACTGTATAGTGCAGAGAACATTTCAAATTCAATAAATTAATTTAATGTGGTGCTCCAAATGACTCAAATGCCGTATTTACATTAGGCAGACCTTGGTCATAGCCAAGAAGTAACCCTTTCCAATCCACAATTAATATGATTGATCTCACCTTCCTCATCGAAACCATCTACAGTACTTCAGAATCTGAAGAAAAAGCCTCTTTACCTTCATCATATCCATCCAGATATGTGAGCTGTGGAAGAAGTGTGAAGACACAGTCTCGGTAGTCCTTTAGGTTTGTTACTTTACAGTTGAACAGGTCAAGGCTCCTCAGAGACTCCAACTTTTTCTGAATTAAAAATATGCTTTCGTTAGTTTTAAGCATCATTAGTATATTGAAATCACACACAAACCTAGCAAGATATGCTCATAATTTCAGTTTGGATTCGGAGGGGGGAGAGAGATAAAGAAAGCCATGTACTGAGCTGATACAGTATATTATTTCATGACATTCCCAAATTAAATATGAGTTCACAATGTAATTAACCTAACTTCCCTGAAGAAGAACAAGACTTGAATTTTGAAATTATCATATACATTTCTCATTTAGTCAAGATCATAAAGGAAGGCTATTATTTACTATTAAATCATTTTAAAGAAATCCCTCTTCAATGTGAATTAATCTAAAGCTTTCAGTTCATTTAAAGATCCCTTTCTGATCTTTGTGTGAAAAGAAAAACAAGATCAAGCAGACTATGCTGCCTGATGCCATCTCCTTGACATGTTACTTTAAAAAATAATAATAATGAAGAGTCCCTTCTTCCCTGTCAATGAGGGAACTTCTTTCTATCTCATACTGACCTCTTATATTCTAGATTGGATAATAGTAAAAGCAGACTGTGTATAAATATAACTTCCTCTTATTTTAATACATTACTCCATATTAGTTAATATTTTAGGATGATTTGTAACATTAAGTTATTGTTGTCTGGCATCACAACTGATCTAAGCAGCTTTAATATTCTGATTTTTTTCTGGTAAGGTACAAAAACAATTTAAGAATTATAATCTACCAGACAAAAAGCGTTATCTAATCAGAAAGAAACTACATCTATTAACATGAAAACATAATAATCTTGAATAAATTAGCACAAACATTTCAATGCTGTCTTGGATTTAAGATGAACTGGCATTTTTTTACGCACATAGGAAAGCACATACCTTTCCAAGATATTAGCTACTGAAATGGGGTTAGGCCCAAAATGCTTACAGTTATGTACAAAATGTAACACATATGATTTGGACACATTTAGTGTGAATTCAACATCGACGACTGGTATCAGTATTGTTAACCCCACTGAGAGATATGGTAACCTTTTAATGACATACCAGTGGTTCCAAAGTATCAATATTTTCCAGTTCATTTCCAGAGAAATTTATATATTTGAGATTAGGAACTTTTTCTGCTAATACATCAAGGCCTCCAGAAATTCTGTTCTCAGCAAGTTGAAGCTGCAATGAGAAAAGAGATACAAAGGGGAAATGACACATTAGCAATAATGCAATTAGAATTTAAGTCTAAAGATGCAGTGTAAGTAACATTGGTAGCCCAAGCACTCTTCATTATCAAGTACTAACAAAAAGCAGACTAACAAAGAGATGCTTAAACAATTTGGCTACTTAGCTAGAATGCAGTGCTTCCAGGAATTATATCTTGTTAATTTACATTATAAGAAATACAACCATACAGTACTGTCAAACAAGATCCAGTCTGTCACACAAATCAAGATACACAGGCATGCATGTTCAGTTTTCTAGATGGATTTCTTCTGTGGAATCCCAAGAACTGCACTTAGTGAAAATTGTCTTTTGGATATTTCTTGTTTCCTTACACCAGGGGTGTCAAACTCAATTTCATTGTGGGCCGCATCAGTATTATGGTTGCCCTCAAAGGGCCGGGTGGACATGACCAAGTGAGCGTGACCGAGTAGGTGTGGCTGAGTGGGCGTGGTCAGCTCAATGCTGCTCACTCAGTGCAGCTGACTCAAGATACCTGGTCAGGAAAGAACAAGTTGCACCGGCTAATTTGATGTGGGGACAACTCGTTGCCCCACAAGCTCTTCACCTCCGCAAACTTCTGCAGCCAAGCATGTGCACACGCACACGCACACAGGCTGCATTCCAAGTTTAGGAACTTTTATCCACAGAGGATGGAAAGGGCCTTCTTCCCAAGCCCAGGCATGATTGGTAGTTTGTTAGCTCAGATGTAGATATTCTCCTAGTCTCCAAGCTTGGAGAGTGTGTGTGTGTGTGTGTGTGTGTGTTCCTTCTTCTGCCTTGACAGATCTCTGGAGAGCAAGAGGAAGCAGGAAGCAGCACTTCCCAGTCCTGCATGAGGGGGGCTGGCCCTTCTTGAAAGGGAATCCCCATTTCCAATCATGCGTGGTCATGATGCTGGCTTGTTGGAGCAGCCTTCCCTCATGCAGCTTCCCTGCCACCTTCTGCTCCTCTCCAGAGATCTTTCAAGGCAGAAGAAGTTGGAGGAAACTGCTTCCTGGAAACTTTTGCCACATCAGCATCATGGTTGCCTTCAAAGGGCCAGTTGCATGTAAGACTATTGTGTTGTATTAGTTCAGAAGTGTATTATGTCTAAGAGTGGGGCAAAAAGGAGTAAAATTTCAAATATAACAAATAAGTTATTTATTTCAAATAAATCTGGAGATCTCTTGCTTGCGGGCCAAGGTTCAAGTGAATGGCAGTTTAAAGCTTTGCCTGCCAGATGCCAAATGGTGCTTACCACTGCCTGTTGTGAGAAGGGTCAGTGTTCTGGGTTCATTTATGCTGATGCATGCTTTAGTTATGTGGTTGGGCACAATGGTATCCGGCTGCCTTTTTTATTTTCTAACTACATTTACATCTTGCTTGCACAAATATAATGCCCTCTCCCTTAGCAAGTAGGGGGAACAAATGGCTGCTTTGTAGTTCCTGAGGTCCCATCAGGTACATAGTGTTGAGAAATGCTCCTATTTCACTGCAGCAATTTAGACATTCAGAACACAGAAGAGGAAGCCCATGAATCAGATATCATCGATTAGATACCTTGAAGAGCGAGAAAAGGCCCTTTGAACACCCTTGGGAAAGGTCTGCAGCTGCCTTTGGCTGGAGAATTGGGGGGGGGGGCTCATCTGAATCCCAAAGGTAAAGCTCTGCTTGGAATTAATTGGGTATTCCGTTGGATGGTAGGCCAAGACTCGCTAATAACCTGTCCCATATAAGTTTGAAAGATCAGGTGTTGGAATTTGCCAAAAAGAAAGCCTAAGTAAACTGATACAGTTGGGCCTCCCTGGCTGCAAAGCCAAAGGTAGAGTTGGGGCTGTTGCTGTGCAGAACTGTGTTTATCCTAAAGACCTTCAGGTCGCTAGAACAGACTAGAGTAGACTGTAGCTTGCTTTTGAAAAGCCCCAAAGACAACACAGCAGTAAAAATCTCTGCTGGGCCTCGGAATGCCGTCTTCCTTCAGGAGCTTAGCTGGTGGCACACAATGCCTGCTTAGCCCCTAAGAGCCGAGGAAGGTGTTCCTTTGGGCCGCCCCTCTCCCCTCCCCCTGGGAAAGCTGTGCTCCACGGGGATCTGAGAATGGTGCTTAGCTTCTAAGTTATTATTTAAGATTTTATTTTGAGGGGTGCCTTACTAAAATGACACGGGCTCCTCTTTTTTTTTGCTACCCTGTACTTTGAATATTTTTTAATAAAATATTTAATTTCCTGATAGCAGAGTAGGGAGCTCTTTCTTTCAGTCTGCTCAGGAGATTTGATGCAGCTACTGGTGGAGGCAAAGGGGGTGGTTGAGGCACACAGGGAGGGGGTCTGAAAATCACTTCCTCTTCTTCAAATAACACTTCTTTCTTAGCATCTGACACTTTAGTTTCAGATATGTTTATATCCTTAAACCGTTTAAACACAACACTCAACTTTTTTTCCATAGGTCTGGCAACACAAAAACGAACCATTTCTGCCTGACACTGTAACAAATCATCACTTCTCTCATCCAATGCATTCCCCCACTGGTCAATGTACAATGCACTGGTCACCATATTTCTTATCATCCCCAGCTAGGACCCAGATGGGACTCGAACCCACAATCCCCAGCTAGGATTCCTCATAATGCATCCACAGTCTCACATCTAAAAGAACCTTGTGGAGGCCATGCTTGTTCACACAGAAATTTCAATTGAATCCTATTCCCCTTTGGATATTTAGGATCACTAAAATAATCATCAAATCCTTTTAACATGCATGCCAACGGTGTGTTGGGCACACTCTGATGCCCCCCCCCATACTAATACACTGCCACTGACCTACAGTGCCGGACGTTCCAACGGTCACCAATAGGAATTGCAATGGCTTAACCTCCCACACAACCTAACACGGACTGCTTTAGGGACGACGTTGTCCTGAGTCCAGGAGGGTGATCAGTCCCCCTCTTCTGTCTTCAAATGAGACAGGCACACCAGAGTTTAACAGATACTCGCCTGAAACGCGTTGTCCACTTCCCCATCCTGGCCAGGAATTGTTCAGACCACCGTTCCTACACTGCAGGGTTCTTGGACTCGATCAGAGCACCATCGGTACCAAAGAGTTGTCACTGCTGTCTCCCGGAGGCTGGATCCCTCGTGGCGCCTGGAGAATGTTCAGGAGTGACTGCCCGATGGGCCCGAGGGGTTGAACGGCCCTCAGCAAAATATTGCCTTGACCTATAGTCCTGCCGCGGTCGCCATTTGAAATAGAAAAAAATTGGCAAGAGACCAGGCCAAGCTCTTCAATGTAGGAAGTTTATTTGCGCAGGTCCAGACTGCACTTGGCATGAAAGGGTCTGGACCCCGAAAAGTTCAAATCAACATACATTTATACAGTTACATTCATCTGATATTCATACGTCATATTATAGGCGTTACAAAGGGAGGAATAATATATGGTAATGTAAGTAACATCATATAGAGAAGTGAAATATGCCTAGAACAGAAGAAAAGGAGTTGTCAGCAAAAGGGAGTATACATGTGATAAATGTCAGCCCAAGAAGAGAACAACAGGATGCATATGTCTGGGTCAAGATAAAAATACTAACAGCTTAGCACAACTATTTACTTGCTAGCTTGCAAGCTAAGGGGAAGTAGGGCAAAAGTCAGAGGCCTTAGCTTTGAGAGCTCTGCCACAGCCTAAACCAAAGTTACAATCCTTCAGGCCATCAGACCTTCTGTCCAATCTTTGGGTAAAAAGGTTACACCTGAGTTGGTACCTTAGTTTGCACTATCTCATGACAGCTTGGCCCCTTCTTAGCAACATATCTATATTCTGTGCCACGCCGAGCCGCTCGTTGACTTTGGCAGCATCCTGGAGCTGGCTTGGCCTCAGCTGATGGGCCGCGGTTCGCAGGGTCCGCTCATCAGGCTGCCAGGCTTCCTGGCAGTACATCCCGCAGGGGAGGTCTGCTAGGGAGGCGGCAGTCAAGCGTTGTTTCCCTCCTCGTGCGTGTGTGTGTGTGTATGTGTGAGAGACCTGCGGGAACGGCTGGTAGAGGTGGCGGCAGTCCGGCGTTTGCGTTTTTTTGTGTGTCGAGCCCCGTGGGCCCGACACACAGGAAGGGGGGCAATGCCGGAATGCCGCTTCCCTACCAGCCATTCCCGTGGGTCTGACACACACACGCACATACACACGCACGAGGGGGGAAACAACACCGGACTGCCACCTCCCTAGCAGACCTCCCCTGCGGAATGTGCTGCCAGGAAGCTGAGAGAAGGGGGCAGCAGGGCTTGCAGAGCTGCTCCCTTCGGCTCCTCTTCAGACCAGGCAGCTGAGAAAAGGGGGCGGCAGAGTGGATCCCCATACGGGGGGGATGCCTCTGGGTCCCTGCACAAACAGACAGGGGCGGTGCACCAATGGCTTGGACTTGTTGCCAAGGTCAGCCGGCCTGGCAGGCACCACAGGGGAATCTCTTGTAAGGTCTGCCGGCCGCGGCACACCAAAAGGCAGGGGCTGACGGGGAAGCTTCTAAGACCCCTGTGGACCCCCAGCCCAGGCTAGCAGAGGTGGCGGTGCAGCAGGGCAAGGGGAGACCTGCCGGGCAGGGAAGAGGCAGGCCCCCCGGGGCACCCCAAGACTGGCCGCCCCCACCCGCGTAGCAGGTAGAAAAAGGGCCCACTCACCTTTCCAGTCCTCCAGTCTCTTCCTCCGCTGCCCCCACGTGCAGTCTGAAAAAGCAAGTTCAACCAATCAATTCAAACTTTGCAAGGGGTTTTTTTGTGAGCAGTTTGAATTGATTGATTGAACTTTTTGAGTCTCACTATTTTTTCCGGAACTGCACATGGTGGAGGAGGACTGGGAGACGCAGGAGACGGCTCTGGCCAATGAGCTGTCGAGGGGCTAATGAGCTGCAAATGTTGCTGGGCTCTACCAGCCCACGTGCACTTGCCTCCTACTGAGCAGGTGCTCAGTCGGGCCAGCGCCAAGGTGGTGGGGGCCGGACCTTGGTAATTTCCAGGAGAGTTGTGCGGGCCGGATTCAATCTTATGGCGGGCCATTTGTGGCCCGCGGGCCTTGTGTTTGACATGTCTGCCTTACACAATTGAAGCTACCAAATTGCTTGGAAACAAGTCTATGTTTTAAAATAAATATGAAACAGTCATATTTAGAAATCTGTGTCAAATCTGCAGTGTCATGTCTTATCAGCAGTTGCACTAAGGCAGATCTGACAACCTTGTTTTCTATTAGGTGATAAAATTGTGGCACTTTAATGGCCTCTTTTCCTGAAGCATTAAATAACTGAATTACTATTTCACCTGAAGGTTGTCCTTTCCTGTTTAGAGTTGAATAATCACAATTATGTTTATAATATCTGTTTTTTCTCCAGGAACTCAGGATTGCTTATATGGACTCCCTCCACTTTATCCCAACAACAAACTATGTAGTAGGCAGAGCTGAGAGTGGCAACTCTCATATCTCATTTTGTAAGGCAGTCAGTTCCTGAACATATTCTTTCTCTACAAATGTTTCTGTAACTCTATAATTTTGTTTGTCAAGGGTTTCAGCATGATCATTCTATCCTCCTTTAATTTCAGTTGCTTTCTCAAACGAACAAAATTGTTCCTTTGATCAAAAAGCGATGTAAAATATAAAAGAGATTAAAATTACAGCCATTTTAACAATATATGAAATATTAACATAATTATCTTTTTGGAAATTTTATTAGTAAAATCAAGGCATAGCGCTATGAAAGGCAATGAAAGTGAAAAAAATACACTCCATAAAATAATAAACAGTGGTTAAACAACATGTGTAACCCAAGTAGAAATTTAGTATCAGCTGAACTTTGCTCTAGAAGAAAAAAAAAACATGACAACCAAAGACCAGGCAGATAAAATATTTCAGGGTAATATGTTAGTAATATATAAAATGAATCTCTAAAGGATGCGCCGATCTAGCTATAGATTGCTATACACATAGATATCTTCTGTGATTATTCTTCAGTCTTCCTATTTTAGCTTGCTGTCCATGGCTTTAATCCACGTTTCTCTTATTCTGAAAACCATTTCAATCTTTTTCCTCTTTAACATTTTCGTAACATTTTCGCTTCTCATTCTCACTTCTCTTTCTAGAATTTCCAAGTAGAGATGTGCAAAATTTGTTGATACAATTTTCACTAGAATTTTATGTTCCCAGATATTATGAGTTTTGTGCATCTTACTGCTCTCCTCAGGTTCTTTTTTGCTTGAGTGTGCTACGTCAGTTCCTTATATATACTGCATGTCCTCCAGCTGAATGGCACACATATTTCATCTTAATGTTAACCTCTATAACTCCTAGTTTGAATCACAGAGCCTCCAGGCACTTGGGCAGAACGTTGAGAGCCTAACTTGGCTGACCTGGCTGTCTGGAATGCATTTTTTCATCTTTTGGTTTCTATTAACGGTACGTAGGCAAGTTGACTCCAGGAGTTAGAGCGTAGTTTTATTATTTGACATCGGTATTGCCAATAAACAATTTTTTTCACAGAATTCTATCAACCTCCTTATCCAACTTTTATATTCCAAACAGCCATTTATAGTGTAACAAAACTTGTTTTAATAAAGAGTATTTATTAGGTTTAATGTTAAAGAAAAAATAATGTCATCACCCAGATTTGTGTCATTATCTTATCGATGTGAAGCACATAAATTCATGCAGATGTATTAATGTAAATTTAACTGCTGCTTTGGTTAGGCTACATTGGATGCAATGGATCTGCCAGTTATTGCTGGAGAATATTTGAAGGAAATTTCATTTACAGGTAGTCCTCATTTACTGAATACTTTATTTAGTGACTGTTTGCAATTACAATAGTATAAACTGAAAAAGTAACTTTGTGACCAATCCTCTCATTTACAACCAAAGCTGAGGCTAAGGATTCCTTTAGACCAGGGGGGTCAAATTGCCGGTCCACGGGCTGGTTGCATCATACTGAGGCTGCGCCCACCCCAGCTCCGGCAATACAAAAAGTCACGATATGTCACAACACGTCACGTGAGGTGGCGAGTTTGACACCCGTGCTTTAGACATTACTAAATGCTGGATCCTATTCTGATTACTAAATTAGGATCACGGGTAGTCTCCATTTAGTGACCACCCTTGGGACTGGTCACTAAGCAAAGTGGTTACTAAGTGGGAAATTATGTGTAACTATGCTTTCCAGCTTGAAATTGATGAAAGCTGGCTGGAAGACCTTGGGCCAGTCACACTCTTAGCCTAACCTACCGCTCAGGACTATTGCTGTAGTAGGGAGATTAGGAAGAGGAAGAAATATTATGTATGTTTGCTGTCTTGAAATATTTATGAATAAAATAACAAAGGCAGGAAAACAAAAAAAACAAACAGTAAGTAAAAAGCAATCAGTTTCACACCTTCAATTTTTGTTTATTTCCTAACCACTGGGTCTTTGGAATCTCACTCGGCATTAGACAATTAACAAGGGAATTAATGTTTGAATTTATATTTATTGGAGAGGAAATAATTAGAAGAGAGTAAGCAGCTACACAATAGAGAAATGTGCTGGTGCCAACAGCTGCAACTACCTTTGACAAACAGCCAGTGTATTCCTCATTGTCTGCTTGCTTACTCTCTTCTAATCTCTTCTCTAACCTCTTCATTTTGAAGGATGCTACCAATATTGTAAATTGTTGAAAATTGGTGATAAAGTTATTTTTTCCCAGCAATGTTGTAACTTTGAATGAGTACTCAGTAAGCAAGGACTACCTGTAATGCATCCAAAACCTGCTAAATGGAGGTCCACTAAATCGAGAAGTTTCCTAGTGTTGCATTTAGCCCTTCCTGAAACTACCATGAAATCCCTTAATATCTTCCATCTAATATGCATACATTTGCATAACAGTTTTCAGTAATTCCATGAAATTGTCATTTGTTGGATTAGAATACAGTTAGAGGATATTATTGATTGCAGTCAGCCAGATGTGTACACCGGATTTGGCATTTTTGTCTGCTATTGAGTTCTTCCCAAGCACATTGGATACGCAGATGTTATTGTTTAATAATATTAAAAGTATTGTTGCAAATTGGAAGCTGTTCCAAATAAAGTTATGTTTTGCAATTGACCAATTGTGATGGTGATGATTTAAATGTTGTATGCTAACCGACCCAACAACTCTGGGTGGTTCACAACTAAACAAATAAAATTACAATAAAACTTATAAAAGATAAAAGATGGCAAAAAGGACAGAGCAGATGGAATGAAACAATTACTGTCACTCTATTTCTTCCAATGGACCTAAATCAGGGGTCCCCAATCCCCGGTCCGTGGACCGGCACCAATCCGCAGCATGCCAGAAACCAAGCCACACAAGCAAGTGAAGCCCCATCTGTGGGATGTAGGCAGCATGTGAAATCCACGACCCCTTTGGTCCATGGGAAAACCTCTCTCCATGGAACCGGTTCCTGGTGCCCAAAAGGTTGGGTGCCTCTGACCTAAATAATGTATCATGTAATAACACCATTTAAAGCAGCACATATCAATCCATGTCTACTAATTTATTCCTACAAGACTTACAACTATTCATTTTGCAATTGTTCAAAATTATGGTATTGAAAAAAGGTGGCTTGAGACCAATTCTTCAACTTATGACCATTGCAATACTTTTGTGGTCATGTAATTGCAATTTTGGTGCTTGGCAATTAGCATGTATTTATAAAAGGTTGCAAAGTTGGGAGTCACCACTTGTAACCTTCCAGATGGCTTCCAGTAAGCAAATCAATGGGGGAAGCGATATTTGCTTTATGAATGCATGATCTGCTTAACAGCAGCAGCAAAAAAGTAAAATCAAGCATGTTGTCATGACCATCTCAGACTTGCAAGATAAAGAAGATCATCAGCTGGAAAAGTTGCAAGCAGAAAAATCAGTACTGCCTAGCAACCAGAAGCATCTATCGCTTTTCTCAGAAGACAAAAAAGGCAATATAAGGGCCTGCTGAGAGGAAAGGAAGGCTGAACAAAGGCAGTTGGCAAAACTATTGGCCAAAGAGAACACTGCCCCATCAAAGGAACAAGTCCAGATCACACCATCCCTATATAAAGGAAGCTGTGTGCCACACAAGTCTACTGGTGACAACTGTCTACCTCATTATTGTGGTCCTCAACATTGTAGCTACCTTGTTTATTTATTTATTTATTTTATAGCTGTCCAACTCATGATTCCAACTTTTTCCATTACAGTTTTGTTTCAAAACCTTTTTAGTAAAGATATAAGACTTACTTATTTCAGAGGGCCAGGATAGGACAATGGACACATGATGACTCAATGACCGCATCACTTAGCGATGGAAATCCTGGTTTTAAATGTAGTTGTAAGTTGAAAGCTACCTGTATCCAATTAAGCATGCTTCATTTCCATTGACTTTTTCAATTTTACCATGGTTCATATTTGTTGCATTCCATTAAACTATTAATATGAGCAAGTTCATTTTAAACCTGGCCTCATCAATTATTAGTTTCTTAAGGATTTGGTCTAGCCACATCAACACCTCCAGATTTACTTTTGAAAATTTGTACTTTTCCTGTCACTGAACAAGTGTGTTATGATTTGGTGACCACTTTCCTTGTCCTAGGTGGGTTAGCTTTTCTCAGGCCTGTATCCCCTCATCCTCATTGTGAATTAACTTGAGTTTCTCTCTCTCTCTTTACTCTGTAGCAACATTGAGTCAATCACTATCTCATACTTTTCAAAGTGACCAATGCTAGTCAGCATTAATATGTCAGTGTGATCATTTCCTGGGACAGGCTAAGCAAATACACAATTTGAATAAATGAGGTATTGAAGTATCTATGGAGATTCTCAAGTCATCCATAGTTATCCCAAAGATGCTTTTTCACAAGGAAACTGGACTTTTTCTTTGTAGATGTTTTGCTTCTCATTCAAGAAGCTTCTTCAGCTCTGACTGGATGGTGGGGAATGAAAAGATTTATACTCCTTGCAGACAGCTGGTCATTTGCATTCTTTTAGCGAGTCATTAGTGCTACCTGGAGACTTATCTACGTCTTCAGGGTCACCTGAAAATACATGTGGAGCCTTTTTGGAATTGTTGAAAGGACTGTGCTGTAGACTGGAGATAGATGATGTCATATCCCTCCCCGCTGAGAGGGCTGTTCAATTTTGACATAGATGGCCTCTTTGACTCCTCTTTCAAACCAGCAGTCCTCTGTCCAATACGTGGACTTCGCTGTCTTCGAAAAAGTGGCCTTTATTTGCCTTTATTCATGTTCAATGAAAATTGATAAAATGAAACCAGAGAAAGTCTGCCAACTAAAAACAGAAGACTGCAATAACTTTAGTTTGTCCACATAGTTATCTGATTGAGGAAAGACTAGCATTCCTCAGACTATCATAGTTCAAACAGAAAAGAGGAAGCATGTAAAGCCTTAGTGCAATCAGTGTAAAAAGCTAATGTACTTTGAACCAACCTCTCCACTCCAAATCTAAAGTGAGCAAAGTTTAGAATATGGAAAAGCTTAGTAGTTCCTAGAATTTCATTTAGCCTCTTTTTTTGAAGGAACTTTCCCCAAGGAAGATGGAAGATCCCTTAAGGGGTATATAATGGAGAAATCCATTTAACAATATTCCCCTCTAACATGGGATATTTCAGAGGTGGGTAGTTGCTTGAAATGTTTCACAAATTGCTCCATTAATGGATGCAGAAACATACACTGCAGAACTTTCTGAGGAACAGACTTTCAACAATAACAACCAAAGACTTTATAGTACATCTTAAGAGGTAATAAGTACTGGGGGGAAAAACTCCTGAAATGACCAAATAAAAGAAGGAACACGGAGAGAACATGCCCCAATTCCTATTGTACAAAACACTGTTGATAGCTTTAATTCTTATCCAAATTGCCAGGCAAGGAGTTACATTATAAAACTCAGGGAAAGATCTGAGTGATATATTTGAGCATCTTTCAGTCAAAAAAGTCCCTCCTGCCTGGCAATGAAAAGTACAATATCTGAGAAGAGACAAAAGCACTAGCAATCAGAGTTGCCAGCTATCAAGATGTAATCAAAGGACTCATGCACTGATCAAATTACCATAGCAATGGGGTGCTGGGGTGAAGGAAACATATCTACAAAATTAGTTGCTTTCAACTGATAATATATCCTCTAACAATACCAGATTGTGTTCATTTTCTGGCAGAAAACACTATATTGTGCATTCTTTACAGCAACAAACAAGTCCACTGAGGGTGTTTCCCACTGAAGGACCCATTCACAGGCATAATGTTGGAAAATTAGGGCATCCATCTGTGCTCTGAGTAACTCCATTAAATATATAATAGATTAACTTCCATGAGAAACACATCTATCCAAAGGTGCATGAATAGGAAGAATACACAACCTTTCGTTTGTTGATACAGTGAATGAGCTGAACAAAATGTTATGTTGCACAATGTAGCCAATAATCAACATGGGGTGAATACATGTATGCCATAGATGCAGACATACAACCATAATCATATATTGTAACATTATATGGAAATATGTAGCTCCAGGATCCATTCAGGAAAACCATTCCCCCCAACACAACAAAATAAGCTAATCTGAAAGGTGACTATCCTGAATTTGTTGAGCTAGATATTATTTGATGAGTTGCAAAGATCTATTAGTTTCACTTCACTGTCAGTTTTGAGGATGACAAAATAATCAAATCCAATTCACATCTGAGAGTCTGGTACTTGATTATACTTCCTTTTTCAGTAAAACTTCATATACCAACTGGAAAAATAAATAAGAAATACTGCAAGGCTTGAATTCTATGGCATACCCCATAGCTATCGAAGTTGAGACTAAGACTCTGTAGTGTTGGATTTCCATCCTTGGAGAGCAAATGCCAGTGGGAACTGAAGTAGTGATCCTGGAGATTATATTCTAAATCAAAGATGATGCTTAGGAATATTTTGGTAGTCTTTTGTAAAAATAAAAGGGGAGGTGGCTGTTTTGAGAAAACTTGTTCCCTCAAGTTGCACATTAGCTTATGACAACTGCAATGCTAGACAAGGGCAATTTAATTCCAACCATGGATCTTATTTGCAGGAGAGGCACTGCTACTGACCAGCATGCAGTGTTTAGGATTTTGAGTTTCTCCATAGCATTAGCTGTACTCTAGAAGAAAAATTGTTCTGTGATAAGCAGATCTTCCATCATGTTCTGAACCTCAGGAGACACCAATGGTTCTGATCAGATGTAGCAGCAGAGAGCAATAACTCTTTTTAATGTGGTCAGCCTCATAGGCAGCTGTATTATATTCAGCAGTGTTCATCTGCTGCTTGGAGATTTGGGAGGCCTCTGCTAAGAAAATGGAAGCAAGGTCTAATTTATCATCTAGCATAGATGAAGGGGACGCAGTGGCTCAGTGGGTTAGGACACTGAGCTTGTCAATCAGAAGGTTGGCAGTTTGGCAGGTCGAATTCCGAGTGCCGCATAACAGAGTGAGCGCCTGTTACTTGTCCCAGCTTCTGCCAACCTAGCAGTTCGAAAGCACGTAAAAATGCAAGTAGAAAAATAGGGACCACTACGGTGGGAAGGTAACAGCGTTCCATGCGGCTTTGGCGTCTAGTCATGCCGGCCACATGACCATGGAGACGTCCTCGGACAAGCGCTGGCTCTTCGGGTTTGAAACGGAGATGAGCACCGGCCCCTAGAGTCGGAAACGACTAGCACACATGTGCGGGGGAACCTTTACCTTATAGATAAAAAGATGATAGGTCATCTTTTCACAAAGAAAAATCTGATATTAGCCGTTATAGGCTTGGAAATGATCTCTCTAAACAATACTTTGTTGTGAATTAAGAAAATATGAAACGTATTCAATTTGTGTTCTCCTTTATCAATAAGGGCCAGAAGACACTTTGTACTAGATTTTTATGTGCTACTTTAACTACCAGTGATTTGAAGGCCAAATGCCAGAAAAAAAACCCCTGCTACATCTAATGCAACAGCTTTTTGATCAGAGGAGTTGAGACTGACGTTTGCCACACGTTTTTCTACTGATTTCAACAAAGCCAGAATATTAGCAATATTTCTGGTGTATACAGTAGTGGCCAAAATTGTGGAAACTTTTTGGGGAAAGTGTACATTTGAGGTTTGATGGATAATAACACCACCATTTTTTGGAGTAGTACCATAAAATTATATATCAATGGAAAGATAATTTAATCAAGAATGTAATGCAATAACTTTTATGAAGAATTTGCTAGTAGAATAAATTATAAAGAAGAAAAGTGAAACACGTAGAAAAAACGAGATATACTTACTTATTATCACGTCAGTTAATACTTGGGTAACCTTTAGCATGAATTACGGCCTTACAATGTCTTCCCATGGAGTGAACTAAGTCCTTTAGTTCTGCAGCTGTTATAATGTGAAACAAAGATTGAATGATTGCTTCTATTAACTGGGTTTTATTGCTCAGTCGCTTCTGACTAACAAGTTTCTTTAGTCGGCTCCATAGATTTTCAATTGGGTTAAGGTCTTGGAAATTTCCAGGCCATTCCAGCAGTGGAATATGATTATCTTGAAACCACCTTTTGCACACAACAGCAACATGACACGGAGTTGAATCCTGTTGAAATATAAATGCTTCATTGTTTTGGAAAAGATCATGTGCAGAAGGCTTCAGTTTGGGCTCAAGTATTTCATTAATGTATTTTTGGCCATTTATATTCCCATTAATCACACAAATTCTGTCCACACCTTTTGATGTCACACAACCCCAGATCATAATACTGACTGAGTGTTTCATGGTACACGTAATCCAATCAGGATGCAAATCTTCTCCGATTCTTCTCCTTATGTATTTTATGCCATTACTACCAAACAGGGAGATCTTGGTCTCATTACCCCAAATAACACTGTTCCACTGTTCCTCTGCCCAGGTAACATAGGTTTTAGCCCAGTTTAGTCTTTTCAATCTTTGTTTGAGATAAAAGTGGCTTTTTTCATGGAATTTTAGATTTTAGGCCAAATTCCTGCAAGAGTCCTTGCACTCAACTTCACAGTGCGTTGCGGCATTTCATCTTGTATACACCCAGATGGTTTTCTTCTGTCACGTGGGCACAGTCTCTTAATTCTTCTATCATCACTTGCTGTTGTGCACCTTTTCCTGCTTTTACCAGTGTGGTTTTGTAGTGACCTAGGCTCCTTATACCTCTTCAAAGAAATGCCACCTTTGGTTAAGTTTCCACCAATTTTTCTTCTAATTTCTTTATAACTGTAGCCTTGTTCACTTAATAATACTGTTTTACATCACTTTCTGGGCGACCAGTCAACTCTTTGCACCACTACTTTAATTTTATTACGTTTTACAAGCTCACTAAATGAAAGAACACAAAAAAAACCCCCAACCAACTTGATAGTGATTACATAACACACTGACAAATGTCCTCCTCTCAGCTTCAATACATGACATCAATAACTGAATCCTACCATGATCTGATTGGCTCATTGCTAAAACAAGATGACACCTAATTGGCTCTCTAAACACTCATGCTCATCGGCTACAATCAGATGAAGGAAAGCTACCTGATATGAATCTAAGCAAGTTGTGCTTCCTTTTTCTGGTTATTTGGCTATAACGTTTCATAAAATACAGATAATTGAACCACATTTATTGCATTCTTGATTAAATTATCTTTCCACTGATATATAATTTTGTGGTACTACTCCAAAACAAAGTGGTGTTATTAGCCATCAAAACTCAAATGTACACTTTTCCCAAAAGGTTTCCACAATTTTGGCCACTACTGTAAGCATCTGAAGACAACAGAATACAGGCTATCTACTCAGATGGGATCTACTGTAATTAAAGATCAAGAGCCTCATGCAATCTGATCAGCTGTTCAGGATGTGTTGGGTACTACTGATTGGTATCCAACCATGGGACCCAGACAATTGTGATTCCTCCAAATCAAAAGCGTAAATCTCTTGATCAGATGGCAAGTCATCAGAAGCCACTACATTAGCACTCAGAAGTCTTGTGCAGTTATGGTTGCAGTTTCTTTCAGATCTGTTCTCTTGCTTGGTAGGGTGAAGACCATGCCTTGGCAATGGGAAGCTGCCCCAGATGTTGGCTCTGAAGCTTTGAGATTGTGTATGATGTTCTTCTCTGTTGGATCAAATGGCCTGGAGAGATGAAGGGGTTAGCTGATATTGATAGTACAGTTCTCAGTGTAGTATCTTTAAGAAGGCTACAAATGAGTACCAAGTCCAAGGGGGTGTTTCTTAACAGACTTAAGTACCTTGTTGAACATTTATGCAACTTATTCTAAAAATCCCATTATGCACACCATACCAAATAGGTTGGGGATCTCTGTTCCCCGTGAGCTGTTATCAATAAAGTCCTGCACTTCAATTTTAAAAATAGTAGTATCCTGGCGTATCTCTGTTGTTACATTTTTTTAAAAAAAAATCACAAACATATCCATAAATACAATTCCAAAGTTATAAATTTCTGTGTTTTAATTAGTGTCTCTCTCTCTCTCACACACACAAACACACACACACACACACACACACACACACACACACACCTATCTTTTGGAAAAACCCGAATATTTTACAACATATAACACTGACTGATTAACATGCTACATCAAACCCTGGCTGATTCAGGGAACTGATCCCTCATCCAAAAAGTCATTACATGATAATATTTATAAGCAGTTTTCCTTTAATTTGTATACTTGACTGTGGGTGACAAGAACTATAACAATTGTAGCTAAAGGGTACATATACATGCATTTGTATATAATATATATTGTATATACATGCATTTGTATATAATATGCATTCTAAACTAAAGTTAGTACAGTAAGTTTAGGATATTGGATAGATAATATTAACCTTTGTAGTGTGACTGTAGTATTATTTTTAATAATAATTTTAATGATAATGATAATAATGATAATGATAATAATAATAATAATAATAATAATAATAATAATAATAATAATAATAATAATACTGATGATGATGGTGCTTTGCATGTACACTGGGTGCTTCTGTACTGGAGACAAATTCCTGGTGTGTCTAATTACACTTAGTTAAATAAACCATTCAATTCAATATTACAATAAGATTACAGCAATAAAGAATGACTTAATGATGAAGTGACAAAAAAGATGCTACGGAGCAGAGCTGCAAATCCAAAGATGATTTGGATTTCCAAGGAGAAAGTTGTTTTAGAGTATGTGCAGGTATAAATGAGGCATCCATTTGTAAGTCTTTGATTTAAATGAGTTTTCCAGGATTCAGATTACCTCTGAAGAATTCTTGGGAAAAACTGCAGCTTCTTTAAGGAGTTAGAGACAGATGCTAAATATGCACTTATGTGCATTTTGAAGCAGCTTTTAGATTTTAATTCTGAAGTACTACATATTCTTATTTAGGAGATATAAGGCACTGAGTACCTTGTATTCTAAGGTATATTGATTAATGTACTTCTTCCATACTCCTAGCTGTTAACTATGATATTATATGTCTAATAGTTTTAACAGCAACTATAATCACAGGTAATTTCATCTGATCATCTATAGCACTGTACCTTCTGGGAAATGTCATCAAAATTTTGCCAGTTCATATTTTTATTGCTAATTGAAAGCATTAAATTCTTGGCTCCTCCATTACCATTTTCATTTCTAAATGGTAGGATACAGACTACAAGGTACTTCTAATGTTTCATTCTCCAGATCTACATACAGATCTTGTTGCTAGCAACAGGTGTAGGAGTAATCAGTACTGATATGGACTGTTTCAGATTAGAAGACAAAACAGTGCTTTGGAACGTATCATATTTCTGCTGTGAGCTGTAGTTCTCCAGTCTTTTGCTCTAAAGCACCTTCTTGCCTTTGAATATAAAGTGCTTTTTTAGCCTTAATAATCATTTTTCTGATTTTTTTTAACCTACATCCCTAGCAACACACAAATAAATGCATAGCTTAAAAGCTGCTTTCCTAGAATGGTTCCTTTTATACATGTTCATTGTTCCAGCATTTTTCTTATCACTTTCTCCTCAAACTTAATTATATTGTGTTCCAGAGAAGTTCAAAGCTTCAAAGATCAATCAAGTTTTTACAACTGGATCCAAAGAAGACAAATAAGATTAAAAAAACATTAACACAATATTACAGTAACCTATTTTAAGTCTTTCTGTGCTAAGGAATAATTATATCAACTAGCTGAATCATTCATAGTACAAAGAGGATCCAAGTTTTAAAATTCAGCACTAAAGTCTTCCTGGGAAAGCCAGGTTTTAATAGAATTAGCACTGATCTATTTCTGCAGGAAAGATTGTTCCACAGAAAGGCAGCAAGAGAAAAGGGCCATCTTCATGATAGTTGATAGTAACTATCATTTAAACTGTGAGCCCAAACAGAACCCTACTTTCCAGATCTTACTAGACAATCAGATAGTGCTGGGAGCTGTTAGCCCCAAAAGATTTAGTATAAAAATAATTATTTTTTCCCCTCCAAACTGAGTTGCATGTTATTAAGTTAGAATCAACCGTCAATGACCATTTAGACATATTTTTTTCATGGTATTCTGCCCTTCAATAAAATAACAGACAAGATCATTACCTTTTTCAACTTGGGGAGTTTGGGGAGATTTGAGAGAGTGTACAATCCAACATTTATTAAGCTGAGATACTCCAAATTCACAAACTCTTCTGTGAGTCCCTCAATTTTGTCATTAATTGATCTGCTGTTATCAAGAAAAAGCTCTTTGACCTGAAACACACAGACACACAGACAATGAAGTTATTATTTATTTGTTGTATTTTTATAACTCTCAATATCAGGAATTCTATGGATGATGCATAATCAATTAAAACATTATAAACAGTAATGTAAAACAATATATAAAGCAATGTGTTAGATTTCAGCAAACCAAGAGCACCACTAATGGCAATAAATAATAAAGAGGATATCTTAGCTATGGAAGTCAACTTTGGGCCAGTCACTCTCTCTCAGCCTAACCTACCTCATACGGTTTTTGTTGTGCGGAAAGTATGAGAAGAAAGTGTGTTGGATATGTTTGTCATCTTGAGTTAAATGTAAAAATAATAAAGGCAGGGTACAAATAAATTTTAAAAATACCATAATGAAGCAACAGACAAGCTTCACTGTGTTCCATAGCCAGGGTACCACTATGGATTTTTTCTTTCTTGCGACCATCCAACTTCACTAGAGGGAGAAGGTCTTTGGGTGAAGATCTTGGAATTCTGGTAAGTAAATATAGGACATGCTCTTTTGGATATGCTGCCCCCAAAGCTACTTAGATCTTTATGTATATTAATACCAGCACTTTCAATTAGACCTGAAAGGACAGTATAGATGGCAAAGTAACAATATAATGTAATAATATAAGCCAATTAATAGTCTATTGTATCTTGTTTTTAACTAAATGGAGTTTTTACATCGTTTCAAAGGCAGTTCCAAGTATAGTGTGTTATAATAATATAAATAGGTTACTAGAGCATGAATAACTACTGCAAAGCTATTTGTGTCCGATTATGTCATAGTGGCTTTATCAGCCAAGATGATAAAAAGTGCTGTGAGCACCCCTTGGGCCTCTAGTGAAAATGATGGGTCCAAAACTTCCTCCTATTTCTTAGGGCAGATCTGATAATCCACAAGCCTTGAACCTCTTTTTTTAGCTCCTGGTGCTACCTTGAGTATAATTGCTAAAAACTCATCTTTGACATGAAAAATAGACAGTAAGCTCTAAAATGATTTAAATCAGGGCCCCCCCAATGCCCAGTCTGCAGCTTGAACCCAGACTGTGGCCTGCTGGGAAGCGGGCCATGCAAGTGGTGGGCGAGCATGCAAAGCCATCCCCTTTCCCCCCCTCTGCTGCTGCCAGTCCTCAGAGCCAGAAAGGTTGGGGAGCACTGACTTAAATACATTAATAACAAATATGCTCAATCACATCATACCACTACTGTACTTTGTCACCTCTACTATCAATCAATTTCCAAGCTCAGTTCAAGGTGTTGATATTAGCATATAAGAAATGAATAGTTTAAAACAGTTTATCTGAAAGGATGTCTCCTATGTTGCCCACCAGGATTCCATGATTGCACCACAGGCCCTTCGCAAGCTACTTTTGTCCATGAATGCAAGATGGGTGATTTCAAGAAAAAAATGGGAGTACCAACAATGCCCTCTATGGAATACTCTTACCAGTGAGACTTGCTTGGTACCTTTAAACCTATAAAGTAGGTATAAAAAAAATCACTCTACACATGACCCAAAAAAACTAAAAATGTAAATTCAGTCCCACCCATCAGTATAATTACCTTGGCTACTGCAGACCTCAAGCTTCTTCCAAATGTTAAATATGATCCTTAGCCACCAAAATTCCCCCCCCTTGCTTAATATGAAAACAAAATAGGCTGAACACCATTTAATTGGAGAACTATTCAATAAGAATTTTAAATGTCCTAATGAAACAGACCAATACTCCTAAGCTAGAGCAGCAGGTAAATGAAACCAATGATTACCTACTTAATTATCTAAAGCAGTTTCTTTTTTGAGATCACATCTCAATATGAGATGTGCAACAAAGATAAGCAAGAGAGATTACAGTATAAGAATAATTTACAACAGACTCTATCTGTCCATTTTGCAACAGGCTCTATCAGTCCAGCCTAAAAATATGGCTAAGGGCATTCTTTAATTGGTTTGGTTAGCATGGTGATGTGGAACCTGTGGGCATTTTAGATTTAACATCAGTGTTATAGTAAGACACCAACTTCTGTAAAAGTCTGCATAAGTATATTACAGTATGTTTGTGTTATACGAAACACATAAAAGTTTTTGTTTATGACTGAATATAACAATGAAGGCTTTGGTAATTGTGTTTATAAATAAATTCAGAGAATCAAACATTACTTTTCATTCAATGGAAAAAGTCCCTAAAAACTAAGACTGAATAGGCCTTTGCCTCAGTAGATCTTGAAGGCAGATCAGCAGGAAATGTAGTAGAAGGAAAAAGAATGAGACAAGAATAGCAAGCCCTGATGACTTGGTGGTGACATTATCCCAACCGACTCAATCGGTGATAGATTTGATGGAAATTATAATCCAATATGGGAAAGTTTCTGGTTTTAAAGTAAATAATAATAAGACCAAGATATTATCTAAAAATATGACTATGAGTGAAAAGGAAATGTTAGTAAAATTAACAGGTTATGAAATAGTTAAAAAGGTTAAATATTTGGGAGTATATATTACAGCTTCTAATGTGAAATTATATAAGAATAATTATCAGACATTATGGTTAAAAGTACAAAAAGACATACAGGGAGTGCAGAATTATTAGGCAAATGAGTATTTTGACCACATCATCCTCTTTATGCATGTTGTCTTACTCCAAGCTGTATAGGCTCGAAAGCCTACTACCAATTAAGCATATTAGGTGATGTGCATCTCTGTAATGAGAAGGGGTGTGGTCTAATGACATCAACACCCTGTATCAGGTGTGCATAATTATTAGGCAACTTCCTTTCCTTTGGCAAAATGGGTCAAAAGAAGGACTTGACAGGCTCAGAAAAGTCAAAAATAGTGAGATATCTTGCAGAGGGATGCAGCACTCTTAAAATTGGAAAGCTTCTGAAGCGTGATCATCGAACAATCAAGCGTTTCATTCAAAATAGTCAACAGGGTCGCAAGAAGCGTGTGGAGAAACCAAGGCGCAAAATAACTGCCCATGAACTGAGAAAAGTCAAGCGTGCAGCTGCCAAGATGCCACTTGCCACCAGTTTGGCCATATTTCAGAGCTGCAACATCACTGGAGTGCCCAAAAGCACAAGGTGTGCAATACTCAGAGACATGGCCAAGGTAAGAAAGGCTGAAAGACGACCACCACTGAACAAGACACACAAGCTGAAACGTCAAGACTGGGCCAAGAAATATCTCAAGACTGATTTTTCTAAGGTTTTATGGACTGATGAAATGAGAGTGAGTCTTTATGGGCCAGATGGATGGGCCCGTGGCTGGATTGGTAAAGGGCAGAGAGCTCCAGTCCGACTCAGACGCCAGCAAGGTGGAGGTGGAGTACTGGTTTGGGCTGGTATCATCAAAGATGAGCTTGTGGGGCCTTTTCGGGTTGAGGATGGAGTCAAGCTCAACTCCC
Source organism: Vipera ursinii (assembly GCF_947247035.1). Taxonomy (NCBI): domain Eukaryota; kingdom Metazoa; phylum Chordata; class Lepidosauria; order Squamata; family Viperidae; genus Vipera; species Vipera ursinii. The sequence goes on from NC_139513.1 coordinate 195,584,784, forward strand.
AGTCCTACTGCCAGTTTCTGGAAGACACCTTCTTCAAGCAGTGGTACAGGAAGAAGTCTGCATCCTTCAAGAAAAACATGATTTTCATGCAGGACAATGCTCCATCACACGCGTCCAAGTACTCCACAGCGTAGCTGGCAAGAAAGGGTATAAAAGAAGGAAATCTAATGACATGGCCTCCTTGTTCACCTGATCTGAACCCCATTGAGAACCTGTGGTCCATCATCAAATGTGAGATTTACAAGGAGGGAAAACAGTACACCTCTCTGAACAGTGTCTGGGAGGCTGTGGTTGCTGCTGCACGCAATGTTGATGGTGAACAGATCAAAACACTGACAGAATCCATGGATGGCAGGCTTTTGAGTGTCCTTGCAAAGAAAGGTGGCTATATTGGTCACTGATTTGTTTTTGTTATGTTTTTGAATGTCAGAAATGTATATTTGTGAATGTTGAGATGTTATATTGGTTTCACTGGTAAAAATAAATAATTGAAATGGGTATATATTTGTTTTTTGTTAAGTTGCCTAATAATTATGCACAGTAATAGTCACCTGCACACACAGATATCCCCCTAAAATAGCTATAACTAAAAACAAACTAAAAACTACTTCCAAAAATATTCAGCTTTGATATTAATGAGTTTTTTGGGTTCATTGAGAACATGGTTGTTGTTCAATAATAAAATTAATCCTCAAAAATACAACTTGCCTAATAATTCTGCACTCCCTGTAAATAATTGGAAAAAACTACAATTATCTTTGTTGGGAAAAATTGCAGCTGTTAAAATGAATGTTTTACCAAAGTTTCTTTTTTTGTTTCAAATGATACCTATATTGAAAAAGGATGCTAATTTGGATGAATGGCAGAAGGGTATTAATAAATTCATTTGGGCGGGGAAAAAACCAAGTTAAACTTAAGATTTTGCAAGATGCACGGGAAAGAGGAGGACTCAAGGTGCCTAACTTAAAATTATATTATGATGCGGTGGTTTTAACACTGGTTAGTGATTGGCTTAATTTAACTAATAAAACAATACTTTATCTTGAGGGATGGGACTTATTATATGGGTGGCATGCGTATTTAATTTATGATAAAAAAGTTGATAAGGCTTTCAAATCTCATATCTTAAGAAGTGCTGGAAAAATATTATTATGTTAAACTATAAAATACCAATTTGGGGGATTCCTGGACACATGATAGAGGGGGTATCTATGGGTGTGAACTTGGACACGACTTCATATAAGGAATTACCGGTACTTAGATTGATAGGGAATGGTTGGCAATTGAAGTTATTAGATGAGTTAAAACAAGAACATATCATACAGTCTTGGTTTCAATATACTCAATTGCAAACGAGGTGGATGAAAGATCAGAAAATTGGGATTACATTAACTGATGAAAATTTGGTAAAACAAATTAAAGACCAAAATAGAGCACATATAAAGAGAGTATACAATGCTTTAGTAGAATTGGACTCTGAAATGGAATTAGTTAAAGATTGTATGGTGAAGTGGGCTCAAAATATTCAAGAACCAATCTTATTGGATACATGGGAGGTAATTTGGGTTAGAAATGTAAAATTTACCCAGGCTCAAAATTTAATAGAAAATTTCTATAAAATGTTTTATAGATGGTATTTGGATCCTAAAAAATTGTCTTGCATGTATCCTAATTTACAGCCCAAATGTTGGAGATGTGGTAGCTTGGATGCTACCTATTATCATATATGGTGGACTTGTAGAAATGTTAAAGCTTTTTGGATCAAAATTTGGTTCAAAAGATTTTTAAGAGAAAGATAAAATGTTCTCCACAATTGTTCTTATTGGGTATTATTGTAGACTGTGATACTAAAGAAACTAATTTGATGTTGAACTTGATAACAGCTGCAAGGTTATTGATAGGGCTACATTGGAAGAAGGATAGTTTGCCTACTATTGAAGAACGGATGCTTAAACTGTCAAATTTAGCAGAAATGGCTAAGATTTCTGCTTACTTGAAGGATCATTCACAAGAAAGATACATTTCGGTTTGGAGAAGATGGATAGATTATATTCAGAATAAATATGGGACTAAGGTTTCATTTAGCTTACGAATAGATTTTATATTGTTATTTTTATTAGTAGTTTATTATAGTGAAATTTTTGATTAGTTTAATAATAAGGATGTTATTTGTTTATGTTATTGGTATGTATATTCTAACTTGGTTTGTATTTTTAGTTTAAAGGGAGTTAAAGCGCATTAAGAACTTGGTTACTTACATAGTTGGTTAATGTTAGTTAGATTACGTTTATTTTATTTGTAACCCTGTATTCAACTCTGGGAAGCGAGGGAGGGGGAGGGTGTAGGGTGGGGTGGGCTGGGTTTATATTGTAACTTTTATAAAATTTTAATAATAATAATTAAAAAAAGAATAGCAAGCCATGAGAAAAGAACCTTAAAGTACTGATATCAAATCACTTGTAGTTCTGGTTATAGTTCTGGGATAATGCTTGTCCTCAAATATGGTTTGGGGAGAAGCATTATCCCGCCAAATAAGGTGAGACAAAATCTTCAGGAAACGACAGAAGAACCCAGTGTGTCAGCAATGAGGAAATCTTTGTACCTGCACTACTGTTACTGTAACAAAACAATCTGCTCTAGCAAAACACAAGTCAGGATGTAGATTTGGTTAGAATTACATAATTTGTTTGTGAAAGTTAGAAATTTGATGAAGAATAATGCAGGATGGAAATCTAACTTTAGATAGAATTTGGAGCTTTTCCAATCAGCATAGTTCTCCCACTTCTGTCCCACAACTGTGCAATAGCATCAAAGTTAATGCAGATTAAAACCTGTATGTCTGTGTCTGGTTACTAAAATTAGATTTATTTTTTAAAAATTCTGTCTTTGTGCTGTTCATATTTCTACTTTCAACAAACATAATTTAAGTTTTAAATTAGATTTGGGGATTCTCTTCATGGGAAAAAATCTGCCTGGCCCTCTGCTAATTATTCATTTTTTTATTTTTTTATTTTTTTTATTTATTTAGATTTGTATACCGCCCTTTCCCGAAGGACTCAGGGCGGTTTACAGGGTATTTAAAAGAAAATCAATACAAAAGTTAAAACAAATTAAAAAAGATTAAATGAAACCCTGAGAAAAATAAAAACCCAGTTAAAATTAAAAATTAAAAAATTCTCAGCCTGGGCCAGAGAGCTCGAAGAGCCAGGTCTTCAGGTCCCGGCGGAATGAACGGAGGTCATACGGAGATACTTCAGTGTATCTCACCTGTAAAAATATTATTCGTCTTCGACTAGTATAGGAATTTTGCACTAGCATACCTATCTGATTTGAATTAGATAAAAATCTGCACTTCTTCAAGCGAGACATTTCAATTAGGCTCATGGAGCATGAACATTAATTGGCTCAACCTGGCTCAAATGCATAAAAGTTCTATTCACATGGGCCTCTGACATCTCCCAGTACATTTTTGAAACTGTATGCAAAATGATAGAACTTCATTTTGCTGCTGACTTTATTGCTGGCTTTCATGTATGTAAAGTTTAAACACACACACCTCATACAAACTAACGATAATTAACGTAGATTTCACAAGTCTAAGCTCTACTCAATTTTTTTTGGGGGGGTGTACCATGGATCATTCATTCAAACACATTTGTCGCAAAATAGGGTTACAGCCAGTGTAGAATTAGGTTTTCAAATACAGTGTAGTTAGTTGAGGAATTTAAACACTTTATATGGATTATACTTTGGATTTCAAAACTAGAATGGATAAAACAGACATACTGTAATTCTTGGGCTACAATCTTGTACTAAGTTATAATTACATACTATAAGGTTATAGTACAATCTCATCTCTCTATTTGGGAATGTCTTACTTTCTATTGGATGATTTTAGGGCTTCTGCTTATTCATTACAGAAAACTTAGAAAACTTCAGAGACTATTATAATAAGGAAAGTGTAAAAACGTTTTCTTGGCATACATGTTAAAATTTACTTCTAGCAACATAAAAATCAGTTTGGTCCATTTCTTTTAGCAAGCAGCACACCACTTTCCTTTTATTATGAAGGAGACTGCACTTGAAGTTAAGGGAGAATATGCAGAACCCCAATTTACTAATATGCTTTTTTATTCATTTATACACTTATAGAGCCACCTATCTCATGAGCAAGGGACTCCGGGCAGCATATACTGAATCTAAACAATAAATATATAAAATCATTATCATTAACAAATAATAAAACTTAAATCCATAAAAACAGTTAAACATTTTGTTAGTATACAAAGTAGACATCTAAAAAAATTAAGAAATAAGATATGAGATAATAAGGAAATTAAGAATATATTGGAGAGATTTGTTTTAGAAAGTTCTTAATAAAACAGTTTAGCCCACAATTTCATTGTCAAAGCAGAAGCTTCAATTTCATATCAACATACTTTAATTCCAATAAATAACCTTCCCCATTTTTTGCCGAGCAATGACAATCTGGTTAGATAATTCTACATAATCCTTAACCAATGCAGGCAACAACTTCTGCAGCCACAAGGCTTATGTGTGTAAATCAGAAAACATCTTCCCACTAAAAAAAGGCATATTAGGGATTGTATCTGCTCATCCAAATTTGCTCCAGCCCCAAAACTGTCTAGTATTACAACAGAATGCAGGTCTGTTGTAATACTGCAGATAATTCTGTAGTAATTTCATAAGAAAAAAATGGAATGACAAAAGATATCCAAAATTTGTTTGCTATCTTTTACTACCATTATTTTAAAACATATCTTTATATATATATATAATACAGCACTGACTGCCTTTCAACTGTTATCATTATATGCTTCCTATTTATTTTAGCAGATAAGAACAGCCAAATCGCGTTTTCATAAAGAAGTAATTTTATGAAATTACCGTATTTTCCGGCGTATAAGACTACTTTTTAACCCATGAAAATCTTCTCAAAAGTCAGGGGTCATCTTATACGCCGGGTGCTGAAAATTTAGGGACAGGGCTGGCTGGAAAACCTGGAGCGGATCTCCCATTTAGTCTGCGCAGGGAAAGCGGGACCAATTGGAGAAGAAGCTGCAGTCTGTGATTTTTTACAGGCTGGGGTCTGGGCGTCTTTCCTTCTAAAGTTGAAGAGCAGCTGTAGTATATCCCAACTTGAAAGGCAGGTGGGGAAGGCAGCAGCCAGAGCAGCGGCTTAGCTCTAAGGACACATTTGACTCAGGAACTGGGCGGGCTGGCTGGGAAACCTGGAGCGGATCTCCAATTTGGTCTTTTTTTTTTAAATCCCATTTATATCCTGCCCTTCTCCGAAGACTCAGGGTGGCTTACAATTTAAAGCACAAATCAATGTGCTTAGCAATAGCCTTCATTCTGTGTATATGCCTGTTTATTAGGGCTTTCACACACACCCCAAGCAGCATTATTGCAAAGTCAGCTTATTGCCCCCAACAATCTGGGTCCTCATTTTACCTACCTTGGAAGGATGGAAAGCTGAGTCAACCTTGAGCCTGGTGGGATGCGAACCTGCACTAATTGCAGGCAGCTGGTGTTACTTAAGGCTCTGCGCAGGGAAAGCTTTAGAGTGAATTAGGAAAATTGAAAAAGTGAATTACGAAAATAGGGAACGGTTGCTGGAATTGGGTATGTGTAGTTTAACGAAGAGAAGGGTGAGGGGTGACATGATAGCAGTGATCCAATATCTCAGGGGCTGCCACAAAGCAGAGGGAGCCAAGCTATTTTCCAAAGCACCTGAAAGCAGGACAAGAAGCAATGGATGGAAACTAGTCAAGGAGAGAAGCAACCTAGAACTAAGGAGAAACTTCCTGACAATTAGAACAATTAAACAGTGGAACAACCTGCCTCCAGAAGTGGTGAATGCTCCAACACTGGAAGTTTTTAAGAAGAGACTGGACAGCCATTTGTCTGAAATGGTATAGGGTTTCCTGCTTTAGCAGGGGGTTGGACTAGATGACCTCCAAGGTACCCTCCAACTTATTATTATTAATTATTATTATTATTATTATTATTAATTATTATTATTATTATATTATTATTATTATAGTTTAATCCACTTGCACTGTTTTATGTTTACATGTTTGATGACAAACAGCCTTATGTTTACAAGTGACAGTTTTCCTACTAAGCATCTGCATGTCATAAGCATTTGAATTAAAATTACCATATTAAAATCAAATCTGATGTTTTTAAATTTTTATTTGGTGTGCGTTGGAAGAGGGGTAGTCTTATACGGCGAGTATAGCCCAAACCGTATAATTTAACAGGAAATGTAGGAGGTCGTCTTATACGCCGGAAAATACGGTAAAACAAGACTGTCTGCATGTTCTGAGTAAACTTTCAAAGCACAGGAAACAGAGGCCAAATTCAGTGCTAAGGAAGTAATTAATACAAATACACATTTTTCAAACTGCTAAATCAGCACGCAGATTATGTAATTGTTAGCTGCGAAGTCGTGTCCGACCCATCGCGACCTTATGGACAACGTTCCTCCAGGCCTTCCTGTCTTCTACCATCTTCTGGAGTCCATTTAAGCTCACGCCTACTCCTTCAGTGATTCCATCCAGCCACCTCATTCTCTGTCGTCCCCTTTTTATCTTGCCCTCAATCTTTCCCAGCATTAGGCTCTTCTCCAGTGAGTCCTTCCTTCTCATTAGGTGGCCAAAGTATTTAAGTTTCAACTTCAGGATCTGGCCTTCTAAAGACCAGTCAAGGTTGATCTCTAGGACTGACCGGTTTGATCGCCTTGCAGTACAAGGGACTCGCAGGAGTCTTCTCCAGCACCATAGTTCAAAGGCCTCAATTCTTTGGCGCTCAGCCTTTCTTATGGTCCAACTTTCACTGCCATACATTGCAACTGGGAAGACCATAGCCTTGACTATGCACACTTTTGTTGACAGGGTGATGTCTCTGCTTTTTAATGTGCTGTCTAGATTTGCCATGGCTTTCCTCCCAAGGAGCAAGCGTCTTTTAATTTCTTGGCTACAGTCCCCATCTGCAGTGATCTTGGAGCCCAGGAAAATAAAATCTGTCACTGCCTCCATTTCTTCCCCATCTATTTGCCAGGAATTGAGAGGGCCGGATGCCATGATCTTGGTTTTCTTAATGTTACAGTGGGACAAAAAAGTATTTAGTCAGCCACCAATTGTGCAAATTCTCCCACTTAAAAAGATGAGAGAGGCATGTAATTTTCATCATAGGTATACCTCAACTATGACAGACAAAATGAGGGGAAAGAATCCAGGAAATCACATTGTAGGATTTCTAATGAATTCATTTGCAAATTAAGGTGGAAAATAAATATTTGGTCAATAACAAAAGTTCATCTCAATACTTTGTTATATACCGTTTGTTGGCAATGACAGAGGTCCAACGTTTACTGTAAGTCTTCACAAGGTTTGCACACACTGTTGCTGGTATTTTGGCCCATTCCTCCATGCAGATCTCCTCTAGAGCAGTGATGTTTTGGGGCTGTCGCTGGGCAACACGGACTTTCAGCTCCCTCCAAAGGTTTTCTATGGGGTTGATCTGGAGACTGGCTAGGCCACTCCAGGATCTTGAAATGCTTCTTACGAAGCCACTCCTTCGTTGCCCGGGTGGTGTGTTTGGGATCATTGTCATGCTGAAAGACCCAACCACGTTTCATCTTCAATGCCCTTGCTGATGGAAGGAGGTTTTCACTCAAAATCTCACGATACATGGCCCCATTCATTCTTTCCTTTACACGATCAGTCGTCCTGGTCCCTTTGCAGAAAAACAGCCCCAAAGCATGATGTTTCCACCCCCATGCTTCACAGTAGGTTTGATGTTCTTTGGATGCAACTCAGCATTCTTTCTCCTCCAAACATGACGAGTTGAGTTTTTACCAAAAAGTTCTACTTTGGTTTCATCTGACCATATGATATTCTCCCAATCCTGTTCTGGATCATCCAAATGCTCTCTAGCAAACTTCAGATGGGCCTGGACATGTACTGGCTTAAGCAGGGTGACACGTCTGGCACTGTAGGATTCGAGTCCCTCACGGCGTAGTGTGTTACTGATGGTGGCCTTTGTTACTTTGGTCCCAGCTCTCTGCAGGTCATTCACTAGGTCCCCCCGTGTGATTCTGGGATTTTTGCTCACTGTTCTTGTGATCATTTTGACCCCACGGGGTGAGATCTTGTGTGGAGCCCCAGAACGAGAGAGATTATCAGTGGTCTTTTATGTCTTCCATTTTCTAATAATTGCACCCACAGTTGATTTCTTCACACCAAGCTGCTTGCCTATTGCAAATTCAGTCTTCCCAGCATGGTGCAGGTCTACAATTTTGTTTCTGGTGTCCTTCGACAGCTCTTTGGTCTTGGCCATAGTGGAGTTTGGAGTGTGACTGTTTGAGGTTGTGGACTGGTGTCTTTTATTTATTTATTTATTTTAATTCCATTTATATCCCGCCCTTCTCCGAAGACTCAGGGCGGCTTACAAGCTTAGCAGTAGCCTTCATTCTATGTATATGCCTGCTTATTAGGGCTTTCACACACACACCCCAAGCGGCATTATTACAAAGTCAGCTTAATTGCCCCCAACAAACTGGGTCCTCATTTTATACTGATAACAAGTTCAACCAGGTGCCATTCATACAGGTAACGAGTGGAGGACAGAGGAACCTCATAAAGAAGAAGTTACAGGTCTGTGAGAGCCAGAAATCTTGCTTGTTTGTAGGTGACCAAATACTTATTTTACCGAGGAATGTACGAATTAATTCATTAGAAATCCTACAATGTGATTTCCTGGATTCTTTCCCCCCATTTTGTCTCTCATAGTTGAGGTATACCTATGATGAAAATTACAGGCCTCTCTCATCTTTTTAAGTGGGAGAACTTGCACAATTGGTGGCTGACTAAATACTTTTTTGTCCCACTGTAAGTTTCAACCTAACTTTTGCACTCTCCTTCTTCACCCGCAACAAGAGGCTCTTTAGTTCTTCTTTACTTTCTGCCATTAGAGTGGTGTCATCTGCATATCTTAGGTTGTTGATATTTCTCCCGGCAATCTTAATTCCAACTTTTGATTCATCTAGCCCTGCCTTTCTCATGTTGTGCTCTGCATATAAGTTAAATAGGCAGGGCGACAGTATACAGCCTTGCCGGACTCCTTTCCCAATCAGTGGTTCCGTGTCCAGTTCTCACTGTTGGGCTTTGGCATAGTCAATGAAGCAGAAGTAAATGTTTTTCTGGAACTCCCTAGCTTTCTCCATGATCCAGCGTATGTTGGCAATTTGATCTCTAGTTCCTCTGCCTCTTTGAAATCCTGCCTGTACTTCTGGTAGCTCTCGATCCACATACTGCTGGAGTCTAGCTTGTAGGATTTTAAGCATAACTTTTAATTTTAATTTTTAATTACAGTATTCCAATTTAACCTTTAATATCCATAGTATTTAACATTCAGGTAACCCAAATTTCCTTTATCTCATTTCATAAAAAATTATAATATCTAAAATACACCTATTAAAACTTAAATATGTCCTTATTCTATTCCATAAACATTTTCTACTTCCCACCCTAATAAATACCACCTTAATAATAGAGTACCTTTTATTAATTCAGAGCAATCATCCGCCTCAATAATAGAGTACCTTTTATTAATTCAGATCAATCATCTATATACACTGGGCTAATCAATAATTCAAACCTATTTTCTAGGTTTCTGGTAGATAAAACCAAGGTCAGACTTGGGCTGTAAACAAGTCTCTTTGTCAGAAGTAATAAAACTGTTGTGCCAAGCTCACCACAAAATATCTCCGATAGCATTGAATCTTTTTTCAAATCCCAACCTAAAATCTTATCCACTTTTAAGTTCTTGTTTTGCAAATCAAACAAAGTGACAGATTCCAATAAGAATACGAACTTTTTGGGTCGCCAAGTTCCAGACAGAAAATAAATATCCAGTTGTATTAAGTTGATTTTTCCAAAGCTTTGTTTCCTCAAATGCCGCCATTTTAGAGGGTGGGGAAAAAAAATCCCTTCCCTCTCTCCTCGGCAGGGAATAAATTTTCAAGAAGCTTTTAACAGGAAAAATACTCAGGGGTCCTCTTCACACTTGTCATCCCTCCAGGGCGACTTTCAACCCTTTTCAGGGTCCCCCGGAAGGAGAAAATCAGACGGTGGAGGGAACGATCACCCCAAACGTCTGCCAGCACCACAATCGAAAACCGGAAGCCAAAAGCCATCTACTTTTTAAAGGGCCTTAGAAAGGGACATGGTAGTGGTTGAATTACTAATTAACAAAACCCTTAGCAACATTAGCATACCATGCAGTACACTCAGTCCATGCAATAATAGATATATATTCCATCTTAATTTTGTACAATTCCTATTATGTTTCAGAGTTAAAGAAAGTCATAATGGTTAACCACAGATAAATATATTATGTTAAATAACACTAATATCTTGTAAATATTCATCTCTTCAAAGGGTCCATACGTGAAGCAAAAATCAAGATCAAGGGTGACTATGAAGAATCTTATTTCATTCCAAGTTTAAAAGAGAATAATCCCTCTACTACAGGGGTGTCAAACTCAGTTTCATTGAGGGCCGCATCAGCATTGCGGTTGCCCTCAGGGGACCAGATGGGTATGGCCAGGGTGGGCGTGGCCTACTGGGTGGGCATGGCTAGAGTGCGTATGGCCTACTGGGTGGGCGTGGCCAGCTCTACATCATTCGCATCAAGGGTGCCTATGGGGGCCCGGGCAGGAGTGGGACAGATCTGGGGGTCTCTGGCAGAAGGAGGGTCTCTGGGCCAGGGCCAAGGCAGTGGGGGCTGTTCCCTCACTCTTTCCAGGATGGCTTCATGGGCCGCATGAAACCACTTCGCGGGCCAGATCTGGCCCCCGGGCCTTGTGTTTGACATGTCTGCTCTACTACAAGCTCTTTTGAGCAGACTTGAAACTGCTTTGGGCTGACCAGATGCATAAGAATGAAGTAACAGACAGGACAATTTTAAGATACCTGCCAGAAATTGCCTCCAATTTTAGTGGGAGAAGGCAAAATTCAGCAGACATGAACTTAAGAGTACTGTATAGAGTACAGGTATGTACTTTGTTTATCTTCTGGGATACCATGCTGATTTTTGTTAGTATTTTTAGGCAGACAAATATTTTAGTAAGACATAAGAGGAGACACATTGACAACTTATAGTTCCTGCCTTAAAATAAACAAGTGAAATGTGTAGGGTTTTTTTTTCTGGCACTACATATAAAGGCTGTTGAAAAATATAATGGGTTAAAAAAAAGAAGCAATAGGATGACTAAAGCTGATATGGCAGAAAACCACAGGCAGATTAAAAAACCAGAAAAACCTTTGATTTACATTTTAACAATGCCTGGTGGGATATTTATATTCAATAGGAATTTTTATTTAAAAATAATCTAAATAGACTTCAGAGCACGAACATACTTTTCTGGTACAATCGTCCTGGTAAAGTAGCCATTAAAGATTGAAGTATCGTCCCTTTTACTGCTATTTAAAAATTAGGCTGCAAAATATTTTGTTAGATTTTGCACCACAAAAGCCCTTCGAGGCCAACTTGAGAGGATTGCAACTGGAAATGCATCATTACAAATCTCTCAAATTCTTCAAGGGAGGCCATCAGAGCTTAAGATTTGGCTGAAAAGCACCTTGAGTTTACGATTAACTTTTTGGCGGAAACCAAGATTTGGTGGAGAGAGCGTTATAAAGAGGGCGCGCGCGCGCGCGCGCGCCCGGCTCTCCGCAATTGTGGCCCGTGTAAAGAGGACGCAGACAAGCGCGAAGGCCCGAGCGCGCGCGCGCCCGCCCGGCCAGAGGCAACGGACGCGGCGTCGAGGAAGAGCGCGCGCCCCTTTCACGCGACGGTTGCCCGTTTAAGAGGGGGAGAAACGCGCGCCGTGGGCGGCAGAGGAAGCGGCTGCCGCGCGCGCGCCAAGGCGCCATTCGCTCCGCCGCCGCCGCGGCAGCCCCATGCTCGCGGGACCGACGCAGCAGCGGAAACATGGCGGCCACGGAGTCCCTTCTCGAGTCCGTCAGACGTTCGTTTTGCCCGGCGGCCGCAGCTGCGGCGCTCCCTGGCCTCGCCCGCGGACTGGCAGCGACACGCCCTGCGTGCTCTTTCAACGCCCCCCCTCCCCTCCGCGCTCTAAATTTAAAACCAGCCCGCTTTCCCCTGGCCGGTGTGCGCCTGTACGGCTGGCGGGAGAACAAGCTGTTGAAAAGGGAGGAGGACGTCCCCGGCTTCCCATTTTCCCCGCCCAGGCTTACATCCGGCGGAGTCCGGTTTCGTAATTCCCGGCGGACCCGTTCCTTCATATTCATGACGGCGACGGGACGAACGGGACGGGCCTGGGTTCAGGCCCTGCGCTTGCTGCGCCGAGTCAACTCGCAGGGAAGCGGTGGAAGGGGAGTTGCAGGCAGGAGGAGGGCGGGAGCGCTCGGCGCCTCCTTCGCTGCGACTGCAGTTAAATTGGCAACGGGGCCCTTAAGCCGAAGCAAATCGCCTGAGTGGCCGGCAGGAGGCGCTGTAGAGTCACAGAAGAGGCTGCCCGTAACTTCCCCGTCCAAACCACACCCTACTCTCCTTGCTGATAGTACCGTAGTCTCAGCCACTGCAGTCTTTCGCTGGTGGCGCCGTACTTTCTTCAAGGAATAGTGCAGGGTTAGGCAACCTTTTGCAATGTATGGCAGTGAAAGCTGGACCATAAGAAAGGCTGAGCGCCAAAGAATTGAAGCCTTTGAACTATGGTGCTGGAGAAGACTCCTGCGAGTTCCTTGGACTGCAAGGCGATCAAACCGGTCAGTTCTAGAGGAGATCAACCCTGACTGCTCTTTAGAAAGCCAGATCCTGAAGCTAAAACTCAAATACTTTGGCCACCTAATGAGAAGGAAGGACTCACTGGAGAAGAGCCTAATGCTGGGAAAGATTGAGGGCAAGAGAAGAAGGGGACGACAGAGAATGAGGTGGCTGGATGGAGTCACTGAAGCAGTAGGCGTGAGCCTAGATGGACTCCAGAAGATGGTAGAGGACAGGAAGGCCTGGAGGAACATTGTCCATAGGGTCGCGATGGGTCGGACACGACTTCGCAACTAGCAACAACAACAGGCAACCTTGGTTCTTTTATGACTCGTGGACTTCAATTCCCAGAATTCCTGAGCCAGCACGGCTGGCTCAGGAATTCTGGGAGTTGAAGTCCACGAGTCATAAAAGAGCCAAGGTTGCCTACCCCTGGAATAGTGGTTCGAGCGCTTCTCCGATTAATGTCCCCCCCCACCTCTGCAGGAGATTTATAGAAGTTTTCCCATCCCGAGTTTCTTTTGCCCATGCAAAACGGAAGATTTAAGGCTCTCAAAAGATTTGCAATACAAGCCAAATGCAGCGAATAACGCCAAATGTATCCAGTGTTGCTGTTTCTTCTCTACCTGGAATATGATGGAGTTTACATCTGATGTGTCTCTAAATGTGCTGTTTATCTTCTGCATAAGAGCCCTGCTCATGGATGAAATGCATTTTTTATACACTGCCCAAAGTTCTACTAATAGCCCCGTTTATAGATAAATTGGTTGGATTAAAAAACGAAGAATCCTGCTAAACAGAATGTAGCCTAAAAAATAGAAATCAGCTATTCTGAGTAGTTGGCATGAACACATTCTTAAAAATCTAGTCCGAGAATGTTTATCTTAATCTTTCATAAATTTTGTGTTGGCCATTGCTTTTTTCTTGCAATTCTCATTTCCCATAGTTTTGGTCTTCTTTTCCCTTCACATACTGATTTTGAGAATTAGATTAGTTCTATTATTAAAGCAGGAGAAAAGGGAGGGAGGACTGTCCCTGTAAATTTACTGAGATTCAACAGCATAGCTTCCAACCATTTTGAGATAGGATCCAGCTGAAAATTATACCAGGCACAAAGTAAAAAGAAATCCCCTCTATTATAGTCATATTTCATGCATTGCACAATTCAAAAATATTCCTGTTTTCTTCATTAAAAGACAGGCATTCAGCAGAACTTGTCATTTTAAATCTGACCAGGTAGCAACTTCATAATAGTAATTTATAATTAATTCATCCTGTTGACTGATGAGTACAAATGGTTTTCTGTCATACTTGTAGTCTTGTTATGCCTTCTGGGTTTCTGGAATTTAGAGAACTTATGGTAACCCAAGGATGTTTATTTTTATAAACCAAAGCACATTCTTACTAATTAAATGCCAAGTTTATAACGAGACTTCTCATACCTTAAATATTTTGATTGCATAGATGTGAATGGACATTCTAACCACCCAGTCGTTCGGAGTTTGGGTGATGTGCAAATTAATTGTGAACTTTGTGATCATTAAAAATGTGCATGTTATTTGTTAATAACAATGTAACATATACAATTCAGCTAATGGTAATTTTCCTAATATGGAGACAACTGATGCTTTGGGGTAGCTTAGCTAAATGCACCTTTGCATTTGCACAACACTGTAAGCCATAAACTAATCACCATGTTTTAGGCTTGTAGGTGGTATGAACCTGTCCAATGTAGTACTGTAGGTTATAATACGAACCCAGAAAATGGAATTGAATAAATCATAATTCAATTAACAATTATGACTTCAGGTATACATCTTTTAAGGTGCTGGTACTTACCTTTAAAGCCCTACATGGCCTAGGCCCGGGATATTTGCAGGACCGTCTGCTGCCGGGGACGACTTCCCATCGCTCAGTGCATTCACACAGAGAGGGCCTCCTCAGGGTTGGCTGGCGACCCCCAGGGGGAGGGCCTTCTCTGTGGGAGCGCCAGCCCTGTGGAACCAACTCCCCCTTGAGCTCCGGATGGCCCCAGATCTCCGGTCCTTTCGCCGCGACCTCAAAACTTTCCTTTTTCATCAGGCTGACCTGGACTGACGACGGGTTTTTAAAATGTTTTAATTTTTAATTGTTTAGTTAATTTATTTTGGGGCTGTTTATTTAATTTCTCTTAACTTTTGTATTGTTGTTTTTATTGTTGTTAGCCGCCCTGAGTCCTTCAGGAGATAGGGCGGCATATACCGGTAAGTCCCCAAAATAAAATAAAATAAAATCTTGCTAATGAATGTCTGACAAGAAAAAGACCCAGATCCAAAAGGCAGTCCAACAACTGTTCTAAAAATCAAAAGCCAGTTCGAACAATATTTTAAATTACTTATGGAAGAATAGCCAAGCGCATATGTTGTGGCAAGTTATGTCAAAAGACAAGGCTACCCACAATAATAGTCTACTTCAGAATGCTAACATCCCTTCCTTAATGATTATACATTTTTGTGGGGCATGATTCCTAAGATTGTACCTTGTATGAAAGTAATGAAATAGCAGAAAATAAACCCACAGATTTTTTTCTTCATTGAAAACCAGCTAATTTATCCTTTGGGCTTTTAAAAAAGTCTGTTGCTTATCATTTTTGAAACAAACTACCAATTGCCAGATCTTTACCTTACAAGTCCTACTTTCAGGATGAATATAGATCATATGTGTCTTCACAGATTTGCAAACTGCTCAGACTTGCATCTTTAAAAAGCCCTGTACTATATAAAGTGAAGTATTAATCACACATCTAGGGACTTGCTTACTGAGTATTTACAATACTCCATTTATATGATGACACATTTCTGTTTCAACAGCAGGTGATGCTCATGTTATATAATTATATGTTCTTGTTATAAGAGGAATAAGAAAATGGTTCATTTTGATCAGTTTGTGCCAGTTAGCTTTTATTAACAATAAAATAGATTATTTGCATGGCCACAAATAAACTAATACTTTTCCTTTTAAAAACTTTCTCATTTATTTAGAATATTTGAATGGTCACCCATATTATGTATAATAACTTTGGATGGCTAGCAACAAATATGCAGATAACAAAATTAAAATTTAAAAACCTATCATACCCTCAAGCATTATACAGGTAGTCTTTGACTTACTACCATTCATTTAGTGACTGTTCAAAGTTACAACGGTGCTGAAAAAAACAACTTATGACTATTTTCACACTTGTAGCCATTGCAGCATTCCCATAGTCACATGATCAAAATTCAGACTCTTGGCAAATGGCTCTTATTTATGACAATTACAGTGTCCTGGGGTCATGTGGTTACTTTTTGTGACGGGAAGCCTTATTCACTTAAAAAAACATGTTACTAAACTGCAGTGATTCACTTAACTGTGGCAAGAAAAGTTATAAAATGGGGCAAAGCTCACTTAACAAATGTCTTGCTTAGCAACATAAATTTTGGGTTCAGTTGGATTCAATTTTGGATTCTGAAGGAACTGGCAGATGTGATCTCAGAACCACTGAACTATATCTTTGAAAGATCTTGGAGCACTGGGGAACTACCAGAGGACTGGAAAAGAGCTGATGTAGTACCCACCTTCAAAAAAAAGAAAAAAATGGATCCAGGAAACTACAGACCTATCGACCTGACTTCAATATCTGGAAAAGATAATCAAGCAATGAATCAGCAAATACCTGGAGGCAAACAAAGTCATTACCAAAATCCAACATGGGTTTGTCAAAAACAGATCATGCCAGACAAATCTTACTGCATTCTTTGACTAGGTGACAAAATTGGTGGACCAGAGGAATGCTGTGGATATAACATACTTGGACTTCGGTAAGACATTTGATAAAGTAGACCACAACCTACTACTGGATAAGATGAAAATGTGAGTTAGAAAGCATCACCACCAGATGGATTCGTAGCTGGCTGACCGGCCGTACTCACCGTGTGGTCCTCAATAGAACTGCATCTAGGAGGGAAGTGTGTAGTGGGGTGCCCCAAGGCTCTGTTCTGGGTCCAGTGCTCTTCAACATCTTCATCAGTGATTTGGATAAGGGGATAGATGGGGAACTCATCAAATGTGCAGACAACACCAAGCTGGCAGGAACAGCCAACACTCCGGAAGATAGGCTTAAGTTACAGAAGGATCTTGATAGATTTGAACATTGGGTGCTATCTAACAAAATGAAATTCAATGGTGAAAAAAGTAAGGTTTTACATTTAGGCAAGAAAAACCAAATGCACAGGTATAGTAATAGGTCAGGGGGGTCAAACTCACAACGTCATGTGACGTGTCGTGACGTATTGTGAATTTTTCCCCATTGCTGGAGCTGGGGTAGGCGTGGTTTTGGCATGACGCATCTGGCCCGCGGGCTGGCAGTTTTAACACCCCTGGTACCTTGCTCAATAGTAGTAACTGAAAGGGATCTCGGAGTCCTAGTTGACAATCACTTAAATAGGAGCCAGCAGTGTGCTGCATCTGCCAAAAAAGCCAACACAGTGCTAGACTGCATTAACAGGGATAGAATCAAGATCATGTGAAGTATTAATGCCACTTTACAATGCCTTGGTAAGGCCACACTTGGAATACTGCATCCAGTTTGGTCACTATGATGAAAAAAGATGTTGAATCTGAGTACAGCGAAGAGCAACAAAGATGATTAGGAGACTGGAGGCCAAAACATATAACAAACAGTTGCTGGAATTGGGTATGTCTAGTTTAACGAAGAGAAGGGCGAGGGGTGACATGATAGCAGTGTTCCAATATCTCGGGCTGTCACAAAGAAGAGGGAGTCAAGCTATTCTCCAAAGCGCCTGAAGGCAGGACAAGAAGCCATGGATGGAAACTAACCAAAGAGAGAAGCAACCTAGAATGAAGGAGAAACTTCCTGACAGTTAGAACAATTAACCAGTGGAACAACCTGCCTCCAGAAGCTGTCAGTGTTCCAACACTGGAAGTTTTTAAGAAGAGACAACAGCCATTTCCTGCCTGAGCAGGGGGTTGGACTAGATGACCTCCAAGTTCCCTTCCAACATTATCATCATTACTATTACTACTACTACTACTATTATTACTATTATTATTATTATTATTACTATTATTATTATTACAGTTGTAAATCAAGGACTACTTGTAATCCAGTCACGAAACCATAGATGATCTAATGCCAGAGGGGAAAGCCAGCTTTCTAGAAGGGTAGGATTCCCCTGCACCTCAGGAGGGCGGTTGTTTCACAAGCACAGCTATGAAAAAGCTTTCTAGGTCCCAACAGAAGGGGACCTGAAGTGAGTGCAATCAATGCAACCCAGCAGGGGAAGACATCCTGAAGATAATCTATTGTGATATATAGGGCTTTAAAGGTGATAACAAGACCTTGAATTGTACCCAGAAAAACAAGAAGTTCATGCAGCAGCAGTGCACCATGGGCAAATTGCAGAGCACCCAGAATTCTGCGCTAGTTGAATGCAGTTGCTAAATGATTTTCAAAGGCATTCCCAAGTAGAATGTGTTGCAGCAGTCCAAATGGGGAGTGACTAGGGCGTGAGTAAAAGTAAACTTGCACAAAAGCCTTCTGGGCCATAGCTCCCTCCTGTTTCTTCAGCAGGAGTCAGCTGTGAGCCCAAATTATACACCAATTCTGTATGAAGGAGTGCTATCTCATCCAGAGTTAGATAATAACTCTTCAGAGCCAAGGACCACAGAAGCCCAAAGTCACACTGTCTTGCTAGGGTGGTGTTCCATCTAGTTTCTTCCCATTCAGACCCTTACAGCCTCCAAGTACTAGGTACACATCTACACTGGCACCACCCATCTGGCCTGGGGCAGAGAGGCACCATTATACGTCATCAACCTTTTGGTGATACTCTACTTCAGTTCACGGAATGAATAAAAGGGACAAAAGCTATATGTCATCAGTCTATTGATGATACTTTACCTGAAATTACGGAATGAATTTGCCAGTTCATGTAGATGGTAAATAAGGGATGAGAGAATTGAGCTCTGAGGTACCCAACATAAGAGTGACATAGAGCTTGATTTCTCCCCCAACACAGGCTAGAACTGGCCATGGAGGAAACAAAACTACTATAAGTACGATACTCCACTCCCAACCTCCCAAACCAGTTCAAAAGGATATGGCTCTTTACTGTATTAACACTACCAAGAGAACCAGGATGGCTAAGATGGATGCATCACCACCACCGAGTCCTCCAGAGGTTGTCCACAAGCATGTTCAATGCTGAACTCTTAAAGGGATCAGCTTCTTCCACTATGCTGCTTCTAAGTTCTTTAAGAGCTCAGTACTTCTCACCTCTTTCAACAATCTTCCTTAAAAAGGGAAAGTTGGAGACTAGGCAAAAGTTGACCATCACAGCTGGGTCAAAGGATGCCCATATGAGAAGTTGAACCACTGTATACTTCAAGACTAGCAGGATTTTATCCTTTCCTACATGAAGGCTTGGACTTAACCACATTTCACCTCCTGGAAAACCTTAACCAACCATGAAATGTATGGGTCCAGAATAGAGGTGGCAGAGGTCATAGCCATTCTAACTGTTGCAGGACAAATGCATAAAATGCATAAAATAATCTTAGGTTTTCCTGCTTCTTTTACTGTATGAGAATCAGACAGTCTAAGCAATTATGTTTACCCATATGTGATTAGAAGGACTCAGAATGTTCAGGTCCCATTTCAACTATTTTGTTTTAATTATCACTGCCCAGTTCTTAGTTGACCTGGAAAATCTTTATTAAACTTATAAATTGAGAAAATGATGCATATTACTTGGTAGCTGCTGCATCCAATTAGAGATTTCTTACCACAGTCTGTAAATATCCTTCAAGACTGGCTGTGTTTGCATAATATACTGAACCATAATATATTATGCGTGGTTACTTGTGTTTTGATTTCAATCAATGTGTAATATAAACTTAGAGGGGCTAAGTAAGCCAGGATTAAATTAGCCACAAGTATTGTGTAAATTGCTATTATTGAAAAAAAGGAGAGAACAATCTTGTATTTTTGCACTATTTGACCTTGTTTATAAACTAGGAAACATTATCTAATTTAGCCTGTCATTTTCAATATTTTGCTGGGTCATACTTATAATGTACTTATCAGTTTTCAACAGACTTTAAGAACTCACTAGTTCTTGCTCTACATTTTTAAAAGTTTCATGCAGGTTATTTGGAAAGCTTTAGGAAGTATAGTGTATATCTTTCTGCTATTTCAATGCTGAATTTTATATTTTTAATCTTAAAAGGTACCAACAGGTTATATATGCATTTTATTTTATTATATTTTATTACGTTTTACTGATTTTTTCATACAGTGCAAAAGTACTTGTTCAACAATCGTGTTGTCTGAGTTTATCATTCACTAATACAAATTGGATTCCTAATCCCTTATTCTTTTCTCCAGCCATTGATAAAATAAGTCCCAAGTTTGAAAGTATTCTGTTTCTTCTTTTTCTTTCAGCCTCAAAGTAAGCCTGTCCATTTCCACACAGTCTAGTATTTTTTTTTATTATTTCTCCCTGTTGTGGTATTTCTTCATTTTTCCAATATTGTGCAAATATGATTCTTGCTGCTGTTATCACATGTAAAATCAAATATATACTTTGCTTATCAAGCTTTTCTGACATTATACCTAATTTAAAAAGTTCAGGTTTAAAAATCTACATGTTTTCCCAACATCTTTTCTAGCCAAGTATGTATACTGCTCAAAAAAATGAAGGGAACACAAGATAAGACATCCTACTATTAAATACAGTACATTGTGTTGTTTAAGTGTTCCCTTTATTTTTTTGAGCAGTATGTTTTTGTCCAATATCTCTTTGCTTTAACACATGTCCACCATATGTGGTAATAAGTTCCTGACTTATGTTTACATTTCCAACATCTATCTGACATATTTTTAAACATTTTTGCTAATCTTGCTGGTGGCAATTTTATATAAGTTTTCTTTGTAAGAGGATGACATTGTCAATTTATAATTTCTTTCCCACAAGTTTTGCCATTTTTCTATATCTATATCCAAAAATTTTGGTCCATGTTATCATTATATCTTTTACTTGTTCATTTTCCATTTTCAAATTCAGTAAAATATTATACATTTTTTAATTAATTTCTCATCAGAAGTTAATAATATCTGGTCAAACAAGGTCTGCTCTTTGTAAAATTCATACAATTTAACATTTTATCATATCTCACTTGCATTTGTAAATATGCCCACCATGATAAATCAATACCCTGATTTTCCATCTCTTGTTTAGTTTTTAAATTTCCTTAGAATATTAAAGGGATTTTATTATGCTTAAGGTTGATGTTAGTAATATTGATATCTTTATATGTCCTTATTTGTTCAAAACTAACTAAATTTGGATGTACAAATGCTTCCATTGTTGAAAGCCCTCCTGGAATTTTCAAGTACGGTATATTTTACATTTTATTTTTTCCCATGTTAGTAATAGTGCATTTCTAATGTAGTGGTTTTGAAAATATTTATGAATTTTGTTTTTGCCATACCATAAGAAAGCATGCCAACCGAGTTGTAAGTCGTGCCCCTCCAAATACAACAACCTTTTATTTGTAAGAGTTATCCATTCTTTTACCCATGTTAATACTGATGCTTGATAATATAAAACTCACTCTCGCAGGCCAAAACTTTCCATTTTCTCCACCTTGTGATAGGGTGGAGAAGATACTAAAGTGATCAAATAAAATAAAGGAAGGCTGATCCATTTGTTGCTTTTGTTGCAGAAATTAGACACAACCATCTTCTGCTTTTTTCATTAATCATACAGATGTATAGTTGCTGCTGTTGGAGCTACTTAATCTCTCAGCAGTCTGACAAATCTGTCTTCACCATTTCAGTCTGCTGGTAAGTGTTCATATGGCAGAAACTCTTCTATGTTTTTAAAAAAATCCTTCCACATAGAAATGTGAAAGAGAAAGATTCTACCTTGGTCATCTCTTCGATATTCCAATATCTAAGGCAGGGGTGTCAAACTGGTGGCCTGCAGGCCAGATGCTTCACGTGCAGGCCACACCCACCCCAGCTATGCAAAGGCAAAAACATTGCGATACATCACGATATGTCACATGATGCGATCGAGTTTGACACCTGAGATCTAAGGGGTTGCAGAGGAAGCCAAGCTATTCCACAAAGCACCTGAGAGCAGGACAAGAAGCAACGGATGGAAAATAATCAAGGAGAGAAGCAACCTAGAACTAAGAAGAAACATCCTGACAGTTAGAACAATTAATCAGTGGAACAACTTGCCTCCAAGTTGTTGTGAATGCTCCAACACTGGAAGTTTTTAAGAAGAGATTGGACAGTCATTTGCCTGAACTGGCATAGGGTTTCCTGCCTGATCAGTGGGTCGGACTAGATGACCTCCAAGGTCTCTTCCAACTCTGTTAGACTAGTCTAGTCTAGTCTAGACTAGTCTAGTCTAGTCTATATGGTTTACCAAAGTTTATTAGATAAACAACCATTGGGAATTTATGCAACATATTAAATTATAAACTGTTTTCAAATTTCACGATATGCCTTAGCTTGATTAGCAACTAAGGCTATGTATGAGAAATACATGTAATTTCTACCGAAATGAAAGAGAAAAACTGTAATTTCTTGTCATAGAGGTTCGTTACAACCAAAATAATATAAAAGCCTGTAGAACTTAACAATTCATTTTGAAAACCTCACAACCTTTGTTTCACTACCACTGTATGAATAAGTGCTCCCAGTTTAGAAAAGCACTGGATGCTTCTGGCGAAATTTCATGCTATAATAATGAACTTGCTGATCTTGAAAATGCCTGAAGATTTTTGGTTGTTCGAGAAAATGCAACGTGGGGAACTGTATCTAGTGCCCTAATAGAGTTAAGGATTCCTTCTCCATTATTTGAAGCCTGCAGTTGTGTGCTATGAGTGCCTTGCCTCTGCATATCACCAAAAGCAGGAGGTGATTTTGGTCCCTTTTACCTCCACCCTTCTCTCTTGTCACTTTTAGTCTGCCCCACCTTTCTAGAGAAGCAAAATAATCTCCTTTAAGCCCAAGGGAGGTGTCCAAAGGACAAGGGAAAAGGAACTCCCAATATTAAAAGGTAATTCATATCAAACATTTTACAGAGGTACATTTCAGGAATATGGTTAGACGGTTAAAAGAAAGTGGAAATTAGGCAAACCAAGAAACGATAGTGTTTGTAACATACATCACATTTCAGTGATGGGTAGTATTACGGTAACTGCAAAGCTTGATATAAAAACTAAAGGAATTTTTCCATTGCAGAATCTTCTTCAAAATAAATTGCCACACTGTAAGTGTGCCAGATGCTTCTATTTATTTATTTAGCCTACGCTTTTAGAATTGTACTGATCGCTCCCTAGAAAATAAATATATATTTAAAAAAAAAACCTCAGGAGTATTTTCTCATCTAGATTTTCTTTTTAAAAAATCTAGTTTATTTGAATATTCTCAGAGAACTGAAAACATAGGACAAGGGATCTTTAAGCAAACTGCGTGCAAATATATACACACACATGGATTTGAACAGATTTTTTCCCAGAGGAATATTCTTACTGTGTTTAAATGCTGCTTGCAATTCTATCTAATAAACCATTCTTTCCAAAGCTGTTTGTGGAGGTAATTATTTCTAAATGGTGCGGTAAGGATGTTTTTCCAGGAATTTCCAAATGCAAAATGTTTGAAAAGTGGCACATTTCTTTGATAAAATAATTATTTCATGAGAGGAAAAAGTGTTTGGAAATTGATATGTCAGGCTTTTAGCATCAATATAAACACCTTTGCAACTTGATAAGAAAAAATAGTATTAACATAGCCATGTCCATGGCAGATAAGATGTGTAGGGCGGGTAATCTATTTTTCCCCCCCCCCTCCGTTTTGGAAACTTTTTCGACTAAACCATTAGATGCGTTACATGATCTTATGGTGGAGCTCAGCTCCTTTTTCTATATAAATATTAAAATAAACTGTTACAGATGGCAAGTTTAGGAAAGGATCATCCGTACTCTGAAACGCCACAGCAGCCAGAAGCCACACAAGAGGAGTATGCGGTTGCAGGTAATGCAAATTATTTGGGGAAAGGGATTTCTTGTTGGGTTTGCAATTTTTTGAGAATTACCTGGTCTCTGATCCTTGCCCCTGATAAACCTCTAGTCTTATTTTGCTTTTGGTGAGTAAACACTGAGAGGATCTTCTGCAAATATTGTTTGTGTGCATTAGACTTTAGACTTCAGCATTTTTCCTTCAGATATGTAAAACGAGCAAAATGTTAAAAAGAGCAGAAGGTTATCCCCTCTACTTTTAAACAGCTTTAGACTTGGACTGGGATGATCAGTTTGGATCTTCCCAGCTATGAAGCTCATTGGATGATCTTAAAAACTCCTCACCTAATTTTTCTTGCAAGGTTGCAAATGCAGAATGAGGAAGTAAGGGGTATAAATATGGATGAAGAGAAGCCTGATTTGTTCAAAATGCTCCCACATAAAATGTTCCATCAATCTTCATCCTCAAAACTCTGGAGAATAACCAAACCTTGGCAATACCTAACAAATGTATATCTCTAATAACATCGTTTACTAAAGTGGTGCAAATGAAAGAGGCCCAGGGCATTTGCGAAGGAAAATCAGAGACCGAGATAAATACTGAAGTATAACTACAGTAGAGCTAGCCACCAATTAAGTCAAGAGAACAGATGCAAGCATTTTATTTCAAGCATGAGGAAAGATGTGCAAACTATTACTTTATTGCCTTGATTTTATTGCCAGGGAAATAAAGAAGCATTGATGGGATTTTCTACCTCAGACACAAAAATAATTTGATCCCATGTTGGATGCCATGTGTATCTTAACTTAGGGAAAGGATGGGTGCTATTTTATGTGCTGCTTCAGGCAGCCAAATGTCTTAGACCCACTGCTAATTCTCCCCACGCCTCCCCACACCTGCCACAAGCTGCCATGAATAATAAATGGAAAAGCAGAGATACATGTGAAAAACAGGCAGATAAATACAATGACTGTATTAGACTTGTTTCCAGTCGAGAAGCCTTGCAGTGCGAAAATGGGATAATATAGCTGGGAAAAGGAACTGGCATGAGAAAATCACTGTAAGAAAAATAAAAATTATTTCTGCTAGTCAGATGTCCTGCCTCTCTACCATAAGAGTCCATTAGCCTTATAAAGAAATCCTATTGTTGAACTCTAGATTGAACTCAGAATATCCATTGCTGGATAGACAATCACAAATTGCGCAGTGCTTTTCTCTTTATTTCTGTTGTGATGTCGAACAAAGGCATCAGAGCAGATGATGTTGCCAGAGAGTTGCTGGGTTTGGCAACTGTGGTCCTTGCTGTGAGAGAACAGTTTGTCAAAATAACCTTTCAGTTTTATGCGGCACTTGTGGCGGGGGAGGGGGAGGAGATATACGGCATTATTTATTTATTTTGTTTCATTGTACCAGTTGGACATTAGTACAAAGCAAAAACTATAGAAAATGGTAAAGTGTAATGATGAAATGACGAGAGACTGTTGGTACACTAGGTATCTGCCAAATGGTATAAGAGAGCAAATCTCTTTACATTGCAAGATACTCAGTGCTTCCCTCACCATTGAAGATTGGTGGACAGATTCATTTCATGCATAGGGAGACTTCACTTGCTGCTGAAGTGGACACTGTGGATAACACTCCACATTTCGATTGAAACAAACGTTTGTGTCTTGCATGAATCCAAACCACAGAGAACCATCAGGTGGCAGGCGTTAGTAAATATGCTGATGCAAGATTTTTTTTCCTTTGTATAATCCGTCTAAGTGGATACCATTTTAATACTTATATTTGAATACCATAGAATATAAATAAGCGAATCTTAAGGTGTCACTGAAAAAAACCACTGCTACAGCTGATATGCTTCTATTACAAGTGTGGAGTTAATTTCTGTCATAGGTATAGACCACTTTTCCTCTTGATAGGCTCATGACATATTGTAATAGCATTATTAACAGATCCAAATGAAGGAGAATCAAGTAGAAATTTCCTAAACTTTGGGGAAACCATTACCTGAGAAAAATGTTAAAAAGTATTTATGAGCAAGATGCACTTATCTTACATGTGTCATCCTCTGTGTCAAAGGCAAATGAAATGTAGATTCTGTCAAGCTAGAAAATGAAGTTGTTACCACATGTTATAGTTTTCATATCTTAACTGACTATAAAATATCATCCTATAATGGCCATAGAAAGATGTCCTACAGATTGTTTTCCAAAGAAAGGGAAAAAAGAGGGCATTTCCCATTGTGATATTGGTCAAGATGGATGTTACTCAGATGATGATAAATGTTGATACCACATGCAATCTGACATGCCCAAATCAACATGCCATACTATAAGCTGTCTTAAGGTTGTTCTGTATATATTATCTCCAACAACAAAAAACATTTCTAAGTTTAGAATTAATAAGCAAGGTTCTATCCCATGTTCTTATTCACTGTTTGGACAAAAGTGTCTGATGTTATTTCTCTAATCTGAACAAAATGACTCTTTCTGCTCTCATTTGGAATTGCGATAGGGGGGTCAAATGTGAAATGTAACACAGCAAAATGGACCCGATTGTTTTTAATGAAATGAATTATACCACTTGCAATAGCAGGTTACATTACAACAGGGGTGTCAAACTCAATTTCATTGAGGGCCACATCAGCATTGCGGTTGCCCTCAGAGGGCCGGGTGGGTATGGCCAGGGTGGGCGTGGCCTACTGGGTGGGCGTGGCTAGAGTGCGTATGGCCTACTGGGTGGGCGTGGCCAGCTGTACATCATTCTCATCAAGGGTGCCTATGGGGGTCTGGGCAGGAGTGGGACAGATGTGAGGGTCTCTGGCAGAAGGAGGGTCTCTGGGCCGGGGCCAAGTCAGCGGGGGCCGCTCCCTCACTGTTTCCAGGATGGCTTCGCGGGCCACATGAAACCACTTCGTGGGCCGCATCCGGCCCCCGGGCCTTGTGTTTGACATGTCTGCATTGCAATATAGGTTTAGCTAAATGGATAAACATGAACATAGACTGTGTACAATTATATGAAGATACTACACATATAGAATGAAGCTTTAGTATTTTTAAAAGCTTTGGGCTGCATAATTGCTTACTGAATTTTGCATACTAAAATAATATTTAAACCCACTGAAGTGGTTTGAACAAGGAAATAAAATAATAACTTTCCTTCTGATTGTGACTTATCAGGATGTTACTATTTCTCTGGCTTGTCTCAGCAGATATTTTTTTAATGGAGACAAAAGATGAGCATATACAATAAATCCTTCAGCCATTATGGAAGTATTTAATTGGAATAATGTTCACTTTGTGTTCATGTAGCCAATTAAAAAGTTTTCTGAAACCCTCTCCTCAACTTAACCATCATGCACATATTAATTGTAGGCAGTTAATTTCCTAAACATAACCCAATATATTCTGTAGTAGTTGCTGAAATGGTTCTGTCATTGTTTTATTCAGCATCTATTCCTGCAATATCTGTTTAGATTTCTTAACAGTGTAATCTCTTAGCATAATTCATGCAACTGTTGTTCCTTCTTGCAGATGTTGGCATTTCACACCGTTTGAGAGACCGAGAACTTCTCAGAAAAAGAAGAGCAGAAGCAGAAGAAAAAGACACTCAACAGTGGGTTCTGGGGTAAATTAGGATGGTGACAAAATGATGTTTATTTTAGAGATAAAGCAATCTGCTGTGATGTGTTTGCACCTAGCTTTTAAAAGGATGTTTTGTGTCTAAATAATGACACTGACATTACTTTTGCTCTCATAAAAAAAAAACAAATTAGTCACATTAAAGTTTAACTAAAGTAACCACAATAGATTTCTCTTCTAAGAAAAACAAGACATCTTTTTTGTTCTTCCTCATATAGAACTTTCTCCTAATACACCTCCTAGAGCTAGCCTTCTTCTTGGCCAGTATTTCATTCCAACTCAAATATTAAAGTTTTTGCTTATTCCATTCCTAGGTAACATGCCATCCCCCATTTGTATCCTTGAATCTTTTGCCCTTCTCATTCTCACGCTGACCCATAGGCATTCATACAAATGGTTGGAATTTAGATGATTCTGGAAATGCGTCTGTTTTACTTAGCTACCCAGCAACACCTATTGAATCTACTCCCTGCACAAAAAACCGAATGATGCAGTTCATAAATTACCCTATATGCCAATAGAATAGATTTGCAACATTTAATTTAAAATAACTTATTTTGCAATATTTAATATTTGGCATCATTTATTCTGCTTCTTATAGAGGTACAAGCAAGGAGCTATAGTACATACAAAACAACAACAACAACCCCTCGACCATGAAGCATTATGTTCAGCTACCCTTTTGGCTTCTGAAATTTCAATAGACATATTTCCGTGTTATAAACAGTAAAACCTTGTGTTCGTGTCTGTATTTATGTGTGTATCTCCACATATCAAAGCGTGTTAAGTTGCATCTATATGTAATGTCAGGTGGTGGGGTTTTTTTTGCCATTGTACAGTATCCTTGGAAGCTAAGGTTTTGAAATGGTGTATCAAAACCCGGTTTTAATTTTTTCACAGCTTAGCATTGTTGCTGCAGCTCCTGTTATAAGACCAAACCTTTCCACCCCTGCTGCATTTACTAAGTTTATTTTTTGACCCGTCTTTATCTAAGAACCACATAAAGGAACCCCAGCAAGGAATGGAATTGTTGGGAGAACTATGTGAGAGAGGCCGCCATATAAGCCCTCTAAGAAAGGAAGAAACAAATACATTTCAAGCAGAAATAGCTTGAAGGTGAAAGTCAGAGACACCACCACCTTTCTTTGTTGCCCAGACCTTTCTCTGCTGCTTGGATATGACTATGGCTTTGAGTTCTGCAGGATGTTGAATCACTGTCCAGGAACGCATTCAATCCTCTCTCGAATTGGGGCATCAACTCAGGTTTGCTCATCTTGAATGGAAAAGTGCTGAATAAATAATCTTAATAATTAAGCTGAGAATTTTAATGTGATTAAAGAAGGGAGTTAATGTTTTTAGTAAAAAGGCCCTTCAAGGCAATCTGTCAGGTCCTAGAATTTATGCGGTGATTCTTATGTGTATATTCGTGTAGGGAGCAAAAGAGTCAGAAACGAGTACGAAAAGGAAGAGCAACTGGAAGGGGCCGAGGCCGGCGTCAGGTTTCACAACCAGAACCACAACCAGAATTGCAGTCAGAGGAAGCTGAGAGTCATGAAACACAGGTGGCCACAGGGGAGGAGAAAGCTGAAGTCACTCATGGACTCCATGAAGAAAGCTCTGTCCCTCTGGTGGTAACGGAAGGGCTGTATTCCCAAGAGGAAATAATTCCATCTGTTTTTAGATGTGGTAAGTTCTGTAACTAGCAGCTTTGACCGCAGCCTTTGAAAATAAAAGCTCTTTTAGTAAGAAGCCTATTATTTAACCTGAAGGAAATTTGATCTGGATGATAAGTTCTCTGAAATAATTTTGGAGATCTTCTTCCCTGTCCCTTTCCATGGTTCTTCAGTTGGATCAGATAAGAGTTTAGTACAAGTATGTCCAATCTTGGCAACTTTAAGTCTTGTGGCCTTCAACTCCCAGAATTCCATGCTGTCTGGGGATTTCTGGGAGTTGAAAGCTACAAGTCTTAAAGTAGCCAAGGCTGGACACCCCTGTACTAGTAGCTAACTCTATTTTATTACTGAGAAAATAAAGTACAAGAGTAGTGATCCTTTTTGAATTATTGAACAGTAGGGCCCCTTAGATGTAATAAGAGCAAAGATGTCATATCTGATCTGCAAAAATTCTGATGACCATCAGGGAACAACAAAGAGCAGTCAGTTGCAACCCTTATTTGGTAGCCCTAGTTTAGAGATTTTCCAGGGCTGTTAAATTTTAACTTAGCCAGCTTCCCATTTCTTCCATCATTGCAATGCCTCATGTTCTCCTTTAGTAATTTGGCTGAAAGGACAACTGCAACAATCTCTGGGCCAAATGATAGATCAACATTTCATTGATTGGTTGATTCATTCATTCTGTTTGCATAGCCACCCATCTCACTTCAATGGCTCTGGGCAGCTCTCAACAATTAAAACAGTACCCCAAACAAAAGGCCTATAAACATACAAACTGTCAATAAGTCTATATTAAAAATAGAAAAAATAATCGTAATCAGTGGCAGAATCCAATCGGTGCCCACTTTCTTCATAGCTATTGAAGAGGCTTTCCCCTACTACCAGATCTCCAAGTATGGTGGCAAAGCTATATTTTCAAACTCTTGCTAAAGGCCCACAAGTTTGGAGCTATGCTCCAGGGAAACCATGTTGTAAAGGGCAGGCAACACAGCGGAAAAGGCTCTCTTTTTAGATCCTATCAGATAACTCCTTCGTAGACAGGACTGGCAACATGCCTCTCCGGTGGGATCTGATGGTATAAGTAGATGTAACCAGGAAGAGGTGGCCTCTCAAGTATCCTGGTCACATGCCATGTAGTACTATTGTATATATTTGTAATCCTTTGCTTGGGATATTTATATTTAGACTAGGAAAGTGATATGGAATATTCCCCCCTCCCCCACTGTTTGGCATTCAAAACCTTCTATAGTACTATTGAAATATACAATAAATGTATCACAGATCTGATGATAAGTCTCTTGCATTATATGTATACTGGCTTTTTGAGTGTGAATTCACTTAACCAAGTAGAAAATACTTTTAATGGAAGTGGTAAACTTTATCGTTCCTACAGAGTCAATTATAAGCCTTAGGAAATAAAATAGATCTAGAGCTACAGTCTGTCCTGTAGCTGTAAACTAGGCTGCTGCCTTTCAGGTTGAGATAGAATCTATACCATTGTCTATGTTAAAGTAAACACAGCTTTCAGTTCAGTTGGCTTCCCTTTGTAGAATGAGAGGGATCTTCTCTTATACCTTTTCATAAGTGACTTGTGCCAGCATTGGCAAAATGTAATTCTGTAATTCAGTGTGATTGAGGTGCTTCCGCCATCAAAAACTCTTATTGATTAACTACTATAATGGACAGAAGTATTAAAAAGATGATTTTAATATCCTCTTGTAATTTCTTTTTCATTACTGAATCCCTTTTTGTGCTTGTACACTTTTACTCTAAGATTTGAATGTAGCTTTTTATTGCATTGAAAAATCTCAAAGGGGATTATAGAGAAATAATCACAAATACAATGATTTGTGAAAGTCCATAAAATGTTTTAAGTATCAGGCGCCCTAGGTAGCAGAGAAATAGCATCTGGCTTATATATCATCTAATTTTTACCTTGCAAACACTATTGTTGTGAAAACTATTGGTTTTCAAAACAGTAGTATTTGACGAATTGCTAGTTCTAGTTCTTTGTTTCTGTTACTATGATAGTCATCAACAATACAAAAAAATCTCTGAAGATATTATTATTATTAATTTAATTTATATACCGCCCTTCTCCCGAAGGACTCGGGGCGGTGAACAGGGCAATACATAAAAACAAGATACAAAAATTAAAAATTATTAAAAAGTAATTAAACAGTGCCCATAATAAATTAATACAGATTAAAAATTAAAATCCATTTATAAAATCCCACCCCATCCCATCAGGCCAGGCCAGCTTGTTCAAAGAGATGGGTTTTAAGATCGCGCCGGACGAACCTGGGCGAAGGCCCCCCTAGTCACAGCTACTATATGGTCTTCTAGGGAAAGAAGATTACTGTATAATCAGTTTGGGAGTTGATGTTTCATTCCTTTTTGCTTAGACAGTGCTTAGTTAATCTTGGTTATACTGTAGTTATTACCCAGAGACATTAGCATTATTTAGACTAAACCAATATAAATATTTGTATGTGATACCTTCTTTTTTTCCCCTTCCCCCAGCCCACCAACCAGGACTAGAGGAGACACCAAAACCAGAAGGATCAGAGGACCCTCAGTCTTTGGAAAATGATCACTTGGAGCAAGATTTATTTGGCTTTTAATTGAAAAGTTGGGTGTGGATAATAATTGTTCCTATTCATTGTGGAAAAGCTGTTAGGCTACATGATACCTGTCATTCTTGTGTGAGCAATAAAAAACTGGTAGTCTTTGTTGTAATTTTCCTGCAATTTCTTTTTGAAATACCCAGTGACTGTGTCATCCTTTGGATGATTCAGCACAGGGGATTTTGTATTTTTTTAATGTTGGGCTTATTAATGAAGTAGCTCCTTCATCTAGTATCTTTAACATGCCTTAGCCTGGAAGGATCATTATCTTCAACCATGATGATGGAGGACAATGATAACTATAATCCAAGACATGGTGTAGCTCCAGATTGGGAAGTTGAAATAGAGGCAAGCAGAATGCCTCTGCCAGATAGTAACAGACATCACTTCTTCACATCGGAACTCTAGGAGGAGACACTTTGCATCCATCTACAGGTTCTTCGTTAGCTTATAAATAATGTGTTAGAACAGGAAAGAAGAAAGATGAATAATACAGAGGAGCAAGCAAAGACAGATGCCTCCCCAACAATTTTTTTCTCCTTATGTTCCTTATTTGTAGTCATTGGGGAAGTGAATGTTTGTGCTACACCATTGTGTACCGCAGATGGGACTTACATGACTGAATGCACCTCTGGTGTTTTTTTTAAATCCCTTCACAGAATAACCAGGAAACAAAAGTCATTTTTCTGCCTCATTCATACAAGATTTTACACCCCACTCAGAAGCAACTTCTTTAATGCATATACTTCTGTCATTTTCCCCACTGTAGGTCTTTAGACTGTTAACATTTGGAATTCTCTATTTGGAACAATCTACGTATTATGACAATGGGTTTTAGCCCTGTAGTCTTCTCTTTTTCGTTTTATATGTATAAATTATATGTTTTAGACCATGCATGTGGAGCCCATAACATGGACTGAGTAGTTCATGTGTACATGTGCAAAGTAATATAATTACACACATCTCCTGCTTTGCTGATTTTGCCTGATAAGGGTAAAAAGAAAGAAATATAGGCTAGTGAAACTCTATACCGGTGGTGGCGAACCTATGGCACGCGTGCCACAGGTGACACGCAGAGCCCTCTCTGTGGGCACATGCGCCGTCGTCCCAGTCCTAGGCCTTCAGCTGGGTTTTATAAACCCTTTTTGCTTTAGGCCTCCACCGTGTGCAAAAAAAAAAGGTTCAATCAATCAGTTTCAACTCGCGGGGGAAAAAAATATCTCGCAAAGTTGGAATTGACTGATTGAACTTTTTAGTCCCACCCAGTCTGTCGTTACTACCACAGCCACACCCACCCAATGGGCCACACCCACCCGGCCCCCAATGATACATGTAGGTTTTGGGTTGCAGTTTGGGCACTTAGTCTCTAAAAGGTTCGCCTCACTGCTCTATACCAGTGACATTTTTACTTCTCAACATAGAAGCAGCTTGAAGGCAATCCAAGGTCGGAGTTTGAAACAGATGGATCTGGAGATTTAGAAACGTTTAAAATAATAATTCAATTTATTGTGGAATTTCTTATATTAGTATGTTTGGTTTATCTATACCCCTCAGAGACTTTGGTAGTGAATGGTGTAGGAAACTAATAAACAAATTACCTATTTTATGAATTTGAAATGTTTTGCATATTTCTATAAATCATAATTGTCTTGATGCCAAGAACAAGTGTAGAAAATTGCTGTCTTGACATGAGCAACTGGAAGTCCTATAACAATCATCTTGTTCCTCTCAATGCATTTCTGCTCCCTACAAAAGGAGTTAAAGAAAGAAGGGGCCAGGAGCCTGGAAGATTTTGTCCCCTAATCAAGTGAATATGGAAACAAATTCTTGCCAATTTTACTTCTGTTCTTTCCACTGTTGAGGGGAAGCTGCTAAATTATTAAGCCAGCATTAACCTCATGGGACCTGAAACTCAGGAGCCAGGAAAAAGAATGAGACAAGAGTTCCATCCAATGGTGACATGGAGTTACAGCACCTAAAGGCAACATTTAACAGTAAAGTTAATGCTGACATAATACCTGCCCTTGTTGAGTTTTCAATTAAATCATATCTGAACTAGGAACAGCTTTTCCTTGCTAATGATATCATGCAGAAGAGCCCTACAGAATATACAAAGAAGTGGCCTAAATAGTACCAATTTTGATGTTTTACTGCAGAGAAAAAACTTCAAATTTCTACATTTTTAAATTATGACTCGAGACCCCAAATTCAATCAACTGATGCAAGGTGCAAAAGAGTTGCAGAGGTCAAGGACCCATATAGCAAATGCAAGGAGCATTCTACCTTAAGAGCAGAAATCAAGATGATGCTTCCATTACTAAAATTGAATCTGGTTCTTCTTCCATTTTTATTTTTATTTTTAAATTTCAGCAGCTCAATTTACAGAATGAAGCAGTAGGTGTGAGCTTAAATGGACTCCAGAAGATGGTAGAGGACAGGAAGGCCTGGAGGAACGTTGTCCATAGGGTCGCGATGGGTCGGACACGACTTCGCAGCTAACAACAAAA
Organism: Vipera ursinii; assembly: GCF_947247035.1. Classification (NCBI taxonomy): domain Eukaryota; kingdom Metazoa; phylum Chordata; class Lepidosauria; order Squamata; family Viperidae; genus Vipera; species Vipera ursinii. The sequence continues at coordinate 195,619,131 of NC_139513.1, forward strand.
ATTTACAGAAGGAAAAAGCCTTTTGTTAATCATGTGGGATTCAGAAATCTGTACAGATCTATTATCAATCACCCAAGATTTCAGCAAGTCTGAGTCTGCTTTCTGTCTGCCTCTGCTTTGGTTCATTCGGCTTTTTGTTCATTTTTTATTTTAGAGCAGTAGTTTTTCCAATTGTTCTGGGGAATGTGGAGGAATGCCTGTAGTTCCTTTAGACTAGAAACAGCAGAAACATCCCTGTAACATCTCTCTTCCCCCCACCCCCCCACCCCCCCGCTGTTTTTCACCAGCAGTGAAAATCATTGTTCAGGGACTTCCTGGTTCATGTAATAAAAATGTTTGGCCCAACAGGACTGATCACCATTCTGTATGGATGGAATCCACGCACCAGACCAGAGCATTCTCCAGATCACCTCTCACATACACGGGCATTTTAGTAGAAAAGTCAGTGCTTGCATGACGAACTCTGACAAAAAATGGATTGCTCCCTGAGCTTCAAACCTCATCAAAAGACCTTTTCAGTGTTTTACAAATTATGAAATAAATGGAATAAAATATAATTTACCGCAATCTAAGTTATCATTGTGGGATTCTTTCTCAAACTGCCTTTAAAATAATTAAAACAGTTTGCTTATTTGGATGCCACAGGGAAACAAACTGCAGATTTTTTTTTCCATAGAAAGCTTAAATTATTAGGCAAACTACACAACAGATGAAGTATGTAAACTGCAACTGTTCTTCCATCTTGCGGTACAAGGAAGAAAACTCAATCCTTTTTTCCTATGCTGTTTGGCTGTACAATTTACACCTGCAGAGCAATAACTGCAATATAGATCAATCCACCTGGTACTAATGACAAAAAACAGGGCATGGGAGAAGCAACATATTTAATTTAATGTCCATCTTGATCCACATATAAGGCTTGAACAAAGGCCACTTCACTTAGTAGATCGCTGTCCTTTCTGTCTGTTCCAGATAGAGGCATACGTACAGTAGATGCTTGGCTTGAAAATACTAAAAAAAAGAATGGGCCAAAAAATGGAACAAGAACTATTTGAAGGATACAAGGTTTCCTAGGACATGTAATTCATTGATACAGAATCTGACAGTATTTTAGCAAAAACAAAGTTTTCAGAATTTTTATATAAAACAGAATTCCAGAACTTCTTTGTACACCTCTGCACATGCTTGGATAACAAAGCCAGAAATACAGTAGAATAAATGGGGTATCAGTTGGTCTGTGGTTGAAGAACAGTATCTTCATCTCAACTGCATAGAATTAATTGGCAATAAAATCAAGCGATTCCCACCTCTTCTCCTTTTACCAAATTAATTCAGTTTCTACACTGAACATAGAATTAACATATGAAAACCTATCCAAATTACTGGTGGTAGCTGTTAACTTAAAAAAAAATTAGACACATTACACAGATGATGTTTCTCTCTATGTTTTTTACTAAATGAAATCCATTTTCATAAATGCTTTACCTGAGAAAAGCTATACAGTTGCTGGGAACAAACAATAGCAGGAATATGCTAAATTTCGTGCCTTCTAAGTATCCGGTGGAATCTAACTGGCCACTATTTCTTAAAGAATGCTGGATTATGATATTCCTGGTCTAACCCAGTAAGTCAAGTTTATCATCCTGAAAGGAATGATTGTCCACACCGTCTGATTCAAACTCTGCATGTAAATCATATGAATGTTATGGTAGAAAATTCATTTCAAAATTGTAGATGCATGTCTATGGAAATTGAGTTTGGAATGTTTTCTGTGTAAAGAACTTCATATACATAGAACATTAAGCAGAGTCTCATTAGGGCTTTTTAACTTAACGAAGGTTGAGATTTCTTTCAGCTTTCACATTTGTGTAAATAGTCAAAAGTTTGCTTATTTATTTAATCTGTATTACCCTGAATTTGCAAAAGATCCCTTGTCATTTATAATAAGTTAGTCTCTCTATTCCTTAAGTATGAAATGGTGAAACCCTAACCATGTTGTACTATGTTATTTATATGGACGTGTGATATTAGTCTTGTTTGGATTTGCTTTCAGCTCATGGGAGTCCTGATCCCAATGGTTCTTATTAAAAAGCTAGCTTTTTGATCCAGGATTGCAAGACAATAACCTAGAGAATTTTACTGATTTTAATAGTAATGTACAGTGGTAAATTATATGAGTTTAGCCATTCATTTTCCAACTTTTCCTTGCATTTCTGCCTCAACTACCAGTACAATAATATCAAAGTCTTGATTGCTATGACAGATAAGTAAAGCAATTGAGTAGAAGACTTAAAAAAAACAACACAACACCTGGTAAAAAGCATCATTTTGAAAAAATAGAATTGCCTTTTCAGGTGAATCATTTGATTACTATGTTATTCTTACTAATCAGAAAACATACAATAACTTATGTTTGAATACAGTATGTATTTCTCAATAGCAGTGGTTGAAGCTGAATTTTAAAATCAGGGAATTTTAATGAATATGGACAAATGTCTTCTTTCTAGGGCACTGGGATGAATTTGACATTTTCTTATATCTTTATGTATAAGCAATTAGCAAGTGTACTCCTATCCAACTATATGGCTGACTATACAACTGCTAAGCATACATTTCTACAACCTACAAAAATGAAAAGAAATCTGACTTGAGTCAATGAACAATAAGCACACTGAAGTGTGAAGGCAAGTTCCTTTATCTGCTGCAACAAAAGCTATCTAACTGAAAATAACAGCTAGAATCAGAACTTTCCAAGAAAATCAGTTTCAAAGAGTATTTATTGCATTTCCAAAGCCAGCAGAAAGCATTCAAACAGAAGGGTGAATCATTGACTCATTTATTTCTCCAAATGAACTTGTGAGTCACTGAAAACCTGGCACTGAGGGTATTAAGCATACACCTACTAGTTATTCATAATATTGCTAATAATTGGGCTAGGTAAAAAAAAATGAAAAAGAAGAAGCTTACTACTTACTGAGGCTACTGCTACAACGGATTATTTTGTAGAGGGAGCTCACAAAAGAAAAGTGGAGGAGAGTTAACAGGAATGGAAAAGCACACAGAAAGGTCTAATATGTTGTATTGCCTTCGGCCTTAATAGGTGGTGTATTTCATAGGATCCCCTGGGTCTTCTCAACATCCCCACCTAAGTAGCAGAGTCACTAGCTTCATACTGTATAGTGCATTCGCTTCACGAAATTAAATCTTTACACCAGCCCTGTACCGTGGACACCTCCATTGTCCTGTTCCTCTTACAGACTTAAATAATGGCACTGATTGGCATATCGATGTGCAGTCGCACTGAATGAACACCACAACCCTCCTGCCAGTCCAGGGTAACATGCTTATGACAATAATCTAAGCCCAAGGGGAAGATAATATAACCAGAGATCTCGCCCCCTTGCCCTGCCTTGCTCTCTTTTCCCCCAACCAAGTTCCTCCTTGGGCTTCAGATAGCCGAAACGAACCTTTCCATGTTACTGGAGTAAGTGGTGTGACGCAGGTACGCTCCGGGACTGCTGAGTTGCCCACTGGCATTGTACCCGTGAGCGAAAGAGCTGTAGGAGCTAGGCGACATCCTGCCATAGAAATCCATCGTGTCATTAGTGATGGACGGTGAGGTAGGCACTCCTAGCCGGGCAGAAGCCCCAAAGAGGTTACTGTTGCTGCTCTGGGAATAAGACCCTTGGTTAACCTGGAGCTGCTGGGCACTGGGGATGGCGTAGGAGTAAGGCATGGTGTTGTGGGGCCTGGCTAGGCCCGAAGCTGCAGTGCAGGTTTGGTTGGAGTAGGCTGCAGGCCCACCAAACGAGCAGGCATTGCTGGGAGAAGAGTTTATGTCCACGCTATGCTGCTGCACCAGCTCTGGGCTCGGCTGGGCCATGAGGGGGCCCAGGCTGAAGAGGGGCGGCTGGGAGGGGTAGCAGAGAGCAGCAGGAGAGGCGTAGGCCGAGCTCAGCGAAGGCCCGACGGGCTGGCCCGGCGCCTCGTGCATGTAAGCCGGATAAGTGGAAAGGTCGCTGCGCTTGAAGCGCTTCCTGCGGCGCAAGAAGCTGCCGCTCTCGAACATGTCGCGGGCGTGGGGGTCGAGGGCCCAGTAGCTGCCTTTGCCCGGCCGGCCGGGCTCACGGGGCACCTTAACGAAGCAGTCGTTGAGCGTGAGGTTGTGGCGGATGCTGTTCTGCCACTTGCGAGGCCCGTCGCGGTAGAAGGGGAAGCGCTCGGTGATGAAGCGGTAGATGCCGCCCAGGGTCAAGCGGCGCTCCGGAGAGTGCGCGATGGCCATGGCGATGAGCGCGATGTAGCTGTAGGGGGGTTTCCCGCGCTGAACCGGCCGCTTCCTGCGGCGTCCGATAGGCCGCGAACCCCCCATCGCGCCCACCTCTTCTTCCGACGGCTCCGGCTCCAGGGCCTCTCCCTGGGCTGCCGGCTCCATCTTCACCAGCCCGGGAAGCCTGGAGGCGGCTTCGGCTTCGGCGTCCGGCCGGCCCACCGCGCAAGCCGTCGGTTGAGAGCTTTCAGCCGTCATCCCAGGCTCTGGCTCTGCCTCCGCCTCCGAGGGCGACGCAGGTTCCAGGCAATCAGCGGGTAATTCGGAGGACGGGGGTGCGCCAGCCTCGCTGTTCCCGGCTGCCGTCCGAAGGGGTGTTTTCCAAGCACCCTCGGTCTGGCAGCGATCTTAAGAGCCGCGGACGCGGGTGGGATTGCGAAGGGAGTGGCTTTGGAGTCCTCGGTCTTTGGGCGCCGGGGCTCGAGAACTTCTGGGAGAAATCTGGGGCGACGCCCGTTAGGACCTTCAGCCTCCCGGGCCGTCGGAATCTGTGATGGCCGGCAGACCTAACACGAAGCCGACCGTCGAGGGCCGGCGTGGCCAAGCGCCTTCAGACCTTCCATCGCTTCTCGACTTCTCGAATCCTTCGATCGGGGCTGCTGGATTCGAGAGGTGAAGGAATACCTGCCGGTTTCCGGCGATGGTTGGAGGCGATGATGGGACCGCGCCTTGGGAAAGAGCCGATCTCTCCGAAGACGCCGTTCCTCCGAGGCTGGAGACGATCCGGGAACGCTAGTAGGGAGACCTGCGATCCCTCGCCCGGCGCTTCCTTCCTTAACCACCTCTTGGAAAGCCGCGGGCGCGCTTTGCCCAGCCAGGAGGCGAGCTACCCCAGCCGTGGCCGGGACTCTGGGGCTGCCTGCGCTCTCTCTGTGCAGCTCAGCAGCCGTCGGCCGACGCTCCCTTCCAGCCGTCGTGCCTTAAAGGGGACGGGTGGAGACAAGCTTGCCGGAGCAGCCTCTCCGGAGAATGCCGGGGGCGCAGCAAACCCACAGGGCTTTGCTGAGAGGGCTTGTGGAGGGAGGGGCCTGGTCCAGGACAGGCAGGAACCGGGAGGGGTTATATCGTCGTCGGGGAAGAAGAGCGGGCCAGCCCGGCTGCCGACTTTACTCCGCCTTAGAAGAGCCTAGCCCAAGGGGTAGGCAACCTCGGCTCTTTTATGACTCATGGACTTCAACTCCCAGAATTCCTGAGCCAGCATGGCTGGCTCAGGAATTCTGGGAGTTGAAGTCCATGAGTCATAAAAGAGCCGAGGTTGCCTACCCCTGGCCTAGCCGAAAGACGCCTCAAGTAGTGACAGCCAGCCGTGGGCGTCCAGGGCCAAACCTGGTGAAAGGAGCGCTGCGGGGGCATTTCGAGCCGGCCGAGGGTCATGGGAGTGGGACGCTATCCTCTCAAGCAAAGCGGGACATTTGAGGACGGTTGTCCCACGTGCTGCAGCCATCAAGCCCATCGAATGGCTCGTCTGACTGGGTTGTCGCTGGAGCGCGGGCGCGCGCGCGCGCGTGTGTTATTGTATTTTTTTTTAAAAAAATCTTCCATTTATTTTATTTTTTTTATACTGCGTTTTACTGCTTGTAAGCCGCCCCCCCCCCCCTCCGAGTCGCTTTGAGCGAGTAGGTGGACCCAGATTGTTGGGGGCAATTAAGCTGACTTTGTAATAATGCCGCTTGGGGTGTGTGTGTGTGAAAGCCCTAATAAATAAATAAATAAATAAACCTTTATTGTCAAAGTACAACATGTGTACATTGAGATTAGCTGAGCCTCCCCCCATGCTCTCTCCCCCCAACACACAGTGACAACAAACCCTCCATCCCACCACACTATGTGAACCAACTGCACCACACACCGGCCTCCCAAGTCAATTCTGCATAAGATTACATCCCATTCAAAAGCCTAACAGCCCACGGATAAAAGCTATTTTTTTCAGCCTGTTGGTACGGCTGGCTATATTCCCGTATCTCCTACCGGATGGTAGGAGGCAGGCACATACATAGAAGGAAGGCTACTGCTAAGCTTGTAAGCCGCCCTGAGTCTTCGGAGAAGGGCGGGATATAAATGGAATTAAATTAAAAAATAAATAAAACATATAAATTTCCCAAATAAAATAAGGCTCATTTTGCATGGGAAGCAGCCAGGATGAACGCTGCTCATGTTTCTCCATAGAATCCCATTGCTATCCTTGTTGCTTTGGGGCCCTTGGTTCGGAAGATGCTGTACCAAATGGGGAGGATAGTGGTCCCCTTTTTCACTAGTGGAAGGACCTCACATTCCTAGCGCAGCTAGCCATAGCAGGGAAACTAGAAAAGCTGCCTGTTCTCTCTGTATTTCTCTCTGAAATCCTCTGCTCAATAGGATTAAAAGCAAATTGGTGAAACCTTAGGCCAACAGTCGTACATCTACTTATATGAAATATTCAGCCTCACTGAATGTAGTGGAGCTGACTCCTGAATAGACACCCTTCGGGTTGCACTCTTTTTAAAAATTTGCTGAGCAGCCCTTCTGTCCTGCAACACTCAGGCCTCCCACAGCTGGTTGCTTTAACAAATTCAGTCGCAGTTGCTGGGATCAGGACAGCAGGATAGGTGCAAGGGCGTATATGCCTGCCTTTTCTCTTCAAGAGAAGCCAAAATGGATCAGGGCAGAGGTAAGCAAGCATTTCTCTCTTTCTCACCTGTTGGGGTACTCAGGAATGGGAACTTCTCCTTCCTGGTTCTGTACTCAAGTTTCCCTGCCATTTTCAGGGAGCGGGTGCCTGATTGGTGTGCGATACTGCAGAATTTGACCACGGCACAGGAATCTTTTTGTTTAAGGTTTAGTTTCAATTACAGGAAAGCCGGTCGATAGTGGAATTGCAGGGTCTTCCATGTAGAAAGACGATTAATTATACACTGACATAATAACAAAATAATACACTGCTACTATTACTATGAAATGGTTTCAGTTTGTACAATCCCAAATGGTGCAGAAGAAAAACACACACACACACACCTTTCTCCCAACTGTTTTAATTGGAGGTGTTTGCAGGGGGATATAATTCAGTGAAGTGGATGTTTCAGCATACATAAAAGAAAGTATAATTTATCATTTTTTTTACCATAACACCCATTCGCACGTACATTTTTGAAAGGGGATGAGAGAAGACTGCAGAAAAAAGCTCATTTGTGAAACTTGTGGTGGGGGGGGGAATGTCCCACATTAGAAGCAGATGAGGCCAACGGTCACATGGTGAGGACAGGAGCTGCTCTGTTCAAACCTTGGCTTTCTAGGAGAAGTTGTCCCATCACCTAATTGAATTGTACAAATATTTATGTTTCTTTGTAACCATAACATCCAAAGCAGGTCACAAGAATAGCAAAACCACATCTGACTCCACGGTTCATAGCAATCAAACCACACGTTCAGGTAAACTCTAATAAAAGCATTGCAATACGAAGGTTGGAAATACAAACACTAATTGTGCCTTATTCCTTTCAGTGAGTAAACTGAACAAGTTCTCACTTTCTTTTATGTCCTGTTTAAATAGGATTCAGTTGGGCTAGGATGTGAAAAGGTGAATTGGATTGCTTCTCATTCCAAGCAATCAGAACAGCACGTGAACCCAACTGGAGTGAGCAAATTGATCCAAAGAACTAAAATCCTCTGGTGCCTGAGAGGCTGAGGTGTGAACCAGATAAATCCCTGGTCTATCTCATAAAGTTGTTATAAGGATTCCTGGATTAATGGGCAGGTAAAGTATACTGAATGGTTTAAGCTCATTTGATGGCTTAAATTTGAATAGACATGTATAGATGGCAGAATTGTAATACTACTGTGTAAATATATGTTCTTTAAAACGGTTAAAGGGCAATGCTCCTTGTCTGCTTGAAAGCTGCTAATGCAAAGATAATGAAACACAATACAAACAAGCTAACAATGCATCAAAAAACACAACAAGAATAACAAGCTAGTAGACAAAGCAATCAAAAAGGACTGCAATGAAAACATAAAGAGATCAGTAGGAGCAATAAATTTACAGTGAAGCAAAGCCACCATGATTAACTTGGCAAACCAAACAGCAACTTTTTCCAACCCTGGTGCTCTGCAAATACCCTTCATCATCCCTATCTAGCAGGCTATTATACTAAAATGTAAATGTAAGTCAATTTGTGTGAAACTCATTTTTTAATTACATGGGCACATCTATGTACTTTACATAGCAATCATGCAAAATCCCAATAACCTGAATGAGCCTACGATTTGCAGTGACATTCGGCAGGAATTTAAATGGAGTTCTCTTCAATCCTTATCTCACACTTTAACAGCTACATTAGCTATTGATTATATTAGTTCTTCATATTAGGTGTAGTGTACTCAAGATAGCAATTTTTAACAATCTCTTTTTAGCAAGTATTCTCATTTCACGACTGATGATGGTCCCCAAGGAAGCCGAAGATTGAACATAGTGGCTCACACACTTATTTCAGTGGAACCAAACCGATTTTCCTTTATGAGACTGTAGTAGTGAATGTGTTATGGTTGCAATGCAAAATCACAAGGCCAGAAAGGAGCCCCCCTTCACTGGGCCGGAATGCCTAATTTTTCTAAGCAATCTGTTTAGGATTTTTCCAGAATCATCTGGCCTTTTCTGATCCTAATTGCTAATTACAGTGGGATTTGTTTCAAGTGCAAAACATTGCCAATGGTCAGCTGATGATTCTTTACTGAATTCTGTGCCGCTTACTTGCAAGTAAATAGGCACTGGTTTCAGTATTACAGTAGTCTTAAGATGTTTGCATGTGAATTAATTCAACACACAAGTAGCCTTTTACGGGGATAATTTGAGTTTTAACTAATTTATTATTAGATTTTAACTCATCTTAACTAACCCAGTAGTTTTTAATCAAGGTACTGTAACTAACCCAGGAAGTAGTTCTTTTCTCATTCTAACTCTGGACCCGTCAACTTCTTTTGGGTAGGTATAGCCAAGTAAGATAGAAGGAAGCTAACGCACAGGCTCTGGGGAAGGCGAAGCCTGCACCATAAAAAGAAGAGGCAAATCTTGGTTAATATTTTGGGGTGGGTGGTGGGCTAGTAGTTTTCACTGGATAAAAGTCACGGTACAAGATTTAAGTCTTGCGTTTGGATAGATGTCAGATTCACTGCCGCTTGAAGCGGACCTTATCAAACAGGGCTTCCTAAATCCAGATTTCATCCTAATTCATGATGATTTTCGTCTAGTCCTGGATAGAAGCCCATTTATATTAATGTGTCTGTTAGAATTATTGGATTTAAACTACTCATAATATGAGCTCTTCAGAAGCTCACGGATGCACGTGAATTTATTTCTCCTTTATTCCAGATGTTAATACAGTATTCTAATATTCGGGGGGTGGGTGGGTTGGTGGAAATAACTGGTTCTTGCCGATTTTAACAGGACATCCAAACCATCTACCACGGCCTGAGGGATTCTCATCAGGCCCAGGAGAAATCCACAACTGCAACCGACTAACGCGTTTAGGAGTACGGGATCGCTCCAGCTCGCGAGTGGGCAAAGTGTGTGGTTGTGTGTGTGTGTGTGTGTAGGAAAACTCCCGGCGATCGTTCTGTAAATTTGATTTTACAAACTCTTCTTTTTTCTTCTTCTTTTTTTGCGTCGCATCGAGCCCTTCCAGCGCACACTTCACGGGAAGCATATAACCGCTTCGAGCTTGAAAAAAGTAAATTCCTCCGGCGGTTTTTCTTTCGTCCGTCCTTCCCCCCCCCTTCGGGAGTCTTCCCGTCTTCCCGGCCTCAAATACGCTGTCAGACGGTCAAGAAGCGCGTGTTGAGTGTTGACTCCTTCATTTCGGGAACAGAACTACTAACACGCCGTGATTCGTTCGCGGCAACGTCGGGAAAAAGCTCGACGACCGCACTTGTTTAGACTTAAAAGACGATTTCAAACGCAACCCAAACAAGAGCCTTGGTGGAGCAGTGGGCTAATGCCTCCTTAAGTAACACCAGCTGCCTGCAATTATTGCAGGTTCGGATCCCACCAGGCTCAAGGTTGACTCAGCCTTCCATCCTTCCGAGGGAGGTAAAATGAGGACCCAAATTGTTGGGGGCAATTAAGCTGACTTTGTAATAATGCCGCTTGGGTGTGTGTGTGAAAGCCCTAACAAGCAGGCATATACATAGAATGAAGGCTACTGCTAAGCTTGTAAGCCGCCCTGAGTCTTCGGAGAAGGGCGGGATATAAATGGAATTAAAATAAAAAAATAAATAAAATAAAAAAAAACAACAACCAACAACCCCCTTTCCGGGACAGAACAAGGCAAAGCTCCCGAATGATTGCCGGCAAAAATCACAACTCCCTCCCTTCTCTCCCCCCCCCCCGCTTCCCCCTGGCTGCACAAGGGAGTAGGGGGGGGGTGGGAGAAAGAGAGAGAAAAAAAGTTTTCTTTCCTGGGGTTTGAAGTTTGTATACCTGGTGCCTCTCTTGTATAAACAAGGCTGGGGAAGAAGAAAAACCGATTTTCGTGGTGTTTCTTTGGCGGTCCTCCCCGACGGCTGTGCAGACGGGCAGCCTTCGGCACCGGCTGGAGGTTTGCGACTCCGGCGCTCGGCGAGTGGCTCTTTCTTCGGCGCGGTCCCTTCGAAGAAGCCGTGGCTTTCTCGGGACCCTTCCTCGCAACGGAGAAAGCCGGCAAAGGAAGAGGGGAGGAACAGTCTCAGCTCCTGGATCCCAGGAGATCCCCGCTCCGGATCATCAGCGCCCTGCCGTTGGGAGCCAAAACCCCGATTCTCTCCGGCATTTGGGGAGTGGGATACTTAGACGCCAAGCCGCCTGGGACCTCCTCCTCTGGCCCAGTTGAACTTGTTTGGGTTAGGGATTGTCTCTAGGGCAGCGTTTTCCAACCTTAGGAACTTGAAGATGCGTGGACTTCAACTCCCAGAATTCCCCAGCCAGCTACGCTGGCTGGGGAATTCTGGGAGTTGAAGTCCACGCATCTTCAAGTTCCTAAGGTTGGAAAACGCTGCTCTAGGGGAGGGGGGCATGCCCCACACTGCTGCTGACCCTCTCTCCCGACCCCTTCCCCCAGGCCCGGACACACACACACACACACACACACACACACACACACACCCCTCCAATCTCCCCGAAAGGGCTGAAGACGTCTCCAGTGGCGCGCAAAACGCCTCGCCTTGTGCTGATGTCCCGTCGGAAACGGTTAAGGCTTGCGGAGTGACCTTTGGGGGGGTGGGGGGGATGGGAGGGTGGGAGGAGGTGGGGTGGGGTGGGTGGGTTAAGGACGAGGATTTCGTGGCGTTGTCTTTTCGGAGAAGGAAAGGGAAGAGGACGAATTGGGTTCTTGAATCGGAGTCTTGCAAGCGGGCGACTTGGCGCGACAGCTAAGCAAGAGGCTGAGCCCCCCGGGGCTGGGTTTTTTTATTTTTATTTTATTTGCACCTGCAGAAAATCCCGATTAAAATTTAAGGCAATAAATGTGGGCTGGTCTTTAACCCGAGGCTGGTGGTCTGCTTATCCTCCTGTAATGATTACTCAATGACTGTAATGTCTTCTTTCGGGTATCTCCCCCCCCCACACACACACACAATCTCTAATGACTCGTTTGTTTAAGAAATGGCCTCGTTGTCGCGTCAATTCCTTAGGAGAGATGATTTTTTTTTAAAAAAAAACAACAACACCCATTGCCTTCCTCCTAAAAGCTATTTTCAGTTTCCATAGATGGGGAGTTGGAATTAGGCCCCTTCCAGCGAGACCACTCCAGACTCCTTTGCTGAGGGTTTCCCGATTTGAAATTTTTTTTAAATTAATTTTTACCCAAGTATAAAATACAAGGGAGGAGGGGGGGGGAAGCGTGGAAAACTAAAAAGAAGAGGGAAGGGGGAAAAGGGGTATGGTGTAAAGGAGAAAAGACTTTACCGAGGGTTTAATTTTAGGTTGGCTTTTTTCAGATGGCATCGAGCGTTTTTCCCTGCTCCTGGGTGGGAAAAGGAACGAGAAGGAAATTGTTTTGAAGGCCTCTGCATCTCGTATCTGTATTTAGAAATGTGGTGCTAAAATAATGCCGATTTCCATCTTGAGCTATAAACGAAGACATTATTTTATGTGTCAAGGACAAAAACATCCGGTTCCTCCCACCCACCTGCTTAAAATTATTTTAAAGAGTTTATTCTTCGAGGAATCCTATTTTTTTTCTCTGTTTTGGGAATCCCAAGCATCGCCCTGGCCTGCAGACCTGACCACCTTGGTCCTTCCATTCCTTGGAGAAGACAACAATGCCTTGAATAAGTGGATGCAATCAGCTTTCCTTCCCAATCTGAAACCCTTTTCTTGGAGAAGGATTTATTGTTCTTTTGGCTGATACAATGCCAAATCAAACTCTCAAAACTCATTTGCCAGGGGATATTTATTTTATTACATTTATATACCGCCCTTTCCCCAAAGGAAAAAATTAATAACTGACTTATTAATTACCACCGATGAGTCTTCTTCACTGGCCCAGATAACCATACCGGAGCGGTACTTTCTGTTTGAACTTCAAAAGCTTGTTGAAAACTGAGGTCGCTATTCCTGTCCCGCCGCCTCTGCCTTTCACGTTTCTACCCTAGCACTCGATTCAGTTAATTCAGAACTACGATAAATAAAATATGATTTAGGCACATGACCCAACTTTTCTATGTTATTTATTTAGTTAGGAGTATTGGTAAACATTACTCCTATAGAATTGGCTGATTTGGATAGCTAAATGTGGCTTTGTTTTTTTCCTTCTTTTCTTTTTTCTGGCTTTCGATTCTGTGTGATATAGTTTGAAGAAGCGCATCTATTTCAAATTTCGTATATCCCAATACTTTTTAACATTAAAAACCACTGTCCCAAAGGTGCTATTTCCAAAAGGCAACTGGATTTTCTTGTCCCACCCCGCCACCCTTTGAAAACATTTTGTTTCTCATCCAAGAAGCTTCTTCAAGTTCCTGTAGCACCTTTGGGACAACCATGACCTGGATGATTGAGAATCTCCATAGACATTAAAAACATTATATAAGTTTTCAATTCACAACCAAAGAAGAGAACAAGAAGAGTCTACAGTTTTCGTAAGAAGGCTTCACCCTTGAAAAGATCTGGAGAAATATGACCAGGTAGGGACATCAGGCTACAAACTGGGAGACTGTGACTTTTAGACCTGCCTTAGGTACAGCTGGGTGCCTTTGAGCCAGTCACTCTCTCTCAGCCCATGGAAGTAAGCAACGGCAAACCACTTCACATGAGTAAAAATGCCAGAATGTTTTGGATTCAAATACATACACTAATTCAAAGGCTTTTGAGGATTAAAATTGAATTGAAACTGGAGATTTTTCTTATGAGACTGATGGACAAAATAACAGGAAAAAAATTATGGAACTTTGTTTTTATAAATGATAGCTGCAGCAAGATTTTTGCTAGCACAAAGATGGAAAGATTTGATACTACGCAGAATAAAGAAAGCGTTAGTGAAGATGATAGAACTTGCTGAAATGGCCAAGCTGACTTCTTTGCTCAAAGAAAAGAGGACATCTACATTTATTGCTGACTGGAAATTCCTTATAGAATTTTGCGTGAAACAGGGGGAAAAAAGTAATTTATGATGTATGTTTTTGGTGATTAGAAGGAAATGATTACAGAAAAATATGGCTATGTTGTAATCGTAGAGCAAAATTTATAAATGTATTTATAACTGCTCTAAAGGAGATTGAAAGCTATGTCTTTGTGTCTTTTTATTTTTCTTTGTTTTTGCACTATAGCACTTTTTTTGACTTTTTTTCTTTTTCTTACTCTATATCACTTTCCATTAGTTTTCATCTTCTTAAATTATTAACAGAATTATAATAATATGAAATAATATTAGCAATAAAAACATGAAAAAATGAAAAACCTTGCCAAGAAAACTGCAGGGACTAGTCCAAGCAGTCATCAGGAGTCAAAAACTGCCTTGAAGGCACCAAAAAGGATGAGCAAGAGCTCTCTTTGTCAATAATATGAAGCAATTGAATAATATTATATTATTAGAATAATAGATGTCTATGAATCTCTGCTGGAGGCGGGGAGGGAAGGTCATTATTACAAAACCAAGAGGTCATTGTATCTAATGTAGGTAAAATTAAATGTATTTTTTTTTAAAAAAGGGTCTTGCTAATGTTTTAAATACCTCTTCATTTAAAAAACATCCTGCATCATATTTGCAAGGAGAAGGAAGTAAAAGATTAATAGTGTAATCCTGTGTCACACTGATCAGAATTAAGCCCCACAGAGTTAGCGGTATGATTCAGAGACAATTTTTTTTTAAAGAGGGTCTATTTTAATACCTTTTTAAAATTAATCCTGGATCAGCTTTCTCTTTATTATTTAGAGCCACTATTTTTCCTTGGCCCCAACTCTAATAGGAAGCCACATTTAACTGAGCCTTTGTTAGCTTTTTGCTTACCTTCCCCAAGAATGTTGGAAGTGCCCCTTAAGCAGTAACTAGAGTTTAATCAAGTTTGTCGTAAATGTTGGACTTTACTCTTGTATTGTTGCGCTGTGATAATTCTAATTTTCAGTGGAATCAATGAATGCATTTTAGACCACTGAAATGGCCCACACCATTTAAAATTAGAATTACGAGAGGGGAGAAATACAAACACAAATCAAAGCACCATTCCCAGGAGCTGGTGGTAGCAGACATGGGCATTTTGGGGCATCTGTTAATGTCCTCATTGCAGGAAGGGAATTCACTGTAGAATCCCAATTGCCTGGCACAGGTTTTCATCTTAATCCTTATAACTGGACTAGTTTCATTTCTTTGTGATGAAAGAGAGCTACTCCTGTTTGCAGTAGCTAGTCAAACTTGGTTGAGTTTAAAAAGTTCAGCAGTTTCAGACTTGACTAGTATTTTGATGAGAGATGAAACCCAAACATTCCAGAAAAAAACTAGAATGAAACAAAAGGAAGAAAGAAGCAAGGAAAGAAAAAAAAGAACAGAAAGAAAGAAGATAAATAAATAAAGGAAAGAAAGAAAGAAAGAAAGAAAGAAAGAAGAAAGAAAGAAAGAAAGAAAGAAAGAAAGAAAGAAAGAAAGAAAGAAAGAAAGAAAGAAAGAAAGAATCCTAGGAGAAGACAATGGGAAAACACTCTTAGATTCTTGCCCCAAAAATTGCATGCATATATGAACTGAAAACTTCACCTTTCTTCTTCCCAGGATGGTGATGTGGCTTGGGAGAAGCAAAGCAGAGACATTGGCGAAAGTAATAAAGATGAGAAAGTTCACAAAGGAACAGTTTTCGAATGAAAAAAAATTCCAAGACAGATGAGGCAGCTATAGCTCACTATATCAAGACATTTAGGACAGTTTCAGGAGGTTCAGAGCACATCAAGTGTGTTTTTAAAACATCGCCCTGGTTAATGAACCACACAACCCCCTTTTCTCTCCTTCCTTTTTTCTCCCATTGTCTCATCCCCACCTACGGAAAACTTTGAGTGTCCACCTTTTGCTTAGCACTGTTAGGTATTCAGAAATTGTTCTCACACTCTGAATTGTTAATCAACATTGCCTATATCTACACAATTAGCAACATTTTCATTTTGAAGCTTTCTCTCCTGATTTCCACTTGATTCGTGGATGCAGTTGCTGAACATCCAGCAGCAGCAGAGGGGGTAACTGGATGTAAGAAATCTTGAGAATTATTATTATTATTTTATTTATTTGTATCCTGCCCTTATTACCTGCCTCTTCCTGTTTCCCCCACATCAACAACCCTGTGCAATGAATCGGGCTGAGAGCGAGTGACTAGCCCAAGTCACCCAGTCAACCAACTATGGCTTTCATGATCAAGATGGGACCTTCACTAAGATGGGACTTGAACTCACTTGAACTCATTTTCTGCCTTAATCATTAGACCGAATCTCATTCCTTTGGCAAGGAAAAGTCCCTGACCCTACTTCAGCAAAGCCACTTCACTCATGCAGCTCATGGGTACTTACAATAAAATTTATTAGTCTTAGAAAGTGCTACCAGACTCATTCTGAATATTTGGCTCTTAGAGATGGAGAGGGCTTTCCTCCTACAATAGCTCTGTTTCATTCAATATCCTGCAAACTATCCAAAATTTTACTGCAACCTATTGCTCTCTCTCTCCACCCCACCCCACCCCACCCCTTTTTTTTGAAGTTTTCTTTCTACTTTCAGCAGACTGGTCCAAATTCTTGTATGATCTGCAACCTGAGCTGGATTTTCAACACTTCTGATAGGTACTTAAGGAATCCAGCAGATCTAATCCAGTGAGCTGCTTTGCATGTTGTTCTTACTTAGTCAGATGTGGCTGGCTTCCACTTCCGGTATGGCTCAAGGCAGTGGCATGGCTACAGACTGAGGTGCCATTTATGGTGCTTATTATGCCATGAATATTTATACAGTAATATCATTCAACACAGAATTCAAGTCAATGTGTGTATAAAATCCAGTTCCTTGTGTGCTCTGTCACATTCTAACATGACAAAGACATGGGACCTGAGGCGGAGTTACACAAGTGTGATGTTGGGACCAGAAAACTGGAACAGTCTGGCTACTCCCCATCTTGAAAGTTCCACTTTGGTTTCAGTGAGAATCCCATGGGCCCTTGATGACTTTTAGTTTCCAGATCAAGAGTACTTCAACAAAGTTAAGTATAACTACAGGTAGTCCTCAACTTACAATGTTTTCATTTAATGATTGTTCAAAGTTACAACAGCGCTGAAAATAGTAACTTATGACCAGTTCTGACACTTATGACCATTGCAGCATCCCCACAATCACATGATCTAACTTTGGTTACTTAGCAACCGGCGTGTATTTGCAAAGTTGCAGCGTTCCCATGTCCTGAGTTTGTCCTTTGCAACCTTTCCAGGGAGCTTCTGGCAAGTCAATGGAGGAAGCCAGATTCACTTAACGATTGCATGGTTCACTTAACAATAGTAGTGATTCCCTTAACAACCAGGGCAAAAAGATTGTAAAATGGCTGGCTCAGGAATTCTGGGAGTTGAAATCCACAAGTCATAAAAGAGCCATCATTCCCCACCCCTGTTCTAAGGTAAAGATAAAAGTTTCCCCTTTCCAGTCATGTCCGACTCTAGGGGGCAGTGCTTATCTCCATTTCTTAGCCGAGTGAGCCAAGGATGCTTCCGTGGTCATGTGGCCAGCATAACTATACCCCGAGGTGCATGGAATGCTGTTATCTTCCCATAGAAGTGGTACCTATTTATCTACTTGAATTTGCATGCTTTCAAACTGCTAGGTTGGCAGGATCTGGGGCAAGAATGGGAGCTCACCCTGTCATGCAGTGCTTAGGGTCTTGAGAACTGCCAACCTTCTGGTCAACAAACCCAGCATCTTAACTGCTAGGACACAATGTCCCAGAGATCTTCTATCTTCTCCTGAACCTGAGCATATAGCACAGATTACCTAGTCTTGGGAATGAGAGCCTGCCTTTTCCTTTCTTTCCAAAATATACCTTTACAGTGGGAGACGGAATTTTGTGTTTTGCCAATTCATAGTATACGTTCCACCGCAATCTCCTCATCTAGGATAATTTTGGTAAATTGCAAGCATTTTAATAAGCCAATTTTCTTATTCGGTTTCTGCTCAAATGACACCCTAATGTTCTCTGATACAGATTTGTCTGATAACTCTATAGTCTGTCTGATTCTGTGAGCCACATGCAGTCTCCAATTCCTTTCTTGTGTTCCTTTTGTGTTTCCTGAATTTGTGCCAACCAAAATGTGGTGACAATGTGCCAAGTAATGGTGGTGCAATTTTTAAGTTTTGGGAAAGCATATGCAAAACAAGAAGGAAAACATGCATGTTTACCTGTCTATTCTATTTATTAAACACTCCTATACACAATTAGAAAACACACAAATATGAAAAGGAGTAAACAAAATGTTAGCTGTGCATCCACTGATGGTGCCACTATATCCTTTTGCTCTTGATAGTTAAAAGGATGTTGGGAAAAAAATGCAGCTCCCTGCTATAAAAGTGTGTTCACTGTTTCTTAGACCAATGCTTTTCAACCTTTTCACCCTTTGTACCACTTTTAGGATACGGCAACAGTACCACCAGTCGCCTAGCAAGGTGTCAAAAACTTGATGACCAAAAAAAAAAAAAGGAAAAAAGTGATGAAGTACATGTAGTCCTCAACTTACAACAGTTTGCTTAGTGAACTGAAAAAAGTGCCCCCAAAACCACAGCCAAGCAAGACACCTGCCTGCCCGCCTGGCAGCGCTCTTCCTCTTGTCCGAGGTTTTCATTGTTGTGAGCATTTCTGTTGAGGATTGGCAGTGGGGGTGGTGTGGTGTGGTGTTTTGTTTTTATTCCCCCCTGTCTGCTGGGTAGTTGCAGCAGGTTTTGGTCACTTCACATGACCCTGGGACACTGTGACCATCATAAATATGAATCAGTTGCCAAGCATCTGAATGTAAATCACAAGACCCTGGAGATGCTGCAATATTCCAGCTGACTGGCGCTTCTTCTGGGCTGAGAAGTCCCAGGATCAGCGCCGAGCTCCAGCTGGAGCCTGGTGCTGATCCTGGTGCTTCCACTGAGCCCTGACAGCCCTGCAGCTCCAGCCATCTCTCGCTCAGGCTTCTGCAGTGCTGCCACCGGTTCAGCTCATTTCCCTTCCCCGCTACCACTTTTCTAGGAAGGTCGTGTACCACCTGCCAGGTGCCAATGTACCACAGGTGGTACCCATACCACTGGTTGAAAAGCCCTGTCTTACGCTGTCTCATTCTCTTTGTTCAACTGTTCAAGAGTCATCAAGGCTCTTGATTTTACAATTATAGGGAAATTATGAAAAGTAATTGTTTTTTTTGTAGAACAGTTCTCTTTTCTTCCAGTTTTTCCGAGACCTCGGCTAGGGTGGCTGGGATCCCTTGTATGACATGTCTGTGCAGGCAATCCTTGTTTAGCAACTGCCTTGGGCAACGACTGTGTGCACTTATGGTAGGGATGAAAAAATAATTTTGCAGTGTCCACATTTATGGCAGTGTCCCTCTTTCTCGGTCACTGTTCACAATCACAGTCAGTTAGTGCTGGTTGTCCTGTGCCTGATCCTTGTTTTCCTTCCCCCTGGCAAAGCAGAAGGATTGCCTAAACAAGCAATCTAATTCTGAGCTGCTCTTCTTCACCACCCAACACCTCCCTAAAAAGTCCTGAGCTCAAATTAACAAGCTCAACCCTATGACCTAGGTTGATTAGAACCCTGCACTGCTGGTGGCTGCTGCCTGAAATTGACAAGATCCCAATCAGTTTCACATGAAAGGCTTTATTTTGCTTCCTAAGTTGCTCACTGTTCACATATGTCAGTACAGGACAAACAGCTAGCAGTGGTGCCAGCACCTTGCTTTCAATGTATATTCCCCACCATTTGCTTGCTTACTCTCATGCAATCCCTTCCTCTCCAGCTCTGTGGGGTCCTATCCTCCTGATGCTGTAAAGCAAAGGAAATCTGAAGTAAAATTCTAAGCACAGTTACAGTCTCATGATTTTCACCTATGACGACTTCATCTAAACAATCAAGACCCTGGTTACTAAAGGACTACCTGTATGCTTTTCTGGGTTGATATGGAGTCACCCTCTATTCTTTATTTTTATTTCTTCTTCATTTATCTTGTCTTTTTCCTTTTCATACTGTATTTTATCTTTTATGTTACATTGTAAGGAGGAAAGGAGTCCCTATAGGGGGACTATATGGGGGTGGTGCTCATCTTCATTTCAAGGCCATTGAACCAGCACTGTCTGAAGACATTTCCATGGTCTTGTGGCCAGCATGACATCACAGAGTGCTGTTACCTTCCTACCGAAGCGGTACCTCTTTATCTACTCGCATTTGCATGCTTTTGAACTGTTAGGTGGGCAGGAGCTAGGCAAAGATGGGTGCTCACCTCATCGCATGACGCGTGAGTCTCAAATCTGAGCTGTCTTCTTCCTAGCTGACAAGCCCAGCTTCTTAACTGCTGATCCATCGTGCTACTATAATATTGTTCTATTGTAATCTTCCCAACATCATTTTGGAATCAAGTGGTGTTTAAATGAAATAAGTAAAGTAAAAAGTAAAGTAGAAAAATAAAGGAACATGACATAATAGGGAACGGCATCCAGCTATGACCTCAACGTTACTTGTTTAAAGTCCAGGGCCAACCAGGAAGGAGGATGAACTTTAGTCTTTTCTGTCAACAAATCGGGTGGGTGGGAAGTGCAGGGGCTAGTAAGCAGGAATCTTTCAACTATGCCTCACCTTCCTCAGACCAACGGACATAACAATGTGTTGAATTATAATGCTGCTGATGAAAGAAAGCTCAGTGTGGAGTTTAATGGAGCCTGGGAGGCCTCAGAAGGGACTGGAATTATTCTGAACGTATGAGCCCGGTTATGTTTTTCTAGTTTCATGACAAATAAGAACCGGGAAAATTAAATTAGGTCAATGTCGCCAGTCCAATTTTCACAAATATGTAATTGTGCCAGAATTTCCAGTTATAAGACAGTCCAGAGCTCTTGCTAATATCACCGCTTTCATTTGTTCAAGACAACCTGGAAAGTTCCCCAGTACAAGCCCAGTTGAAAAAGGAATACCAGAGGAGCTTCTGGTGGTATTTTGATTATGTTATGATAGCATTTGATCAGTAGGTGGCACTGGACTTAATTGGGCCCAGCAGGAATCAGGATTTTCCTATTAACATCCTGTTTTGCCCCATTTCTTGCCTGATGACTGCTAGGTTTTTCAGGATTGCTAGCAAAGCGCTCTGTTTTTGTTTGGGTTTTTATTTAAAATTACAAAGAAATACCTAAAAACAACAGAGTTCAAATCAGGAAGGAAGTCAATTCAGGTGTTTCTGATTGTTTGTGGACAGATTCATTCATGTAATTGAAGGCATTTATATGCTATCTTACAGGAAAGACGTATTTTAAAAGCAGTGGTAGACAAAATTAATGTTGTAAAATGCACTGCAGTCTTTTATTTATTTATTTATTTAATTTCTATACCGCCCTTCTCCCGAAGGACTCAGGGCGGTGTACAGGGCAATAAAAATACAATAAAAATACAATATACAAAAGTTAAAAATAAGATTAAATAGAACTAGCCCATTACAATAAATAATTAAAAATTACTAAATAAAATACCCCAAACCCATTAGACCAGGCCGGCTTGTTCAAATAGGTAAGTTTTCAGATCACGGCGGAAAGAGCAAAGGTTAGGAGCCATCCGGAGCTCAACCAGTAATTGATTAGTTAAAGTAAGTAAGTGTAAGCACCATTTTCATAAGGCTCTTGACTTTACCCAAGACAAATTAGCCAAATGGACTTGGTAAAAAGGCATCCCAAGCTTTTTGAACTGCCAGGTACAAATTTTACACAGTTATAGCTAAAAGCCCTTCAACTCAAGGATTCTAGACCAGGGGTCAGCAACCTGAAACAGTGAAAGAGCCACTCGGAACCGGTTCCCTCACAAAAGGAAAAACTGGGAGCCGCAAAAAATGTGTTCACATGTGCGTACATGCGCACATGCACAGAACAGGGTTTGACTGAAGAGTGGAGCCAAGGCGAGATATGCACCTACCCTGCATATTTGAATTGATTGGTTGAACTTTTTTAGTCCCACTTTTGTTTTTTGGGACTGCACATGGCAGAGGACTGGGAGCCGCAGGAGACGGCTGAAAGAGCCACATGCGGCTCCAGAGCCGAGGGTTGCAGACCTGTGTTCTAGACTGTTCCTCCCAGGGTGTTGTCATCATCAGATAGCTGAGCTGATTTATTACTGGCCAAGCTGCCTTTCTGCATATTTTCTGGTTTTCCCTTTGAGATGCTGGTGCTCCTTGGTGATAACTCCATTGGTGGGAACTTCCACTTCCGGGTTCTCCAACATCTTGAGTGCTTTTGGTGGATAGTTTGCATTAAGCATTGGCACTGAAGTGATGTGTCAGTTCCTTGCAGTCCTAGCTATTTGTGATTTCTTATAAAAATAGAAATAAAGATGGCATGGTGACAGCACTGGCCTGATCCTGTAATTTGGGTTGTCCAGTAGGTCTCCTGAAAGAAGCAGTGTGATGCTTAATATTGCTGCAGTGAGCATAAATGCAGGCTGCTGGCTTCAAATATTTTCTAGGTTTGAGGTATGAAGTGGGAGTGCCCTCAAACTCATCGGTATAGCTAATAAGACTCAGAGCCACTCTTTAGCTTAATCATGTACAATATTATGCAACAGGACACATCATAATGTGTAATAGTGTACACAGGAAGACTCAGTTCAGAATGACGTCATAAGATCTGCTGAGTGAAGCTATAGTATGACTTTTCTTAAAGGGTCATTCTTCCCTTCTATCTCCCCAGAAGTCCATCAAGCGCCATTGCATAGTGTCATTATGGCACATAACATGGCATTTCCCAATTCTGCTGCCTATTAGAGAAGCTGGATATAGATAAAACACACATGAACAAGTGCCGTATGGTAGGATGAAGGCAAAGACCGGCTTTTAGAAACTAGAAATTCTTGTGAGCTGTCCAGGGTCTTGTTACATAAGATGGGTGGGTATCCAAAACTTTTCAGTAATAACAAATATTCACTATAAAATGCCAGTTGGAGGAGACAGATTTAATGTTCCCAATTCTCATGAACACAGAAACACTTGTGTTTCTCGGCCATTTGCAACAGGGGTACATTTTAGTCACTCGGAAGCTTCAGTTGGTACAGAGTGCAGCTGCACGGACACTTTTGGGGGCTTCCCGATACTCCCATATTACACCTCTCCTCCGTGAGCTGCACTGGCTTCCAGTTGCCTTCCGAGTGAAATTCAAGGTGCTAGTGATGACATACAAAGCCCTACATGGCATGGGTCCGGATTACCTACGGGAGCACTTACTGCCAGTGTCAACACCCCTCCGTCCTGTGCGCTCCCACAGAGAGGGCCTCCTCAGGGTGCCACCGGTCAGAGAATGCCGGCTGGTGGCCCCCAGGGGGAGAGCATTCTCAGTGGGTGCGCCAACCCTTTGGAATTGCTTGCCTGCCGAAATCTGGATGACCCCTGACCTTCGCACCTTCCGACGTGACTTAAAAACATACCTATTCCAGCAAGCCGGCCTGGCCTGATAGATTTT
The DNA here is from genome assembly GCF_947247035.1 of Vipera ursinii. Classification (NCBI taxonomy): domain Eukaryota; kingdom Metazoa; phylum Chordata; class Lepidosauria; order Squamata; family Viperidae; genus Vipera; species Vipera ursinii. Next base: position 195,642,588 of record NC_139513.1, read on the forward strand.
GGGGTTTCATTTATTTTACTATTATTTTTACTGTATACTTACCTTGCTCTGTACACCGCCCCGAGTCCTTCGGGAGAAGGGCGGTATGCTAAGCTTGTAAGCCGCCCTGAGTCTTCGGAGAAGGGCGGGATATAAATGGAATTAAAATAAATAAATAAATAAATATAAAAACAAACAAATAAATAAATAAATAAAAATAAATTTTGTGTCCTTTCTCTTGGGTTTTTTCTTAGTGGAAACTATACCACCTTAATAGCAGGGAGTGCTGTTGCCATTGTGGCAATGGTGTTGACAAGTACAGCACTTGGTTTTCTCTCATAGAAGAGAATGGAAGTCCTTAAATGGGGACAAATAGCTGAACAGCCTCGTCATTTTGAGTAATGACTAATGATGCCCTGCTCCTAAAATGGCAACGTTGTGTCTCATCCTTGGTATTCTTCTGGTCTATTTATATTATCCCATGAGATCTAGACGCTATTTCATAAGAGTCATCACGCTGAGGCTCCAGAGCCAGCCTCGTTGTCCTCCAGGTATGTTAACAAAAGTAAGAAACCAGGAAGTAGCTTCTATATATCTCATATATACAGATAGTCCCCAGTTCATTTAGTGATCATTTGAAAGTTACATCAGCAATGAAAAAAGCAGCTCATGAAAGTTTTTCACACAACTGTGGCCATGGCTACATGATCAAAATTCAGATACTGGACAACTGACTCATACTTATGATGGTTGCGGTGTTCCAGGGTCATGTGGTCACCATTTGCGATCTTCTGACAGAATCACTTAGCAACCATGTTACTAACTCAACAACTGCAGTGATTCACTTAACAACGGTGGCGAGAAAGGTCATAAAATAAGGGAAAACTCACTTAACTGTCTCACTTAGCAATAGAAATTTTGGGCTCAATTGTGGTCATAAGTTGAGGACTACCTGTACACCATTTTGAGGGAAGTGAGGCTCTGCCCACTAGGCCCTCCCTTCACTGAAGTACCAATCTAAAAATGCCCATATATGGCCAGTGAATTGAATCACTGTCTTCTTCTACCACCCCTAGTCTGAGGATAACTTGGGAGAGCCGAGGTGGGGGGTGGATGTTGAAAGATCTTCCTTGGTTGATTGGAAGTGATAGGAAAAATGAGGAGAACAGAGATGGTAGTTGTGGTTTTCCCTTTAAGAACAAATCAGAAACAGAGATGCAAATTACTATACCAAACTGAGCTTGACTTACTTTGGATAGAGGCAAAATACTGTATATTCCTATTCTTTAGCTGAAAGCTGCTTGCTATGCTCCCACCGCCCAATTTGCAATTTTGCCCTCTTTGGTTCCAAGCATAAAAAGCAGCACCTGCAGCCAAATTTAGCCACTCACCTGGTGGACTGATGGGATGTATTATTTTTCTTTAAAAAAAATTAAAATAAAGAACAGGGCCTTTCTCTTTTGAAAGTGAAAGATGTGCATATTTATAAAGGGGCACAAAATACCCTAAAGTTTTCATCCAAAACAATCACTGAAAGAAAAATTTCCAAGTTAGACTGTAGTCTAAACCCACTTTTTATTGATTGATTTAATGCATGTATTTTAAAAGCTGTTTAAATAATGTTTGATGGGGAACTCATCAGATTTGCAGACGACCACCAAGCTGGCAGGAATAGCCAATACCTCCAGAAGATAGGCTTAAAATACAGGAGGATCTGGACAGACTCGAACATTGGGCGCTATCTAACAAAATGAAATTCAATGGTGAAAAAAGTAAGGTTCTACATTTAGGCAGGAAAAATCAAATGCACAGGTATAGTATAGGTGGTACCTTGACTCGATAGTAGCAACTGTGAGAGAGATCTCAGAGTCCTAGTAGACAATCACTTCAATATGAGCCAGCAGTGTGTCTGCAGGCTGCCAAAAAAGCCAACACAGTGCTTGTCTGCATTAACAGAGGGATAGAATCAAGATCACGTGAAGTACTAATACCACACTTTACAATGCCTTGTAAGGCCACACCTGGAATACTGCATCCAGTTTTGGTCACCACGATGTAAAAAAGATGTTGAGACTCTAGAAAGAGTACAGAGAAGGGCAACAAAGATGATTAGGGACTGGAGGCTAAAACATATAGGGAATGGTTTGCTGGAATTGGGTATGTGTAGTTTAACGAAGAGAAGGGTGAGGGGTGACATGATATCAGTGTTCCAATATCTCAGGGGCTGCCAGAAAGAAGAGGGAGTCAAGCTATTTTCCAAAGCGCCTGAAGGCAGGACAAGAAGCAATGGATGGAAACTAGCCAAGGAGAAAAGCAACCTAGAACTATGGAAAAACTTCCTGACAGTTAGAACAATTAACCAGTGGAACAACCTGCCTCCAGAAACTGTGAATGCTCCAACACTGGAAGTTTTTAAGAAGAGACTGGACAGCCATTTGCCTGAAATGGTATAGAGTTTCCTGCCTGAGCAGGGGGTTGGACTAGACGATCTCTAAGGTCCCCTTCCAACAACTTCTTCTTCTTCTTCTTCTTCTTCTTCTTCTTCTTCTTCTTCTTCTTCTTCTTCTTCTTCTTCTTCTTCTTCTTCTTCTTCTTTCTTCTTCTTCTTCTTCTTCTTCTTCTTCTTCTCCTTCTCCTTCTCCTTCTCCTCCTCCACCTCCTCCTCCTCCTCCTCCTCCTCCTCCTCGCCTCCTCCTCCTCCTCCTCCTCCTCCTTCTTCTTCTTCTTCTTCTTCTTCTTATTATTATTATTATTATTATTATATATTTATATTCTATCCATTGAACCATGAGACATATACTTGATGTAAATTACAACACAATGAAATTGATAAAGTAATGTTAAAATATAGAACCCCTATACCCCACTGGTTATGAATACAGGAATAAATCCACAAGGAATTTATTTCAAATTCAAAAAGAGAATAAGCTTTTTAAAAAAAATACACGTGCCTAAACTGTAATGAAATTTGCACATGTATCTTCTTTAGGGGGACAGTGTACCTATTAGCGAGTAAATCCCATTTAATGAGTTTTGGGTGTGCATTAGACTGCATAGGGCATGCCATGCAGGATGACTGATTAAGCCATTAATTAACACTTTTCATCCCGATTATGTAACAGAACTAGGGAAAAAATCCAAATTAAAGTGCCCGCAACAGATGATTATCCAGTCTCTGCTTGTACACATTCAGGAATGGGGAGTTGACCATCTAGCAGCTGAAAACTGATGCCATTACCAAATTGTTCTTACTGCTAGGAAGGTTGTTTTTTTTAAAAAAACAACAACAAACATTGGATCAAATCTGATTTTCTGTAATATAAAGTAAAATTGTAATTCTGTAATTTGCAAACTAAGACGACAGAGAACGAGCTTCAGTCTTCTTCCGAAAATTTCCTTCAAGGTGCTGGAAAAAGTGCTATTACATCCCCTTTCAGCTAAAATTTTCTCAAGGGTAAATGTAGTTTACCCCCCCACACACAACTTCTTTGTTCTTTGTTGTCATTTTTTTTGCACATTTCTGATTTTTGTTTTCTTAAAAATGGGTTGCCTAGAACTGGATGTAATATTCTGGATCGAAAAGAGTGAAATTTTTACTGTTTTTAATGTACATTGTGCTAAACCTGGTTTGATTTAACTCTATATTTTTAATGATTTAATGGTTTGACATATTATTGTAAAGAACACAGCATGGTTTACAAACTGTACAGAACATAAGCGAAAAATGAAATGAATCGGACTGGCTTTGTATTCATGAGTGCCCTAGACAGTGAGTCCCATAGCTTAAAGAATTTAAATCTGGGTTGCCACAGATGGAAGTCTATCACTCTAGTTATACCAGACTAGATTCACTTCATGTTTGCTCTCTTCAAGATTTTAATTTTAATCCATTTTAATCCTTATTTGTATAAGCAGCCATGGTTTTAGTCATGTTGTTTCCTATCCTGCTATAGCAAATTAAATATGTACAGTGTATGGAAATGACTGAAGAATGTAAGGAAAAATAGTTCTAAAAATAGCAGCCTTTGAGATCTGGTTTATTTTATTGTAATGATATCAAGGATAGTCTTTTTCAGTGCAAATTTGCCATGTCCCCAAAACCTCTTTCCTATCATTTCACCTGACAAAATGTACTTTTTGGGAAGGGAGAGATCATATTAAATGTAGCATTTCTTTGTTCATATGGTCCTTGTGCATAGGCCATGTCTTTCCCCCATTTAGAATAAGGGGCAGACAGAGTCATATGAATCCCATGGAAAAGGGGAAACAGTGTTGATTATGGCAGCTCAGTAGTATGCCAAATGATAACAGGAAAAAAAGAATCCAATTTATTTTTCCTCAGCAATAAGATGATTATTTATACACACAGTAAAATGTAGGCTGTAGTTTAAGGTTGATAGATAGATGATAGCTAGATAGATAGACTGATAGACAGACAGACAGGTAGGTAGGTAGATAGGTAGACAGACAGATAGAGAGATATAGATAGAGAGATAGCTAGATAGCAATATAGATAGATAGATAGATAGATAGATAGATAGATATAGATTAGATATAGATATAGATATAGATATAGATATAGTTATAGATATAGATATAGATATAGATATAGATATAGATATAGATATAGAGAGATGATAGATAGATAGATAGATAGATAGATAGATAGATAGATAGACAGACTACTGATAGATTGATGATAGACAGACAGATGGATTGATAAATAGACAGATAGATGACATATAATATGTAAGTAGGAGATAGGCAGCTTAGGTAGATAAAGATAAATGGTAGATAGAGAGAGAGAGGCAGATAGATATTTTTTATTATAGATAGAGGGCAAGAACATCATACAATAAAATTTGCAGGAAAATAGGAATAGGCAAAGCATTACAAAACCTGAAAACAGTATAATACAACTATTATTAATGAGAATTATGTAGTGTAACATTAAAGTGAAATCTAAAAAATACTGTAATATAATATTTTTACTCATTTATGACTTCTCACATCTATGAGCCACCCAGAGTTGCTTGATATTGATATGGTATATAAATTTAATAAGTAAATAAATTGCCATCACTGTCTGTCTATCTGTCTGTCTGTCTGTCTGTCTGCCTGCCTGCCTGCCTGCCTGCCTGCCTGCCTGCCTATCTATCTATCTATCTATCTATCTATCTATCTATCTATCTATCTATCTATCTATCTATCTATCTATCTATCTATCTATCTATCTATCTATCTATCTTATTATTATTATTATCTATCTATCTATCTATCTATCTATCTATCTATCTATCTATCTATCTATCTATCTATCTATCTATCTATCTTATTATCTATCTATCTATCTATCTATCTATCTATCTATCTATCTATCTATCTATCTATCTATCTATCATCTATCTATCCATCCATCTATCTAATCATCTCCATCCATCCATCTTTCTTTCTCTTCTCCATTCTCTCTAATCTACCTAGTTTACCTTGTGTGAATTTTGTGCTTTTGAGACTCTGGCTGCTTGCTGGCTCCTTTTTGCTCACTTCTAGTATTAAAAATCTCATTTCTGAAAAGTTTTTGCCTGCTGCACATTGGTGTTAAAAGTGATTGGTGTGACATCCTTATTGTGATTATGGTGTGAGCACATAAATTTGCAGAGGAAACTGTCAACCATTAATAACAACCTTAACTCTAACCCATTTGATGAAAAAGAAATGCAAGACAGTCAAAATAACTGGATGTAATGTATTGGTGTGCAAAACTCAACAGGCAAAAACTCTGGTGGGCAAAACTGGAACAAGATCCTGCTTGCCTTTTCAGAGTGAGTTTTCCCCTCTTCAGTTTTCAAATCTTGCAGCGACTTGTGTAAAAGTTATTAGAAGGCATTGAATCTGGTCTCGTTGCCTCTTTACGTTCATGTGTTCTTCAGTTCACAAAACATTTGGACTTTTTGTTGTTGGTTGTATTTGAAAAGGGAAAATAAGGATCAACCACTCTACAGCAAATTCTAAGGAAGGATTTTTTTTTCAGTTCAGAGACTTTTATCTGCTCCTGTTTAAAACTTAGTACTTTGAAGGTACTGTTGGATGATTCAACAGTAATGCATAATGCTTAAGAAATTAACAATATGGCGGAGCCTCTTTTTTCATATCTTCTTCAGCCCTTGTGGTGCTATCAGGGATACTAGCAGGCACATTTCCATATTAGGAATATACTACAGACTATTCAATAGAAAGGACTGCAAGAAAAAGCATACTCATTCTCAGGTCGCAAAAGCCCAATTTTCTAGAATAAGTAGCAAAGTTTTCCCCCTGCATTCCCTTATCTCAGGATACTCATTATCCATTCCCAACTTTATTTTATCCATTTTCTGATTAGGACACATGTTGAAATAAAACTTTGGACTATCCCTATTTATCATTTTTATTTTCTAACAAAAAAAATGTGTGAGAATTATGTGGAATCCAAGGGCATTCTTGGCAATCAATATGAGGCTGATGCTTTGCTTTAAAATAATTTCAAATAATTGGTTAGACATTTTAAAAAATAGACCGGAACAAGAGCCTGGTTTCTGTACTCTATCATCACCAAGTGAGTTTCATGCTTTGCACGATGCAATAACACAGTTGACTTGGTTTTGGCTCACTGTGTTATGTAATCCCAGCTAGGATGCCATTCAATGGATGTTTTATAGCACTGCATGTGGCAAACAACTAAAATCATAACAAGGTATAGTTTAAAAGACTAAGGAAGTCTTACCTTCAGGAACATCTCAGTGGTGGCACTCCAATTTGACACATCCTTTCTTTAGAGCAGACATGTCAAACACAAGGCCCGGGGGCCGGATGCGGCCCGGGAAGTGGTTTCATGTGGCCCGTGAAGCCATCCTGGAAACAATGAGGGAATGGCCCCCACTGCCTTGGCCCTGGCCCAGAGACCCTCCTTCTGCCAGAGACCCCCAGATCTGTCCCACTCCTGCCCAGGCCCCCATAGGCACCCTTGATGCGAACGATGTAGAGCTGGCCACGCCCACCCAGTAGGCCATATGCACTCTAGCCACGCCCACCCAGTAGGCCATGCCCACCCTGGCCACACCCACCCGGCCCCTTGAGGGCAACCACAATGTTGATGCGGCCCTCAATGAAATTGAGTTTGACACCCCTGCTTTAGAGCATCTTTTTGGCTCCACAGACCTGCATCAGCGGGGGAGGGGATGGTTTCTTGTGCACAACCTAATCTTGTGCATGCACAATTAAAGCTTCACATGCTTGCCTGCCAATTGCGTGGCCCAGTTCCCAATGGGCTATAGTTGGGGACTCCTGCTTTAGACATTATAGTGGCACCAATATTTGCTAATTTTTGGAATCAGGTGAAAACAATTCTTTCCACCAGGTCTAATGAACTGTGTGGTTAAATAAAAGCGCAGGACAATTGAACCATTCCATTCCATTTACTTACTTACTTACTTGTTTATTTATTTATTTATTTATTTATTTATTTATTTATTTATTTATTTATTTATTTATTTTTGCCTACTCGCACATGGCAACTCAAGGAGGCTTAAAGGACATGAAGGCACAATAGAATAGAAATCAAAATAAAAAAAATAAAAAAAATAAAAAAAACTTTAAAATAACCCCGTACCCCGGCGACAATACACATTCATACCAGCCATTTAATAGGCTCCATCCCACTCTGGGTTCCCTTCAGGGCCTTCCGAAAGACTGTTAGAGTGGGGCCAATCTAACTGCTGGAGGGATGATGCTCCAGAGAAGGGGTCCCCAACCTATGGTCTGCGGCCCGGTACTGGGCTGCAGCCTGTTGGCCAACAGGCCCTGGGAATAGCTGGTGAGCCATGCTCCATTCGCAGTAGCACTAGCAGCCCCATTTGCGCATGCGTGGGGACGCTAGCACCGCCACCAGTTTCACGCGGGTGCATGCAGCCCATTTGCGCATGGACATGCATGCTAGCAGTGCTGTTGTGCATGTATCCATTTGCACATGCGCACGGGGAATGTGCATACACACATTTCTCTGCTGCTCCCTTTCCTTTCGCGCCACCAAGCTGGAAAGGTTGGCAACTCTGTTCCAGAGGAAGGGAGCCAATAAAGGGGAGGCCTTTCTTCTGAGTCCCACCAAATGTATTCCTTAGGGCCGTGGTGGCGAACCTATGGTGGCACGCAGAGCCCTCTCTGTGGGCACGTGCCCCATCACCCATCCTAGGCCTTCACCCTTTTTGGTTTAGGCATCCACCTCTGGGTGAAGGTTCAATCAATTTCAACTTCTCATGGGGAAAAAAAAGATCTCGCAAAGTTGGAATTGATTGATTGAACTTTTTAGTCCCACCCAGTCTGCTGTTACCACCACAGCCACGCCCACTCAATGGGCCATGCCCACCTTATTGGCCACAACCACCCAATGGGTCACGACCACCCGGCACCCGACAATACATAAGTGGGTTTGGGGTTGCAGTTTGGGCACTCAGTCTCTAAAAGGTTCGCCATCACTGCCTTAGGGGATGGGACCCTCAACATTACTTGCCCTCCCCTCGAGTGGGTCAGGTAGTTGTGACCTGCAAAGATGGTCCCTCAGATAACCTGATCCCAAGCCATGAAGGGCTTTAAAGGTGACAACCAGCACCTTGAATTGCACCCAGAAGTAAATCAACTACTAATGCAGCTCCCTTAGGTGAGGTAATACACGTTCACACATGAATTGCAATTAGAATTGTGTATCTTATTATAATTTAAAAGCTGTGATCATGTATTATAGCATGAATATGATTGGAATGCCTTATCAGGAAGAGTAAAAAATGAATACACATAGAATACTTTATATAACCATACAAATATAGTTGTTGCCTTATACATGCATTTAAAAGACTTCCATCTTGGATGTATAGTAGAAAGCATTCTTGAATGTAGCTATACATTTCTTTTTCTGAGCACACTCCAAATAGAAATGCAGATTTGGAAAATTATGTAATCACATCCTGAATGAAGAAGTTCTACTGATTCACAAAGCTTTTATGTGAGAGGTGTTTCCCACTCTTCCAGTTCAATTTATTTTTGTCATCAAATTCACAAGATATTGTCCAAAATAACAAAGTAAAAACCATGATGAATATATGTAAGTTTAAAGCATCTCCATAATTACAAGTCTGATTATTTTTCTAAGCAATTGTAAAATAACAACCGCAAACGGAAGTAAGTACAATCACAGAAACAGTGTCAACAAATTAAAAGCTGCTTTAAATGGTCATCTTTAAAAATATACTACTTTCAAAAGTATAGTTCCCATTTAACCATTACGATGTTAAAGTATTACATGGTCACAATAATGCTAGGAAGCTATAGGACCGTGGTGGCGAACCTATGGCACGCGTGCCACAGGTGGCACGCAGAGCCCTCTCTGTGGCCACACGCACTGTTGCCCCAGTCCTAGGCCTTCAGCTGGGTTTTATAAAACCTTTTCACTTTAGGCCTCCGCCGCCATGTGCAAAAAAAGAGGTTCAATCAATCAATCAATTTCAACTTCTTGCGGGGGGAAAAATGTTCTCGCAAAGTTGGAATTGATTGATTTAACTTTTTAGTCCCACCTAGTCTGCTGTTACCACCACAGCCATGCCCACCCAATGGGCCACGCCTACCCAATGGGCCACACTCACCCAACGGGCCATGCTCACCAGGCACCCGATGATATATAAGTGGGTTTTGGGTTATAGTTTGGGCGCTCAGTCTCTAAAAGGTTCGCTATCACTGCTATAGGATACAGCTTATAATCGTCCATGACTGAACTCATACTTGTCCTGATGTTGTATCCCTAGGCATGTTGGTTTTCTACAGAAAATCATTGATCTGGTATTGGGTTCATGCATCACCATCATCATCATCATCATCATCATCATCATCATCATTATTATTATTATTATTATTATTATTATTATTATTATTATTACATTTATTTGCCACTTATCTCACAATGGGCTACTCTAGGTGACTGACAATCGTAAAGAAGAAATAAAAAGGAAGCTTAAACAAAGCGAAAGTAAAATAATAGAACATTAAAAGAACAAGGAAAAAGAAAACAAAGAAAATATAACAATATGACTAGTGAAAAGGTTGGGCGTGTGGGGAGCAGAGAGCAGGGACGGGGAAGTCTGCTATCAATCTAGCAGCCACCTCCAGAGCTGGGTCCCCAGGTCAATTTGCAGAGCCAGGTTCCATAAATGCATATTACGGATTATTTGGTATTGTTTGAGTGAATAATATGAATTCAGTTAATGTGGTTTGTAAATCATGATTGATGACAAAGATACGCAACTTTGTTGGCCTCAACATTATCTGGGCTTTAAAGGGTAGGTTAGGGTGCATGCTGCAAAAAGTAGCAAGTAGAATCAGAGCAAAAATGTGATTGGATTTAACACTACAATTCAACCCAAGTTAAACACAATTTATAATGTTGCCGTGTAGTCATGCAATTTATAATCTCTCTCTTCTGTCGCATGAAAATTACACCAGGTTCCATGCTGACGTGACGACCCGAGGTGTCAGTTCTTGGAAGAGCATCTTTGCAGTGGATCCAAGTATGACAGTAGTAACCTGGTGAAATCCACTCTTCAGAAATAATGGCAGAATAAACCCCCTGCAAAGGAGACACCCAAGCCAAAGAAATCACTGCTGTCATTGTCACAAACCGGTAAGTGCAGCATGGAAGTGGAGAAGGATGGTCTTGCCAGCTTCAAGTAAATACCTTGGGAGGTGAAGCTATTCTTCCAGGCATTTGCAATAGTGTTCCATTATATGGGGAGTGTCACTATTTCTTTTAAAGTAAAAACTAGTCTGGGCAACACCAAAATAGAAGGACAGAGAAAGAAGAACTAATCCTGATGGAATGAGTCACTTTTGGCTGTGGGATTGGCAGAGAGAGGTGGTGGGGATGAGAAGTTCAACTGCCACAAAGCAGTAAGACTTTGCAGCTTGGTGCCTGACAGTTTAAGTGATGTATAATCAAAAGAATGGGGAAAAAATAACAAATTGCTTGATTCAGTACTTGGCAGTCATTGTGACTCTTCGTGGAGAGGGGAGAAAGAAAGAAAGAAAGAAAGAAAGAAAGAAAGAAAGAAAGAAAGAAAGAAAGAAAGAAAGAAAGAAAGAAAGAAAGAAGAAAGAAAGAAAGAAGAAAGAAAGAAGGAAAGAAAGAAGAAAGAAAGAAAGAAAGAAAGAAAGAAGAAAGAAAGAAAGAAAGAAAGAAAGAAGAAAGAAAGAAGGAAAGAAAGAAAGAAAGAAAGAAAGAAAGAAAGAAGAAAGAAAGAAGAAAGAAAGAGAGAGAGAGAAAGAAAGAAAGAAAGAAAGAAAGGAAGGAAGGAAGGAAGGAAGGAAGGAAGGAAGGAAGGAAGGGAGGAAGGAAGGAAGGGAGGAGGATGACAGACAACAAAAATATGCATAAAGCAAAAGAGAAGACAAGTCTAGCTTTCACCTCCTGCCACTTTCTTGTCTAAAAAATAGCTTTATCCAGTGCTTTTTTTGCAAAAGAAAAAGGTGCCGGAACTCACACATGTCATACAACCCGCCTTGCCTACCCTACAAGGTTCCATCCAAAAAAGGTGCCGGAACTCCGTTCTGAGCGTTCTATGAGAAAAAAAGCCCTGGCTTTATGAATTTCCTGATATTGCAAAGTGACTGCACTGTGTTCTAAAATTTTGTTGAATAACAGCTATAATGAAAGCCAGGCAAGTATTGCTTTTTTAAAAGAAAAAGAACAAAAAGAGAGAAAGAAAGAAATCCTCCACCTGGTAGTAGTATTACTAGGAGTGCTTCTTTTACAGTGTTGGTTGAAAAAGTGGTGTGTTAATAAAGCAACCAGAAAAATGTGTGGCCATACACAGTCACAGTAGCATCAGCCTGGACTGGAAGCATGGACTGCAGATCAGAATTTTCTTATGGTATTACTCTCCGGTTCTGATTGGCTCTTCTACAAGTGTAGTTGGGGGTAGTCCATCTATAATCTTCTGTGCCCTTCCTCTTCCTGTTGGACCAAGAAGCAGCCACATAGGTTGCAACCTCAAGAAACTTCAGGAAAGAAATGCAGCTGCTCTCTCTCCCTTTCTCATTTCAGGCTGCAGCCCTTGCAGACTTGCTCATATATAGATCTGAAAAGGTGCAGAATCTCCACCAATAATTTATCAACATTGTTCTTTTTTCCAGAGATAACTCATTTAGAATAGAATAGAGCTGGAAGGGACCTTGGAGGTCTTATAGTCCATCCGGTCAAAGAATGCCGACTGGTGCCACGGGTCAAAGAATGCCGACTGGTGGCCCCCAGGGGGAGGGCGTTCTCTGTGGGTGCGCCGGATTTATGGAATCATCTTCCGGTTGAGCTCCGCATGGCGCCCGACCTTCGCTCCTTCCAGCACGATCTAAAGACTTACCTCTTTGAACAAGCTGGCCTGGCCTGATGGGATGGGGTTGGGTTTTATTATTTTGTAATGTGTTTTAACCTATTGTAAGAGTTGTGGGCACTTTGTTTAATCTCTTTTAATTTTTGTATTTTGTCTTTTAATTTTTGTCTTTGTCTTTGTTCACCGCCCTGAGTCCTTCAGGAGAAGGGCGGTATACAAATAAAATTAATAAATAATAAATAAATAAATCCACCTGCATAAACTGGAGAATCTACACCATCTCGGACAGGTGATTGTCTAGTCTTTTCTTAAAGATCTCCAGTGATGGGGCGCCCACAATTTCGGGGGTAAACTGTTCCACTGGTTGATTGTCCTCACTGTCAGGAAGTTTCTCCTTAATTCCAGGTTGCTTCTCTCTTTGATCAGTTTCCAATCATTGTTTCTCGTCCTGCCCTCTGGTGCTCTGGTGATCAACCTGATCCCTTCTGCCTTGTGGCAGCCCCTCAGATACTGGAATACTGCTATCATGTCTCCCCTATTTCTTCTTTTCTTTAGACTAGCCAAACCCAAGTTTCACAGCCGTTCTTCATATGTTTTAGTCTCCAGGCCTTTGATCATTTTATTGGCTCTTCTCTGAATTTTTCCAAACTCTCAACAATTTTTTGTGATATGGTGACCAAACTTGGCTGCAGTATTCAAGGTGTGGTCTTATTAGGGCTTTGTGAAGCAGTACTAATACTTCATGTGATCTTGATTCTATGCCTCTGTTTATACAACCCAGGATTGTATTAGCTTTATTGGTTGCTGCTGCACACTGCTGGCTCATAGTCAAGTGATCGTCTACTAGGACTCCAAGGTCCCTTTGTGTCATTCTGTTTCAACAACAGCATAGCCAGAGGAAATAGGGTCTAGGACAACTCACTGCAGCCAAATTGCCACGGCCAACTCGCTGCAGCCCACTCACCGTAGGACAACTCACCATGGCCAACTCTCCATGGGCCAACTCACCACAAATGAGAGTTAGACTAATAGCGAAGAAATAGTGGAATAGGGTCATTTTTCATTAAAGAAAGGATGCAAAAGGAGGGACAGAATGAAATGTGAATGACAAAAATTAAAATATTTTTTAAATGATTTCAAATAATTAAATTGAATTATTGAATTGTCCCCGGGTGAGCTGGCTGTAGCAAGTTGGCCTTAGTGAGTTGGCCACAACATGTTGGCTGCAGCAAATTGTCCCATTCCAGAGGAAATAGTTTATCAAGACAAGAAGAAGGACATATAGCCCTATAGTTCAATGTAGGTCTCCAAATCCTTGAATAGGCAGTGATGAGATCAACAACATTAGGACTCCCATGTGTTTCCTCTGCTGACCTCGACAAATTGGGAATTCTTTAAGTATACATTCTACAGCTTATATGGATGCTAATGTTGCTGAGAAAGAGGCTTATGGTTGCCAGCCAACCAGAAAAAAGCATTGTCATATTCTGCCTTTAATGATACTCGTGCAAAACCTAACAGATGAAGCTTTCTGTTGCACAGAAGTAAGAAGGTACACTTGTAAGGAAGTGTAAGAAAATAAACTGGCACATCACAAAAACTACCACTTCTGGTTGGACAACAAGAGTAGACGTATAGAGAATATCCAGCTGTTTAGCACATTATCCTCCTGACTGGGCAAGTCTGGACTACTTTGCTTAACATCTGATGGATCAAATTGTTTGCATCCACTGTGAGAGCTTCTCCATAACAGGGAACAGTAGCAGAACCCAGCCCTTGCTGTGTTGATGTAATGTCCTGTCAACATAATGATAAGATGTCCCTACTCTTGTTACTACTTTGTAGATTTTCCACATGGCCAACCACTACATTGTCCACATGGCTGGGTGGGTAAATATTTCGATGGTGTTGATTGATTAATGGTAGCCAATAGCATGTCTATTTTCTCTTTCATCTCACAGTACAGAACCCCTAAAATGTCATGAGCAAGGCTGGTCTAATCACATGAATATGCTTCACCCAAAGGGATGCAGTAAGTTCTGCAAATTTGACCAAGCATTGCGATAGGACCACGAAGGAAGACAGACTGAATATTTCAAAGTACAGAAAACAGCAGGTTAAGGTTTTCTATATTATGGCTGGCCACAAGACAAAGCCAATATTATGGGGAGAGGAAAACATTTAGAAATGTCATGCTGTTCCAGTGAATCTGTAAATGTCTAACAAAGGCAGGCTTTGAGTTTGAAAAATATATTTGAAACATTGCTTCTATAACTTTGTTGGAGAACGACTACCAAAGTAGACCAGTCTTTCCCATCCCCTCCAAATACGTTGGACTACAACTCACATAATTCCTAGCTAGTATAACCAATGGTCTCATAGGTAGACATGAATGAAGCTCAGAGGAGAATGGGAAAGATCATGGTGGGTTAGCTGGACAAATAATTTAAACTGACAGTACAAGACAGTTTCAAGCACTCATACAACAAAGTTGCACAATGTAACCTAAAGACAGAAGATTAAAAATAACCATTTATCACCAATGAAGGCAAATATATATGTCCCATGAGAATGTTGCAGGATCCAATGTGGATCGGTCATTAGGACCAGAGATTTAGTCTTCTGAACTTTCAGACTTGTGTTGCAGGAAGCCTAGAGAGACTACACATTCTGCACACATTCTGTCAGAATGCAGTACACATTCTATACATTCTACACACATTCTAGCAGAATGTAATAGACATTCTACACATTCTGCTAGAGAGAAGTTCCCTGAAGATGGGTTTCCGCATGGATGTGAAAGCTCGGAAGACTAAACCTCTGGCCCTGGTGACTGACCCAGATTGTAACCTGCAGAAACATTTATTTATTTATTTGGTGGGACTTACCTACCACTCCAATCCTATGGCCAAATGGCTTAGATTCCCTTTTTATAGTATAAACTAAGATTCAGCAAAATAACAAAATTAACAATGATAATAACCAAAAATGACAAAGAACACTATGCCCAATAAGGAAAAATAAAAAGAATAAAAATATTGGTATAAAAATCTTCATGCCAAGATGAGTGACAGGGAATGTTTCACAAATGGAGTTCTAACAGAGAGAACTGCC
This sequence comes from Vipera ursinii, assembly GCF_947247035.1. Taxonomy (NCBI): domain Eukaryota; kingdom Metazoa; phylum Chordata; class Lepidosauria; order Squamata; family Viperidae; genus Vipera; species Vipera ursinii. The sequence goes on from NC_139513.1 coordinate 195,658,082, forward strand.
TCCCTCAAATAAGCAGCCATGCTTACTGGGTAACCAATTTATATTGCATATAATTATATTTATAATTGTTTAATTAGTCATATGTAATAATTATAACCTTTCAAATTAATCATGTAGTGAAATAAATTATACAAAGAAATATTAAGATATCTTTTTTAGCTTTAAGAGTCTATATGGAATCCTTGCAACTTTGTACTAGTTTTTAATATACTGTAACTCTTTCTTAACCTTTTCACAATTAGTCACATATTAATTGCTGGTAAGGATGGTCCATGTTGCCATAACATTGCAGTTGCTTAGAGATACACTGAAAATCTCTCAACATTGCTAATTTGAATACAGTGGGTTTGTATTGCTTCCTTTAAACCTCTTTGAATATTTGATCCAAATGGAATCTTGAAAATCACCTTGAAACATTGCTCTGTAAAATCCTCTGGCAGTTTGTGTGAAATAGGAATTAATATCCACATATCTTACAAGGTATTGAATTTATGGAATATTGATATCAGGTGACACCTGCAAAATTGGAGTGAATTACCATTTTCCAAACTTCTGCCTAGAGAATATATTTTATTAAAGGAGTGGTGGAATAGCTGTGCAATGATCTTGGGTTGGCTTTGCATGAATCCTTTTGCTTGAAAGTACCTTATTTTAGCTCTTGCAGTCTGAAACCAGTGATACTGTATATATATAGCCAAGAAATAGTTACTTGGTATCTTATGGCATGTCATGTTGCACGGCACCTTCAACACTTAGCACAGTCAAAGGCAACTTGAATAAGGGTTGCACAACCCAAAACAATGAAGGGTGAATTTCTAGGTGATTATCGTAAGGTTTGGTGGGTGGAGGATGACACTATGCCAAGGCACCACCCATGTATTACAACAATCACCCTGGTACCTGCAATTGCTTACAAAATATAATTCAAAGGTAAGGTGAAAAAGTAAGGAAGACACATTCCTTGTAACGTGAAGTGTGCATGGCTCTGCAGGAGAGTTGACTGCCAGCTTTAATTTTTATGTTGTCAATTTTGGGAGGGGATCCTAGGGAAATATTAAAATTATATGCTATGTAAAAAGGGGTTGGTGAATACCTGGCACATAAATGATTCCTGTACGCTGTACCCATTGGATAAAACATTGTGAATTGGGTAAAATTTACAAATGGTAAATTGAGTAAAATTCATCATAAATTTCCATATGTCATCAGCAGGCATTTCCAACCTGGCAACTTCTAGATGCAGGGGTACCTCAGTACTCATCTGGGGTTCGTTCCAGGAGGCGCAACAAGTACTAAAAACAACGAATACTGAGCAAACCACATGACTTACCATGTGACCCTTTATTTCAGCCAGAAGGAGTAGCGAGTCGCAAGGCAGCTGATATCAGGAAGTTCTACTTTGTGTGTCAAGTACCAGGAGAAAGATGAATACTGGGACAAGATTTTTGCTTCAAAACATGCTGAGTACCAAATTCGATGAATTTGGAAGCAGTCGAGTACCAAGGTACCACAATATGCTGACAATTATATTCAACAGCCATGAGTAGCATTGATGAAGTTACCTAGTTTGGGTAATGAAACATCTGCAAGAAAAGAACCAAATTCAGAGAGTACCAAGGGCTCCTCATTTCAATCCTGAGCTACAAATACTCTCCTCTATGAGTCACACAGCTAAGGGATGTTGGCAGTTGAAGTTCAATGCAGGAGAAGATCAAGTTAGGGAAGACTGATTCAGTATTTTAAAAATGGAAATTCCCTAGCTCGCTTCTCTTGTATTTAGGGCTGTGATTTTTTTAAAATGGCACTGCATGGGAATGTCTATTATAAATACAGTTATTATTATTATTTTTAAAAAGAACCCTTACTTTTATTTATTTTTCCCACTCTTTTTTATTACAGTCACTGCTTAGAACAAAACACCGTGCGTACTACTGTAATAGCAACCTAGATTATCTCAGTGCTGATATTACTTAGTCAGGAAGTTAGGAAGAAAAGACAAATATCAGCAAGCAGAGGGAAACAGCAAACCATGCAGAGGTTTTAAAGGAACAAAAGTGGAAAAAAGACAGTTTAGGGAGTAGTGTAGGGATGTCAAACTCGCAACATCACATGACGTGTCGTGACGTATCGCGACTTTTACTCCATTGCTGGCAATGGGGTGGGCGCTGTTTCGGCATGACGCATCTGGTCCACGGGCCAACAGTTTGACACCCCTGGAGTAGTGAGTGTACTGCTACTGACTGCTGAATGGAGGAAGATCAAGAATGGAATGAAAAATGGAATACTCTTAAAGGAAATGGTTCCATGCTGCCATGGTTCTCGCTTCCTTCTGCCACTAAATGTAGATCTTGAAGATATCACCCCACACATGGGCATGCTTGGAGGAACTCCAGTGTTTATAGAACTATACATGTTGGGGGATAGATGGGTGAAAAATGAATGGAATGGAGAGATTGGGTTGCAAAAACATTGTCAATCCATATTCCATTTTGCCCTTTGAAGTTCGTTGAAGTTCAGATCTCTGAAGTGCTTTCCAGAAGAGTTCTAAAACTGACAAGAATTAAAAGAAGGGAGTCGCATTATTTTTGGCAAAAAACATAAATTTTAGGAAATGTGGACATACATATCAAATAATTGACATGCCTTACAGCAATAAAATCATATTTATACAATAATATCATGGATAACTTGGATGGTTAAAAAAAGTTTGTTTTAGGGCAGACATGTCAAACACAAGGCCCGGGGGCCGGATGCGGCCCACGAAGTGGTTTCATGTGGCCCGCGAAGCCATCCTGGAAACAGTGAGGGAGCGGCCCCCACTGACTTGGCCCCGGCCCAGAGACCCTCCTTCTGCCAGAGACCCTCACATCTGTCTCACTCCTGCCCAGGCCCCCACAGGCACCCTTGATGAGAATGATGTACAGCTGGCCACGCCCACCCAGTAGGCCATAAGCACTCTAGCCATGCCCAACCAGTAGGCGACGCCCACCCTGGCCACACCCACCCGGCCCTCTGAGGGCAACCGCAATGCTGATGTGGCCCTCAATGAAATTGAGTTTGACACCCCTGTTTTAGGGTATAAACTGGGAAGAGGTAAAATACTGTCTACAGTTATAAACATGGAACTGAATTTGCTCTAAAACATTTTGATTTTTTTGTTCTAATTGAACCACAGTTACTGTGTAATGAATATTGCATCTCTCTGTTTTTGCATGTTTGGGGAAAATGGCGAGACAAAAAGTTAATAGAAGAAATCATCAACATTATAGTAAAACAACCACACTAGAAAGTAGAGCACAAATTTAACCTGAAATTGTTACAGAAAACACTACTTTTCAGGGGAAAAATGTGAGAAAAAAGGAAGAAGAGAAGAAATCTTAAAATACATATCTTGCTTCAGGAAACTAATCATTTTTCATTTTTTTGAAATTTTTTTGACATAATATTTATTACTGATTTCTACTTTTTAATTTGTTGTTATTGTCACAGACTTCTGAAGTGATAGGTTTTGGTATTGAGACAAATTTCTTTGGTTGATTTCTTGATTCCCAAATATAGGCCATTTTAATATACTAACCGTATAAAGTATTTTTTCATAATCTTTTTTTCCCCATTGGGCTGATTTCCCCTCCCCCAGGATTTCTTGGACCTTCATACCTTTGCACTTTTGTGAAAAAGATCCCTAACATTAAAACAGCTAAATTCACAAACCGGTATGGAATTTGTGACATGAGAGTGTAGGGAAGTAGCTCTTTTGAACTGTGAGCACCCTTCAAACTTGGAGAGCAGATTGTTCTTGCAAAATGGCTGACATGATGGGCATGGCCAATCAAAACACATCTCTTAGAAGGGAAATGGATTAGGTAGTTTTCTACCAGCCTCTTTGCCCTCCCACAATGTTCACCTACTAGCTGTCTCGTTATGGATTCCAACCCAATGGAAAAGTGGAAAAAATAATGTAAAAGGTCTGGATATTTGTCAACCTGTCCATACATCTGCATGATAACCCTCCAAACTCCAAAAAAAACAATGGAATAAATTTGGTGAGGGAAGAGAAGCTGGAATAATAAAAAGCTCAAAAAAATCCCCCCATGCACTCCTAGTAGGAGAAGCAGTTCTGCCAGCTGTTCTATTCTAGATTCCCCTTCCTGGTCATCATGTGACACACTAAGGACTTGAATGAATGAACTGGAGGCATCCATCGAAGGTCATCGCAAACTTTCCTTTAAGTATAATATCTATTTATGGCCCACGTTTCTCTGTAACTAGAAGTACATGTCCTACCCTTTGCAGAGAACTGAACTTAAACAATAATGGTATTCTCCTTGTTTACTTGTCAGCATACCAGCAGTATTATTTTCAGTGGAATTTTGGTGACATTTACTCTGAAGTAAGCTATAAAAGGGACGCGGTGGCTCAGTGGGTTAGGATGCTGAGCATGTCGATCAGAAGGTCGGCAGTTTGGCGGGTCGAATCCCAAGTGCTGCGTAACAGAGTGAGTGCCTGTTACTCATCCCAGCTTCTGCCAACCTAGCAGTTCGAAAGCACGTAAAAATGCAAGTAGAAAAATAGGGACCACTACGGTGGGAAAGTAACAGCGTTCCGTGCGCCTTTGGTGTCTAGTCATGCCGGCCACATGACCACGGAGACGTCCTCGGACAAGCGCTGGCTCTTCAGCTTTGAAACGGAGATGAGCACCGGCCCCTAGAGTCGGAAACGACTAGCACGCATGTGCGGGGGAACCTTTACCTTTACCTTAAGTTATACTGAGTTTGACAGGATTTTCTTCTCGGCTACATTGCAGCCAAAAGTCTTAAAGCTCCCACAAGCAAGCATATGGTTGGGAACAACAGTGCCTGTAGTGTAAGTGGTCCTTGGTTAACAGCCACTTGTTCTGTGATAGCAGAACAACGACAGCACTGAATGTGTAGTACTTACAACCTATCCTCAAGGTTTTGGCTGTTGCAGTGCCCCCGTGGTCACAGGTGCTTGGTAACTGGTCTGGATTTCTGACTGTCATGGCATCCTGGGGTCATGTGATTATGATTTGAGATTTGACCTGCCATTTTCCCACAAGCAATATCAGTGGGGAAGATGGCAAGAAGCTGCATTCATATCAGGTCCTTGCTTAATGACCCACAGGGATTCACCTAACAATCGTAACCGGGGAGTGCTGAAACTACCATTGGTAAGTGGCATAATCTCATGACATCATGCTTTACAACTGCATCGCTTAGTGACCAAAATTCCAATCCCAACTGCTGTCATTAACTGAGGACTATCTATATGTGGCAAACACTGGAGGGGTATTGACTTTCTGAAAAATCTAAACATTTCCGTCCCTCTTAGTGCCTTTGGTTGATCCTGACCAGCTTTTTCTAGATTTCAGGCAGCGTTTCCCAAGAGCTGTCAAACGGATCTCATCGGCCATTATTGTTCTTTTCCATCAACATGTTCCACAGATGAGTGGGTGGAAACTGGAAGCTTCACTCAGATTTTCTTTTGTACCTCTGCATGTTGAACACAAGCCCTGGCGACCACACCTTCCTCGAAGTTCTGACTCCTCGGGGAAGGATTGTGTTGCTACAGGCTCCTAATTAGCGATAATGGCCTGCCTGTCAGAGGATGAAAAGCTAGGTGCTGTTGAGCTGCTCTTTTAAAACCAATTTTCAACTATCTAATAGTTTCAAGGTTCATGTATGTCTGTGAAGTGTGTGTGTGTGGGGGGGGAAGTCAAGCAAAATAATTAGAAGACCGCTCCCCAAATGGAGGAAGCGAGCAAGCCTAACTTTTCATTTTTTACTTCTTAATTTCAAGGCTGCTGTGAGTTATTAATTATATAAGCAAGCGCATAACTTTTGTGATCAAGTCCATCCAAGGAAGTCAATGCGTATGTAGTGGAAGCATAAAAAGAAGAATATGATAATATAAGGGGATTTTAAAGAAGCTCTGGCATCATGAAAAAACCACTCCTCCGTGCAAGACATTAAGGTTACAAAGCGCAGTCATAAGTTACCGAGGTACAACAATAAAATGGTAGCAAAGCAGGAAAGCCTGTCAGGGGGAATCCATTCAAATATGCTTTCAAGGGTGCTCTACTGCAGGCAGGAGTTGTGTGTAAAAATCAGTGACTTGATGGTAGACATAATCATGCAAATGAAACCGGGCCCCTTCGTTTTACTTGTGATGCACACAAAAAAACAGACTGGATTTTAAGTGTGCAATTGAGGCTCCATATTGACTTTTTTGTCTCCCTCTGCAAAACGTAGAACCCACAAACAATAAGTTCCAGGAGCTGGTGCCTCTCCATCTAACCTACGTTACAATCTATTCTTAAAACCTTTTTAAATGACAAACTTCACGCAGGACTATTTTGAGATATTAAAATTGGGTGTGTGTGTGTGTCAGGAAGGGGAAAAGACATGTGCTTTCAAGGACAGAATATTGGTACATGTAAATCTTGGGATCTCAGCTAAGATTATAAGATTCAATCCATAATGTCAAATTTATTTAACTATTTACAGTGCTTTTTTTGTAAAAGAAAAAGGTTCCGGAACTCACACATGTCATACAACCCGCCTTGCTTACCCTACAAGGTTCCATCCAAAAAAGGTGCCGGAACTCCATTCTGAGCGTTCTATGACAAAAAAAGCCCTGACTATTTATCATATTTTATGGTTTTTTTTGGGGGGGGGAATAAAACTTGGATACATTGGAAGCACATCTGGAAACCAAAGATCTTGACTGGTGAATTAGATTGGAATGAGAAGGAGGATGTTCTTTCTTTTTAATGAGAAATATGGATAATTGGCGCTCATTTCTTTTTTTAATAACCTTAGAAGTGCAACTCGATTAAAATGTCATCGAGTCTGAATCAGTTTGATCAAACAAAATTGTAAAACTCCAAGGCTTACCTATCAGATATGAGCCAGCCATTGTTAGGTATTCAACACCAATAGGGTTCACAGAGGATAAACTAATTTGCCGCTGAACAATTCTGCTGTTATTTAAGCACAAAAATTAGGATTTACTGTATAAATGGGTGAAGTCATAAATAATGGATTATGTAATAATGGAGGCTTAATGTTCAATTAGTAATGGGATGTTTAATTGAACATTGAGTAAGTTATGCTGAAAAGCAAAAATGAACTAGGATTTGCAAATTAACTGCACTTATTATTTATTTAAAAGGTTTATAAACCACACCTTGGGCCCCAAAAATCCAAAGCAGTACATATAAATATGGTGCATTTATATACTCAATGGTGTATTTAAAATAACACAGAACTCTGACCTTACAAAAAGCCTGCGGGGTAGAATTGAATCGATCCGACTTTTCCACCAGCTTAAAATAACCAAATGTGAAATGTACTAGGAAATGAGTAATTTTTACATATATTTACATTTGTTTTCAGCTGTCACCTGAAAGTGCGTTGTGATGACCTTCCTCAAGAAAAGTCTGGCCATTATCTCAAAGAAGACCTTCTCTATTATGAACCCTGAATATTCTGCAGCCAGAAACATACTGCAATAAGAATTACCGGTCAGATTTCTGACTTGGATTTCTCAGTGTCACCCACTTCCACCTGAAACATAGTGTGAAGGAAGAGATTAGAGATGGTACTCGAGAGTCTGAATGTAATTATCCATATGGTTCATGACCAGGTCATATCAGGCTGCAGGCAAATGCAACATAAGCCTCATTTGTGTGCCCACGTACAGTATAATTGCAAAGTATATTTTGCAATGAAGGTAGCTCAATTTACAAATATCAGCGCTTGGCTTTTGTTTCACTCACTATAGATATCTCCTTGTTTCCTCATATAAAGGTGGTGTCTCTTTTAGCTGAACTCTACTCTTAATTTCATGGATGTACCCATTCTTTCTTTCTTTTTGTCTAACAGTACAGAAATGCTTTGCTATTGTCTTCTTCCAGTGTGTAACTCCTTAAACTACCCTGCAGTCCTGGTATTTCCAGGTAGTTTCCCTTCCAAGTAGTAACCAGAGTTATCCCTATTTAGCTTCCAAACCCAGATGACTACTGCTATCCTATAGGCCAGAATAAACTGAATTATGAAATTTAATTTATTTGCTTTTAATGTGATCTCTGAAAATAAGAGACTATAAGTAATATTAGTCCCAATATAATATTCAATAGAAGACTGAACAATACTATATAAATGAATTGGTCAAATCAGATATAGATATAAATATAAATAGAGATGGAGACAGAGATGATAGAGATAGAGACAGAATATATCAAGTTAACTTACATTAATTTCATATGACATCTAAGCATTATCTACAACGCAACCAATCCAAGCTTAGGAAAAATATTTCATGTCTAAATTTTTTATCCAAATTCCTGGTTTTAATAGTTGCTTAACACACACCTGCATACATATATCTTTTCATGGTCCCATCAGAGCCTGGTTCAGAGTAGTAGTAGTAGTAGAAGTTGGAACTGGGACCATCTGATGGGTATGACACGTCTCCCTTGGCATGTTTGGAGAGGCCAGGGACTGAGGACAATGCTGTCCCAGGCCCTTCAAGCATTGGGAGAGGTGCTCAACCGAATGGAGAGCTGACTGCCCTCACAGACCCAAGGGAGAATTGGCTGCTGACAGGCAGTGGTGCTGATATGCAGCAGATCCCCTCTGGTGAAGAACAGCTGCCTCCCCCACTCGATCCAAGGGCACAGAGAGCGGAGGGTAGGCAAGCCCAGAGAAGGGCTGCGAGGCTACTCGGGAGAAGGTCACCCCACTCCTCCTTACAAGGAACAGCTGGAGTGGATTGACTTAAGGAGAAGCCATGGGGAGTTAGTCTTTGCCAGGAACAATTCATAATTTGTTTTGGCTTACACTCCCCTGGCTTTGACTCGTGCCTTTTGCTTTGCCTAGCCTTGAGGACTGCCTTCTGCCTTTTGTCTTGTACTTTGCCCTTGCCTTGAAGACTGCCTTTTACCTTTTGCCTTGCCTTGAGAACTTTTGCTTTGTACCTTGTCTTTGCCCTCATGGTTGCCTTTGATATTGTGCCTTGACTTTCCTTGTGGACTGCAGTTTGCCTCGTGGATTTGCTTAGCCAGGTGGACTGGACTTTGGACCCTGCACCTTGCCCTGTGAGTGTACTCCGACTGTGGATTTTCTTTGGTATATATGGGCTGTTGTTTGCAAGACCAAGGATGGTCATTGGAGGGCCATTTGTTAGAACATTTACTTAGAGCAATAAAGGACTCTCTAGAGGCCTGCTTTGCCTTGACCACCTGGGTCATAACGCATCTTTTAAACCATGTGACTTGTCCTGTGTAGCATTAGTATTTTCCTCTTTTTGTCTCATCATAGTTAGCAATAGCATTAGCAATAACACTTAGACTTATATACTGTTTCATAGTACTTTATAGCCCTTTCTAAATTATTTACAGAGTCAGCATATTTTCCCCCAACAATCTGGGTCCACATTTTACCCACCTCAGAAGGATGGAAGGCTGAGTCAACCTTGAGCTGGCCTGGATTGAACTCCTGGTAGTGAACAGAGTTAGCCTGCAATACTGCATTCTAACCACTGCGCTACCACGTCTCTTGGCTCAATGCTATTTTTTTTCAATATTGTTTATTTTTTTAAAAAAGAAACAATATTGTGGAAAGTTCACTTTTCTTATTCCGTCTGCATGATTAGAGTTCATTGGGGAGAGATGTCTGGCAGTTCTCCACTAACAACTCTGATTTTCTTTGTTAATAGTAAATAGTTAAAAGTAAAAATGAACTTTTGATTACCTAGTCACCATGATTCTTTCTAAATATTTGGATGTTAAACTGGAAAACCAATAAAACTTGTTTTTTTTAAAAAAAGTAAAAATGTGGAGAAACTAATGAAGTAGCATTAAAAAAAATCCTTTTGCACTGAGAAAATAAATCCAGCTAAAGCGCCCCTTCATCTCTCTTCTGTTCCTTGTCCCATCTCTTCTACTTATCACTTTAGCTACACTAGAAGAAAGGCTCTGTACCTAAGGACTTTGTCCTAGCTAGAAATACCTCTGGACCTGCTTGATTACATGACATGAGCTACTTCTGAGAGATGAACTGATTTTTTTTGGTTTGAAGGAGGGGATTTTGAAACTGCTCAAAATAGATTTTTTTTAAAAAAGCTTCTGTTAACCTACTTGATGTGATTAATTTCCTCGCTGGCATCCCACCTTCTAGGTTGCGCACTCTCACTTCCTCAACATCACCATGGTGGTGCAGTGGTTAGAATGAAGTACTGCAGGCTATTTCTGCTGACTGCTGGCTACCTGCAGTTTGGCAGTTCGATCCTCACTAGCTCAAGGTTGACTCAGCCTTCCATCCTTCCGAGGTCGGTAAAATGAGGGCCCAGATTGTTGGGAGCAATATGCTGACTCTGTAAACTGCTTAGAGAGGGATGTAAAGCACTGTGAAGTGGTATATAAAAGTCTAAATGCTTTTGCTATTGCTATCACCTTATAGAGTCAACCTTCTATTCCTACAACCTATGTGCACTGTTTATGATTTATTTCCTCATCATTACCAATATGTTAGGGTTTCACCTTTGGGACTTTCAGACACAGTCCAGAGATTCAAGGTAACTTGGATACTTCCTTTTCTTTTAAAATTGATGTTTCCCATTACAATCACACATGTTAGTGGCAATTAGGAATTTAGCTTATTTCTTATCTCCTGGAGGAGATTTTCAATGACAACGGTCATTGGACTCATTTGAGATGATGATGAGTTTGCGTACAGACAGAAGGTAGAACAACTGGCCCTGTGGTGCAGCTGGAACAATCTGGAGTTGAGCATTGTTATAACTGTAATGATGATAGTAGATTTTAGGAGAAGCCCTCCAATTCTACCACCTCTTACCATATTAGACAACACAGAATCAACAGTAGAGACCTTCATGTTTCTGGGTTCTATAATCTCCAAGGACACCTAATGGACACCTAATGTTAAAACCATCATTAAAAAGGCACAACAAAAAATGTTCTTCCTGCGTCAACTCAAGAAAACTTAGATTGCCCAAGGATCTACTGGTACAGTTCTACAGAGGCATTATGGAATCTATCATTTGTACCTCAATAACTGCCTGGTTTGGCACAGCTACCAAAGAAGACAGACACAGACTTCATCAGATAGTTAGGACTGCAGAAAAAAAAACAATTGCAACCAGCCTGCCTTCCATTGAGGACCTGTATACTGCACGAACCAGAAAGAGGGCTGAGAAAATATCTACAGGCCTCTCACATAACCTGGACATAAACTGTTTCACCTTCTCCCCTCAGGATGCTGTGATAGGGCATTGCATGCCAAAACAACTAGACACAAAGATAGTTTCTTCCCCCATGCCATCACTCTGCTAAATACCTAACTCTTACAGCACTGTCTTCTGCCTAAAGATATTTATCAATATAGTAAGTACCGGTAGGCTATATGGCTGAAGGGGGAGAAGCAATATATGTTTTCAACAATGCCTCCAGACAAACAAGAATAACATGCTGCTGAAGCTGTATGGAATCCTGGCAAGACAGAGAAATCTGCATCTTACTCATGGACCATTTAGTCTTAAAAAATGCCTGAAGAACAACTTTGTGCATTAAATATTCCCACCCACCCCTCTGTGAACGCGTTCTGCAGGACAAGTTTTGGAACTGACCTGCAAAGAAAGAATAGATGCCATTTGGCAAAAAGATGTCTTGGACATCCAGAGGGCAATGGAAATAGCAATAGGGTGGGAGCTGGTGCAGAATGAAAGTGTTTGTGTCTTTTTTGCATACAGAGATGACTTATTAACAGTACATCTAAGAAGAACTATTCTCAGCTGCCTCTTTATATTACTTTTTTTTAATGAAGCCATTTTACTGGATTGCTGGACTGTACAGACATTCCTGATGCACAGGCAAAGATGGCAGGATGACTTGCCCTCACAGGCTATTTTGGCTCTATATACCTTATTGCTCTGGGTTTGCCTCCCCCAACTGGAAAGTTACATTAGGACAATTATTCCTGAGGTACCTGCTTAGGTCAGAGAATCACTCCTGTTTTTTATGTTCAGACCTGAATGCTGTTGCTCATTAATGAGAACACCATTGCACACAGAAGAAGGAGGGGTTGGCAGCTTTGGGGAAACTCAGAATTCATTCTCTCTCTCTCTCTCTCTCTCTCTCTCTCTCTCTCTCTCTCTCTCTCTCTCTCTCTCTCTCTCTCTCTCTCTCTCTCTCTCTGTCAGTGAACATGCTTGACAGCCATGGAATGCTGACCAATCAAACACATTTCAGGAGCAAAAGAAATGGAATAGAATATACTAAAAAAGACACTTCATGTAGTCCCCTTTTGCTCCTGGCCCTATTTATCCGTACACTGCTTTTTTTTAGAAGTAAGTCTTTAGAGGGAATAAAAGTGAGGCAAGTTGCCGTCCTCTAGATATTTGGGATTCTAGTTTCCATTAGACCTAGCCACCATGATGAGATCCAGAATTTCTGGAGAGTACCAAGTTGTTTGCCACTGATCTGATTTCCTAAATCAGACACAGCTGCTTGCTCTTTGTTACTTAATATTCTTGAAACATTACCTTTAGAGTACAGGGCTTTCATACAAAATTACAATCTGCCAGTCACAAACAGAATTCATGAAACTCTGTCAGTTATAAATATCTTTCATGCAATCCTGGAAAAGAAGAAAAAGGGGGTTACTTACCCACAGCATTCACTTCCCCTGGCAACGCCTTTCTCTAGCGACATGTCTGGTATGAAGTAAGGCTTGTTTCCTGTAGTTAACAGGGGAGATTCAATTGTGGTAACATAAATCCTTTCATAACAATACTTCTCAGTACCTCTTTTGCAATTAGTGATTTGTAAAGCTCTAATTTAGTAGCTGAGGTCATGGAATTGATGAATTGGAATCTGTGCCATGAAATGCCATCAAATCTTGGATGCATATTTGCGGTGCCACAGGAGAAAGAGCTCAAAGATAGAGAAGGAAGGCTTAACTGGGGCCTGCACAACTTCCAAGGGTTTGTCAGTCCCCATGTCTTGAGTCAAAATTAGAACACTTATTTCACCTCTCCTGCGTCAATTTTTGTATCTCAGCTGCAACCTGGATGCTGAGCTTGGAATGGAGGGAGCTACAGAGGAAAAAAATGGGCATTGTCAAATTCTCATTTTGTTCTGCTCCATCTCTCTCGGCTCTCAGAGAGTCCAGAGAGCAGACATGAAGAATAATGAATGCACCTATCTCGCAATCTTACAAGTAGCAAATTGGTGCATATAGTGGTAAGTGTACAACAGTTATTCAGTATGTGCACTAAACACTGGTCATGTTGCTGACTTTTGCAAATATTAAATAGCTATGAGCTAAGATGTTAAATAAAAGAAGACATATGAAAAGGTCCCCCATCCCACCTCAATCCCTGTGATAGATTGGCAATTTCATTTAGCAAATTCAGAAAGAGGAGGCTATGAACAACTTGGGGACCAGAGGCAAGAGTCAATGCACCATTGTCTACGGCCATTTTTATATTGGTAGCCTCATCCTACACATGTGTCAATGAAACATTGCAGCTGTGGCTGAGCAATGCTATAAGGTAGCATCAATCCCATGTTGTCAGCTGTGAAAGACCAGGATCACACTTGAACTTCCAGATGCTGTGGGTGGTTTTAAGAAGAGACTGGACAGTGCTTTGTCCAGAATGGTATAAGTCTCCTGCTTGAGCAGTGGGTTGGACTAGAAGACCTCCAAGCTCCCTCCCAACTCTCTTATTTTGTAATGTAATATAATTCTGATATATTGCTCACACCTATGCACAGGAATCTATTCAACTAAAAGCACTATTTTGGCACTAGGTAAGGGTTAATGGAATTCAAGAGGGGTTGGACTTAGTCTGTGGCTGATTCCTCTTTTGACTCCGTCCCCAGATTCTGCCATTCCTTCTCCATCACCTGTGTTAAAATGGCCCATTACTTTGTCATAGCACTGATTCCATTGTTGATTTAGATGATATTGAGACACACTACCAATACAAAAGTCCATCCCTTGCTGAAGTTTAGTAATCATTCCTCCAATCTCGAGCCCTCAGCATCAAATTCTTGAGTTCACCCCTGGGCTGGGTGGAAATTCCTGGAGATAATCTATTTTGAAGACTGTCAGTTGAGAGAGCTATTTTATGCCACCATGTTTATGGAAAGATTTTGAAGCTAGTGTCTGAGGTTAAGAAAGCAGAATACTTATATAACTGTAACATAGTTTTACTGCTATCTCAGTTTTTTTCAAATAAACTTTTGCAATACAGAGAAACCCTTGATCTTCAAGCAAAGGATAAAGTTTTGTCCGCAATTGTTTTTGTTGGGCATAATTACAGATGCAACTGTTGTGGACACTAAGTTGATGCTGAACTTAATTACAGCAGCAAGACTCTTAATAGGTCAATATTGGAAGAAGGAGGAACTGCCGACTATAGAAGAATGGACTCTAAAAGTTTCTGACCTGGCGGAAATGGCAAAGATCTCGGCTTACTTGAAAGATCATTCGCAAGAACGTTATATTATGGAGTGGAAAAAATGGATTGATTATATCCAGAACAAATATGGGACTAAAAAGTTTCATTTAGCATTTGAATAAGTCTTCCTTTCTTTTTTCTTTTCTTTTTCTTTTTATATGTAATATTAATATTGCTAGTAGTTATCTTATATGAGCTAGAGAGCGATAGAATTAATAGTTTATTGTTGTTAGCATATGGATGTTTATGATTGTTCCTTGTTTTTATACCTTGTACTTAGCTCTGGGAAGTCGGGGGGGGGAGGGGGGAATGGGGGGGAGGGACAGGGAGGGTTAGGTAGGGGTGGGGGAGGGGGGATTGTTAAAGATAAAATGTACTGTAAAACTTTTTAATAAAAAAAAAAGAGAAACCCTCAGGAATATCAGGCACATTTTAACATTTTGAAAATTTAAGACTCCTAAATGCATGTGTTAAGGATGGTTTCTGAATTAAAAATAATATTTATCTTTTTATATTATTGTCTTACACGGTGAGCATAAGAAACACAGGATGATGGGCATGAACTCCTCTGAACACTAATTTTATTCATACAGTTTTATTCATACTGTAGCTATTCTATGAGATTGGCACTAGGCTGAAGTCCTGGCATTTCTAGATTTTTTTGAATTCAAAACTGGGGAAAAGTTGTAGCCAAATATTTTGGAATCAGCTATTAAGCAAACTAGGCAACACTGGGGTCCCCAAACCATCAACTGATTGAAGAATTTTCTTATAACCTTAAACTATATCTTATTTAAGATGGGCCAATGAAAGTCAACATCATCATAAAATGATGTGAACTCATCAGAATTATTCCACCTTAAAGGCCTCAACTAGGTACTCCCAATGAGTTTTTCTCCTCTCAACAGTTGAATCCCATCCACACCATACTAGTTTATTAAGAGGTCGTGGGATTAAGGAAGCTTGCAGAAATCATTTTGGATTAATTGAAAGATGGATCTGAAGGGCATTGCCGACAGTCTCTCTGTTGCAACTGAGCTTTGATGACTGTTCCTTGGTGGAGCAGTGGGCTAATGCCTCCTTAAGTAACACCAGCTGCCTGCAATTAGTGCAGGTTCGCGTCCCACCAGGCTCAAGGTTGACTCAGCCTTCCATCCTTCTGAGGTAGGTAAAATGAGGACCCAGATTGTTGGGGGCAATAAGCTGAGTTTGTAATAATGCCGCTTGGGGGTGTGTGTGAAAGCCCTAATAAGCAGGCATATACATAGAATGAAGGCTACTGCTAAGCTTGTAAGCCGCCCTGAGTCTTCGGAGAAGGGCGGGATATAAATGGAATTAAAATAAAATAAATAAAATAAAATATTCTTTTTGTCTCTTGAAGAAAAAAAAACACCTTCTTTCTTGCATCCAAAGGGAATTTGAAATAATTTCTATTCTTCATGCCTTGCCTATTTGTTTATTATTCTCATAAATTTAGAAATGTCATAGTTGCTCAGTCCACATCTAGGATAGTCTAGCAGAGTTGTCCATTTTCTTTCCAAGCACTTCTTATCCAGTTACTTTTTCCTCCTAGCTTCATATTCATCCAGTTTTCCTCCCTCCTTTATCTTTCCTTCCATGGGGAGCTACCTTTTTTTCTTATTGCACCTAGTAGCTGGCAGCGGAATCCAAGTGCCTCATTATGTAACAGGGAATCATTCATGAGTTTCATCAAGATTCATGTCAAGCACACAACCCAGCCTTCAACATGAGCAAAAGCCCAAAGCTCAGGACGTGGCTGTTCCCAAGATGAGTCAAGGGGAGCCACAAGAATAAAGTTAGATCGCTTCTCAGATACAGCAGGGGAACACTTGCACCCCAATGTCAGTTTTCCACAGGCATGCAAGTATTACACTCATTCACGAGCGATTACAGGATTACTGCCATTCATTCTGCAGGGGCAGGCACAGGACCAGAGAAAAAGCACAGGTGCCTCAATTGAAAATTGCAACACACTTCAAAAATTTCTTGGGAGATAGGCCAATCATCCTTCACCAGAGAAGGGAAGGACTAGGCCAGCGTGCAAGAAACAATACAGAAACCAGTGTGACTTGCTTAGAGCTGAGCAACATAAAACATGAAAAGTGAAATATGAAATTGCTGGATTTAGGAGCACAATGATCGCAATGCAGGATGTCGGAATGTATCGCCCAGCACTTGTGGAAATGAAGACGCCAAGAGTAGCACAGTAACTGCCAACATGCAGTGCTGGGATTCAAATATGTGAACAACTGGTTCTCTGTGTGTGGATGCCGCTTCCAGAAGTCCATTCTGGGCCTGGGCAACAAAAAGTTAGCTACCGGTTCTGCCAAACAGGTGTGAACCGGCTGAGTCCCACCACTGGCAACATGCCTATGTGTCCCTGCTCTATGGTGCCCAGTGGTGATAGCAATCAATCTGCATCTCAGTACTCCATTCAGCCTTTCAGACCAGAACTGCTACTCCCGTACCATATTTGCTTGTTTGTTTTGCTGCCCATCTCATCACAAGGTGATTTGGGGCCATTTACAATGTTAATACTACACACTAATAATATAATAATATTGATATACATTTGGGAGGCAGCATGAACATCTGTTTTGAAATTAATCCCTGACACAGAGCAGCCCAGTTTCTAGGTTTCCAGGCTGCCTGCGAAAGGAAACGGAAATGGCAAGGGGGATGGGGGGGGGGCAACCTGGATGTGATGTACATTTTGTTCTCTCCTGGCTCATTTGGACTATTGAGCCCCTAAGGGGGACTTTGTAGCAGAGGCATATCCCTGTCAGCAGAGAGCCAATCCCCACTGCCTTGGCTGTATTGACTGTTGGAGATGATGAATGGTAGATTGCTAACTTCAGGATGTTGCATGATACTGTTCTGTACCAGCCTGCTACCGGCCTTGCAGAAAAGGCAACCCCTTTACAGACGGCAAGAGGCTGGAATACGTCTGCCAAATTTATTACAAAAACAAACAAGACACGAACCAAGATACCGGAGCTTTGAAACACTATCTGAGCGGTTGCTTTCAGCAAACCAGCCCTCCCCACACAAGTCCTTTATAAAGAGTTCAGGGCGTGGCTTCTCTCTCCCTCCTTCCAAGAAGCCCCATTGCCTTCCTCTGTTTACTCCTACTTGACTGCCTCCTGCGTCGGGCGTCCTTGAACAGGGCCAGCTGTGGGTCATCTTCATCCACACTGTCAGGCTCACACAGCTGGGTCTCCATTGTGACCAAGTGGGAGGGGCCTGCCTGAGGGCTATCATCAGCAAGGTCTTCAACACCCCCCTCCTCCCCCTCATCTGAGTCATCCGACCCAACTGCCAAACCCACAGGCTGACCCTGAATCACAACAGATACTCTCTCTGAGATGGAGACTAGCTTTGCCACAACTTCGAAGGCAATACCCAATGCTATGCCATTGCAATCCGGTGGAAGAAAGCGTGGCTATTATTCATCGATGGTTCACAATAAAGCCACCATGCAGGGACGTTGCTCATGAGATTGGTTTAGGAAGAATCCCTATCATGGCAGAGGTTTCTCTGCAGATTGAGCATGGTCTATTGGGGACTGTGACTTGCCTCAGAAACCTCAGAAAGTCCTTAAGCTTTCTACTATGGGATGTTTTTCATAGTCACATATTCAGCCTTTGAGTTAGATTCATAGGAAATATATTAGGGATTTGAACGTCTTGTAATATTAATTAATTAATTAAGTTAGCTAGTTAGTCATCCATCTCACCATGATCCAATGGACCAAGGACCAAGGAAAGGCAGGACATACAGCATTGGTTGAAGGAAATGCTATTTTAATTGATGCTATTAGAAGTGTTACTTAGCAATG
This sequence comes from Vipera ursinii, assembly GCF_947247035.1. NCBI lineage: Eukaryota > Metazoa > Chordata > Lepidosauria > Squamata > Viperidae > Vipera > Vipera ursinii. Next base: position 195,676,446 of record NC_139513.1, read on the forward strand.
TAATCTGCAGAATATCTCCTCAAAATAATGCTCAGTATAGGCTAACCCATTTTTCCAAAGTAGCAAGGACATTCCTTGGAATTTGTTACACTGCTACTCCAGAATATGGCGGATCAGAGTGGATGCTTCATTAACACTGAAATAAGCTGCAGTTGAATTCACCATTGGCTCTGTATGAACTCTGCAGTCCATTCATCTATGGGCTCTGGTCAATCATCCCACTGAATTATCAATGGGGACAGTGCATATCCTTTTAGACAGCGGCTGATCAAGCCATTTATGACTTTGAGATGTAACTTTGGGGTGTCTAAAGGTGCAGTGGCACTATCTCAGTGCAAGACTTCTGTTACTGGTAGCTGGAGACAATGCCTTTACCATAATTTCTGTGAGAGAAAAGAGGTTGTGGTGTCTCTGAATGGGATGATTGGGAGCTGTGAGGCACACCTACACATGGAAGCCCAGAGCCAGTGTCATATGGCTGAAGACATAGCAGCTCTAAAAGCAATACTGGACCTTTTCTAGCTCTATCACACCCAAGTCATGTTTTCTTACTTTTCTCATGAGAATCTGCTATCATGAACATGTCTGTGTTCACCACTACTTCTATGGCCAGAATTCATAAAGGAGAACTCAATTTTTATGTAAGAATGCCCACTCCTTGGGGCTTCCGGTTTGCACTCGTGGCACTGGTGGATGTGCGGGGAGGGCCCTCTCTTTGTCGTCTGGTTTTCCTCCGTTGGGAGACCCTGAAAAGGGTTGAAAGTCACCGTGGAGGGGCGATGACCATGAGGAGGCCCCCCCAACTGATCACAGAGGGGTGGCAGCCCCTCCATTTGATCCGGAGCAGCTCCTTTGGACCGATGAAGAAAAGATCCGCCATCAACATGGCTGATCACTGAGCCGTTTCCAGCCGAAAGCCAAAATTACCACCAAGCACAATGAAAGCAACGTGGAGGAAATGGGTGAGACCTTGCCTTTCTTATTTCCCCAGCTACCTTCCTGTGGGAGCGTTTTGAAAATTTCTTCCCCCCTTTTGGAATGGAGGCGTTTGCCTACCTGGGGAGTTAAAGCTTCAAAAAGAAAAGAAAAGTATAACTAAACTAAATAACTAAACATTTGGACTTGCACCTTTTGGATATTTGAGGTCCCAAAAAGTTCCTATTTCTACGGGGCCCTATTACCCTATCTATTTGTTAAGCTGGGGGGGAAAAGGAAAAAAAGGAAAAAAATTAAACTGAATAAAAGCCTAATTTGAGTCTGGAAAAAGATTTTATATGCTATTGAGGGCATCTTGTGGTGAACCCTGGTATAGCAAGGAAATTTTTCTTTCACTGTGAGACCTGGTTACAACCTAAGATTTGTCCTTGGCACTATCTAAAAAAGATAAGAACTTGAAACAGCTGTGAAAACAACTTCTAGGAATAGTGGAGGTGGACATTCTCTGACTCCTATTAAAATAGCCTCCACTAAAGAACTATCTGTAAACACCTTAGAAACGAGGAATACTACCCGCAACTTAACTATAAGCTTATACTTGAAACAACTCTTCAGGCTACTAAGCTAATGAATTCCAGACTGAAAGACAAAGGTGCCAGCCTAAATTTACAAAATGAAGCCCTGATTTCAACTGATGAACCTACAATCCAAAAAACAACAGAAGAGGAAGAAATTAATATCAAGACAGAGGACTCTAAAGAACAACAAGTATAATTTACTGAGAACTTTGATAGCCAAACCTTGATTTCAACTATAAAATCTACAACTCAAAAAAACAACACAAGCTGAAGAAAGCAACACTAAGATGGAGGGTCCTAAAGACTTACAAGTACAACATACTGAGATTTTAGGCAACCAAACAACAACTACAACACTGGACATGACCTCTTACCCAAATCAGATGAAACCGGAAGAAGAAGACCAGACTGTACCGACAACAAATATGCTGAACCAAACATGGAGATTTGAACTATTAGAGCAACAATTCAGTGATCACAAAGGGGCCAGTTCCTTTGAAAAATTGACAACTGGATGGTCTCCCTTGACTCAAATAACATGTGTAGGAATGAAGGGAGATCCACTTGAGGATTTAAAGGCACTGGTATGGAAGCCTGCCTGGCACAAAAAGAAAGCCAGAGTTAGACTTAAAAATGGGTTTTTTAATTTATAATGGAAGAGCCTAAAACTTTACTTAATGGGCTAAGGGGAGACTTTAAAATATATTAATTGATCTAATATTTAGGATTTAGATCTATTAGAATATAGTTTTGAATTATAGTATGGAAGTTGGATTGAGACAGTAAAGGATATTTTAATTAGTAAGTGATGAGGTACTAGGATGAGAAATAGAATATATTTATGAAATATATTTGTGAAATAAAATAAGAATGTATTTAACTAAGCAATATGTGTATTTTAGATATGATAACTACTATGTAATGAAATAAGGGAAATTTGGGTTACCCGAAAGCTAAATATTATGGATCTTAAAGGCTAAATTGGAGCACTGTAACTGAAATTAGGTAAAATTTAAAAACAGGACATGATAGGTATAAGTACAAATGTATTGATAAATGTCTTAATTGATCGTGTTATAATTAGAAATGTATTAACTTGATTGTGATATAGTAATTAAGGGAAATAGAAAGGGAATTTTTGATGATGTAACCTGAGATATGTACAAAAGATTTTTTATTGGACTTTTGATTACCCAATCACCACATTGCTTCCTAATTATTTGGATGTAAAACTGGAAAATTAATAAAACTTGTTTTAAAAAAAAAGAATGGCCACTCCTTCAGTTTCTGTAATAATTAAAGCTGATCTTTGTTTTCTTGACTCCTATTAACTCGAAAAGTCCTTCTCTAAGCCAAAATCAAATGCCCTGTCCCATGCAATGCCTTTGGTAGATGAGGGAAGGTTACACTGTGAGTCAAGCTGCACGACAAAGTCATTGCTACCATGGCACCAAAGAGAAAGCAGAAATCTGCTAGCAAAAACCAATTCTGTAAGCTGTTCAACTCTCCTTATTGGGATCCCATTACTCAGAACCTGACCTGTGAGGATGGATGAGCTCGTCCTATTGGCAAGAAGTAAAAAAAAAAATACCTGGCACAGGGACACAAGGAGGCAAAAAGTAGTTCATAGGAAAGGACAGGCCATCCCTCTCCCCCTCATTCTCCCACTATCCCTCTTCCTTCTCTCCCCCTCTCTTTCTCATATCACAATAACCACAGTAAGTAACTGCATAAACTAAAATCAAAATAAAACAGGACAATAAGTAACATCAAACTAGAAAAACAAATAATGGGAGCTCTCGTACCCCATCATCAAGCGTTTGGTTAAACATATTTCAAAATACACATACTTTCACACAGTATAAAGTGTGGAACCAGGGCGATAGGAGGGGGAAAGCCTTCGATGGGTATGTTTCTGGAGAGCCACTCCTGGCAGTTTTTGGCTCAGCCCTCCACTACTCAGTGTGGCTGCTCCAGTCTGTGCCATCACGGACCTGCACACGTAAAGTGTGGCAAGAAAAGCAAAGGCATAACGAGACAAGATTGACTGTAGTGATTTTGTTTGTAATTCAGTGAGTTATGATTGCAGCCTTCCTTTGTTTTCTCTACATTTCCAGCCAACTCATATTCCAGTGCATACAAATAGCCCAGCCAAAACAGGAAGGGAAGAAGATCTCTTTGGGTGTTCTGTGTATTCATTTTACAGGATGAAATGTCAATGATGACAATTTTGAAAGCTAAAGCACCTTTCAGTTACAAGCTGATTGAATTCACGTCTTGCCAGATTTCAGATATAGCATGCTACTATTGTGGTATACTATAATATACTGAGCATTGAGCATACTTGTAGCCATGAAAACAAGCAAATGGATCCAATGCACAAATCAATCCAGACTGAATCAGAACAAATCTTTATTCCAGACATAGACAGCATTATTTTAGGGAGCAGCAGCCAAGATAGCAACAAACTACCCAGTTCATGAAATAAGCTCCTTGTGCCTGGTGTCACCCATTCTAGCTCAGTCCTAGATCTAAAAATGCCATCCAGAGGCCAAAAATGAACCCCAGGCCAACGCTGGGGCCCATAAATCTAAAAAAGCAAAGGAATAGATGAAGATTGACCGCTCTCTCTCCCGGTCAGATCTATAGCTTTGGGACCCTTTCCACCCCCAAGGAATATGATCTTTACCCTGCAATGACTAAATGACATTGCAATCAAGGTGAACAGCCGTTGATGTGGAAATCCTGCATGGCAATCAGAGAGCTATAATGGCAGCAGAAGCGATCCACATTGGCATTCCAACAGCCTGTCCTAGGAGGGCAACAGGAACAGTTGGTGCAGCCAACTATGGCTATGTGCTATAGAAAAAGCCACACCTCCCGGAAATCCATCAGAACGGCCATAGATGGAACAGCCACAGGATTATTTTGACCTCCTTCTCTCAGCTTTTAAACTGCCAAAATGGAACAATTGACTTGAAAGATTTTTCACTACTTACCCAGCCAGAGAAATGTTAAACACGTACTCCTGACTTTCAACCAGCCAGCTCTCCCCACTGGATTCAAACAAATGAGCAAATTCCTGTGGCCCACTCATCACATCCAAATAAATCCAGAGTTCACATTCAGGGCACAAATGACCTGGTTCAAATTATCCCTACTTCGGGCATAATACGCAAAGGCTTAGATCTCTGGAGAAGGATCTGATGCCGGGAAAGTGTAATGAAATGTGAGAATGACCTTGAGGCATAAGGAGAAGAGATGCTGCCTAAGGAACGATCAGACAGAAGGGGATGACCCTGCAATAGATTACTGGTTAGAGAGAGAAACTTAGGAAGGATCCACCTTAACTGATCAGGCTGCAAAAAGAGAAGGCAGGAGATTTGTACTTTCAGGCTTGCAAGATTGGTGTTAGTCCTCCCAGGTAAACAGACAGGAAATAACCTGATGAGTTAATTGTACTTTATTGCAAGGTTACATTAATAGAACCTTCTCTTTTTACAGTCTATTCCCAAAACATCTGGAGCACCACTTGAACACCAGCAGCATTGACAAAATCATCACCAGTCAATTGCAAAAGGCAGCTTTATTTTTTTTTAAATTCCATTTATATCCCGCCCTTCTCCGAAGACTCAGGGCGGCTTACAAGCTTAGCAGTAGCCTTCATTCTATGTATATGCCTGCTTGTTAGGGCTTTCACACACACCCCCAAGTGGCATTATTACAAAGTCAGCTTAATTGCCCCCAGCAATCTGGGTCCTCATTTTACCTACCTCGGAAGGATGGAAGGCTGAGTCAACCTTGAGCCTGGTGGGACTCGAACCTGCACTAATTGCAGGCAGCTGGTGTTACTTAAGGAGGCATCAGCCCACTGCTCCACCAAGGCTCTTTGGAAGTTACATCCTGCAACAATACCTTTAACACCATCAAACAACACCTGCCTGTCCCAGGTTCTTTGGAAATACTAAATAGGTGGATAAAAATGCGAAATCCAGTGTAAACATCTGACTGATTTATACGACCAACCATAATATATTACATGTACTGTATATGCCAGCCAACTCCCAGTGACTCACCGATAGTTCCTTGAGTTTTTCTTGCCACTTCCTTTTTTTTTTTTACTTCTGAGTAAAATTTACTTCTTTCAAATTTAGGGATTACCATGAATGCGCAGTGCTTGAATAACAGCTTATGCTTAAGTTTACATGACACTATAAAGAGAAGAAGTTAATTATAAATTACCAACCTAAAGTTGTGGTCACTTGAAAAGCCATTATTGATATAGTAACAATAAGGAAGTAGAGCAGATTAGATGCTCTAAGTACTCCCATATTCTCAAAGGAAAACCATTTAGATAATACAGATGGTCATCAATTTATGACTAAAACTGAGCCCAAAATTTCTGTGGCTAAGCAAGACAGTTGTTAAGTGAATTTTGCCCCATTTCATGACTTTTTTGGCCATAATGGTTAAGTAAATCATTGTAGTTATTAAGTTAATTACACGGTTGTTAAATAAAACTGGCTTCCCCATTGACTTTGCTGGGCAAAAGGTCACATGACCCCAGGTCACAACAACTGTCAAAAACAATGCCAGTTTTTAAGACTCCAAAGTCTGATCATGTGTCCACAGGGATGCTGCAATGGTTGTTACTGTGAAAAATGGTCATAACTCACTTTTTTCCAGTGCCGTTGTAACTTAGAATGGTCACTAAATGAATGGTTGTAAGTTGGGGACTACCTATATAGGCTTGGTCCCTTTCTAAAAAGAATATAGTAGAATTCTCAAATTACATAGCAATCAGGGAAGGAAATGTATTTCTGCTCTAAGAATACAAAATCACTTTTTTAGTTTTAAGTAGACATGTAAAAGATTACAGTATTATTCCCGATCATTATAAATTAAAGGTTATAGACCTTTTCTAGGGTCTTTTGGCTTATTTTGAAATATGTACATTCCTTACGCCCCTGGAATTTCAAACAACTGTGGTTTTTCTTTTAAGATTCTAAGCTCTCCTCTTAAAAAATGAAGAATGAAAACCGGTGTTTAAGACAATTATCTTGTCTCTCCACTGCTGTTTTGCTAAAGGTAGATTAGAGTTGAGACTTAGAGCTATTTGCTGCTCAAGAGAACAAAATACTTTCTACTGTACATTACAATATGGGGAGAAAAATTAATGATTGCTGCAAAATGACCTCCTATACCAAGCACCACCTATTGATATACGGTATTAAACGTGTGCATTTCCATCTTTTTTTTACAGTATTCGGTCAAGTTGTGAAGTTATTTTCATAAAGCAAAACATTTTATGTTAGTTGGACTGAAGGATGCAACAAAGCCTAGATATCAGAACATTGACGACCATAATCATAATAGTAGTAAAGTTGGAAGGGACCTTGGAGGTCATCTAGTCCAACCCCCTGCTCAGGCAGGAAACCCTATACCATTTCAGACAAATGGCTGTCCAGTCTCTTCTTAAAAACTTCCAGTGTTGGAGCATTCACCACCTCTGGAGGCAGGTTGTTCCACTGGTTAATTGTTCTAACTGTCAGGAAGTTTCTCCTTAGTTCTAGGTTGCTTCTCTCCTTGACTAGTTTCCATCCGTTGCTTCTTGTCCTGCCTTTGGGCGCTTTGGAGAATAGCTTGGCTCCCTCTTCTTTGTGGCAGCCCCTGAGATATTGGAACACTGCTATCATGTCACCCCTCACACTTCTCTTTGTTAAACTAGACATACCCAATTCCAGCAGCTGTTCCTTATATGTTTTAGCCTCCAGACCTCTAATCATCTTTGTTGCTCTTCTCTGTACTCTTTCCAGAGTCTCAACATCTTTTTTACATCGTGGTGACCAAAACTGGAAGCAGTATTCCAAGTTTGGCCTTGCATTGTAAAGTGGCATTAATACTTCATGTGATCTTGATTCAAGTTAGCTATGTCTGACGAGGAAAATACAGCCAAGGATTGCAAATTACACATCAGTGGTGAAACATTACAGCATGGAGATGAATTTGTGTGCCTCATAGAAGAGAGGACTTATATGCAAATTGTGTCAAGAGTCATTTGAGAACAGTTCATATGCTTGAAAACCAAAATGGTGAAGGGTTTTTATATGTACAAAAGCAAAAGGTATCAGGTATCAGCAATGGGAGTCACAAGGCATAGGCTGCAATAAATGTTAGATGACACACATCCCTTCCCATGACTTGCAGGTTACAGGTTTGAGACCTTGTTGGAAAATGCTTACTAAAAGTGGGGAAATTGGTGGTAAAACATTAAGATACAGAAGGTTAGAGGGTAATAAACAGTCTGTTTCTTGGTTGAAATAAATGAACATTGTTGTGCTTAAGAGCATACTTCTGTTCACTTTTATTAGCTGGATGAAAAATTCCTTAGCCCAGAAGAAGCAACAGTAAATTATAGCAATGAGGACATATAAGAGCCTTGGTGGAGCAATGGGCTGATGCCTCCTTAAGTAACACCAGCTGCCTGCAATTAGTGCAGGTTCGCATCCCACCAGGCTCAAGGTTGACTCAGCCTTCCATCCTTCCGAGGTAGGTAAAATGAGGACCCAGATTGTTGGGGGCAATAAGCTGACTTTGTAATAATGCCGCTTGGGGTGTGTGTGAAAGCCCTAACAAGCAGGCATATACATAGAATGAAGGCTACTGCTAAGCTTGTAAGCCGCCCTGAGTCTTCGGAGAAGGGCGGGATATAAATGTTATAAAAATAAATAAATAAATAAATAATGTGATAAAACAACGGGTCAAGGATGAATGGATGCTGAATGAATGTGGATTGTCGAAATTTTGGTGCTTTCTGAGCTTGTTTGCTTGCAGATGTTTTATTACCTAGGTACGTCATCAGCGCTGATGAAGTGCTAATGATGTTACCTAACCGGTAGTTGCATCTGCAAGCTCAGAGACCACGAAGAACTCCACAGTTCAACCTTGAGCTACCTATATATTCTCCTCTATTGAATGTGGATTGGCCTCAAAAATGAGTAGCCAGAATACAAGAATTATATATTGTGGTAGTTTGGTCAAAGATAGAATGAGTGAAGATATAATCGCCCAGGAAAGCAGAGAAGGATGAATAGGTCAAGAAGAAGAGGAAGACTGACAATTGCAGTATTAGAGGTAAGTCATAAAAAGAGAAGAGAGAAACTAAAGAAAGAATTAAAGGCAGTGTGTGAATTGGTCCATGGGCATACTGAAAGCAAGGAGGGCTTACAAGGGTAGAGGTATAAATAGTGTTGATGTAAAGAATAATTTATTTATACAGTTTATCTACCACTTGAAACTAGCTGACTTTAGTTCTATTTCCTTTTGTCTTATTTCTTGTCATTTCTTTTGCTCACTATTACTTACTTTTTTCCTGGGCTTTGCTTTATGTTGTTTGCATTAAAAAGGAATAGTGTGAAGGATGTGGATGGATGGATGGATGGATGGATGGATGGATGGATGGATGGATGTTTCATCCACAACCCTGTAAGTGGCCTATAAATGTTTAAGGCTGAGTGTGGACTTGAATTTGATCCTTGCCCAATACTGTGACCATTATATCGCAGTATCTAACATTCAGTCAGCAGGGACCCATATTTTGAGGTAAGCTTTTCTAAAGACATCTTCCTATGGAGGCCTATGGGGAGGAGGTGGGTATATGCATTTAGTCAGAGCATCAAAACCTGCAAAACATCAGGGAGTTCAACTTTTGCTACAATTTTTCCTGTGGGTACCCATCAAAATTGGAATTAATATACAAGAAACACTTCTTATCATCTCCTGATCTTTGTAGCACAAGAGGGCTTAATTCAGTGTTTCTCAGTCTTGGCAACTTTAAGCTTGTGTACATTTCAACTCCCAGAATTCTCCAGCCAGCATTGTTGGCTGGGGAATCCTGGGAGTTGAAATTCACACAGTTAAAAGTTGCCAAGATTGAGAATCACTGATTTAATGTGTAAAAATCCTCAAATTGTTTTGTATGTCATCAATCGGCTTGCATTCTATCCATATCTGATCCCTGGCCCAGAGACTGAATTTTTCTGAATTTCCTACTTTTTGTATGTCTCAGTGGGCCTGAAAGAAGTGGGCTCTTTATTAAGTACTTAATTCCTGGAACGGTTGCTGGAATTGGGTATGTCTAGTTTAACAAAGAAAAGGACAAGGGGGGATATGATAGCAGTGTTCTAATATCTCAGGGGTTGCCACAAAGAAGAGGGAGTCAAGCTATTCTCCAAAGCACCTGAAGGCAGGACAAGGAGCAATGGATGGAAACTAGTCAAGGAGAGAAGCAACCTAGAACTAAGGAGAAACTTCCTGACAGTTAGAAGAATTAACCAGTGGAACAGCCTGCCTCCAGATGCTGTGAATGGCCCAACACTGGAAGTTTTTAAGAAGAGACTGGAGAGCCATTTGCCTGAAATGGTATAGGGTTTCCTGCCTGAGCAGGGGGTTGGACTAGATGACCTCCAAGGTCCCTTCAAACTATTATTATTATTACTATTATTATTATTATTATTATTATTATTATTATTATTATTATTATTAATAATAATAATAATAATAATAATAAAAAATAACTTTTATTCATAAAACATGAAACTCAGTCAACTGAACACTCAAATTGACGCACTAATGGTTGACACGGGTTGCTGCCAGCATCCTAGGTATCAACCAGGTATCTTCTTAAAATGTAAGATGTTCCGAGTAGTGCAGTTTTTTGTAGCTTTGCTGAAGTTATTGCAGGAAGCTGCAATTTCTTGATGTATTTTGCAAAGTTTTTGGACACAGTTCCCAGTGCCCCGATGACAATGGGTATCACTGTTACACGTTTCATCCATAATTGCGCAGTTTCAATGGTCGCGGTATTTTGTAATTTTTTCCAGTTCTTTTTCTTCGACTCTGGCATCTCCTGGTACAGCGATATCAATCAACTGTACGCTTCGGTTCTCTACAACTGCGATATCTGGTGTGTTGTGTTCCAAATCTGGCGATCTGTCTGTATTCGGAAGTCCTACAAGATCTTCACCCTCTCATTCTCAACAACTTTTTCCACTCTATGTTCCCATGACTTTTTGGACACAGGCAAGTCGTATTATTATTATTATTATTATTATTATTATTATTATTATTATTATTCGTCATTGGCTTCACTTTACCTTTGTCTCTTATTATTATATCCCATATTTATCATGTATGCTAAAAATTGCTTTTTTTCCAATTTCTTTTCAGCACTGAAATATTTGCTGCTTAATACTCAGACTGGTTACTTCCTTGTTTTACCTACCTAGGAAAGAAAGAATAAAAGCCTTCTTTTCCCCCCACTGTTAAGGTATTTGCATTTTTTAAAAGTTTTCTCACAGGAGCAGCATTTGGTAAATTGCAAATGCATAGGAGGATTAACTGTAAATGGATGAGAATATTGCAAGCACTGCTGGAAGATGTCTGATAATTATGTGTAAAAATGGATCAACATTTCAGCATTGTTTGCTCTGAGTCAACTCCGTGTCATTTATTTGACATCATGAACAATAGAAGGAAATGTAAAAGAATGGAACCACCCACAAAGTAATGGCATGTCTGAATGTAAGATCTCAGAATAGGTGACACATATTTCAAATAAACATATTGGATTTCCTTTGCATTTTCTATTGCACATGCCTGAGAGCTAAGACTGGTTTTATATTTGGATTATGAAATCATTGACGTTAATGGTGTTTTGTGATGATGATAGCAGAGCTGATATATTTCTTGATCTGGAACAACCAACTGATATCTTAGACAGTCTACCTTAGTCCCTGATGTTTATCATGTATGCTAGAAAGTTCGCCTAATGTGTCACTCATATATGTATTAATATTATTAATAATATTCCAGACCTTAGTATCTTTTTATATTTTATGTCAACCAAATGTTATTAATGCTCACAGATACCCCTGCCACTATATTATACTTTACATTACTTTTTAACAGAGGTGGCAACAGCTGTGACCACATGTGCAAGTGTTTGCACCTCTTTTTTCACAATCCTTCCTCAAAATTATGGCAATGGTGGTTGACTTTACTCTGAATTGATTTCCTATCGCCACCATATTGTTGAATGAGATAGACTTGTGACTTCACGCATCCTCATGCTCAGTGGTGGGATTCAAATATGTGAACAACCGGTTCTCTGTGTGGGTGCTGCTTCCAGAAGTCCATTCTGGGCCTGGGCGACAAAAAATTAGCTACTGGTTCTGCCAAAGTGGTGCGAAGTGGCTGAATCCCACCACTGCTCATGCTGGTTTTTGACTTCAGAGTGGTTGGAATCATGCAGCTAACAATAACAAAATGGAAGCACCGTGGTAAAACAGGAAATATTGAACAGATGCATAAGGTAACATGAACAAGTAACAGTTTGAGAAGGTATTCAAGGATATTAGAAGAGATGCAAGGAAAAACCTTTTTCAAAATGCACGTACTGTTTGTTTTTAAACATGTTTTATTTGACATTGTCTTTTTTCCATGTAATTCTGAGGACTATCCCTTTTTGTGGCCTTCGAAATGCCAACAGAGAATTTTTAACTGCTACAATAGAAGTATTAGGTCTCATAGATTATCTGCAGCCAAATATATTATATATACTCCAATGAGATAGAATGTCTTATTCTATCTAATAGGTGTGATGCATCTTGGCTAGAATTTGTATGTTTAAATTGTTCACCTGAATGCCAATGTTTTCTTAGCCTTTCTTTTTCTTAGCCTTTCTTTTCCTAGAAATGGCAGTTTATGCATTTGAGACAAGAGCAATCCAACACTTTGGGTCTCAAATTATTACAGTTGCCTTCCCAAGATGATGTTCTCCAAATGTGTTGGGATTATAATTCACAGAATTCCCACCAACATGGTCAGCTGAGACTGGGTGCCTGAAACAGGTTAGAGAAAAACATATCATGATGACAATAACTTGCTATTTTTTTTCCACTTATAGTATTTCTACACCACTGATTTTAATAGTGGCTTGATATGCAGACCTTAGCAACAAGGGGTGATTCAAAATTTAACCACTTTCAACTCTGCACAAGGAGACTGATTCTCTGGAGTCTTGTTACTATGTGCTTTAAATTAAATATGTGCAAAGAATTGTTCTTGACGGACTCAATGAGTCTTGAGGGACTCATCTTCCACAAACACTTGAATGGACATTTCCACTAAATGCAGATACAACTCTTGATTCAATATTAATAAGCAAGGAGAACTGACCCAAAGCTAATTTTCTTTTAACCAAATAGACCTAAAAATGTGTGTGTGTGTGTGTGTGTGTGTATCTTCAGCAGAGTTTAGGAGATGTCAGTGCCAGTGTTCTTCAGTTTATAGTATAAGTATGATAGAAAGGGTAGGGACGCGGTGGCTCAGTGGGTTAAGACGCTGAGCTTGTCGATCAGAAGGTCGGCAGTTTGGCGGATTGAATCCCGAGTGCCGTGTAACAGAGTGAGCGCCTGTTACTCGTCCCAGCTTCTGCCAACCTAGCAGTTTGAAAGCACGTAAAAATGCAAGTAGAAAAATAGGGACTACTACGGTGGGAAGGTAACAGCGTTCCGTGCACCTCTGGCGTCCAGTCATGCCGGCCACATGACCACAGAGATGTCCTCAGACAAGCGCTGGCTCTTCGGCTTTGAAACAGAGATGAGCACTGGCCCCTAGAGTCGGAAACGACTAGCACGCATGTGCGGGGGAACCTTTACCTTTACCTTTATGATAGAAAGGACTATTTAATTTTTCTGATTTTATTCTTTTCTGTCATTCTTATTTTTTTGCATCTAGCCTGTCCCCCAGAGTCCTTAGTTTTAACAACATTATCATGGTCTGCCACACTTGCACTAAGTATTGTAAGCACTTTTGATTTTGTTTCTGGGCAGCTGTTGTTCTTCTTCTGCCATCTCTGCATGCCTGGCTGAGCTATGTTCAGCCTTTAAGCAGTTAAGAGCTCTCTGTTTGCCTAACACTGGAACACTTCAGGAGAAGAGGAAGGCTGTGCTTTATATGGATCCTGAAAAGGAGGCTGTGGGTTAATGCAGTGACACACTTGCTCTGGCCTTTGCCTTTTGTTATTTTATTCATTTTGAATAAATGAATATTTCACATGAGGCATCACATTTCTCCCAAGCAGAGTGAAGACCATGAAGCACCTGCTTAATTAGTTGGATCCCTTTGCGGGGAGAGAATTAAGTACTTTTTTAATTATCTTTTTATTTCTATTTGTAAAAGCAGCAAGAAGGGGCCATGCCTAGGCAGTTTAAAAAGAGCTACTTCTCTTCAAAACAAACAGAAGATCCTTGGAGACTCTTCCATTCACCCCAACTATTTGTTGCCTGCTATCTGCAAAGAGTCAACTTTTGTTACTGTTGTGTTGCTGTTAAAAGCAACCTCACTGATCACCAGAACGGAGCCCAACTTCTTCTCAAAGCACTTCCATTGTTAGGACAGCCAACGGTTGACAAAATAACACCGGCTCAGGCTTTCCAAAAACTTCCTCAAGCAAGATTGTTGAAAATGTGGGGACAAATGTAAAATGTAACTGAAGTTCATTCCAACAGTCTAGCCATAAGCCTGGTTCCCTAAGTCATTGGGGTTGAGGGCAGCCACAGATGTTAATACAGAAAGCATACTTCTGGGCAAAAAAGCCACTGGGCATGTCTTTTCGTCTGTTCCATTTCCTAATTCTCCAAAAACGATTTAAGATGATCCACAGGAATCTTTGCTTCCGTCAGCCTCAAACCTTGAGGGCCAGAAGCAAAGGCCAAGGTTTAAACACTTTCTTGCCCCAAAGTGCTGCAGGCCTGGGGATGGAGGGGGAACTCTTCCCAGTATTTAGGAAACAGGCAAACATGAACCTCTTTTTCTCAGCAAGTTACGGCTAAATAACTTTAATTGCAGGGATAGTATTGTCATGCTTTAGATTTGTCATTTTGTTTCAAAGGTTGTAAATTGACTTGAGTGTTACAAAAGGAGAAAGTCAACGTTTAAGAAATGTGAAACAAATGAGTAATTTCTAAGCTGTGAAGTTAAGCACCATAATTCTTAAGTCATGCATCTGTGAGGCCTCACTCTGGTATGAACAGCTGTCCACAGTCCAGTGGAGTCGGGGGGGCTGTATTAAATTTAATAAACAAGCAGTAGCCACTGAAAAAGCTGCTTCGGCATGATGGTGGGTTGCAGGGACACTGATCTACCCTGAATGGTGTGCTGCTATGTTCTCAAGACCTTTCCTCCTTGGACAGTCATATTCACTTTCTTCTGGCTGGCTGTGCCACAGTTCCAAAAGGCAAGATTTCTAATCTCCTGTTTGCAACACTGGAGTTCTGCAGTGGACTTGTTAATCTTATGGACTGCATTTCTTGATCTCATTGCTCACCTCTAAGTCACAGTAAGATAGGAATGGGCAGATACCCAGCTTCTGGAATCACCTTTGTTTTATTAGGGTTTTTGGGTTTATCAATGAAAGCCCAAGTCTATAAAAGCGGTACAAGTGGGGCACACGTGTCATAAGGAGACTACCAAATGGGGCTTCAGGTTCATGGCAATTCACATAAAACCTTACCACTGCAATGTAAAGAGCCTGGGTGACTATGGACAAATGTTCAGCAAGCCATGTGGGATTAGTGATGCTCATGATACGTCTATTCACTCTATTTTTGCTTCAAAATTTCCTTTTCAAAACCCAGTTAGGGAGAATAAAGCTTCTGGGTTGTTAGGATTCTATCACATGAAATTAAAACCCTTTTAAACCTACTAAAAATAGATGTAGATTTATTGATCAATCTGGTGTACCTTCTGGGCTATGAACTGTTTCAGGCATAGCTGGTTATTTGCATTCACTGTCACTTTTTATTTATTTTTCATCTTCCCATTTTTATTTTTGTTTACAAACACATACCTTTCATTGCTCAACTATTCTCACCTATGGACTGACACTAGAGTGGATGTGAAAGAGGGCTAATTGATAATTTTCTGGATCAAAGCAGGAATGAAAATTGCTTGGGAATCACAGGAAATTCCCTCCTCTGAAGCTGGAATTTACATCAGTAAGTAATTCCCTACTGGTGTTACATTTGTAAGACACAGCAGCTCTTATACGCTGTCCATACACGTCTATCAGTGATTCCTACACCTTTCCTTAGCTTATGTTGTATTAGCATCATAGTTGGATTAAACAGGAATGGTGGAGGAATAAATGTTGTTTTCCTTGGGGAAACCAGTGGTTTTCAGTCATGCTGAACATGGTCAGCAACATGGGATTCATGTTGCTGCAAAGATCCTCAAAATCTCTTGTTGATAAATGGGATGGAGGTGGGAACAATTTTGCTCACAAGCCAAACCAAGCTGTAGATTTACTTTGAAGAACTGCTGAAGGTGATGTGTGCTTTCTTTCTTTCTTTTTTCTTTTTAAGTAAAGCTGTGCTTTGATTTTGTCTCTTGGAAACACACAAAACTGCCTATAATCAGGAGGCAAATGTGCCAGGAAGGATTGCACAAAAGGAAAGATACTTGAAATTAGTGTCATAATTGCAAATAGACAAGTGAGTCTTTTACCTGAAGAACTTTTGTTCGGTTTTTTTATAATATTTTATTAGTTTTCTATATTTACAATTCATAGGTACTTGGTAAACAACATGTTGTCTGGGTCCATTTGTTTTACTTAATAATACACATTAAATTCCTAATCTCTACCCCGTTTCTCCAGCCATTGATAAAATACGTCCCATATTTGAAAATATTCTGTATCTTCTTTTTCTTTAATCTTCAGCATAAGTCTATCCATTTCTGCACAGTCCAGTATTTTCTTGATTATCTCTTCTTCAGATGGCGTTTCTTCATTTTTTTCAGCGCTGAGAATGCAATTCTCGCTGCTGTTAATACATGCAATGTTAAATATACATTTAACTATACATTAAATATACAAGGGGGAGTGCAGAGGAGAAAGGGAGCTGAGATTTTGGTTGGATCCCCATTGCATTTGAATATTCCAGTGTGTCTAAAATGATTCTTAAATTATTTTTTATTTGAATTTTGTTGATGTCAGAGTTGACAAAGCCCCTTCTGACATTCTTATTTCTTCAGAACAATCAAAGATGCTTGCTTCTGGCCTTTTGCGTGCTCTTACTGTATATAACTCTGCACAGAGTTACCCAGCAGTAATATGAGCAGCCAATAAAATAAATAAATGCAAACGCAAATGAGACTAGGCCTCTTTTATTGTTATAGAAACATTTAAAACATTTTATTTAGTGATCAGGGGATCTCCTCTCCAGAAAAAAGTGATCCCTGCTAAATAGCATGAGTGCATGTGCTTTTGTCTGTCTATAAGAGATTGTTTGGTACGTTTGCTATATTTTATGCTTTGTATCTTATTAATACTATGCTAAAAAAAACCCCACAGACAACATTTTAAAACAGATAAAAGGTACAGTGGTATCTCATTGTTAAGGAGCAATGAGTACCAAAAACAATGAGTATCAAATATTTCCCATAAGGAATAATGTAGTGAGTCATGAGGCAGTTGATACTGACAAGTTCTAGCTTGTGCATCGAGTACCAAACAATGCGTACCGGGACAAACTTTTCACGTAAAAATGCATTGCATACCAAATTCGATGAGCTTCAAAGCAGTTGAGTACCAAGATACCACTGTATTTGAAGCAGCTGGCTCAGCCCAGGGAAGGCCTATTAAATAAACAAATATCCTCTATTTATTTTTTAGTATTTTCCTCCTATGCTGGAAGGCTGCTCAAAGTGTACAAGGCATTTTCAAACAAAATAACTTTCTTGAAGTTAATTGACTGTGCTATTGACTATTTACATTCAGCCCTCTGCTATAAGTATGTTAGAACTAAATTAAATCAAATTATATTTTCTTCCCTTATTTAATGGTCTATTGCCCTTTTTCTCTCTTTTACACAAGCATGGATTCCGTCATAAACCACAAAGTTCACATGATTGTTTCACAATATTGTCATATAGTCAATCATCTCTGGATCAATGTGCCATCACAAATCCAATTAAGAGTAAAGACAATATTTGACTTTAGGCTAATGCATGAACATTTTCCTCAGATATGCACACACCACAAGTGAAACTGAGATCTTTGAAAAGCTTAACAGGGCCTTCTCAACAAAACCTACCCAAAGGAACCCAGTTTTTTTTAAAAAAACACTTAAAAATCCACTGCCTTCAGGGTTTACAATTCAATACACTCCCAATTTATTTATTTGTTTATATCTACTGTATACGTTGTTCTTTTCTGAAAGGCTCCAGGCAGTTTACAAGATAGATAAACATGAAAAAGGCGAAAGGAGGGTGGTAGTAAAAACAAAAGGCCAAACAGTTTAATGTTACAGTTCTTAAGTAATCCCAAACTGAGATGAAAATTGTTCATGTAGTCTGTGGTAATACCATGAGGAAGAGCTTCTTGGATTAGGCAAACAATTGTCAGAAGTGCTGAAGGAATAGCTGAATTTCTTTCACTAGCTGGAAATTTAATGGAATGGCTTTGAAAAGGCTTGATTCCGCTTCAGTGCTGTGTCTTCTGGTGGACCATCTCCTCTCAGCTACAACATGAGCAAGACTTCCAGGATGGAACTATGAGTATCCCAAGAGGGCCTACACAAGTGCTTAACCACAAATCAGAGCATGGGGGGGGGAAACCCATTCAAATTCTTAGGCGCTTAAGGACTCTAATGAACTTGTCTGTTGCAATGCGCGACAAGAAAAACCACATTCATTCGTTCATTCTTTCATCCATCCATGTTTAAAAGTCCTTTCCAGCAGACGAAAAGTGAATCTTGTACTGTACAGAAATTCGGCAGTGAAATCCACTCCATTGTTTCCCTCCAAGTCAGAAAAGGTCATCTATTGTTGATGAGATAAAAGGTGTACCTGGATTGGAGAAAATTCACTGACAAGAGCAGCCCAATCCAGAAAAGAGGGAGGACAGCGCTCTCCTTTATCTAGAGACAAAGAGGAAAACCTGTGGCGCATCAGAGATCTACAGTAAAAACCTTCTGGTTTTTTTTTTTTTTTTTTGGGTAGCCCTAGTGTTCTTTTCCATGATGTCGTGACAAAGTACTGCAGTGAATAATCCTCCTAAAATGCCTGTGGCAGATGCATAATGCCTATGGCTTTGAATGGGCTGGGTTGGTTTCAAGGCCTTTGCTTAATCCATTAGGTACTGCACAGTCTCCAGTCCCTACTTGTTGCCAGGAACATGAGAGCAAGGTGTGGCTGTGCTAGACCATCCATAGCTCCTCTCGGCTTTGGCACATGGTGAAATCCGATCAAGGTCACTTCACAACACATAAGGATACCTTAAGTATAAAAACTGAATTCCCTGTCAAGGGAACATCAACTGGGAGATGTTCTGTCTTCATTCTTGCCTGAGGTGTCATGGCTTAATGTTGTGTGGTTCTGAATTTATGAGTTTCAGGACTGACTGGATAGTTTTTTGTTTTTCAATTCTGCATATACATTTCAGCTTTCCCTACCTTTAGAGATCCTCTCAAAGTTTATTCCCACCTTTGCTTTCAGCTGTAAAACTCCTTTTTTTTTGTGCCCTCTAAAATTTTCCTTCTAGGTCACTGTGGATTCTGCTTTTTTTCTTTTCAGGTCAGCCATTCAGCGTTTTGGGATCAGGCCAACCAACTGCATGGTTAGGACAATTTTTTATTTATTTATTTTGAAGATGTGCTTTCAAGTCAATGTTGACTCCTGTTGACTGCCTGGACAAGTTCCTGCAGGTTTTCAGGTTTGCCATTGCCTGCTTCCTAGGGCTGAGAGAGAAGGACTGGCCCAAGGTCACCCAGCTGGCTTTGTGCCTAAGGTGGAACTAGAACTCACCACCTCCCACTTTCTAGTCTGATGCTTTAACCACTACACCAAACTGGCTCTCCAGGACAATATGGAGAATAGCAAATAGTGATATTTAGAATCAGTGGATCAATATAATTCAGCTGCACGTGGCAAATCATTTCCATACCAGTAGAGAAGCTCATAATTTGTGTACAGGTAGGTCACAATTTGTGCAAGTATGAATAGTTGAATACTTAGTTTAGTATAAATTATAAATTGATACCAGGCCACGTTTAATGTGAGCCAAAATTCAGTTAATGTGACGCTACTGTAGCACATGGGCATTTGAGGCTAGTGAATGTGCAGTTGTTGTTGCAGTTGTAAACACCAATTGTTATGTGTTCAGAATGGAGAGAAAAGAGATTCCATTGGACAAAAACTCAAGAAAGTAGAGGCTTGTTTTAAAGAACTACAACAAAATATAGAGGTAACCATATGCTTTGGATATAGTTTTATCCTTAAGCTTCTCTGTGTATGAGATCTATTTATCTCCATGACAGGACTGATATTTAGATTTTCTTTATTTTTTATGTTGCTTTGTATAGCTTCTCTATGCCTTGTTAAAAATAAATTTAATTTTTAAGTATATTTTATCTTTTTATTTATTTATTTATTTATTTTATTTAATTTCTATACCGCCCTTCTCCCGAAGGACTCAGGGCGGTGTACAGGGCAAATACAATAAAAATACAATATACAAAAGTTAAAAAAATTAAATAATGCAGCCCAATTCCAATAAAATTAATACAATAATATTAAAATACCCCAAACCCATCAGACCAGGCCGGCTTGTTCAAATAAGTATGTTTTTAGGTCACGTCAGAAGGAGCGAAGATCGGGAGCCATCCGGAGCTCAACCGGTAAACGGTTCCAAAGGTCTGGCGCGCCCACAGAGAACGCCCTCCCCCTGGGGGTCGCCAGTCAACACTCTTTGACCGACGGCACCCTAAGGAGGCCCTCTCTGTGGGAGCGCACTGGACGAAGGGAAATTGATGCCGGCTGCAGGTGCTCCCGTAAGTAATCCGGACCCATGCCATTTAGGGCTTTATAGGTCATTACCAGCACCTTGAATCTTACCCGGAGGGCAACTGGAAGCCAATGCAGCTCGCGGAGTAGAGGTGTTACATGGGAGTATCAGGAAACCCCCACCACCACTCGCACGGCTGCATTCTGCACCAGCTGAAGCCTCCGAGTAGTCCTCAAGGCCAGCCCCATGTAGAGAGCATTGCAGTAGTCCAAACGGGAGGTCACGAGCGCATGAGTGACTGTGCGCAAGGCATCTCGGTCCAGATAGGGCCGCAACTGGCGCACCAGGCTAACCTGGGCGAAGGCCCCCCTAGTCACAGCTCCTATATGATCTTCCAAGGAGAGCTGTGAATCTAGGAGGACACCCAAGTTGCGAGCCCTATCTACGGGGGGTAATATCTCACCCCCCATCGTTAGAGATGGAATAATCTGAATTTCCCAAATTTTCCTTTTAATATTTTACTGTTATAGTTCATTAATAAACATGCAAAATATGTTTAAAAATTTCATTTCTGTCAAGCTTGAACCAATTACCATATGCAAATTTGAATAATGTGATCATTTTGTGGGCTGTATTAACTGTACTGATCTCGACCTATCTGTAGTAATTCATTACATTATTTTAAATTGAAACATCAAGTTAAAACATTTATATAAATGCAATACTGTACTTTGGAAAATATTCTTGATGCGTTATCTAAAAAAAAAAGGTAACGTGTTTGTTAGGTGCTTGCTTGAGAATGATTTCAGTGCAAAAAAGATTAATTCTCAGCACTTGCATAATACTTGTTAAAGTTCACAAGGCGTCTCCTTAGTAATTCTTTATACTACCTGGAAATTACCTGTGTTTGGCTGAATTTCTTTTCCTAATGAAGGGCAGAATGGATTGAGAAAGTAACCTATTTAAAACGTGATATCGAGTTGAGAACTGTGGATGAAAGATATTGATGGCTCTTAAATGCATTGATAAATTTCCCGGTTTTGAATTAAAAGCAGGGCACAGTCCAACTACATTTTAACAAGTTATTGACATCCAACAAGATGTCCTAAGTGAAACACCAACCTCTAAATAAAATTTTTTAGCATAATCAGTGCCTTTCTTAAGTATGTAGCTGCGCATTACACTGAGCACATCAAACAAACAAATGTTAGCCAGGCTTTGGCAGTTGAGAATTAGGGAGAATCTTCTCAAAGGGTTTTAAACTGCTGGTTATTTAACTTTGCTCATATTATTTATAGTCTTCTTCATGGGAGAGTTACCTCCAGAGATTGGGAAGTAGAGGAGCAGCAACAAAGACAATTCTCTTGTCAAGGGCAAAATCAGCTGAAATAAGGAATTGAGGAAGGAAAAGAAACTCAAAATCCTTTCCAGATTTCTCTGCCTTCTCAGTATCCTTCGTGGGTCACTCTGCCTGCACAATCACACCTTCCTCCAAGCTAGTGGAAATGCCAAAGTAGTCTTTGCATTAGAGGTTGTGGTTTGCACAGAATAGCATGAGAATGCATGGGGTAAAAGTGGGCTTTGGTTGTGCCAGTGACATACTGGTGTCAAAAAACTGGTGTTGGCATGGCTATGACAAAATGCCAACGTGCTGCTCTTAGACGAATTTGAATACAGTGGCAGGTGGGAAAATGGGTGGTAAGATAGGCACTGTTCTAGTCAGTTGACTTGCCAGTTAACATGGCAAGAGAACTCTAAGGCAGTAAGTGAGGTCTGGCAGGTACATGCGGGGAGGCAAGGGCAAGTTGGCGGATGCTTTGAGAATCTCTGTTCTAGCGCATGGATTTTAGTTCACAAAAAAACTTAGATTGGCTATCTTCATAAATGCCACAAGGCCCCTACAGGTCATACTTCCAACATAACTTCCATATCAGTAGACCTATCGAGATGGGGTGTTTCTTAGTGTAGATGCCATCTAGTCCAACTTCTGCTAAGTGCCAGGATCCATTAGGGCATCTCTTATAGGTAATTAACCCAGCCTAACCTTAATGCTGCAGCAAACAACTTACCACTTTATGTAGCGACCTGCTCCAACAGTTGAGTGTATATATCCATATGCTTCGTACAATGCACTGTGTGTGTAGTGCTGAATGAGAGCTAACTGGGGCTAAAGCAGCGTAAGAGCTGTCTTCCATAGACCCAAATCAATAAATAAGTCCAAAAAATGCGTGAGACCAAATAGAGGAGGACTTGCAATTTATTATCCACCTGGATTCTTAGCAGCTTATTTCTTTGCTCGTAAATGATCAATTAATACAATCGAATATATTGAATTTGAAGGCCATTTTCACACAGGCATTGTTTCTAATACTCCATTAAGCATCATATGATCTGACTGTAATTTTCCTAAGTATTTCATCTTAGCTTTATTTTTTGCAATGTTTTTTGTATATTAAGAAATAGAAAAATAGTTTCTCTGATTGAGTTTTCCAGTTAAATAATGAAACAAGTGGCAATCAGCTAAAATATACCAGAGCTTCGGGTCTGGTCCCTTGTCTGGTTTCTGTCACCAGAGGAACGTAATAAATTGATTCATAGCATGATTTTCACTACCATTCTGATCAACTATCTCATTGCCTACAACAAAGTACCTTCTGCTAATATTATTTTTAAAATAATTTTATTAAATGCTACCATTAAAAAGATAAAGTGAATAGAAAACTCAAATAGAGTAAAAAGAAAAAAAATAGAAAGTGCAAAAAAGGAAAAGGAATAGAAAAAATTAAAAAGGAAAGAAAAGTAAGAATATAATAAAGAAAAAGATATATATGAAGAAATAACTTCCGCTTTCTCCAAACTGCTTGACCAAACTGTATATTTGTACATTTCAACTGTGAGGTTACTTGGAATTTCTCAACTCCCAGTTCTTGACGTCAAATGCAAAAAATCAGTTCAGTGTCCAGAGTATATGTGGGTGATCTCATGATCTCTCCTTTCTCCAGAGAGATTTCGTCAGTCAGATCCACCCACTGACCACCAATCTCCACTGCAATGCCATCCCTACTCTTTCAGGAATGTCTAGCTCACAATGTCCTCATTTGAAATCCAAGCATCCTAAGCTGTACGTAGATGTGTAGCTATTACTAAATTTCTCAAAGTCAGAAAGCACCAAGGAACCCACAGTTCAATCTTGAGCTATAAATATTCTCTTCCACTGAAACACTTGTAGCTTTGCAATGTTCATATTTTTGGTGCCTTCAAATCATCATCTTCTTCTGGGCATCTATATTGGACAGAAAAATCTCATGCCATGACATACCCTTCCCTACCTAGAAATTTCTATGCTGATTTCTTTTCACTCCTCTTGAATCATTTCTTCAGAAGTCCAAATCTCACCAAATGAGCCTTGGTGGAACAGTGGGCTAATGCCTCCTTAAGTAACACCAGCTGCCTGCAATTAGTACAGGTTCACATCCCACCAGGCTCAAAGTTGACTCAGCCTTCCATCCTTCCGAGGTAGGTAAAATGAGGACCCAGATTGTTGGGGGCAATAAGCTGACTTTGTAATAATGCCGCTTGGGGTGTGTGTGAAAGCCCTAATAATCAGACATATACATAGAATGAAGGCTACTGCTAAGCTTGTAAGCCACCCTGAGTCTTCGGAGAAGGGCGGGATATAAATGTAATAAAAATAAAAATAAAAATAAAAAACCTGTCCAATTCCATCTTCGCTTGCTACCCATTTTCTTCTCCAACACCTTCCTACCAGCTCAACCCATTTCATTTCCCCATCCCCTTAGAAGACTCCATGAATGTATAAAGTCTCATGGGGTTATCTCTCACCTCTTTCCTAGTTTCAGGTTAGGATCACAAGTACAATTTGTATGTCTGAGAAATCACACGACAGGATGGCAGATAGTGTTTATATCCTTCTTCGGTCACAGTGACATTTGATTAGAAAAAGATCGTGGTAAAGACTTCCTTGAGCTGCTTTTGACACCTAGTGTGATTGTGGACATTTAGCTCATTTAGCTTTCTGGGTGACGTTACTGAAATAGTTTGCCATTGCCATTTTGAAGGCTTTTAAAAAACTACTGCTTATAGTAGTCTTTTCTCAAGATCAGTCAAGGTCAACTATATGCTGCCACCTGCTGTATTTTAAAAGCATTTAAGGCCATCTCAAATATTTGGGGCTCTTTCAAATATGCAAGATAGTCTAACTACTGGACAATCAAGTTGCAGTGTATGGGAGACCTTCCTGATAGCCTCATTAGAAAAATGAAATGTCCCCTCTGAAAAATCCTCTTCTTCGTGATTTCTTTCTGCATGTAAACACAGATCTGTCATGTGAATCAAAGAAAAGCGTGTTACTAGAGTCACCACGATGTAAAAAAGATGTTGAGACTCTAGAAAGGGTACAGAGAAGAGCAACAAAGATGATTGGGGGACTGGAGGCTAAAAGATATAGGGAACGGTTGCTGGAATTGGGTATGTGTAGTTTAATGAAGAGAAGGGCGAGGGGTGAAGCTTGTAAGCCGCCCTGAGTCTTCGGAGAAGGGCGGGATATAAATGGAATTTAAATTTTTTTTAAAAAAATTAAAATCCAATATCTCAGGGGCTGCCACAAAGAAGAGGGAGCCAAGCTATTCTCCAAAGTCTCAGTGAGCCTGAAAGAAGTGGGCTCTTTATTAAGTACTTAATTCCTGGAACGGTTGCTGGAATTGGGTATGTCTAGTTTAACAAAGAAAAGGACAAGGGGGACATGATAGCAGTGTTCCAATATCTCAGGGGCTGCCACAGAGAAGAGGGAGCCAAACTATTCTCCAAAGCACCTGAAAGCAGGACAAGAAGCAACGGATGGAAACTAGTCAAGGAGAGAAGCAACCTAGAACTAAGGAGAAAATTCCTGACAGAACAATTAACCAGTGGAACAACCTGCCTCCAGAGGTGGTGAATGCTCCAACACTGGAGGTTTTTAAGAAGAGACTGGACAGCCATTTGCCTGAAATGGTATAGGGTTTCCTGCCTGAGCAGGGGGTTGGACTAGATGACCTCCAAGGTCCCTTCCAACTTTATATTATTATTATTATTATTATTATTATTATTATTATTATTATTATTATTATTATTATTATTATTATTATTATTATTATTATTATTATTATTATAGTTGATAAATGATCTGCACAGCCAACACTAACATTTCTCATCATTTCATTTCTTCTGTAGCAGTTTCAAAACTATTGCACTTCCCATCATTGGAAATCCATTTCTGAGACTGAAAACTACTTTTGGAGACTGAGTCAGGATATACCAAAAATACTGAAAGTTAATTCCCACAAGTCAATCACAGTAAAGTTACAATTAACACATTTTTTTTTGGAGAAAATATTACTGGCCTTAGGAATGTTCATTGTTCATGTGTCAAATGAGTAAAGAAGTATTTAGAAGAAAATGGCCACCAGTTCAACAATTTAATGATTTTTGGTACTCCTTGACTTAACAACAGTTTGTTTAGTGACCGTTTGAAGTTACAATGGCACTGAAAAAAGTGACTTATGACCACTTTTCACACTTACAACCGTTGCAGCATCTCCAGGGTCACACAATCAAAATTCAGACGTTTGGCAATTGACTCATAGTTATGACGGTTGCAGTGTCCTGGGTCATGTGATCACCTTTTGCAACCTTCTGACAAGTAAAATCAGTGGGGAAGCCAGATTCACTTAACCACCGTGTTATTAACAGAACTACTGCAGTTATTCACTTAACAACTGTGGCAAGAAAAGTTGTAAAATAGGGCAAAATTCACCTAACTGTCTCACTTAGCAACAAAAAGCTTGGCTTCAGTTGTGGTCATAAGTCAAGGACTACTTGGCTTTGGAAATGTTTTCCTTATTTTCATGGGTTACTGTGGGTGGTTCCAAAAAAATGAATCCTAGATGAACTGAGAAGCTTCAGTGTGACAAGAGTTCTGAGAAGAATTCACCACCCTATCAGAATTGACCTATGGGTCAAGTGAATTTTTTTTAATGATTAGAATTAAATCGAAGGGACGCGGTGGCTCAGTGGGTTAGGACGCTGAGCTTGTCGATCAGAAGGTCGGCAGTTTGGCGGGTCGAATCCCGAGTGCCGCGTAACAGAGTGAGCGCCTGTTACTCGTCCCAGCTTCTGCCAACCTAGCAGTTCGAAAGCACGTAAAAAATGCAAGTAGAAAAATAGGGACCACTCTAGTGGGAAGGTAACAGCGTTCCGTGCGCCTTTGGTGTCTAGTCATGCCGGCCACATGACCACGGAGACGTCCTCGGATAAGCGCTGACTCTTCGGCTTTGAAACGGAGATGAGCACTGGCCCCTAGAGTCGGAAACGACTAGCACGCAGGTGCGGGGGAACCTTTACCTTTACCTTTTACCTAGAATTAAATCATAATTGCTCTCTTTCTCAATGTGGAAAGTTAGCTTCATATTTCTCAACCCTAGCAAGACCTTTAAGACCTGTGGACTTCATCTCCCAGAATTCCCCAGCCAGCATGCAATCCGCACCATCTTAAAGTTGCCAAGTTTGAGAAACACTGAATTAGGTAACCTCATTGGTATGCATATTTTATAACTGTTTCATTGATGAAAAATATTCTGCCTAGTGAAACTGTCTTTCATATGGGTGGTCCTCAACTTACAACCACAACTGAGCCTTAAATATCCATTGCTAAGTGAATTTTACCCCATTTTATGACCTTTCTTGCCACAGTTGGGAAGCGAATCACTGAACTTGTTAATAACACAGTTGTTAAGTGAATTTGCCTTCCCCATTGATTTTGCTTGTCAGAAGCTCACAAAAGGTGATCGCATGATCACGTGACACCATCATAAATACATGCCAGTTGTCAAGCACCTGCATTTTGATCACGTGACGATGCTGCAACAGTTGTAACTGCGAAAACGGTCATAAGTCACTTTTTTCAGTGCAATTGAAAACAGTCACTAACGAATGGTTTTAAGTCAAGGACTACCTGTGCAGCTGTGCACCATAAACTCAGCATTCACAGCTCCATCACTCTATTATGTGACTTGAATAAAGAGCTCATCAACGCTTGGCGAGTTTTGAAATTTCGTCTTGTTTGAAATTTTGACATTTTGAATTTCCTTGTACTTTCCAGTAACTACTGTGTTATGTCAGTAGCTTTATTGCAAAGAAGGTTCGTTTGAAGCGGGAGGTTTGGGTGGAATTATTGGCTAATGTTGTAAAGGCGGGAAAAACCGGGCTAGGGATTGGATACAGTTCAAACGGCTCGAGTATATAAGCCGGAGTTATTTTGACAGTTGTCAGTTGACAGATGTGTATTAATAAACGTTCTTACTGTTAACCCTCTCTGAGTCATTCGTCTGCCTGAACCTAACAAGTGGCGACGAAGATGGGATTCGCAGCGAACTAGAGAAGGTCCGGTGACAAACAGCTGAGCGTAAGGTGGTAAATTTAAAAGAATACACAGTCAACCGTTGGCGGCCGCGGCGGAAAGTAACTAAACCTCCGAATGGCGCAACTCGGCTCTTTGAAAGAGTTTGATCCAAACTATCCAGAGGATTGGGAGGAATATGTCAGGCAGGTCGAAGGGTTTTTGCTCGTAAACGGCATAACCGACGACCGGAAGAAGGCTGCTGCCTTATTGACCATAAGTGGCACACCCGTGTACCGGGTTGCCGTTGGACTCTGTCAACCTATGCCGGTATCTAGTGTCTCGTACGCCGACTTACTGGCCAAATTAAAAGTACACTTTACGCCGAAAAGATCAGAGCTCTTTTGGCGACACATTTTTGAAAAGCGCAATCAAAGACCGGGCAAATCTATCACAAAGTTCGTCGCTGCAGTTCGAGAAGCAGCATTGCGTTGTAAATATGACAACCTAGAAATTAGGATTCGTGACAGAGTGGTGTTGGGCTTGCGGGACGAACAGCTACAGAATCGTATTATCGCTAAGCCTACCGGCGACTTACAAGAAGTCCTAGACGAACTGTTAACCTATGAGTCAACTGGAAATCGCGACCCCCCCCGCAATAGCACGGCTGCATCAGCCGAAATAAACCAAGAAAGCCGTGTGGACAGCGGGGTGGAGGACCAACAATGGGAAGCCGACATAGCAGAAGTCACCCGTAGGTTTGGCAAAATGGCGGCGAGACCCCCTCGAAATGACGGACCTGAACCGGGACGCCGAGTTCAAACAACTGCACCGCAACGACAACCAAGAGACTACCAGGCTAGACCACGCGACAATGAAAGCAGATGTGGAAGCTGCGGGGGCAACCACCCTAGAGCAACATACAGATTCCGCTCTGCCAAATGCAGAATGTGCGGAAAGACTGGACACATTCAGGCCATTTGCAGAGGCCGTCCCCGAGACAATCGCCTTCACGAAATTGATGTTTGGGCCGAAGGTAAGGTAACCCTTAAACATAGTGGCACTGAGACCCCCAGACCTCTGGCACGTTACCCCAACCGCGGGGAGGTGGCGCGAGTCAACCACATAGGGAAATCCAAAATACACCACATCCTGAGGCCTAAACTAAAAATCATAGTACAATTGCAAGGAATTCCTTGCAAAATGGAAGTTGATTCTGGGGCCTCAGTGTCCATAATTTCCAGTGAGACCCTTAAACAAATTGAACTTAAAAGTGGTCGTAAAATTCCACTTAGTTCAACCAAAATTCAATTGGCAGATTTTCAAAAAACCCCAATAAATATTAAGGGAAAGGTTACCCTTAAAGTTAAATATAAGGGGTTTAATGGCTTCTTAGACTTAATAGTCACAGAAGGCCATAGAACTAGTTTAATTGGCCTTAACTGGTTTCCAGCCCTGGGAATTTGGGTCGGGGGAATAAACACCATTAATAATAATAAGACCCTCAAATCTGTCTGCGATGAATTCGCAGACGTATTTGATGGGTCTTTAGGTAAATATAAAGGGCCCCCAATTAATTTTAATCTAGACCCAGCAGTTAAACCCATTAGGCTTAAGGCCCGACGGGTACCTTTCGCCCTTAAGCAAAAAATCGAGGCCGAGCTCGATAAGCTTGTAGGCCAAGGCGTTCTAGAACCGGTCGAGGGTGGCTTGTGGGAAACCCCAATCGTCACACCCCTAAAACCTAATGGGGATGTGAGGATTTGTGCTGATTACAAGGCCACCCTGAACCTCGGAATGAAAAAGCATGCTTACCCGGTCCCGACGGTGAAACAGGTCCTTGCCATGATCCAGGACGGCGCCATATTTGCCAAGTTAGACTTGGCGCAGGCGTATTTGCAACTTACTGTTTCCAGGGAAGCTGCTGAAGCTCAAACTATTGTCACCCACAAGGGGGCGTTCCGAGTCCACAGACTGCAATTTGGTATTGCAGCAGCTCCAGGCATCTTCCAGGAGGTGATGGAGAGGACTTTAAAGGGCATACCTGGTGTATGCCCTTACTTTGATGATGTTCTAATAGCTGGAAGAAATGAAGAAATTTTAGCTGAGCGTCTGGAACAGGTATTGGGAAGATTTAGGGAGGCTGGACTTAAATTAAAAAGGGAAAAATGCTGTATAGGAGTTAAATCCACCCTACAGCTGAAAAAATTAAGACAATTAAATTGGCACCAGAACCAAAAAAACAAGGCTGAATTACAAGCCTTTTTAGGATTAGTCAATTTCTATCACACATTCTTGCCACATAAAGCTGCCATCGCGGAACCATTACACAGACTATTAGATAGAAAAACCCCATGGCAGTGGCAAGAAAAACATAGAGTCAGTTTTCAAACCTTAAAAGATATTCTATCAAGCCAATCCACAGTTACTCATTTTATTGAGAACAAACCAATCTATTTAGCTTGTGATGCTTCACCTTATGGTGTGGGGGCTGTTATCAGCCACATGGATAGTCAGGGCATTCAAAAGCCAATTGCATACTATTCCAGGACGCTTACTAAAGCTGAACGGAATTATGCACAAATTGATAGAGAAGCATTAGCTATTGTGGCAGGAGTAAAAAATTTCCATGATTACCTTTATGGTAGGAACTTTACCATACTCACTGACCACAAACCGTTACTGGGACTGTTTACCACTGATAAACAGACACCCCAAATAATGTCACCCAGAATGCTGAGGTGGTCAATTTTCCTCTCAGCATATTCATTTTCACTGCAACATAGACCAGGTAAGGAAATGGGCCATGCGGATGCCCTTAGCAGACTGCCTTTAATCAACTAAGGAAGAGGGTTGCCGAAAGTATGCCAGTCAATGGGGGTCAAATCGAACACGGGGGCGATACTGCATCTTGGCTTAATCAAAACGACTTGTCAGATAGTGG
Organism: Vipera ursinii; assembly: GCF_947247035.1. Classification (NCBI taxonomy): domain Eukaryota; kingdom Metazoa; phylum Chordata; class Lepidosauria; order Squamata; family Viperidae; genus Vipera; species Vipera ursinii. The sequence goes on from NC_139513.1 coordinate 195,707,144, forward strand.
AGGAGAAGTGGAAACTCAACCCAGTGTAGCTGTAGCAAACCCACAACATCGTCAAATTGATTGGGAGCTGTCCCCTATGAACAGGCCAGCAGTACCTGAGCAACAACAACAACAACAGCCACAACAGCAATTACAATCAGTTAGTAGTGAATCTTCAGAGCCTGTAACCCAAAATTCCAGACCCATAAATATCAGCCAGTCAATCAGACAGTCAGTTAACAATGACGTAAGTGGCAAGCCCAATAGATACCCATCTAGGGTCCATAGGCCACCCAAATACTTGAGAGATTACATCAACAAATAACATCAACTGGGGGGGAAGGGGTGTTACGTCAGTAGCTTTATTGCAAAGAAGGTTCCTTTGAAGCGGGAGGTTTGGGTGCAATTATTGGCTAATGTTGTAAAGGCGGGAAAAACCGGGCTAGGGATTGGATACAGTTCAAACGGCTCGAGTATATAAGCCGGAGTTATTTTGACAGTTGTCAGTTGACAGATGTGTATTAATAAACGTTCTTACTGTTAACCCTCTCTGAGTCATTCGTCTGCCTGAACCTAACATACTGTATAGGCCTCCATATTGAAATACTGAAGAGCCACAAGCACATGTTTCACGAAAGGTCTGCCCTTTTCCAAATAGCTTTGCAATATATATGAGGAATTGAATGTAGTTGTTACTTGGATACCGACTGACCACAGCAAAACAGCATACTTTTTTTAAAAACAGAGTATTGCTCTTGGTCGAGGGACAATTCTGGCAGGAGTGCTGGACACTTGTTGAACATAAAATATTGCCTTGGATGAAGAAGGGCCTTCACTTCAGACCATAAAATTTGCTGGGCCGAAGCAGCACTCCCAGAAGATTTATTTATTTATTTATTTATTTATTTATTTATTTATTTATTTATTTGGATTTGTATACCGCCCTTTCCCGAAGGACTCAGGGCGGTTTACAGGGAATTAAAACAAGAAATACAAAAGTTAAAAACAATTAAAAAGATTATAATAGTCCCTGAGAGAATAAAAACCCCAATTAAAATTAAAATAATTAAAATTAAAATTCTCAGCCTGAGCCAGAGAGCTCGAAGAGCCAGGTCTTCAGGTCCCGGCAGAATGAACGGAGGTCGGGGGCAGACATACAAATAAACCCCTCTCTTCTGGGGTTGTGAAAAGTCCTTAAAACCTGTCTGTCACGACTGCCATCGTACGCTGAGCTTTGCTTTCGTTAGCTGCCAGCCTGCCATGAACTAGAAGGAGTGTGGGGAGAGCGAGCCAGATGTGAGGAGGAAGAGGATAGAAAGTCATTGTACCTTCCAGAGATGCCATCTCAAAGCCCTGGGAAAGGAATGTAATGAAACAACAACCAGCCCGCCCACCATTCAAGAGACCATTTCCAAAATATTTTATTCAAATATAATTGGGGAATGAGGGAGCAGCAGAGAGGAGGAACTGGATGGGGAAAGTTAACCAGGAAACTTTGGTGCGTGAACGTCACTTCTGGCTTTGCGAAGCTGTATTCCACTTGACTTTTAGTAAAGTGTACTTTTCAATGCAGACTTGAGGGTCTTTCTTGTCTAAAGAATCAAGATGGGTGAGGACTGACATTGGCTCTGTTCCCAGGCTTGGGGTGCCCTGTTACAGCTTGTGTGTGTGGCTCTGTGTGTTTGTTTTTAATTAAAAGAGTTTTTACTATTTCTGGATTTTGTAAGATGCCCAGAGTCTAACAGAGTGGGTGGCTATAATAAATTTAATAAATGAATACTTTTTAAAAATATATTGTCCACCTACCTCCACAAAACTAAAAAAAGGCATAAAAAGAACTAAAGATATTAATAGGCAGCCCAGACTAAAATGCTCTAATAACAAAAGAAAACAAGGGACAATAAGCAAATAACAAACTTCTATCTCAGGCCTGGGGCAAAATCAGATTTTCAAAGCCTCCTGGAATCCCAGCAGAGACGACACTGTCCTTATTTCAGGGGGATTTTGTCCCAGAAGGTGGGAGCTACAACAGCTCCTTCTTAGGTGTGCTTCTTAGGTGCCCCAAGTTGGCAATATTTAATGGATGGGACTTGGAGTGCATTCACTCTGCTGGAATATACTAGGCAGGTGGACACAATTGGAGACAAGCAGTGTCTTGGTATACAGGCCCCATATCATGCAGGGCTTTGTAGGAAACAATCAGCACCTTGAATTGCACTGAGAAGCCAATCAGCAATCAGTGCAGCTCGTGCAGTGGTGGGATTCAAATATATGAACAACCGGTTCTCTCTGTGGATGCCGCTTCTGGAAGTCCATTCTGGGCCTGGGCAACAAAAAATTAGCTACCAGTTCTGCCGAAGTGGTGCGAACCAGCTGAATCCCACCACTGAGCTCGTGTAACAGTGGTGACACATGGGGACATCAAAAGGCACCTGTTACTGCTTGCGCTGTTGCATTTTGAACCAGCTGTTGCTTCAGATAGTCTTCACGACAATGATAATAATGATTACGTAGGCTTTGAAATTACTCTTTGGTCTGTACAGGTAAAAACCAGTCCTTTTAAATAAAAGAATAGTAGATAATTTAACTGGTTTTCAAGACTATCAGGGTCTTCCAAAGAGCGATCTCCTTTAAAAAAAATCCTGCCTCTTGGCTATTTTCAGCCCCTTTCTTCCTGTTCTCATTTATTTATTTCATTATGTCATAACGGAGTTCACTTTGGGAACACTCTCTCTCCCTCAGTCTCTCTTTCTCTGCTTCTCAAGTATTCCCAAATCTTGGCAGCATCAAGATACTTTATAGTGTGTGAGTGTGTGTGTGTGTGTTTGTTTGTGTGTGTGTAGACTGCCAGATCAAGGCTCAAGAGAGCATAACAAATGTCATACAAATACAATTTTAAAACCCAATACACAAACACAAAGCATCGGAGAGAAAAATACACATAAAATACCTGTCAGCCACTGTCCACCAGAAAAAAATCACCAACTTCCCAACACTAGAATTCCCAGTCAGAGCCATGCTTGTCTGTTGATTTCAGGGACTCGTAGTCTGTATACCTGAAGGATGCTCAATGTAAAGAAAAATGGGCTACTCCTGTTTCCTAGAATTCTCTCCCCCATCCATCGACGTGTTTTAAATGCTCAAAGCAAAATATTACTTCACATTACTGGGGCAATATCTTCATAATTAATGCAGCACACTAAGCTTTTGGTCTTTTGGATGAAGAGTTGGCAAGCTGAAATTACATTCCGGGGATTAAGAAATAAAACCAGTTTGATCAAATACTTGGAAACAGAAGGCAGCGTTCCGAACCACTGCACTTGTTTGGAGACTTTACTAAGTACACAAAAATGTGTATCCTACATTTCAGCAGCTGAAAAGTATTGACTACAAAAACATGTAAGCACAGCCATTTTGTCCACAGTTCCCTCTAATTAAATATTTTCTTTCCCCGCCACCTAAAAAGGTCTCAGGGAAAAAAAGCTGAAGCTTTCTTTTACCAGTCACTACATGTGTACTGGGAACTTAGAATCTGGTGAATTGCCATTTTCACACTCCTCTTTTTCTACTCATGTAGTAATTGTGTTTGGTTAAATGAATTACAAATTCAGGAAGAATCACAATGGATTAAATAACCTCATCGTTTGAAGGTATTGCATTTAAGAAGTCAGTCATTTTTTAAATGAAGGAATGACTAATGGACCAGCATGATTGTTGACAACTTTTCCACTATCTTATAACCTCCCAGGCCCATAGTTTTTTAAAAGCTCATTTAAAAAAAAACTTCAAAGTGTTTCGTAACAATAGTACAAGAACATATAGAATTAAGTATAAACCTTTGAATAACATTGCTGATTTTTTGGGAGGGGGCACATCTCATAGAGAAAGTCCCTCATTGCTCTCTTGCATAGCAAGGATGTGCATTCATTGTCCAGAAGGCATCCATAGGGAAGGGGAGTCAAAAATGAAAGAGGCAGCAGCCATGATTATGGAGGGTTGTGTGGTGGCAGCTGCAATTTGACTTTTAGATACCCCCTCCTCGTGGATACTCTTGTTATTTGTGCTATAATCATGCTCAATAAACATCCCAGCATTCTTCAGCCAATAAAATGGATCATGTTTTGAATGTGCCGTACTTGAATGTAGGGATAGAAATAGTACATAATTTGTCTGTTCCACTCCAAATACGTTGAATTACAAACCCCGTTATGTTGACTGGAATGGTGGGGCTTTCTTTCAGAGAAGGAAATACAGATTTTTTTTTTCAGATCCTCCAATACAGGTAGTTCTCAACTACAACCACAACTGAGTCCAAAATTTCTCAAAAAGTTCCCTTTTTTCAGTGGGAGATACATATTTTTACAAATAACTCAAGGCAGTGAACATATTTTATTTATTTTATTTTATTTTATTAAACTTATATACCGCCCTTCTCCCGTAGGACTCAGGGCGGTTCACAAGGTTTTTTAAAACAATGCAACAAGTTACAAAAATTAAAAACAATTAAAATAATTACATTAACCTTGAAATAAAAACCCAGTTACAATTAAAAATACAATTAAAACCCCAGTTAATACTCTCAGTCTAGGCCAGAAAGCTCAAAGAGCCAGGTCTTCAGGTCCCGGCGGAATGAGCGAAGGTCAGGGGCAGTCCTAAGCTCTACAGGCAGCTGTTCCAAAGGGTTCCAACACACCTCTTATTTTCCTCACAACAATAACTTTCTGAGGTAAGTTGGGCTCAGAGAACAACTGGCCCAAGGTCACCCAGCTTGTATAGAGATGGGTGCAATATGGAGCTCATTCTTAAAGGACCTTGGCCCATTCTTTACACCCTTTACCTCTCAACTTCATGACGGGCACAAACTGCTTGCAAGAGAAAAAGGAAATTTTGTCTCATAAAATCAAAGAGCCACATCTACATACCCACGTTCATTTTGCAAGAAAAAGTGCCTATTGTTTTCCAACAGGAGGGAGCTTTTGCCTTGCCCTGCCTCCCATCTCAAGACAGTCATTATTCAGCAGCTGCAATAAAGCTTCTCTACACCCCTAACCCTGAGATTCAGCAAGTTCTAAACCAGGGGTCTTCAAACTTGGCCCTTTTATGACTTGTGGACTTCAACTCTCAGAAGTCCTCCACCAGCGTGCCTGGCGGAGGAATTCTGGGAGTTGAAGTCCACAAGTCATAAAAGGGCCAAGTTTGAAGACCCAGGTCTAGACTCAGAAACATATAGAGCCCAAAGTGCTCACTATAATGCCAAAATAAATCAACACATAAAGACAATCTGCACAATCTCAGGAAGATTTAATCTGGATTTAGGAAAAACACCTTCAATCTCTAACATTAGCAAAAGAAACCCAGGGAAAATATCTTCCATATTTCAATAGTGGGAAAAGGAGTAGGGGAAGTTTGGGTAAGTCTTCAAAGAGCACATCTGGACTTATGAGAGAATATAAATGAGTATGCTCACAGACAAAAATATTGCTAGGGCAGATAGGGTCAGTCACAAAAAGCTGTTTGGAAGAGGGCTCTCTATTATGATAAAAGTGTATCTTGCAAAACTACTGCCACTCTAACTCTGTGATTTTTCTGTATCTATCCAGTTTACTTTTGGACATGGTTAGACATTCTCAATTAAAGCCCAGGGTTACTAACCAACCATAATTTTGAATTCATAAGAATGCCTGTGGGCAAATGCTCAGATACATGGTTAAACAGACAGGTAGTCCTTGACTTAACCATTCATTTAGTGACCATTCAAAAAGTGCCTTACGACTGGTGCCCCCATTTACAACCATCGCAGCATTCCCTAGGGTCACATGATCAAAGTTTGGGTGCTGGCAACCGGTATGCATTTATGATGGTTGCAGCATCCTGAAGTCCACATGATCAGCATTTACAACATTCCCAGCCAGCTACTGAAAAGCAAAGTCAATGGGGAAGCTGGATCACTTAATGACCATGTGGTTCACTTAGCAACTCCAGTGATCTGCTTGACAACTGTCTTGCTTAAAAATGGAAATTCTGTTCCCCATTATGGTTGTAACTGAAGGACTACCTGTAAAGGGATGCTAGAGGCTGGCATCCTACCTATTTGTTTTTTTTATGGAAAAGAATTTAAAATATAATCTAGGAAATAAACAAGAGAGAAAGTTGGGCCAGTCGCTCCCTTAGCCCAACTCACCTTGTTGTTGTGGGGAAAATAAGAGGTGTGTTGGATATGTTCACCACCTCGAGTTATTTATAAAAATAATAAAGGTGGGATACAAATCAATTAATTAATAGGATCCTTAGTTCAAGTCAGCATTATTTATTAATGGTATTTACATTCAGATTTTCCTCCCAAGAAATCCTCCCATAATCTCCCCCCTCTCTATTTTTATTCAGTCAATAATCTGAAAGGTAAACCGTTTTAAGAGGCAGCTATTGCTGAAATGCTCTATCTCAGAGGTCCCCAACCTTTTGGGCACTAGGGACTGGTTCCATGGAGAGAGGTTTTTCTGCAGACCGGAGTGGTGGGGGGGGGCGGGCGTGATTTTGTATGCTGCCTGCATCCCACAGATGGGGCTTTGCTTGTCTGTGCGGACCAGTTGCTGACATGCCATGGCCCGGTACCAGTCCATGGACTGGAGGTTGGGGACCCCTGCTCTATCTCACTAAGCTTCCACGTTGAATGGGGAATTGAACCTGAGGTCCGAGACAAGGGGGAAACGGAGATTTATCAAGGATAGGGAACAAAACACCAACAACTGCAGAGAACTGGATAATATGGGAAGACCAAATGGAAGACTGAGTGAAAGAAGGTATGTAAAGTTCATTGAATTTAAATTAGCAGGCTGGAATATCTGTTGAAGTAAGAAGACCCCCAGTGGGATAAGAATATTTTAAATAAATTGGGAAATGATTCTGACTATCTTGTGTTTTATTGAGGGGGGCTTCTTTTTTTCTTTTCAAAGATTGCAATCAAATGCACACAATGCTCAGAACAAATATGTAGTCAATAACCTGATCTTTTAAAAGTCAGGTAATTAAGTTGCCCACGCTTTTGTACGCCCAAGCTGCTCCCTCTTTTGGGATGAATGGTGCTGAAATGATGGGAGCCTCAGAGAGGACCACCCAGAGGGGCAAGAGAAGGAATGCTTTCACCCAGCTGACAGTCTCTGGGGCTGGGTGTTTTTTTTCTTCTACCTTCTTTTCAATCTGTCATTCAGAAAACAATAGATCTCAGGTACTAGTGGCAAAGTTCACTTTTCTGCTTATTCACGCTGTTGACAAAAAAAAGTGAAAAAGAAAAGAAGATAGAATAGAAAAATCCTAGCCCCTGGAAAAAAAAGTACATCAAGATTAGGGGAGGGGCATCTTTTGCATGGCATCCATGAATGGGATGAGATTAGCTAGCTAGTGACTAATTTATTTTCTGAAAGCGTTCCACAGCTGTCCTCTTCAGAAGAGCAAACAAAGGCCACACTTTGGAAAGCCAGTGCAGGGAATAAGGAGTCTGCTCTTGACAGCGATGGATAGGTCAGAGAGGCCCCCCAGAGTTGTCAAAAAGATGCCACTCCACCACTCTTCTCAATCCATGTACAACTTCTCTCTCTCTCCTTGTCTTTTAGGCTCAATTTATACAATATCACGGAGGGATGGTTGATGCTCCCCAACAGCTGACATGCTGATGCCATGTTTGCATTAATTGTGCCTTAAGCTACAACAGGGAAGCCATGATGCCCTTCCAGCTAAAATCGGGGGGAATACTGGAAAACATCCCTTCACTCCTTTAGCATTCCATCCATAAAAAGGTAAAGGTAAAGGTTCCCCTGCACATGCGTGCTACTCGTTTCCGACTCTAGGGGCCGGTGCTCATCTCTGTTTCAAAGCCGAAGAGCCAGCGCTTGTCCGAGGACGTCTCCGTGGTCATGTGGCCGGCATGACTAAACACCAAAGGCGCACGGAACGCTGTTACCTTCCCACCGTAGTGGTCCCTATTCTTCTACTTGCATTTTTACGTGCTTTCGAACTGCTAGGTTGGCAGAAGCTGGGACAAGTAACAGGCGCTCACTCTGTTATGCGGCACTAGGGATTCGACCCGCCAAACTGCCGACCTTCCAATCGACAAGCTCAGCGTCCTAACCCACTGAGCCACCACCATCCATCCATACATACATCCATACATCCATCCATACAGGCTTGTAAAACATGGTCTATTTTAATTCAGAAAACAATTTTCATATGTGTGAAATTACATCAGGCTTGGAGGTTTCTACCATGTGTATCAGAGTGTACCAATAGTTTGGGGAGGGGGAATCTATGATCATAGCCTTTTGCCTTGCAGTCACTCGATTAGAAAAAGCATTAATCTCCCAAGTGAATGAATGAATGAAAAGAAGATGCATGGCACACTCCACAACACAGTGTTGTGTTACGCGAATGAGAAGCATGGAAAGGACTGCTTAATGGCATGGAATGGAATGAAGGAGGCTGTGGAGGAGAGGAAAATACCCATAAGAGAGTGACTGCTGCCAAAATTAAGATGAGAGAAAAATAGTGTATATTATATAAATAAAGAAAAATGAAGTCAGAGACAATAAGGAATGATTAAGATTAAAAATGAAACAAACTTGCAGCACAATTTTAATAGAAATAAAAAAGGGCTTAAGAAAAGGGCGAAGAGGGCTGAGCAAGAAGTCTTGAATGGGATTAAGAATAAAAGCAAACAAAATTCTTTGGGGTGAATTTTTTTTTAATGATTTGCAGGGGGATGATAGCAATGTTTTTAAAAAAATGGAGTTAAAATGAATGCTGCTATACAAGAAAAAAATAATGAAAAGGGAGTTATCAGTGCTGAAAGAATGTTTAAAAAAAGAGGCAAGGTTGCACATGTAGAACAGTTATTTATTTTATTTATTTATTTTAATTCCATTGATATCCCGCCCTTCTCCGAAGACTCAGGGCGGCTTACAAGCTTAGCAGTAGCCTTCATTCTATGTATATGCCTGCTTATTAGGGCTTTCACACACACCCCAAGCGGCATTATTACAAAGTCAGCTTAATTGCCCCCAACAATCTGGGTCCTAAAAGTTATGAGAACTTTTAAAATATGAAAGCTTATGGGGTTGATTAAAGTGGGCAAAGATGCATCCATGCCTAAACAATTCCACTATTCCCTTACACAAAATAATGATAATAAGCAAGTATCCAAAAACTACAAATGGTGGCTTAGTTTGTTAAGAAGAGTATGTTTGTTCCAGAAGAGTATTTCTGGAAAACTATTTTATAGGTCTGATTGAAAGAGCACAAAAGGTTACAATACACCGAATTTGGAAAGTGCAATACAGCTTTTTGTTTGAATGAATATTTGCCGCCAATATTGCTGTTCAAGGTGACTCAGGATTATTGCTCTTTAGGAAGTCACTGAGAAATGTATGAAATGATATTTTATTGCACATTTTGCTGATTTAGAAGAAACATGTGATGAAAGGAATAGCTTGAATTGTGGAATTTTTATGTTAATATGGATTGAAGGTGAGTTACTGAGTGTAATCAAACCAGTGCACTGAAGGAAGTAAAGTGTCCCTAAAAATGAGTAGAATGCCTGCTAAATGTTTGCTTCCAAGAGACCAGTTCACCCCCAGTTCTTTCAGGAAGATAATGAAGACACTTTCATTTTGTTTGGTGCATAAGTAAGTGTGAGTCAATATTTACTGGGCTGCTCTTGTTGTTGTCACTAAATTTTGGTTGGTTTTATTATTTATTTTTCTTTGTTTATTTTAGCCTGTTTATCTAGAACCCTTGCTTTTAGATTCTGAGTTGTAAGGAATTAAGGATTGTTTTAGTTATCTTTAGTTATCTGATAATAAACCATCCACAGAATGCTTATTAGGGCAGGATATAAGTATGATAAAATGATAACTAAATGAGTTACATACAGACAGTAAAAAACAACAACACACCACTAAGGAATTTTCAGATTACAATGATGGACTGGAAATGGCTAGAGAGTGTCCAAATAAGCAGGGCCTCTGCTGCAGGAATTATAGGCAAATGTTTTTGTAAGTTCCTGCACTTAGAAAAACAAAAGCTGTGCTTTTAAATGGTTAAAATGTGGAATGCTTTTTTTTTTAATGGTGAATGTGTGGTGTTTTGTCATCGTGCCCAAAGACACTGGGCATAGGGAGTCTGAAAAGTGATCTTTGGCAGCAGCAAAAGGGTTTGACTAGTAAATTATAGCTTTTTAATTTTCTGGATTATAAACTGACAAGAAAGAAAGAAAGAAAGAAAGAAAGAAAGAAAGAAAGAAAGAAAGAAAGAAAGAAAGAAAGAAAGAAAGAAAGAAAGAAAGAAAGAAAGAAAGAAAGAAAGAAAGAAAGAAAGAAAGAAAGAAAGAAAGAAAGAAAGAAAGAAGAGAGGGAGGGAGGGAGGGAGGGAGGGAGGGAGGGAGGGAGGGAGGGAGGGAGGGAGGTGACAGACAACAAAAATATGTATAAAGCAAAAGAGAAGACAAGTCTAGCTTTCACCTCCTGCCACTTTCTTGTCTAAAAGATAGCTTTATGAATTTCCTGATATTGCAAAGTGACTGCACTGTGTTCTAAAATTTTGTTGAATAACAGCTATAATGAAAGCCAGGCAAGTATTGCTTTTTTAAAAGAAAAAGAACCACCAAAAACAACCAAAAAAAATTTCACATCCTGTCATACCCTCCCTCTCTCTTTTGTGAGAATAACAAAAATAACAAATGTGCATTAAGATTGCCTTTTAGGGAAGGCTGCCAATTTTCCCTTATATATTTGCATTTCAGATCTGTTCACATACCTGCACTTTTCAATTTTAAGGCAGCAGCTTTCAACACACTTACATGCTCTCTTAATAGTCTATCTCAGACAATAGGAGGCAACAAATGAAGGAGAGAGACAGCTCAAACTACCCAAAACGTCACTAGATGGCAAGACAATTTTAAAATGGTTCTAGTCTATTTAATTTTTTTGTTTTTAAAAGGCTATTGTTTTTATTATCATTAATAGTTTTTTATTTTTTTTAAAAAAACTATTTTTAATACACTCTTCCAGAAAGCTGCCTCAGAGTTGCTAACCCACTGGAATTTAGCCAGGGAAAATGACTACCACATAAAAGACAGGTATTGGCACTATTTAGATGTTATACTGAAAATATTGAGCTCAATCAATGAAATCCCACATATAGTCCTATTTCTACAGCTTTGGGACTGCAAAGCTTGCAAACCGGTGAAACAAACACTCACTGGGCTTTATTTTTCTCTTTTGAAATCTGTACATTGACTCATATATGAAAAATGGCCTAGGTCAGTGTTCGGGGCCCTTGGCCATGTTTTACATGCTCAGTTTTCCTAATAATAATAATAATAATAATAATAATAATAATAATAATAATAATAATAATAATAATAATAATAATAATAATACAAGAAGAGGAAGAAGAGGAAGAGGAAGAAGTTGTTGGAAGGGACCTTGGAGGTCATCTAGTCCAACCCCCTGCTCAGGCAGGAAACCCTATACCATTTCAGACAAATGGCTGTCCAGTCTCTTCTTAAAAACTTCCAGTGTTGGAGCATTCACTGCTTCTGGAGGCAGGTTGTTCCACTGGTTAATTGTTCTGACAGTCAGGAAGTTTCTCCTTAGTTCTTGATTATATAAAAAAGTAAACTTCATTAGCCAGTTACAGTGTCACCAAGGGCTGGCTGATTATTCTCATTTCATTTTTCTCTCTAATATTGCTTATTTCCCACCCTCATATGTGACTACCAAAGGATCTGTGTAGATCCAGATTTTGCCACATGGTAAGCCAATGCAAGAGGCTTGTGTAGTCTCCTTTTGAACATTGGTTTCTAACCTCTCCAGAAGGTTAGAAACCTGCTCCACAAGGATATAGGAGGCTACTCTGAACACCATCTTTATATCTCAGAAGGCGTTAAGCATTAATTGAAAGCCGAGATGCAATTGCTTCTCTCAAGGTGCCACATTTTATTATTTATTGCCACATGTTTTTTTTAAAAAATAAGCTTTCTTAAATTAATTTTTTAGACAAGAATAGAAAACACAAAATGTGGAAGTTATATGAAAAGAATAAAAAACTAAAATACAATGACTGAAATGCAAGCAACTAAACATTAAACCTAAAATATCATGGAGGTTACAATTTTTCAATATACCCTTGGTTATTTATAAGATTACAACATGTATTACTTTTTAAAGAGTAGTCTAAAGTCACTATTTAGATTTAAACTAAAAATATCTGGTTAACACAGTTTAGATCACTAATTTATCTAATTTCTTATAAAGTTGAAATCTGAACTCTCTATTTTACACCCCCCAAATATGACATATGGTATAATAATAAACTGAAGTCCAAGAATGGTTTCTGATTAGGATTGATTTCTACATTAGATTTACTTTTTAAATATGCTAGAAGCATATAGTATCCATCATGAAGTTAACGTATACAGAATAGTTATTTGAAGGAATGTGTGATTTAATAAAATTTAATTAAAATATTTCTAATTGCAAAGAGAATTCAATTTCAAAATGTGTTACCTTCTAATATGCTTCTTCTTCCAAACTGTTGAGTTTTATTGCATTGCCACCAGTGTGAAAAAAAATGATCTAACTTGCTCATTATATCAGCAATATAGTAGCAATAGTATCGTGGATTATTAATTTTAGCAGTTAAGATTGGAGTAACATACCAGCACCAATTTTCTCTGAATATAATATTTGGAGTAAATGTAGTATTTTTATTCCATTGAAATTCTCCTTGTTGCACCTCTATTACTATACTCAAATTTTGCATCCATTTAATCACACACTTTCTGACCTGCTCTGTATTGAATTTCACTAATAATTGATAAATTAAAGCAAAACACCTGTTAAATAACCTATTAAAGGTAATCCTCAACTTATAATGGCAATTGGGACCAGAATAAGAGAGTGATGCAGTTGTAAAGCAATCCCCGCAGTCCTGGTTACAACTGTTAACCAAGTCCCATTGTTGTTAAGCCAGGTAACTCTCTGTCAGCTTCCCACAATAAGTCAGGGAAGAAGCTGGCAGGAAGTTACCAAAGAAGACTGGCATCCAGGAAAGCACTTAAATCATGATTATGGACCATGGGAATGCTGGGACAGCTAGAACTGCAAGGACCAGTCATAACCACCATTTGTTCAGCATGTTCATAACTTAGAATGGTAGTTGTTATGTATGGGGGTTTAAGAGATACAGTAAGCCGAGGCATAGCCGATACCACCAGGTCGCGCTGTACCGAAACTGCTGTGGCCGGTTAGTTTCAGCGGGAAACTAAGGTTTAAATTGATTGGCTGAGAGCGTACCTGGCCAGGTATATAAAGGTACAGGTACAGTTTCTATCACCAATAAAGAGCCGCTATGCTGTACTCATCGGCCTGGTGTCTTTCCTGCGTTCCAGAACCCACTACACAATAGTAGTATGTCAAGGACTAGCTGTATAAGATTTTTCAATTTTGTTAAATCTAAGAATGGTGAATTTCCCCTTGTTTCTGCCATTTTCTTCATGCTGAACTACTTATTGGAAGGAATCTACAGTAAACTACCTTCATCTCCTTAACAATCTTGCATCTTCTTGCAATCTGAATGAATGATTGCCTTTCCATTGTGCACATTTTTTTATGTCCTTCTCTTCGTAAAAATAGGCATTTAATAACGAAGGTGAAAACCCTGGACTTAGTCTTTTGCTCTTTTTGCCCCATCTATTTTGTTACATTACTCCGCATTGCATGGTCTCTTGTAAATTGGAGCCTTGGTGGAGCAGTGGGCTAATGCCTCCTTAAGTAACACCAGCTGCCTGCAATTAGTGCAGGTTCAAGTCCCACCAGGCTCAAGGTTGACTCAGCCTTCCATCCTTCCAAGGTAGGTAAAATGAGGACCCAGATTGTTGGGGGCAATAAGCTGACTTTGTAATAATGCCGCTTGGGGCCCCCCAAAAGCCCTAATAAGCAGGCATATACATAGAATGAGGGCTATTGCTAAGCACATTGGTTTGTGCTTAAATTGTAAGCCGCCCTGAGTCTTCGGAGAAGGGTGGGATATAAATGGGATTAAAATAAAAATAAAAAATGATCTGAAACTCTTGGCCATGCCATAGAAGCAGCAGAAATATAAGGAAATACAATGGATTCTGAAATCCATGTGAAATAACTCACATGGGAGTACAATTTAATGTTTGGAGCCGCTGGTCTACCTTACTCTTTCGAATCCTGCAAAATCTTGAATCTAGTACTTGATCTTTTATTGGACCATATATAATTGCTTACCTATCTATACTAGTCAGTTAATATCTTGTTTCAATATATAATCGTAATCATTTGAAAAAAGGTGAATCTTGGCAAAAATGTATTTATTGAAACATCACTGCGCCTTCTTCAGCCCCTAATAGTCTTAGAGGGCTCTCTCTAGATACCAGGAGAAATGAGGAAAAAACTGTGGGAAGAATTCAGAGAAAGAAATATTTTGGGGAATATTAAAAAGGCAGAATATTTTTTCCCCTCTAGGGATTAGGGACATTTAACAGTTAACATTTACATAATACACAAAGACTTTGACGCAGACACACACACAAAGACAAGGAAAGAGGAAAGAAAAAGGAGACAGAACTCTTGGTTTTCACACACTGGTCATTCCCACTATAAATCTGTTAAATCAAATTAACCCTAACCTTTGGGGAAATATATTCTGTCTTTTTAATATTCCCCAAAATATTTCTTTCTCTGGATTCTTCCCACAAAGCTTAGGCCCCTCGCTCCTCTTATGTTCCTTCCTCTAAGACAGACATGTCAAACAGAAGACCCGGGGGCCGGATGCGGCCCATGAAGTGGTTTCATGCGGCCCGCGAAGCCATCCTGGAAACAGTGAGGGAGCGGCCCCCACTGCCTTGGTCCCGGCCCAGAGACCCTCCTTCTGCCAGAGACCCTCAGATCTGTCCCACTCCTGCCCAGGCCCCCATAGGCACCCTTGTTGCGAACGATGTAGAGCTGGCCACACCCACCCAGTAGGCCACGCCCACCCTGGCCATACCCATCCGGCCCCCTGAGGGCAACCGCAATGCTGATGTGGCCCTCAATGAAATTGAGTTTGACACCCCTGCTCTAAGACAAGGTTTCTTCAAGTGTGGCCCTAGGACTTGTGTGTGGGAATCCCCCAAGACCCTCTCAGAGTTCCATGATATCACAATTATTTGCCAGCCCATGATGAAAAATAATACAATGTTAAAATCCCATCAAACAGTTGTGAGAAGCAGTAGCAGTAGTGAATGCGTCAATTTCAATTTTCAATAGGTCAATGTGGATAAACATTATCATGTATAGGCTCTTTTGAGGTTCTCCATAATTTTTAAAAGTGGGAAAGGGTCCTTTGAGGAAAGTTTCAGAAATCCTGCTCTAGATATTCAGGAGCTGATACAGACTACTTGGCCCCTCTGAAGAGCAGACCTCCAGAATGTCTTCAGGTGGGTAA
Source organism: Vipera ursinii (assembly GCF_947247035.1). NCBI lineage: Eukaryota > Metazoa > Chordata > Lepidosauria > Squamata > Viperidae > Vipera > Vipera ursinii. The sequence continues at coordinate 195,722,627 of NC_139513.1, forward strand.
ATGGGGAGCATCAAAGATTGGGTTCCATGGGCCAGTCACAATATGTTTTATTAATTTCTTTTTTCACAGAAAGTTGTCTTGAGATCTGGTGTTTGGTACATCCTGTATACTCAACACACACACACAGACACAGACACGTGCACACAGAGGCACACACACACACGCATGCATGCACACAGACACAGACACAGACACACAGACACGCACACATGCAATAAAGAAAACAAATATTACACAAAGTGCTAGAAGTATTGCAGTCCCTCCTCTTAAAGAAAAACAGAGAGAGCACCATTGCACCATTGCTTGGAAAAGGATGACGTAAATACTGTTAAGAATAATACCACTTTGGCTTGGTTTCAGTTGTGGATAAAGACTTAAGTCTCTTGTGCTTAGCCCACTTATAAATATAATTCCATCACAAAATTCCCTTCTGGGGAAAAGCAGCATCACGTAAAATGCAAAAAAAAAGAAGAAGACGTAATGGATAGAAGAAATAAAAGGCAGGAGGTAGTCAAATTAAATTTAGTTGTCCCCAGTACAATTCATTGCAATCCCCCATTTAGTTCTTTCTTGGCAAATCATCCTAGCTTCCACCAAGTGCTCACATGACCTTTTCTCTTTCCATTTATACATTTTACCTCAGTTTTTTAAAGGGTGTGTCATACATACCATCCTATCATGTTTTTCTCAGTCTTCCCTTTTCTCTTGAGACATTTATTCTTCCTTTATATATTTGTTCTGTGATTTGATTCTCAACCAGCCACCTCAGGTGACATGACCAGGCCAACATGCTCCTTATGTAATGGTTACTCATTTTCTGCTAAGTTCAGATTCATTCATCAGCCATTCATTATTTTCACCCTCATTTTACCACACAAATAATCCACTCAGCTTGCCTTCAGAAATCGTGGGCGCTCCATCAATGGAGGTCTTTAAGAAGAGACTAGAAAGTCACTTGTCTGAAATGGTATAGGTTCTCCTGCTTGAGCAGGGGGTTGGACTAGAAGACCTCCAAGGTCCCCTGCAGCTCTATTCTATTCACTCATACTACATTTGACTTTCAGGCTTTTGACTTCTTTTAACCAACAATAGACCACTCTTTTTCTACCAGCATTTACATACGAAAATATTTTCCATTTCTTTTCCATTTTAATTAACTTTCAGTCAACAAATTCATCTGCCTGCTAATTTTATTGCCATTTATATATACTACGTTAATTGTTCGTTCCACTTTCCATACTACATGCAATTACTTTGTCTTTGATATATTAGTTTTCAGATCTATACTTCAGATTGTATCGTACAATCTAATATTTTCTGCAAATCAAGTTCCGAAACAATAAAACGGCACCATCTGTATATACAAAAGGACACATGCACATTTATGTTCTTATACAACAGACCTATAGTGTTACCATAAGTATTCTTTATATATTTATCCATAAATGCATTAAAGAATCATGGAGATGCTTTAATTCCTGGTCAGTGCTGAACCATTGCCTAACCTTGCCATTTATTCATACATTTCTTTCATTTGACTCACAGTTGTCATATTCAGCAACAAGCCTTGAAATCCATATTTATGCAAAACATTCCGTACAGCAATTTGTGCCCATCCATTTTACCACATATTTCCCTAAATCAACTTGTAGTACATGCAAGGACTGTTCACAAGCCTTATACTAAACACACCATCTCAGAAATGTATTTGGAAAATCCATGTACGTATTAGCTTTATATCTCACATTTTGTACAGAAGCTCAAGGTAACATGCACAGAGCTTCTGCTGCTATTTTTTCCTACAACTACCCTGTCAGGTAGGTTGGACTTAGAGAGCAACTGACTAAGTCACCCACTGAGCTTTTATGGATGAGAGTGGACTAGACCTTGGGTCTCCCTGCTCCTGGCCAATATCTTCATCACCACACCATGTGCCTCTTGAGATAGTTTTGAAAGTCTCATAGTCTTGCCTATGTTTTATTTATTGATATATACATACATGCTTACATACGTTTGTATAAGCCACAAACAGGTAGTCCTCAAGTTAGGATCACAATTGACCCCCAAATTTCTGTTGCTAAACGGGACATGTATTAAGTGAGTTTTGCCATTTTGCGACCTTTAGTGACACAGTCATTAAGTCAGTCTCTGCAGTTGTTAAGTTAGTAACACGGTTGTTAAGAGAATCTGGCTTCCCCATTATCTATACTTGTCAGACGTTTGCAAAAGGTGATCACATGACTCCAGGACACTGCAATTATCATAAATATGAACCAGTTGCCACACATTCGAATTTTGTACATGTAACCATGAGGATATTGCAATGGTTTTACATGTGAAAAAATGGTCATAAGTCACTTTCTTCAGTGCTGTTCTAACTTTGAATGGTCACTAAACAAATGGTTGTATGTCAAGGACTATCTGCATTCCATAAATTTTCACATATACACATAAGACAATAAAACCTACGCAACCATAGCATAGACAGTAATTAAATGATATTGACAAACCCAACAGCTATCCCCTGTGAAGGGGCTCAGTCTTCGATAGGTCTCCTCCCACCAAAAGTGGATTATTTTGCTAAAGAAGTAATACGGAATATGGAGTAGAGGAGAACTGTTCCTGATCAAGTGAATCCTGAAATACGATTAAGATTAAACAATTAGACAGTGTAAATGGATTTTCTGTGCACTTGCTATGACTAAAAAACTGATTGTGCAGCACTAGAAAAATAAATGTATGGCTCCATTTATTCAATGGACCAAAGACCTAATTGCATTTGCTGCCTATAAGAGGATTGCCTATAGATGTATACTTTGTATAGACAAGTAAAATGAAATATGTCTCATTTGTAAAGAATATGGTAGGTTAAAACAAAAGACAGCTGTATAAATGTTTGCATTAGCAAGTCTATATTGTCTTGAGAGAGAGAGAGACTGACTGGGCCAATCCAACCAACCTCACAGATTGTTATTGAGGGCAAAAGAAGAGGAGGAAGGTATATTATTTGTAAAATAATAAAGACAGGAGACATAAATAAATAAATAAAATGTATAGAATTGTAAATTCTAATAATGGCATGCTTTTGTGGTATTCCCCCCCCCCACTTTTTTCTTAGAGCAATTTTATGCACTTTTTTATCCTTACCGACAACATTAATTAGCATTATATTTGGCTCTTTTTTCTTTTCGTTATTAATTAAAAAGTAGCAAAATAAATAACCACAATCAGATTTCTGATTGTGAAAGTAACAGATACCGTGGTGTTGCAACATCATGTCCTGATTTTGAATATTTAGTTGAAATAGGATTTGTTGCAATCTGCAAGGCTAATTTTCAAAAACCCTTGATATGAGTTTTTGTGGTACGAGACTTCTCATTCCACAGTAAAATATACAGCAGAGACTTTTCTATGTCCTGTCTCTAACTCTACCAGAGCACTCTGTTGCTCTTGAGGCAGGCATGTTTTCTTGCTTGGAAATAGTTTTAATCATCAGTTTGAAGTTCTTCTTTCTGGCCAGTTAGCTGAGTACAGAGAAGTTTCCATCAAGTGGTGCTGGTTAGGAATATGTTATTACTCTTGCCAAAGCACAAATCCCCAATGGCACTTCAGTGATTGTCATAGTGAGATGTACTGCCTTCCATGTAGACCTCTTTATCCCTCTGTGGTATTCAGCTACCACATTGGGCTATTGAGAATTGCGTGGGCAGAGCCACTCACCAAGACAAAACATATTAAAATAAGTACAACCAACCTTAGAACTGACACAGAGTATACTGAAATGGCAGGTAGCTTCTGCCTTTTGGGATAGGCCACCAACAGCACAGTAAAAGAATAAGCAGTCAAGAAACACCCTGCCAACTAGTCCTCAATAGGGCAGCCATGAAGGCCTTAGAAAGATATCCAGATGTCATGATGTGATTACACCTACAAATTACATAATTACATAAACCATGGTATTCCCTGTGACACTCTAGAGAAGTGAAACTTGGACTTTGAAGAAACAGGAGAGGGAGAGTATTGATGCTTTTGAGCTTTGGTATGGGAGAAGAGAATCTTATGGGCAACCAAGAATACCAAGAAATGGATCATCAAACAAATCAATCCAGAGAATCAGTCTCAAATTATCCTATTTTGAATACATAATGCAAAGACTTCGCTTTCTGAGACAGACTGTAATGCCGGGAAAGGTGGAGGGAAAGAGAAGATGGTCACCGGGGAGCTGGAAGGATTCAGTTAGTGTAATGCGTGCACCATTGGAAGATCTGAAAGACCAGATTAGGGGGGAAAAAATCTATTGAGCTTGGTGGCATGCAATTAATTATTTCAATTTTAAAATAAAATCAAAAGATTGAAGGCTGTATTTCTGTAATGTTTACTGCCACCATAATTCTCTTAGGTTTATGCCAACTAAGCAATTTGTACATAAGTAGAAGATATTAATTTTGCAAAGGTATCAGCGCACTCTACTGTCGGTTGTCAAAACACCACGTGCTTGGTTTATTTTCTGTATTGAGCAATTTATACAGCTGATGTGGCCGAACTACAACTCCCAGCAATCCAAGTGGCTGGCCACCAAACACATATTGCACAGCAGAAAATTAGAAAAAATCGGAGTTCTTGCTCTTTCGAAATCATCCTTCGATTTTTTTTTCTCAAATTTGGAGTTGCCTTAATTTTGGAAGACCTGCCTACACGTCCGTAGAGAAAGAGTCTTCTACAGAGACCTAAGAGATTGGCTTTGATCTTGGTTACATGCTCAGTCAGTTCTGTAAAGTAAACTACTCTCTTAGCGCAGCTACGATTTGCCCTTGAGATCATACAACACCAAACTTATCTTTCTCATCCCGGCTTTATATCGCACACTTTATTTATTATTTATTTATTTATTTATTTGATTTATATACCGCCCATCTCCTGGAGGACTCAGGGCGGTGTACAGAGCAATAAAATAAAAATACATTAGATAAATAATTTTAAAACCCAAATCCATCAGGCCAGGCCGACTTTAAAGATAATTGCACAGGACCATTTTTAAAAATGGAGAATAATTTTTTTTAAAAAAAAATTGCTGTCGCCCTGAAAAAAAACATTGAAAAACCCGCTCCCTACGGAAGGATGGTCTTTTCTTCTTTTTAAATCTATGGTCAAAAGCACCCCATTGGATCTCGGTGGGTGAGTGAGTGAGTGAGTGTGCGCCTTTATCAGAGCATGCGCACTCTGTTAAAGAAGCCACTACTTCGCGTTTCGTGTAAGTACGGTGGCCGCGGGCGGTCGTGGGGTCGAAGGGTCTTCTCGGATTTTCTTGCTTTTCCCAAGCGGGACGCGCGAAGCGAAGATCCCGCGGGACCAAACTTACGTGGGGAAAGGAGCCCCGCGGAGTGAATAAACTGGCGGGTTGGGATGATGGTGGTCAAAGTAGGGTTGTGCCGAGAGGGAACCAATTTCTGTCCTTGCTCGCGTCTGTCACCGTGTTTGACGGGCGGCGCCTTTGCTTGAGAGGCGAGTTGCTAAATCTCCCTTGCTGATGCTAGCAAGGGGAAACAACAAAGAGCGGTGACATTTCCAAAGTGATAAAGGGAGCTGAACTGAGTTTGTGCGCTGAAGCCCACGTTATCAGTAGTGCCGCCTCTTAAGAAATAGATCAGGGGTCTTCAAACTTGGCCCTTTTATGACTTGTGGACTTCAACTCCCAGAATTCCTCAGCCAGCTTTGCTGGCTGAGGAATTCTGGGAGTTGAAGTCCACAAGTCATAAAAGGGCCAAGTTTGAAGACCCCTGAAATAGATGGTCAGGTTTTGCTTTTTTGGGGTGTGTGTGGAGGAATTCGACTTGCAGTCGAGCAGCCCATCAATCACCCATCCAAGCATTAATGCCATCCTCACCTCCTTCGACGTTTTGTTAAAATGTGGTAAAATTGATATTGAGTGGTCCTTTGGCTATCGATTTATGGCTCAACTACCGTACCTCTTCCCATTTTTAGATGAGTGGTTCTGAATCCGGCCATGGATCCAAGTGTTGCCAAAGGAGAAAAAAACGCACTCTCCGAGACCATGAGGGCAAAGATTGAGAGGAACCGCCAGCGGGCTTTGATGCTCAGGCAAGCTAGACTGGCGAACTGGCCCTACCCTTCTCCTGGCGAAGGTTTGCCGTATCCTGTTATTGTGTCATATAGGGGACAATATTTATTTTTTTTAATTTTTTTTATTTTAATTCCATTTATATCCCGCCCTTCTCCGAAGACTCAGGGCGGGATATAAATGGAATTAAAATAATAATAGTTTGTGCACTTTATAAGGAAGTCATATGAAGAAGACGATGTAGGGATGTTCTTAAAGACTTTCCCTAATAAAGTGTACATTCTGAGAAATTAAACAAGTTTATTGTAAAAAGGGTTGCCACCTTCTTTTGTAGTGAGTGCACAGAGAAGCAAAGCTTCTACTTTCATTGGACTTGCATTCACACCCTGCATTCCTGCATAATAATAAGGAAGGATGTTTGTGGAACGAGCTACGGAGAGGGATATTTTATTCAAAATGAAGAAAAAAATGCACATTGAAGTTATTGGCTTAATGTGCTGACTAAACCAAGCTGTTGTCATTCTGTATTATATTATTAGCATGATGGGCAAACCTAGCCAATTGAGCTTCGTTCAGTGAAATGTAATTACATAAACAGTGGCTTGGTAAATATATGGACTCACTCGTATCTTCCCAGTGTGTTTTATGAATTATATCTGTTGCATCTCAGTTTGAGATGGATATGAGATGTGTAAATGTATATATTTCAAGACTGATCTAAAAGTGTTGAAGCTGTTGAAGTCTAAAAATGTTGAAGTGTTGCAGTCTCTTCAGTGACTGAAAGTAGTTTATGTAATGAATGTTATGGAGTCATTTCAAAATAAAGTCATTTTATCTGTATAGATACACAAATTGTTATTTATCTTTACAGGCAGCTCAAAAGTTAAAGGACCTCCAAAGACAATAGATACAGGAGGAGGGTTTTTTCTGGAGGAGGAAGAGGAAGAAGAGAAAAATCGACACCAAACTGAGAAAATTGTGCATCCCCCTGGTAATTTGCTTTATTTTAATAAGTGCCTGAATAAGCAAGACATAGGACATTTTGGTCAAAAAGAGCCATATGTTTTGATTTTAGGTTCAGCATTGGTTAAATAAGAATATAAATTTGCTAATCTTAATCTAAAATTGACTGATAATTACAGTGAGTACGGATGGAGACAACAGATCTAGAGATTACCAGATTGGAATAAGTTGCACTATTGAGTCAAGAATTTCTTTAAATTTCTGGGCACCATACAAAGATTGAAATCAATAGTTACAGAACAATAACCCTTGTTATCCAAGGTAGAGTATCATAAAACCACATCAACAGCACAGCTCACCTGACCTGGAAAAGCTTAGTTCTAATAAGCAGTGCTTGTTTTTATCAAGGTTTATAGACAATAAAACACAATAAAATGTAATTTCCAAGATTCCAAAGCTTATTTTTTTTCTGTTGTATTTGCATTTGCTGTTATTGCCCCTTTACTAGTTTGGATAAATTTAACAGCTTGAATTGTCATTATTGTGCTTCCGTTCTTATTTTAATAGGGCCGGTATTAGAATTTGATTATCTAATCTGCGAAGAATGTGGGAAGGAATTCATGGACTCATATCTCATGAACCACTTTGACCTGGCAACATGTGATAATTGCAGGTATAGCGATTTTGTTTCTGTACTTTCAAGTCAGTTCTGACTCTTGGCAACTGTGTGGATTAAGAATGACTAAATAACTGGATTTAGTGCTTCATTTTCTTTTAGTATTGCAAAACTTTCTAGCTCGGTGTAAAAAAATAAATATTATAAACTTAATTTAAGTCCAGAGTCATTGGAGTTGTGCAGCATCAAATCAATCAATTAAAAAATATGACTTGTATAATCAAAAAAGAACAATCAAAAAATATTTTTAAATATATACCAGCCCCCCTTTTTACAGGCTTCCACACAAGGCTTGAAAAAAGGTGTGGCTTAGGAATTGATTTAAATCAGGCATGTCAAACACAAGGCCCGGGGGCCGGATTCGGCCCGCGAAGTGGTTTCATGTGGCCCACGAAGCCATCCTGGAAACAGTGAGGGAACGGCCCCCACTGCCTTGGCCCTGGCCCAGAGACCCTCCTCCTGCCAGAGACCCTCAGATCTGTCCCGCTCCTGCCCAGGCCCCCATAGGCACCCTTGATGCGAACGATGTAGAGCTGGCCACGCCCACCCAGTAGGCCATACGCACTCTAGCCACGCCCACCCGGTAGGCCATGCCCACCCTCGCCATACCCACCAGGCCCCCTGAGGGCAACCGCAATGCTAATGCGGCCCTCAATCAAATTGAGTTTGACACCCCTGATTTAAATGTTCTGTTCATTAAAGCAGTTAAAAAAATTTTCAGGTTCATGGGGAAGTCGGAAAAAAGAACTCTGTTTTTGTAAACTTTGAAGCTCTTTTTCCAAATAATTTTCAAGGCTTTTTTTTTTGGCACAGACGAACCTGATATCCAGTGTTCTTATCTTAAAATATGTTCCCCTGAACATAAAAATACAATGTTAAGCATTAGTTAGTGGTGTAACCTGCATATTATTTGATATATGCAAATACATAGAATGCATGTTCAGTTTGGATTGGGGTCTCATTTCAGAGATGTTGAAAACAAACATAAACTCTTAACAAGGACTGAAGCAAAGCAAGAGTATCTTCTGAAGGACTGTGATTTAGACAAGAGAGAACCAGTGCTTAGATTCATTCTGAAGAAAAATCCTCACAATCCACACTGGGGTGACATGAAACTTTATTTAAAACTACAGGTATTGAATCTTGTCCTCTTAATATTTTTTCTTCCAACGGTATGACTTCCCTGTATTCTAACGACATTCCAGTTTTTCTCTGGAGTTGGACATCTACAGTATGATTCAGCTATATGATCCAACTGTCTCTTTGATATATATAATTTTTGTTGCTGGTAGGTTACAAGTAGGAACCTGAATTATATCAGTGTGCCTTTCTAATGAGGGAAGGCCTTTTGATTCAGTGTAGTTTTCTATCAACGGGGGAGGGAAGGGGTGTACCAAAAATTTGAGGAACTCTTTGAAACAGTGTGGCAAATGGTGCCAGCTGAGAGACATCATTAGAGATAACCCTCTGTAATTTACCATTAAATTACCAATATAGTTTAATATATATACTAAGGAGGGATTCATTTCCTATTTCCTAAAAGAAAAAGGTCCAGCCTCTCTCATTGCTACTTCCACGGTCTTTCTGAATCTGTTGCACGGATTGCCATGCTGTTTCCCACAAGCATTCATTTCTATTGTTGTATCGTCAGAAAAAGTAAATGGGACTGCTTCTTTGTATAAATTGCTATTCTTCAATGAAAAGAATCTTCTTAAATAAGACAACCCTTTCCCCACAGATAACGAATGAAATTAGTACCAAAAGAAGATAGCACTATATTCTTTGCTGAAGAGAGCTAGCCGAGAACAAGAGCCCTTGTTGGTTGTACTGCAGCCAACCCAAAGATGGGGCTTGGACATTACGACGTATAAGGTTTTCCTTAAGATGGTCTTTTTTTCCCAGGGTTGCAAAATTCCAGGAGGCAACACATACAGAAAATCTTTTGTTACCAGCTAATGTCTCCCCAAGGGACGCGGTGGCTCAGTGGGTTAGGACGCTGAGCTTGTCGATCAGAAGGTCGGCAGTTTGGCAGGTCGAATCCCGAGTGCCGCATAACAGAGTGAGCGCCTGTTACTCGTCCCAGCTTCTGCCAACCTAGCAGTTTGAAAGCACATAAAAATGCAAGTAGAAAAATAGGGACCACTACGGTGCGTCTTTGGCGTCTAGTCATGCCGGCCACATGACCACGGAGACGTCCTCGGACAAGCGCTGGCTCTTCGGCTTTGAAACGGAGATGAGCACCGGCCCCTAGAGTCGGAAATGACTAGCACGCATGTGCAGGGGAACCTTTACCTTTTACTTAATGTCTCCCCAGGCTTTTGTAGCCTAGAAACAGTTGCCCTAGCTGATCTAACCATTTATTTCTAGTCCCCTAAATCTTATTCAAATGATGCTTGGTATTTACAGGTAATTCAACGCTCACTTGAAGTTTGGGGTAGTGAGGAAGCATTGGAAGAAGCTAAAGAAAACCGCCAAGATAGCAGAGAGAAGATGAAGCAGAAAAAATTTGATAAAAAAGTTAAAGGTAAATGTAAACCTCCCTGTCCCTTCCTCCTGCAGGACAATGCACTAGTCTCCACAAACTAGCTTTCTTTCAAACAACGTTCTTGGATTCCACTCAGACCCAGCATATTTGGCTCAAAAGTAAAAATGTCGAGTTGATGCAACTGTTTACAGCAGTGCTTTTCTTTTCTTTTCTTAGTCCCTTTGAGTCGATGTTGACTCTTGGCAATTGCCCGGAAAAGCCCTTGCAACAAAGATTTCAAAAGTGGTTTGCCATTGCCTCCTTCCCTTGGCTGAGTGAGAGAGACTGGCACAAGGTCACCCAGCTGCCTTTGTGTCTAAATCAAACTAGAACTCAAGTCTCATATTAGTGCTTATTTTTCAAAAAGGAAAAGGGAAGCTAATGGGGGGCGGGGGAGAGCTTAAAAAAGATGGCAGAACTGTGAGGTAAATTGGAATTCTGCAAGTAGCCAATCCACCCACCCCACCCCACACATACACACAACCAGCCAGCTTTACTGCACTCATCATACTCTTGTTGACTGATGCCCCACTGGCTGAAAGATGAGGGGCTTAATGTATGAAATCCAGAGAAAGAGTTACATCCTTTTGTGACTGCTTTTTGTGATCACTATCATCTATCTCAAGAGTCCCCAACTCCCGGTCCGTCGACCAGTACTGGGCCACGACATACCAGCAACTGGTCAACACAAACAAGCAAAGCCATATCTGAGGGATGCAGGCAGCACACAAAACCATGCACTTTCTGGTCCGCGGAAAAAACTCTCCACGGAACCAGTTCTTGGTGCCCAAAAGTTTGGGGACCTCTGATCTTATCTAATGGACTTTAAAAATCACTCTAGATTCATTCCAATTCCATCTGCACATTCACTTTCAAAAACAGAACATTAATGAAAATAATGAGGATTTACTCCCTAGTTATGTTTTGGAATACAATACTCCCATTGAGCACATACAGAGTGTCACTGGGATTCATTTTTTTATTTGTGTGTTTGTGTGTGTGTGTTTTAATTACTGTGCTCCTTATTTCTATTGTATTAGAATTACGGCGAGCTGTAAGAAGTAGTTTATGGAAAAAAGACACAAGTATCCACCAACATGACTATGGAGCTGAAGAAATGATAGATGATGATACGTACAGAAAGATCTGCAGCACATGTGGTCATGAATTAACCTATGAAAAGATGTAGAACGATTTGGATTTATGTTCAATGAATTTTTGTATTCAAGTGTTTATATAATTGATACGGCATATCGTATAATTGATAATGGCATATTCTTTCTGGCCTACTTTGCATACCCTAACCATTATCCAGAAATAAGAACTGAAAATCTGGTAGAAAAGAGGCATAATGATAATCCTTTTATAAAAATGTTACATTTATTGAATAAAAATATTTAACTGCATAATACTTACACAGTTAAATGCTTATCTGTTATCATTGCATGCATTCTTAACATTTTTCATATATATATCTACAGTGATTGGTGGGTTAGAAAAACACGTTCCAATTTTGAAGATCGTACAGAGAACATAATACACCATAGTGTGGTTTGTGTCATTTTGATTTAGTGTCATTTCAACATAGTCACAGACCTCTTAAGACCCCAAACCTCAAATTGAGCCATGTATTGCCATAGAGAATGCTACTGGGAGGGTTGAAGATTTGCTAGGAATGTACAGTACAGCTGACCAAATTATTTGAGACCTTGTAGTATAGCAGTATAGAGTTTAAACTGCTGTGTTTCTCTGAAAATAAAACCCGACCAGAAAATTATGCCTAGCATGGTTTTTCAGGATGCTCGTAATATAAGCCCCCACAACCAAAATAAGCCCCAGTTAAGATCAACAGCCAGAGGGAGGCATTTAGTATTGTGATTGCGAGTGTGTGTGTGTGTGTGTGTGTGTGGCTAGCTCCATGTCGCTTGCATCTGAGGGGGCACCTGTGGGGGCCCGGGTGCGGGATCCATAGGTCTCTGGGGGAGGGGGCTGGGACCCTTCCCTAAGATGCCTCAGCTCCAGCCAACAGCCAGCCCTGTGCCTTCGGAAGCCAGCCCGGGACTTACGAGTTCTTGCTGTGACCTGTGCAGCCAGAAGCTCCCCATAACAACCAACCAGAGGAAGATTTCTTCACACATAACCCCTTGCCTTTTTTTCTCCCTGAGCAATTGCCATTGGCTCTTTCGCAGACTGCAGAAGGGCTTCCTCAGCCATCTGTTCTTCCCTGGATCAATTTCAGAAGCTGCCGCCTCCACCACTGTCACTTCCTTCTGCCTCTTGCAAGCTAGTTGCAAGGACGATGGAGAGGGGAGGGCACCAGGGAAGGTGACAGTGGGGACGGCTTCAGAGCCCGGCATCAGCATCACCACCCCCTCACTCCATGGGTTTACCAGGACAGCTGCTTGGAGGCGGCAGCAGTGCTGGCAGAACACGCCCTTCACACGAGAGAGTAATGCAGACAGGTGGGGGCAGCCAAAGGATCGGGCGGCAACGCCTACCCTGCCCTGTGTGGCTTCAGCAGGTACCTGGCAGGTGGAGTGAGATGGGCAGGTGAGTGAGCGGGCCCTGCAGCCAGGCCAACCCCACCCCACCATCTGGCTTGCCTCACAGTGGCGGCACCAGCAGCAGGCAGAGGTAGAGGTCCGGTGACCCAGCCCGCCAGATGTGCCCTGGTGCATCTGGTGGGCCGGATTGCGTGCCTTCCCCCCCACGCCTCTGCCTTCGCCTGATGCTTGGAGGGCTGGCCCAGCAGTCACAGCTCTCTGACTCATCTGCACTGCACAGGCTGCACAACCCAACAGTGCACTGGCCAAGGGGCCAGCAGGCTGCAGCTGCTGCCTGACACCATTAGCTCCTGCGTGCTCACAGCCTCCTGTACATGAAAAAAAGTAGGTCATCACCTGAAAATAAGCCCTAATGGATCTTTTGGAGCAAAAATAAATATAAGACCCGGTCTTATTTTCAGGGAAACATGGTATTAATATTATGGCACTGGAAGTCTCCCTACCTAGTTCTCGTTAAAAGGAACACATTATTTGGAGGGAAAACATCTGGGCCTTGGATATATTGGTAAATGAATAGACTTTAGTAGTCTGTGAACTTATTTTTCATTTACTGGCTGGATGTCATTAGCAATTCATTGTGCTGTCTTGCCTAGTAACAATAAATGGAAATACCAAGAACCCAGTAATACAGCTCTGAGCTGTATATATTTTCTACTATTAAGAATAGGCCCTTAAGTAACTCTCAAGTTTCTTACTCTCATTGATAACAATATTGACATTGATAACAATATTGGCAAAGCCAGCCTTAATCTAATGATTTGGCTCATCCAATTTATGAGTCAACACAAATAAATGAAAAGAAGCACAACAGTCCTGGTTGTCTTCTTGTCGATGAAACAAAAATACACTTTCTCCATAGTAATCAGACAATCTTTCTGCTATGGAAGGCAGATCAGGCTAGTTGATAGCTTGATATTAAGTCACTTAATGCAACTTATATCTGCATTACAAATGAGCAGCACAAATTGTTGCTTCAGTAATTGTGTTTCTATACTGTGTGACCCAAAATAAGCACATTAGACCAATATAAAAAACATGTTGTATTTCAATTATGTTTCACACAATCATGATAATTCATTTTGATAGCAAACATACCCAAAGGTTCTTTGCAGACCTGGCCATTTAAATATTCATATATTTGAGACCTCAGTTTCTTACGGAGCTTTGAGCATTATTACCACCAGAAAGGACATCTTCAGACAGAGACGTATGTTTTGAGACTTGTTTCACATTATTATGGAACCCGTTGCATAATGTGCAAGGGATAAACAAAGAGCCACGTTTATTTATTGTCTTCTATTTTTAACTTTTATACCAATAATAGGAGGGCACAAAAAGGATGCTATGGCAGAGTCCACATTCAATCCATTTCAAATTTAGAAATCCACGCATTATTCTATCCCAAACCTCCAGAAGTCATAACTAGCATAAGGCCCCTACCACTGAAAATTTGAGCACTGTGTAGCTAATTTAGCACAGCACTGTCAGATTATTATTTTTTTCCTTTCTTTCCCATCAAAGTTTTCATCTTAAACTTAATAAGATGAAATTAAGTCCTATACCAAAATAAAAAAGTTATTCAGGCCTGCAGTGCACAAAACTGCTGAAATACAGCCAGTATGTGATGATCCAATTCTGCTGTAAATAGAAGGTTCTCCAAGGTCACCATGTACTGTTGGATGATCTGATGATGCTAAGACACAAAAAAGCATTTCGGTTAAGTTTGGAAATGATGTAGCACCTTAAATAAAAAAAAACATTGCATCTTTCTAAAAGTTTAATATTTTGTTTGTACTTGCCACCTGTGGCTTAATATTGCAAGTTCGATTTGTATGATTGGTACCGCACAAGTATGCTGTACGCTATGTGCAACTCAAGTCAACACAACTAAAAACAGAACCTGGTCGGGAACAATCAGAAAAAACCAGAGTGGACAATCTTAAATGTGAAATCCAGCATCCTATGAAGCCGTAGGTTTATAGCACACTAACTGCTTTTACACAGAAATGAAAGATTAAATGGTCATTACAAAATATGATTTACTTAATGTCTATCAGCCCACCACTTCCAGAGCACTGTAAAATGAAGGCAATAAAAATACCGTATAAAATAAAAAGAAATTAGAAACAGAAATACATAAACTTGAACTTCAGAAATCCATCTCCAGCTACAAACCTGTACAAATAAAACCAAGTCTTAATTTAATCCACGTAAAACTTTGTCTAAGAGAGCTTTCTGTAATCATGCCACTACCACTGTCTAATGGTTATGGGACGGCCATCTAATCTTAGATGACAAATTTGAATCTTGCATTTATTTGGTCATTTAGAATCTTCAGTGAAAGACCCAGGGCTTCGGAGGCATATGTAATAAAAGCCAATCCCGGTAATTAAAGGTTTTAGAGACAGTAACAATCGCAGTTGGGTCCAGCATGGGACTTGACAGAAAGTTTGGAACTATTAGCTAGACTACCTGCGTGCTCCTGATTAGCTAAGGTTTCTCAGAAGATGGTGTGTGGTTGGATCCTGGCAAGGTTGACTCCATTCTCAAAAGAAAGTGGTGGAACCACTGACGAAAAAAAAAAAAAGGTAATGTTGCCTCAAGAAGCCACTGCTGAATTTGATTGTTTTGGGGTAACTTTAAACTTGTCTCCAATCTTCTCTTCTTGGGGAAGGTTGTTGAGAAAGTGGTTCTACTTCAGCTTCATAGATACCTTTGATCACAGAATTCTTCTAGGTTTCGGAGATTAGAAGTGGAAGGCAGTTCCGCCTTGCTCATCCACCTTCCTCACAAGGTTGGTTTCAGTCAGGGGAGAGAGATCTAATCCACAGCATTTTATCTGCAGGGCTCCTCAGGATTTGGCACTCTCCCCATTTCTATTTAATATCTACGTGAAGCTGTTGGGTGAGGTCATCTGACCGCGCAGTCTGGGGTATCAAATTGTGTGCTAAGGATACTCAGCTCCACACCTCTGTTGTTGGCCTACCAACGGATGCCGCTGGTGGTTCTATCAGAGAGTCTGGAGGCTGTGGCTGGGGAAGAATAGGATTTGGCTCAACCCTGGCAACATTAAATGGCTGTGAGTCTTCAGGCCCCTTGGATCAAGAAACAGACTCCACATGAAGACTAGAACTAGATAGATACACTATAAACTGAATCTTGCAAGTCTGATTCTGCTTTACCTTCCCTTCCTTTGGGGCCCTCCCACTGAATCAGGGAACAGTGTCCTGAGCTGCTTTGATACACTATTTTGTTTCCCAGAACTTATAGCGTCCTTCTGACAAATTGCGAGAGGGGCACTTGCTTCCAGAATGTGACCCGCTTCCAGGATTGCGTGAAGAGCCTCAGTAGGCCACGTGTTGCCTCACTGGGTACTGATAACGCAGTGGGTAGAATGCAGTATTGCAGGTTAATTCTGCTGAATCCTAGCAGTTCGATTCTCATCAGCTCAAGGTTGACTCAGCCTTCCATCCTTCCATGATCAGTAAAACGAGGACCCAGATTGTTGGGAGCAATATGCTGACTCTGTAAACCGCTTAGAGAATGCTGTAAGGCACTGTGAAGCGGTATATAAGTCTAAATGCTGTTGCTATTGCTACTCTTTCAGAAAATCAATCTCTGGAAAAGTAAATGGAGCAAGGAATGAGGCCAGGGGGGAGGCCCAAAGCCTCTGAGACCTGGGGAGGCTGGACTGGGGAGGGAACATAGGGAGATGGAGGCTGTTGCAGCATCCTTGCTGTCGGTCACATTGCCAAGTGTCCCCAATTTAATCATGTGATTGTGAGGATGCTGCAACAGCTGTAACTTTGAGTACAAGTCTTAGATCCCTTTGTTCAGCACCAATGTAATTTCAAACAATTAATGAATGGTTGCAAATCAAGGACTACCTCTGTTGGGTTTGGTCTTCCCTACTATCATAGGTTTCTGATGTCTTGTTGACTTACTCTTTGTATTCTTTTCTAATGTGTTAGCTGCATACAGTCACTTCTGTGAGATGGGCAGCCATATAAATTGATTAAATAAATACTAGCAAAATGAGATTACTAAAATGTCCCAAATAGCAGATATATTTTGCATTGACTGAATTTCTAATGAAGAAAAAGGACTTTGGTCTGATCTTAAATGCCAATGTCGATCTAGAAAGTGCTATGACTTTAATTAGTAGCTGGACACATTCATCTCAGAGAGATATTCACCGGCTTCTCCTCGGTATCTGTATGCAGCAAATAATTCTACAAATCACTTAGCACACGCACAAACAACTTTATCTAAGAAAACAACAAAAATAGTATAGCTAAAATCCAAGTTCAATTTGGGCCAATAGTGAACAAAAATGCTACAATATGACAAGATCCTGTTGAGGCTTTTGAATCAAGCCGCTACGAAGAAATTGCCAATCAGTGGTGCAAAGATGGATTTCCAGATAATCTCACTTCCAACAACCACGTGCATTCTGAGATAGGTAAGACTTGCCTGTAAGAAGATCTGCTGCAGCCTCTCTATACAGTTCTTGTACCAAGGTGTAGTTACATCAATGCCTCCTGCTTCACTTCGTGCTAAATGCTCTGTTAGGATCATAATGAAACGCTGGAAGGAATAAACAAGGTGAAATTATTGACCTTGGATTCACAGTCGGCAAGATTACTTTTCTTTCGAGTAAGGGTTAAAAGCGTCTCTGAATTAAGCAGGGAATAATTGAGTACAGAATGACAGCATTGGCAAACGTGGACTCACTAGCCCTGGACTTACAACCACAAGTAAGCCCAAAATTTCTTTTGCTAAGTGAGACAGTAATTCAGTGAATTTTGCCCCTTTTTATGACTTTTCTTGCCACAGTTGTTAAGTGAATCACTGCAGTTAAGTTAGTAACATGGTTGTTAAATGAATCTGGCTTCCCCATTGACTTTGCTTGTCAGGAGATTGCAACAGGTGATCACAGTGACCCTGGGACACTGCAACCGTCACAAATGTGAACCAGTTCCCAAGCATCCAAATTTTGATCATGTGACCACGGGGGATGCTGCGATGATTGCGAGCGTGAAAAATATCCACAAGTCACTTTTTCCAGTGACATTGTAACTTCGGTCACTAAATGAACTGCTGTAAGTCAAGGATTACCTGCCGTTATTTTCAACAACTTTTTTTTTAAAATTCCATTTATATCCCGCCCTTCTCCGAAGACTCAGGGCGGCTTACAAGCTTAGCAGTAGCCTTCATTCTATGTATATGCCTGCTTATTAGGGCTTTCACACACCCCCAAGTGGCATTATTACAAAGTCAGCTTAATTGCCCCCAACAATCTGGGTCCTCATTTTACCTACCTCGGAAGGATGGAAGGCTGAGTCAACCTTGAGCCTGGTGGGACTCGAACCTGCACTAATTGCAGGCAGCTGGTGTTACTTAAGGAGGCATTAGCCCACTGCTCCACCAAGGCTCTTCAAATGCACAGAATTTTAATTTAGAACCTTACGAAGCAGAAACACTTGTTCTAGAATTTTGCAGCCATGCTAATATTTTAAGATTGCCCTTTTCACTGGCCCATCAATATGGTCCCTGCTTTTACCTGAAATATTACAAGGAAGAGGTTTTTTTGTTCACTTTGAGCTGATTCAACTTTTTCTTGCAAACGTTCGATCTGCTCTTTAAGGGGCCAATTTCCCCTCTCATTGCTTCGGACATCATCACGCTGGAGGGAAAGGGTTGAAATGTAAACGGTAAGAGCACAAAAGAAGAGAAAGCAAAAACATCAAGGGTGGGACTTTTGTTCATAGGAGACATTAAGGAGGCAGACATCAATGAGAACGTGATGTAAGTTTGTATCTGTAATTTTAAATCCGTTACAGGCATAAGCAGATTTCAAGATACGTTAAAAATATTCAAGACTGAAAACAAAACAAAAATAAAAAGGCAATTATTGCGTATGTTATCAGAATTGGCTTCAAAACGCACAACATAGTTTTCGGGTGATGTTAAACTAGCATGATCCAAAAATGACTGCTTTGTCTACGGTTGGCTGCCTCAGCTGTTGTTTTAGACTATATCGACTATTGTTTAAAAATGTTGTAAGTCTCCACTATGAAACAGAAATCAGAAATATAAATCAATCGTGCTCAATTATATGGGGAAGTTGATTACATTTTATCAACGGTGGTTTTATCATAGCATGGGGATGCAAAAAAAATTAAATTATCCAATGAAAAGTATTCAAAAATAAGAAGGCCTGAGCCATAGACACAACAGAATGATGACCATCATCAATTTTCTGTCCTGCTGCCCGACTCTAGTTCAGAAGAGCAAAGCAAATCTTATGTTCTTGTAGCTGATGAAATATTGTTTCAAGCTATATTTCTTCATACAGGCATGAAAAGGTCACCTACTCTTTTCTGTTGCTTGGCTAATTTTTCTTTGGCTTCTTCTAGCTCCTTTTGGATCATCAGCACATGCTTGTTCATCTTACGAATGGTAGAGTGTAAGATCTCCCAAATATAAAATCTAGCAATAAAAGAAGCAAAGAAACCGCTGATGTTCAGAGAAAACATTCTGATTGTTGTCAGCAATAAGGCCGAACACTTGTAGATCTGGACTTTTCTCAGATAACTGAAATGGCCCCAAAGTTAAAACACAACTATACAACTTGCACCTCCTAATCTTCCCTCTGAACAGAAATTTCAGAATCATAATTCTCTAGGGCTGTAAAATTTCAATTAGATGCAAATTTCAGTAAGATACATTAAGTGTATTTACTTTCAGCAAATATATTTAACTTAAACAAAATCCCCCTTATTAAGGTCATTCGCTATGAGGAATATTTAAATCATAATCTGAAGATTTTTTTTTTAGAAAAGTTATGAGTTATGGTTGACACTTATTTACCTTGTAAAATCATGAGATAGCTCTGGAGAAAAAATCCAGTTTGCCACTGCAGCACAATCCACAATCTGTGTTCGGATCATCTTATCCACCAGTACAGCAATCATCTGTGTAATTATGCAAATGCAGGAACTTTGTTCAGTTCGTCAGTAGCGTGTCATCTGGACACAGCTTTCAACACAAACTCACAGACCGAGATCCCAGTTCACTGAAAACTACACAAGATCCCTCAAACCACAGCCTCTCTATAAAATCAATGCCTAAGCTGTGCAGACCATAATTATTTATGTTGGGAGGGCCACTTATCATAACTTCCCATCAAGAATCACAGATTCCATCACATTCACATTGTCTGGGGAAATCTGAACAATGGAGGACCTTTAAATCATTTACTTTTTAACTTTTTCTCATGTCAAAGCTGAGAAGATGTGAAGAGGAAACCATCAGCTCAGGACTGCATCTCTGTACCAACCCATGAGCAGGAAGACCATTCCTAAAGACACAAAGGACACTCTGGAACAGACATGTCAAACACAAGGCCCGGGGGCCAGATCCGGCCCGCGAAGTGGTTTCATGTGGCCCGCGAAGCCATCCTGGAAACAGTGAGGGAACGGCCCCCATTGCCTTGGCCCTGGCCCAGAGACCCTCCTCCTGCCAGAGACCCTCAGATCTGTCCCATTCCTGCCCAGGCCCCCATAGGCACCCTTGATGCCAATGATGTGGAGCTGGCCACGCCCACCCAGTAGGCCATACACACTCTAGCCATGCCCACCCAGTAGGCCACGCCCACCCAGGCCACACCCACCCGGCCCCCTGAGGGCAACCGCAATGCTGATGCGGCCCTCAATGAAATTGAGTTTGACACCCCTGCTCTGGAACATTGGAATGCAACCTCCATTCCTGCTAAAAGGCACAGATTCCTGTCAATGTTTCTGTCCACTCTTTCCTTGATGGAGCCCAGAGAATGACTGTCCATGACTGAGCTAGCTTTGGGAGGAGATGAAGAACTGCCAAATAGATGTCTACAATTTCTCTGGTTATAATCTTATGAAACAATAGATACAAAAAAGAAAAAAAGTTTCAGGTCTTGTTCAACAACATAAACTGAATTAACTCAATAAAGGAGGTTTAAATTAAAAAGAGGGAACACACTTTTCTCTAAAGCAGGAATTGCTGAGGGAGGGAGGGAAGAAGGAAGGAAGGAAGGAAGGAAGGAAGGAAGGAAGGAAGGAAGGAAGGAAGGAAGGAAGGAAGGAAGGAAGGAAGGAAGTCTATAAATATTTATTTTTACCTGAGGATGATTTTTCCATACTTCATACATAACTCTGAGAACGTGAAGCTTCCCTTCATCACTTTCAGCCAGAGTTTTGAGGATTTCTCGAAATCTTATCAGAACAGAAATGAATAACCCAAGAACGTTAAGGAATACAGGTCACTTCATTCTTACAGGTCACTTCTTACGTAATCTCATCATGCAACATGGTTTGAAATGGCAAAACTGAAGAGATAGAGAAGTGGACTGGTCTAGTCTCCCAAGATTCATTCTGAACTCTGAATTTTTAGATTAAAAAAAACTAGGAGGGTCAACATGTTGACAAAGAGCTCTGTAACACAGCAATTCTTCCTGCTATCTTGACTAGCCACATATTTAGTTGGGGATTAGTGATTTATGGAACCCACCTCTTCCCCAAAATCTATACCACCATTAACACACACACACCCCAGCTCTCTCTCACTGTAGTTGAGTCAGAGATAAGAGAAAGCAATGAGGTGAAAAACCTAGCTTAAGCCCAAGTCTCACAGAAGGTTTGTTCCAACCCTATTGAGGTAGTCAAGACTTGAATGCAAAGTCATGAATCTTAATACTACTTTTGTTATCGGGTTAAAGTAACAGGATCTTGTCTTCCCTACCTCCCTGCCTTTGTCCTAAAGTGAACTAGACACAGTCAAGACACCTCCCTGAGTCACAGGTGGCTAAGAGGCAGAGGAGGTAAAGTACAAGCAGACTCCCAAGGTTCTGTTACTCTAACCAACCTTTAACAAAAGGATCTTGGTCTTCTGACTGAGTTGATTTCATCATGGTTTACGTCAAGGGGCTGACATTTTCTCATTGTACAACTGGACCCAGTCATCAACATTTTCTTCAGAGAGGTTGCTTTTAACTTTGCCAATGTCCAGGGTGACTACACCACTGCAAAATCTAACGCACAAAGGAATCTTCTCCTCCAGCAGTAAACTTCTGGATTTCCCCTCTCTTTCTCCTGGGCCTCCATTGGTCATTCTTGTTAGGCTGTGTCTTGAGACTTAGATGTGTACAGGGATAATGTTGTGCTGCAGATCACAAGGAGGTGAGAAAGGACTGATGAACGTTTTCTGGATGCTGCAGTTCAAGAGGAAGCTCCTGACATGCAAAACTAAGCAGAAGTACCCAGGTATCAGGGACTATACAGGAATCTGCCTATTTTAAATTGCAAGTTAAAGTGAAGTGCTTTTTCAAAACGTAGCTGGACTTTCTTTGTTCTTCCTTGAAGTCGTTTCAGGTCTCATCCCAGAACTGTCTTCGGTTTCAACTGAACCAGTCAGAGCTGAAGAAGCTTCTTAGGTGAAAAGCAAAATGTCTTCAGGGAAAAAGCCAAGAAAGCCCATTTGTCTTTTGAAAAAGCACCTTTGGGACAACCATGACCTGGATGACTGAGAATCTTCACAGACATTTAAAGAGAAGTAGATAATATAGCTATTTTTTTAAAACAGCCATTAAATAAAAATCTTATTTGCTTCTGGCCTCTTTTTCGTTAACATTACAAGACAAATAAAAATAACATGGCAACAATATGAATGCACTGACAGATTAATATACTTAATGATAAATACTTACTTTCCCAGAGCACTGAAAGAGTGACTGAATGATTTTGAAGCTAAGTGCAATAGTGCCTGGACAAAAACTTCTATTTTTAAAGGATTGAATGAGAAGCCTTCATCTGGAAAACAAAATTACAAATACATTTGAATCCCTGTAAAGCAATGTAGGCATTCACTAAAGGCTGAGAGGGACTGAGAATTTTTATTTGTCTTTTTTGGAAAAAAGTAAAATGGCGAGGAAATTTCATAAAGGGCTTTTTTTCTTATCATATCCATTTTCGGTCAAAGAGTGTCGACTGGCGGCCCCCAGGGGGAGGGCGTTCTCTGTGGGCGCGCCAGGCCTTTGGAACCGTTTACCAGTGGAGCTTCGGACGGCTCCCGACCTTCGCTCCTTCCGACGTGACCTAAAAACATAATTATTTGAACAAGCCGGCCTGGTCTGATGGGTTTAGGGGTATTTTAACGCTTTGTATTAATTTATTGAATTGGGCTGTTGTATTTAATATTTTTTTTAATTTTTATATATTGTATTTTATTGTATTGCCCTGTACACCGCCCTGAGTCCTTCGGGATAAGGGTGGTATAAAAATTAAATAAATAAATAAATAAATTTATTTTTTAAAAAACCAAAGTTCCCTATTAGGTTTTAAGTTGAAAATGCTTGGTTAGCACAGTACTAATAGCTAACAAAACAATAAGCACATTAATAAATATTGGTTAAAGATCATATCCATACTTTGGATCCATTACGTGAAGACCTAGTCTTCTGATTAAGACTTTAAGGCTGAAGGAAGGTCAAAGGAAAAAGATGGAGAGAAGTAACATGGATGGACTCAGTTATAATGGTGGTGGATGCACCATTTCAAAACTTGAAGAACTATCTTAGGGACAGATCATCCTGGATAAAATCTCCCTATAGTATATGGTCACTAAAGTTAACACTGACCTGATGCCCCATAATAAAAAATCAGATAGAGTAAGACATAAACTCTATGCATATGAAAAATTTGGATGTGGAACAAATCCATGTGTAAAATTACAATCCAAGAAGGGTTTCCAATTATAATTAAATACTACATCAATTCTACATCAGATTTACTTTTCAAATATGAGATTATTCTGGACGTCAAGGCATACTCTCATAATTTATTTAGCTGTGCTTCTGTTTTCCAATAAAAACATCTCAGATCCATTCAGCTGTTCATATACTCAATGCCGATTCAATATTTTTTTTGAAAGGATATATAGTTTAGTTCAATTTAATATTAAGTCAAATTATGAGTTTCAAAAAATGTTCCATTCCATTCCATTTTCATGTTTGGTGGTCCTGTAATAAGATGCAAAAGTATTGGCAAAGGATTCGGATATGGTTAGAAGAAATATCAGGATGGAGTGTAGATTATAGACCAGAATTTTTCCTACTAGGCGTAACAACAGAGAAGCATACCAAAGAAGAGTTATATATAATGATACACATCATCACAGCAGCGAGAATGACGTTCGCCCAGAAATGGAAAAACAGTGAAATACCGGATGAGAGTGAAGTGATAAATAAAATTTGGGTGTGTGCAGAAATGGACAAGTTAACTTTGGAAATTAAAAATAAAGATCAGTCAGATTACTACAAAATTTGGAATAAGTTTTACTCATGGTGGGAACAGAAAGGAAGGTCACAACAGAAACACACAGGATGATGATTTCACATATTACTAGAATAAGGTGGTTGATAAGATTGAATATTCTATAACTGTATATAAATGATATGTACATAAAGTGTATATATGTATATAAAACACAAAAATGATATAAGACAAGAAGGATTGTCAGACCGTTAACACCTTGTCCAAAATTTTAAATAATAAAATTTGCAATTAAAAATTTTTTTTTTACTATCCATAAAGTATTTTAGGTGGAAATGCATCTTTGAAAATAAATACCAGCTGCTCTGGGCAAGTTTTGAAAATTTAACACTACCAGTATTACCAGTTCACAAATAAATTTGAAAACCAAAGAGAAAAAATATATATGTTCCATTCTATTATAAACCATTTTCCAGAATTATTAAGTTTTAAAGTTTTTCCACAACATTAAAAAGAGCAACCCAATACGCTCATTACTTTCCAGCAGTCTTTTGAAAAAGAATGACTCATTTTAGCAATTAAAAAAAAGGTAAAAACTTTCCCTTTCGGTCGTGTCCCACTCTAGGGCGGTGTTCATCTCCGTTTCTTGGCGAGGTAGCCAGCATTTATTTATTTATTTATTTATTTTATTACATTTATATACCGCCCTTTCCCAGAGGACTCAGGGCGGTTTACAGGGTAATTAAAAACCAAAAATACAAAAGTTAAAAACCAAGTTTAAGAAAGATTAAATTTATCCCTGTATAAATAAAACCCCAGTTAAAATAAGATTAATCCTCAGCCTGGGCCAGAGAGCTCGAAGAGCCAGGTCTTCAGGCCCTGGCGGAATGAACGGAGGTCGGGGGCAGTCCTCAGCTCCACTGGCAGCTGGTTCCAAAGGGCAGGCGCCCCCACTGAGAAGGCCCTATCCCTGGGTGTTACCCGCCGGCAATCTCTTACCGGTGGCACCCTGAGAAGACCCTCCCTGTGGGAGCGCACTGGACGAAGGGAACTTGATGCCAGCAACAGGTGTTCCCTCAGATATCCCGGACCCAAGCCATGTAGGGCTTTATAGGTCATCACCAGCACCTTGAATTTCACCCGGAGGACAACCGGAAGCCAATGCAGCTCACGGAGTAGAGGTGTTACATGGGAGTATCGGGAGACCCCCATCACAACTCGCACGGCCGCATTCTGCACCAGTTGAAGCCTCCGAGTGGTCCTCAAGGGCAGCCCCATGTAGAGAGCGTTGCAGTAGTCCAAACGGGAGGTCACAAGCGCATGAGTGACTGTGCGTAGGGCATCTCGGTCTAGATAGGGTCGCAACTGGCGCACCAGGCGAACCTGGGCAAAAGCCCCCCTGGTCACAGCTCCTATATGGTCTTCAAAATTGAGTCGTGAATCCAGGAGGACGCCCAAGTTGCGAGCCCTATCAACGGGGGGCTAACACCTCACCCCCCCCATCGTTAGAGATGGAATAGTCTGGTTGACCCGAGATGCCGATATGCACAGCCACTCAGTCTTGGCGGGATTGAGACGAAGCCTGTTTCTCCCCATCCAGACCTGGACCGCCTCCAGGCACCGGGACATCACGGCGAGGGCATCGCTGGGTTGGTTCGGGGTGTAAAGAAAAAGTTGGGTATCATCAGCGTACTGATGATACCCCACCATGAAACCACGAATGATCTCACCCAGCGGCTTCATATAGATGTTGAACAGGAGGGGCGAGAGAACCGACCCGAGGAACTCCACAAATGAGAGTCCTCGGGGCGGATCTCTGCCCTCCCGTCAACACCGACTGCGAGCGGCCCAGGAGATAGGAGGAGAACCACCGTAAAACGGTGCCTCCCACTCCCAACCCCCTGAGACGCCGCAGCAGGATACCATGGTCGATGGTATCAAAAGCCGCTGAGAGGTCTAATAGGACAGAGGAGCAACCCCTGTCCCTAGCCCTCCAGAGATCATTCACCAGCGCGACCAATGCCGTCTCCGTGCTATATCCGGGTCTGAAACCCGATTGGTACGGGTCCAGATAATCAGTTTCCTCCAGGAACAGAGGAAGCTGATGCGCCACCACACTCTCAACAACCTTCGCCAAAAAGCGAAGGTTGGAGACTGGACGATAGTTATTTAAAACAGCCGGGTCCAAGGCAGGCTTCTTGAGGAAGGGTCTCACCACCGCCTCCTTCAAGCATTGTCCAAAGACATTTTCTATGGCCATGTGGCCTGCATGGCTATATGCCAAAAGCGCACAGAATGCTGTTACTTTCCCACAAAAGTGGTACCTATTTATCTAGTCCCATTTGCACGCTTTCAAACTGCCAGGTGGGCACCAGCTAGGCGAGTAACAGGAGCTCACCCCGTTGCGCGGGTCTCGGGTCTCAAACCCAGGCTGTCAGCTCTCCAGCTAACAAACTCAGTGTCTTTAACTGCTGAGCCATTGGACCCCCTGTTTTAGCAGGTCTGGAATAATATCAATTATTATTATTAATATAATATATTGCTATAATTAATATTAATATTATAATATATTAATATCAAATTTTACTCCAAACATTATACTTATAGATAGAACTTCTGTAAGATGCTTTACTACTGGTGTATTAATCCAGGCTTTAAGTCTGGAATAATAACCTGTAGTAAAGAATCTTACAGAAATTCTGTCTATAAGTATGATGTTTGGAATAAATTTGATATTAACAGTATCAACAATAATGCCATCTCATATATTTAGGCATACTGTATACCAGTTTCAAACGAAAAGAATATTTGCTTGTTGGCATATATGGGGTGGGGGTAGATGCTGAGAGTCAAGGACGAAAGAAATTCCACTGAGTTAGTACATATTCCGTCTAAGTGCGTAACAATCAAAACCATGTACCAGATATGCTTAAACATAGCTAATTTCTCTGAGGTTTTGCAATGTTTCCATAAATGAACATTAGGAATGGGGCACAGTAAATATTAGACGGGCTTACCATCATTATCCTGATTAGTACTGGGCACATCCTTCAAAATGGTAAAAATTTCATCATTACTCGCTTTATTTTTGATGGCAACATTTAAGGAGAGTGCAATATTGTATCCAGGAAGAGATTCTAAAAAGATAGGAAGAAGCAAAGTTACCGTCTTTGAAGATTGGACACTTTTATATAAAAGACTGCATGCAACATAGTAGAAGGTTTTACATATCTTGAGGAACGTTTCAGAAGATAAGAAGCCACATCTTGAAGCAATGTCTCCTTGTGTTATCTTGCCCACTAGGGCTTTGGATGGTTCTTGGATGTTTCTTTTCTTTAAAGGGATTTATTATTGCTTCCCCCCTCCCACCTACACACACACAGGCCATTTCCCACCAACAGCAGCAAATGCTTCTTTTATATCTTAAAAAGTAAATTATATACTCTCAACATACTGTTGCTTTCTTCTCCATATTTATAAATACACACTGGATTTGCAGGAGTCAAGACTGAAAAATTAGCAGGAACAATATCAATTATTCGTTGATGGTAGGAAAGCCTGAAAAAAGAAGAAAAGAAAAATTATTTTGAAGAAAGTTGCTCTTGCTCATCATTCAGTAAAAGATATGTGCACTGGTAAAGCACCCCGAAGCTGATGTCTGTTCACTGAATCTGAGCAACATTCATAAAAAGTTCTTCAGAAGAACGAGGGCTGTGCCTGTGCTATAATTTAACATT
The DNA here is from genome assembly GCF_947247035.1 of Vipera ursinii. Taxonomy (NCBI): domain Eukaryota; kingdom Metazoa; phylum Chordata; class Lepidosauria; order Squamata; family Viperidae; genus Vipera; species Vipera ursinii. Next base: position 195,750,479 of record NC_139513.1, read on the forward strand.
ATAATTCTTTTAACTGCTCAGTACTGGGTTATTGGCTTCAATATGGCTACCGCATTTTGGCCACCCCTTCTTTTGGCAAACTCAAATTCAACTGGTCAATCTACCAGAAAGAACTCACACTGACTTTTGAAAGTCAGGAATTAAATTCTGGTCTTCTCCATAACTCTCTTAAATTCCCAAGCGAGTGCACAAGTATTATCTGAGCTGCTAGCTGCTGTGCTATGGCTGGCTGAGACAACTCTTGACCTAAATCCCAGGTTAGTTTTATCGTGGTATTGGGCAGATCAGTTCATTGCAAATCCACTTGGTGATACTTCAACCAAGCTGTGGACAGTGGGGTGCCCTGAGAGTTGGATGCCATTACTAGAATCCTAGGTAAGACTGTTCTCTTTCTAAAGTTTTCAAGCCGATGTCCTTTGAGTTAAACGAGGTCAGGAAGCCAACTCCAAAAGTTTGATTCGAACTATACATTTTTGATATATGCCAGTGTTTCTGAGCCTTGGGTGCTTGAAAACATGCGGACTTCAATTCCAGGATTCCCCAGTCAGCTATGGGAAGCTGTGCTGGTAAGAGAATTCCATGCTGGATGGGGGATGGGGAGCTAAGTTGCCAAGGTTGAAAAACACTGCTATAAGCTATAGTAGCAAAAAATTGACTATGTTTTCTCTTCCTTCTTACATCCCAGTGAATTAGGCTGGAACTATTCTGAGTGGTTCCAGGCGGCCCTTGGGTCCCCACCTGCCGCCTTAGTTCACAGCTCGGGCGAGGCCCTAGTGGAAGCCTGGGAAAAGGCAGCCACTGAGGCACTCAACCAAGTTGTACCCATGCGGCCCCTGACCTGGTGCAGATCCCAGTGGGCTCTGTGGTTCTCCGCGGAGCTCCGGGAGATGAAGCGTCGGAGACGGGGCCTAGAGAGCTGTTGGAGGTCTAGCCGGTCTGAATCCGACCGATTGCGACTAAGGTCCTTCACAAGGTCTTACCTCGCAGCGATGAGGACAGCGAGGTCAAACTACTTTACTGCCCTCATTGCGTCCGCAGATAATCGCCCGGCCGCACTGTTTATGGTGACTCGCTCCCTCCTGAATCAGGAGGTGAGGGAGGAGCCCTTGCAGGGTCGTGCCGAGGAGTTTAGCCAGCATCTGTCGGACAAAATCGCTCGGATCCGGACCGGTCTGGCCTCCGACTGGGCAGAGTCTGACGGGGAGAACATGGGTGATCTTGTCGATGTCATCTGGGAGGAGTTCGACCCTGTGACTCCGGAAGAGGTGGACAGGATTATGGGGATGCTGAGCTCCACCACCTGTTTATTGGACCCGTGCCCCTCCTGGCTGGTTTATTCGGCTCGGGAGGGGACACGAGGCTGGCTCCAGGCAGTGATAACTGCTTCTCTGAATGAGGGTAGTTTTCCCGCCGCCTTGAAGGAGGCGGTGGTGAGACCCCTCAAGAAGCCTGCCCTGGACCCAGCTGTTTTAAACAACTTTCGACCAGTCTCCAACCTTCGCTTTCTAGCGTAGGTTGTTGAGAGTGTGGTGGCGCAGCAGCTCCCTCTGTTCCTGGAGGAAGCTGATTATCTAGACCCGTACCAATTGGGCTTCAGGCCCGGGTACAGCACGGAGACGGCATTGGTCGTGCTGTTGAATGATCTCTGGCGGGCTCGGGACAGGGGTTGCTCCTCTGTCCTAGTCCTATTAGACGTCTCAGCGGCTTTTGATACCATTGACCATGGTATCTTACTGTGGCGTCTCCGGGGGTTGGGAGTGGGAGGCACCGTTTTACGGTGGTTCTCCTCCTACCTCCTGGGACGTTCGCAGTCGGTGTTGGCAGGAGGGCAGAGGTCGGCCTCGAGGCCTCTTGTTTGTGGAGTGCCTCAGGGGTCGGTCCTCTCGCCTCTCCTGTTCAACATCTATATGAAGCCGCTGGGTGAGATCATTCGTGGTTTTGGGGTTGGGTATCATCAATATGCTGATGATACCCAGCTTTTTATCTCCACCCCAAACCACCCCAGTGATGCCCTCTCCGTGATGTCCCGCTGCCTGGAGGCGGTCCGGGTCTGGATGGGGAGGAACAGGCTTCGGCTCAACCCTGACAAGACTGAGTGGCTGTATGTGCCGGCGTCTCGGGAAATTCAGAATATTCCATGGTTAATTATGGGGGGCGAGATATTACCCCCCGTAGATAGGGCTCGTAACTTGCGTGTCCTCCTAGATTCACAGCTCTCCTTGGATGATCATATAGGAGCTGTGACTAGGGGGGCCTTCGCCCAGGTTCGCCTGGTGCATCAGTTGCGGCCCTATCTAGACCGGGATGCCTTGCGCACAGTCACTCATGCACTCGTGACCTCCCGTTTGGACTACTACAATGCTCTCTACATGGGGCTGCCCTTGAGGACCACCCGGAGGCTCCAGCTGGTGCAGAATGCAGCTGCGCGAGTGGTGGTGGGAATCTCCCGATACTCCCATGTAACACCTCTACTCCGTGAGCTGCATTGGCTTCCAGTTGCCCTCTGGGTAAGATTCAAGGTGCTGGTTATGACCTATAAAGCCCTAAATCAACTTCCCTTCGTCCAGTGCGCTCCCACAGAGAGGGCCTCCTTAGGGTGCCGTCGGTGAAAGAGTGTCGACTGGCGGCCCCCAGGGGGATGGCATTCTCTGTGGGCGTGCCAGACCTATGGAACCGTTTACCGGTGGAGCTCTGGACGGCTCCCGACCTTCGCTCCTTCCGACGTGACCTAAAAACATATTTATTTGAACAAGCCGGCCTGGTCTGATGGGTTTGGGGTTTTTTAACGTTTTGTAATTTATTAAATTGGGCTATTGTATTTAATATCTTTTTAATTTTTATATATTGTATTTTATTGTATTGCCCTGTACACCGCCCTGAGTCCTTCAGGAGAAGGGCGGTATAAAAATTAAATTAAATAAATAAATAGTGAATATTGGTGTAAATATGTTTAGGAACCCTTCCTCTTCTTTTTATTCCTCCATGTCTTTAATTTCTTTTGCTTACTCTTTTTTTCTGCTTTCTCGGTTCCTGCTTATCCTAATGGACACAGCATGATGGGTACATATGTATACAAATTTTGATAACTCTCACTCACCTCAAGCATTTTTCTAGTATTTCTCTTACGAACCTAGGCCTGGGTCTGTCAAGACCCTCCGAAAGACAATCTGACCTATAAAAAGAAAAACAAGACTATTATAATAAATAATCCCTTTCATGTTCATCAATACTCCTGAGATCAGAGAGGGATACTTTTTTCATTCAACACATTTTTATTTTATTCATATAACATTAAAATACAATTCCAAAAAACAAAAACAAAAAAATATAAAAAGAGAACTAAACAAGACATAAAATAAATAAATAAAACAAAAACTGTATAATTGTGCATACAAACAGATAAAGACACATATATACAGATTGTTCTCCCTAGTTAAATATTGATATATGTTTCAAGAATGATTCCCCCTTGAGAAATACGGTTACAGTTTATGTATTTCTACAGTTCTATTTACCGGTACGCATCTGGCATCTACTTACACATCTGACAACTACTTACACACCTCACACACACACACACACACACACACGTGTGTGTGTGTAAAAAACAAGATATTACAAATCCTCCATTAACCATCTATTATTGTGTATCATTTGCAGAAAGTCCACAACAGCTTCTAATCTACCAGATACCACCACAGTTGTTGTCTCTGCTCTATCAAGGATCAAATATCCTTGATTGGTTCTTAATGATAAAGCTTTTTCTTAAAATTTTAATTTTAGCCAGGATCTTCCACAACAATTGAGCCTCATTCACATAAATATATCCATATCCTTTGTTGTTCAAAAAAACTTTTTTCCATAAATGAATCTGTTCCCCAATCTCCATCTTATTGAGAAAGTCCAATTCATCCCTCATTGGTTCTGTCAATTTTAAGTCTTTCAAATGCACCTCTTTTCAAAAAAAACAACAAACCCTTTTCAAGCCAAACTACTCCTTCAAATCCACCAGCAATAAGTTGAATTTAACTGTAAATCAGGTTTAGCTGCTGTTGCTTGTACTTGAGTATTGTCTTTGGATTGATTTAAAACTGTTGTTATTTTATCAAACTTTTTAATCTAAGTTTTCAATTTGAACTTGTAAGTTTAAAGAGCTTTTTTCTGAAGGCTTCCCAAAGGGTTTTGTTTTTAAATTGATGCATTGTTTGCATTTTTGGTATAGTCCAGGACAGCCTGTAACTGAGCTTTCACAATGAAGCATAAACAGTTTTTCTTAAGGATGGGGGAATTAGATATAGCATACCAGAATAACCGCAGAGAACCTTGAGATAGCATTTCCCACAACACAAATGAAAAGGAGGGGGGGAGGAGATTCCATCAAAAAAATTTTTTAAAAAAGAATAAGACCAGGGGTTAAGAATAAGATCAGGGGTTGCCACAAAGAAGAGGAAGTCAGGCTATTCTCCAAAGCACCTGAAGGCAGGACAAGAAGCAACGGATGGAAGCTAATCAAGGAGAGAAGCAACCTAGAATTAAGGAGAAACTTCCTGACAGTTAGAACAATTAACCGGTGGAACAACCTGCCTCCAGAAGTGGTGAATGCTCCAACACTGGAAGTTTTTAAGAGGAGACTGGACAGCCATTTGCCTGAAATGGTACAGGGTTTCCTACCTGAGCAGGGGGTTGGACTAGATGACCTCCAAGGTCCCTTCCAAACTACTATTACTACTACTACTTATTATTATCATTATTATTATTATCATCATCATCATAGCTTTTAAAAATTCATAAGATGCAGAACCCCTGTAGTGAAAATCCAGCTGTATGTAAATCAAATGTAAATCAAATCAGTACCCAGAAAATGGCCATCAACTTCAATATGGAGAAAGTGAAAGTGCTTCTCAACAGCAAAATAAAGCAGTAAGCCCACAAAATAAATTCAAGAATTAATGAGATTTTAATGTGATTTGTGATGGCATATAGCACTGATTATCACCAGGGTGAAAAATCAGAAGCCATCCAGGACAGCAAGCACATGCTTTAGAGACTTACAGAGTGCTATTACGTAAGCACTGCAGAATGCTCCACTGCACAGTCCTAACATATTTACACCTATGTACATACATGTATACAGATAATCCTTGATTTACAACCATTCATTTAGTACCATTTGAAGTTATGACAGCACCGAAAAAAATGACTTATGACCATTTCTCACACTTATGACATAACACAGCATCCCCATGGTCATGTGATTAAAATTTGGACGTTTGGCAACTAGCTCATATTTATGACTATTGCCGTTTCCCGGGGTCATGTGATCCCCTTTTGCAGCCGTTTTGACAAGCAAAGTCAATGGGGAAGCCGGATTCACTTAACAATTTATTTATTTATTTTATTACATTTATATACCGCCCTTTCCCTGAGGACTCAGGGCGGTTTACAGGGAATTAAAAACCAACAATACAAAAGTTAAAACCAGTTTAAAAAAGATTAAATAACCCTGTGCAAATAAAACCCCGGTTAAAATAGATTAATCCTCAGCCTGGGCCAGAGAGCTCAAAGAGCCAGGTCTTCAGGCCCCGGCGGAATGAACGGAGGTCGGGGGCAGTCCTCAGCTCCACTGGCAGCTGGTTCCAGAGGGCAGGCGCCCCCACTGAGAAGGCCCTATCCCTGGGCGTTACCCGCCGGCAATCTCTTACCGGTGGGACCCTGAGCAGACCCTCCCTGTGGGAGCGCACTGGACGAAGGGCATTTGATGCTGGCAGCAGGTGTTCCCTCAAATACCCCGGACCCAAGCCATGTAGGGCTTTATAGGTAATGACCAGCACCTTGAATTGTGTGACTAACTTAACAACCACAGCGATTCACTTAAAAACTGTGTCAATGAAGGTTGCAAAATGGGGCAAAACTCACTTGACAACTGTCTTGCTTAGCAAGAGAAATTTGGGCATAAACTGCGGTTGTAATTCGAGGACTATCTGTACAGAGAATCAAACACTTACCAATCTTCCCAGCTCCAACGGAATTCAAAATTACTAAGATGGTGGGAAAACCAATTAATGAACCTTGATGGGAAAAAGAAAATCTGTAAATATTTTTATATTAAAAACATTTCATTTTGCATTGCTACTATTGACATTATATACAAATAGACAGAAAGACAAAATATAGTGGATTGTAAACTCTTTGAAACTGGAAGACAGAAAATGTGCAATTATTCTGTAGTAAATTAGTCTTTTGAAGAGCCATTCCAGAGGTGACTGCATGCTTTGCAAAAGCTTTGACATACAGCAGATGCTGCAAAAAAACCTGGGACCCAAAAGTGATGTGGCTGAACTGAGCCTCAGTATATTTTAAAGTATAATTTTTGAAACATTTTTGAAGAATTCACAGCCTAACATCCAATAATTGAGTAGCTCTCTTCTAGTTTTTAATATTAAATCCTATTTTTATTAACAATCTAACATGGCAGTCTAAGTGGTTGATTATGAATGCCATGTAAGAAAGCTCCAGAAGAAGCTAATAGAAAAAAATCACTTATTCCTCTACTAATTAAATGAGAGGAGCCACCTAAAATATGAAGGCCTATAAAAGCAGAAGCATTTACAAACATCATGGATTCTGTTGCCCTGAAGCATCTCAAGTCAATAAGTCCTCAGAAAATTTAGATGAGAATGTCCTCACTCACCGATCTATGCAGATGGTATTCATTGTATCTAAGCGCATGTACAGCATTTCTGTAGCTTGTGCAAGCTGTCAATTTTTCAATTAAGGTTTAAATTGTTTTTTATAATCTTTAATTGCAGAACAGAACATTCCTTTTATTATCAAAAGGTATTAACAGCTACAAGAAACCTTCGGGAGAAAGGATACAACTTGAGGTAAAGATCCAGGCTGAAGTTTACAGAGTTCAATAAAAAGCGTAGTGTACATGATTTCCATGTGAGGCGGAACAGGAAGCTGAAACAACTCAGCAAAAATTACCTGGGGAAAATATGAAAGCAATATTTCGCCAAAAAAAAAGAGGTGCATAGAATATTTCGTTGTCAGAAAATTTCAGTGTTAAAATGCCCCATTCCAATCCCACACCGGTGTACCAAAAATGGTTCAAATTCAAAAGGGATCATTGCAAGCTCCATTCTGAGATGAAGAACTACTAGCAGAGAGGAAGGTAACATGATAAATACAATATTTACCTCAACAATGTGGTAATTCAGAGGGATCTTGTGATTTCCTGGATAGCTCGTTAACTGTTCAGCACTACAGAAAAAGAAAGGCATGTGATTTGCGTTTAAAAGGGCAAGCAGGAAGTACCAAAATCACACTTTTTGTGATATGTGCCGGGTCCACTCCTTCAAAGAACTTCTTCTCCTTATGGGAGCAAGTCTTGGAAGTAGCTGCCGAAGGCTCGATCATCATACAGTGTCAGTCCCTGTTTGGACCGATTGATATGGACATTGATATATCCCTACCATGTTATTCTCTCTTTCCAAAAGGATCTGATGATGCAGTGAAGATTTTCTTCGATCACAAATCTTTCAACAGAGTGGCTTCCAGGCATAACTGGGCCCTGAGAAAACAAGCGACAGAGATTAATTTATTGGTACAGTCCAAAACTTCCATTTTCATCCCAAAAGGCTTAATATGATTACACCACTGGCATCACAGCATTTTCAAAAAGTTCTAATAGAGTAGTAGTTCGTAGGTATTTAATGTTTACAACATACTTTTCAGCATAAAGTTCAGCTGCCCCTTTTAGAAGCAGCTTTCTCTGCTCTGAAGAACAAACAGACAGAGCCCTCAAAAGCAGTGGTGCGTAGGGTAGATGGAACTATTAGATAGACAAAACAAACCCTAAGCCATTTCAACCCTCCTAAAGAATGTGACGCGGTGGCTCAGTGGGTTAGGATGCTGAGCTTGTCGATCAGATGGTCGGCAGTTTGGCGGGTCGAATCCCGAGTGCCGCGTAACAGAGTGAGCGCCTGTTACTCGTCCCAGCTTCTGCCAACCTAGCAGTTCGAAAGCATGTAAAAATGCAAGTAGAAAAATAGGGACCACTACGGTGGGAAGGTAACAGTGTTCTGTGCGCCTCTGGCGTCTAGTCATGCCGGCCACATGACCACGGAGACGTCCTCAGACAAGCGCTGGCTCTTCAGCTTTGAAACGGAGATGAGCACCGGCCCCTAGAGTCGGAAACGAATAGCACACATGTGTGGGGGAACCTTTACCTTTTTAAAGAATGTGAAGGAGCATTCTGAGTCTCAAGTAATTTCAGACAAAGTAATGACCCAAACCGAAGGCGAAGGGATATATATTATGTGGAACCCACCAAAGACAAAAACATTTCATTTCCCAACAGACAACGCACCACAGGGATGTTGCCCCACATCATTAACTTACTTCAGGATCATCAGTGTAGTCAAACATTCGGAAGGTGACTCTTGGCATCGGGTAAACGGAATCTGCCGTGTGGGGTGGGGGCGTAAAAGGAGGCAGGTTGTGCTGCAGCGCTTCACAAAGCACGCTGTCGAACGCCAGGTATGGCCGCAGAATGTGCCTCTCTTGCCAGTGGTCCTTCTTCATTTTCTGAATCTGAGCCCAAAGGCAATCTAAGTACTGGAAGGCAACAGCATCCGTCACATGTTTTCATATTCGGAATACAAGGACCCAAACCCAAACCCAGACTGATTTCTGTGCTGTAGGAAATCACTCTACCCAATTTTCTTAGGAACCGTTTCGGGGGGGGGGGGGAGAAATTCAGAATAAAGAAAATGCAAAGAAAGCCATTTGGAGGACTTTCTCATTAGAATAGGGTCAACTTCATGAAGCAAAACCTGGAATTATGCATTTGCACTAATGTTTCTTCAGATGGATGTGAGGATAAGAATTCACAACCCTAATCATATTCACCTCTTCTTGTGGATGTGGCTTATCAACGGACCAAACTTGCAGCATAGACACATGAGTCTTCTGACGCCGTCTGCCATAAAAGAACATAAGTCATTTCAAGGCTACTGATAATTGATTTGCACTTTAACTCAGAAAGACGCTGAAACAAACAGCACGTTATTCAAACCAGCCGCGACCACTGTTGTCTCTAAAGCCTTTAAAAATCAGGACTGCCTTTTATTAAATATGCCTCCCAATCCTTGGTCTTTCATTGAAGATTCTAAGTAAGTAACTAAATAATAAGAACAAGATTCAAACCTTCTTATCAAAAATTAGATACATGGTCAATAGAGAGGTTTTATTTTCAGGGATAACTTAATATTTTATTTGTCTTTTAACTTGTATTTTGTATTGGTATGATTTTAAACTGCCCTGTAAACCGCCCTGAGTCCTCCGGGAAAGGGCGGTATATAAATCTAATAAAATAAATAAATAATAAATTGGCAGAAGGCATTGGGAAAACTAAGCATCTGGCTGAAAAAGTGTGTGCTTTCAATGACCTGATTCTTAACTATACTGTAGGTTTTGGGAACAATTGACTCAGCTACCATGTAGAAAGATGCTTCTAGAACCATACAGCCCAAGACTTACAAAATTCTCTTGTCAGCCCTATGATCGCTTCAGATCCCTTTTTAAGTGCAAACTTGCCTACTTGCTTTCCAGGAATTCACACTCACTTATTCTAGTCCTGTCTTCAGAGTCAACGGAAAACAATTATGAGCACGTGCCTTTCAGCCAAATTTTGAGACTTTATCGTTATTGGTCTGCAGCATCACTGTCCCCACTAAGAATGTTGTTTGAGTCTTTCAATGTGTAAAGTCAGGCGATGATGATTAAAAAAGGAACCTAAAAGTCTGAAGTTATTTATTACCTCTCCATTTAACGGCCAATGGGTTGTATTCCTGCAAATTTATGACGTCTACATGTGCTATGTTCATGCTCTATGAAAGCATAATAACACAAAGTTATTATGGCGGTCATCTCTGCTTCTCTGAGTAAGGGTCACTTCCCCACCGCCTTGAAGGAGGCGGTGGTGAGACCTCTCCTCAAGAAGCCCACCTTGGACCCATCCTCATTGAATAACTTTTGTCCAGTCTCCAATCTTTGCTTCCTTGCGAAGGTTGTTGAGAGCGTGGTGGCGCACCAACTTCCTCAGGTCCTGGATGAAGCGGTTTATCTAGACCCGTGCCAATCGGGCTTCAGGCCGGGCTACAGCACGGAGACGGCATTGGTCGCTCTGATGAATGATCTCTGGAGAGCCCGGGACAGGGGCCATTCCTCTGTCCTAGTCTTATTAGACCTTTCGGCGGCTTTCGATACCATCGACCATGGTATCTTGCTGCGGCGCCTCAGGGGACTGGGAGTGGGAGGCACAGTTCTGCGTTGGTTCTCCTCCTTTCTCCAGGGTCGCTCGCAGTCGGTGCTGGCAGGGGGACAGAGGTCGACTCCGAGGCCTCTCGTTTGCGGAGTCCCTCAGGGGTCGGTCCTCTCGCCTCTCCTGTTCAACATCTACATGAAACCGCTGGGTGAGATCATTCGTAGCTTTGGAGTAGGGTACCATCAGTATGCTGATGACACCCAGCTTTTCATCTCAACTCCAAACAGCATCAGTGATGCCCTCGACGTGATGTCCCGCTGCCTGAAAGCGGTCCGGGAATGGATGGGGAGGAACAGGCTTCAACTGAACCCGGACAAGACTGAATGGCTGTACGTACCGGCAAGCCAGGTTACTCAGAGCATCCCATCCCTTAACATCGGGGATGAGTTACTACCCCCTGTTGATAGGGCCCGCAACCTGGGTGTCCTCCTAGACTCACAGCTCTCCCTGGAAGATCACATAGGAGCTGTGACCAAGGGGGCCTTCTCCCGGGTTCGACTGGTGCGCCAACTACGGCCTTATCTGGACCTGGATGCCTTACGTACAGTCACCCATGCCCTTGTGACCTCTCGCCTTGACTACTGTAACGCTCTCTACATGGGGCTGCCCTTGAGATCCACTCAGAAGCTTCAACTGGTGCAAAGTGCAGCGGCACAGACACTTTTGGGAGCCTCCCGATACTCCCATATCACACCTCTCCTCCGTGCGCTGCACTGGCTTCCAGTTGCCTTCCGGGTGAAGTTCAAGGTGCTAACAATGACATACAAAGCCCTACATGGCATGGGTCCGGACTACCTACGGGAGCACCTTCTGCCAATGTCAACACCCCACCGCCCTGTGCGCTCCCACAGAGAGGGCCTCCTCAGGGTGCCACCGCTCAAGGAATGTCGGCTGGTGGCCCCCAGGGGGAGGGCATTCTCAGTGGGTGCGCCAGCCCTCTGGAACTGCTTACCAACTGAAATCCAGATGGCCCCCGACCTCCGCACCTTCCGGCGCGACTTGAAGACTTACCTATTCCAGCAGTCCGGCCTGGCCTGATAGCTCTAATTGGGGTCCCAGTTTGTTTTGTTTATTGTTTTTCAGTACTGTTTCATTATGTTTGCCTACCTTACTCTGTACACCGCCCCGAGTCCTTCGGGAGAAGGGCGGTTTATAAAAACAAACAAACAAATAAATAAATAAATAAATAATGTTTTCTCTCGTTTCCTTACTTCAGATAGTTTTCGACAGTAGACAAGATCTGCTCCATTTCAGTATCCTTTTTCTCATAGAGCAACTTCCCCACCCAAGGTAAGGACGACAGAAACGCATACACGTACCAGTCACATCGCACCTGTTAAGTAGAAATATGGACAATAAGCATTCAGAAGATACTTTTGGTTCTTGCCATAAAAGCTGAATCAGGTCAAAGGCTTGAATTTCGTAAGAACAACTATTTATGATTCCACAATTCTAGCTCTATGTTACGATGCTTCAGGTACAAACTTTCAAGGGCCCAGGTTCATATATGTGCACATGAATGGTTGATTTTGATATTTCTAAAACAATTCAACCCAAAGGTGAATAGGGGAATAAGTACTAAATCTGCACAAATCAATGAAAAAATATAGGACAGAAAAGTCAACATTTTCCTTTCGTTGTGCTGATGCTCTATTATTTACCATTCCCCCACCCACCCAAGGAGCTATTTCGCACATTCCTTCTGATTGTATTTAAGATGTAAAATTTACTCTCTGGTGTAAATGAAATCAGCCAGGGCCTGGCAAACGTCTGTAAGTCATCAACAGCAATTGGCATGATGAAAAGGTTTTCTACAAATCCAGGTTTTAGAAATGTTCTAGGACAGGGGTCTTCAATCTCGGCCCTTTTATGACTCATGGACTTCAACTCCCAGAATTCCTCAGCCAGCATGCCTGGCTGAGAAATTCTGGGAGTTGAGGTCCATAGTCATAAAAGGGCCGAGTTTGAAGACCTCTGTTCTAGGAGCTACATTGTGGATCTTTTGGACTGCAGATTTTTAATATGAGACAGGATACTTATGTTCTGTCTGAAGGCCACAAGAGACTGTGACAAGAGCACCAGAGGGCACGTAGCGAAATCTTACAGGTTACTGTTTAGGCTTTTGTTATAATACAAGCTGAGGAGAGGCTTATCACATTTACAGACACAACCCAAAAATGTAAAAAAAACCCACTAACACATTTCAGCAATTTATTTCTCTATCTATGAAGCAAATGTATTTTTGTTTACCTGAGGTACATCCTCCTCCTGCGTCACACTAACGAAATTCTCAAACATGGCTACCACTGAGGGCGCAGCTATTACGTGACAATTCACAAGATCAGAAAGAAAGCGCACCTGCAGAAAGAGAACATTCAGCCCTTTCTCAATCACGTTTTTCCTCAAAGCATGGATCATCAAGAGTACTCATAAGGCCAGGCAAGAACACAGCAGAAGCCTAGGCTGTATCTGCTTCAGCATTTTTTACAAGGTCACAGAAATCCCAGGGCCAAGACATAACTGAATAGACACTTAAACCTCATGTATTAGGAGCGGTAGTGGTACAATAGTTAAAATGCAGTACTGCAGGCAAACTCTGCCCACAGCCTGAAGTTCGATCCTGATGGAGCTCAAGGTTGACTACCTTCCATCCTTCCGAGATCTATAAAATGAGGACCCAGATTGCTGGGGGCAGTATGCTAATAATGTTTACATTGTAAACCATTCAAAAGCGCTGTAAAATGCTATGGGGCAGTATATAAACTATCAAATCTAGATCACAAAACCTGGCACACCATTTATACTGCAGAGCACTATGACAAAGTCAGAAGAAATAAGCCTGTGAAAAGGTTTGGATGGGGATATCAAATGATCACACGGAATTACATTTTTTTATCTTCACAGCCTGTAAGGTAAAATGTGAGCTCTTTAAATATGCTAAAAACCAAACTAAGTAAAGTCTCTAAAGTATGAAAACAACTTACTAAATAGACAGCTTCATTGTACAGGTTGACTTTCAAACATTCTTTCAGCTGACGTATCATCGCTTCTACAAACTCTCCACCAAAATTGTAGTTCCTGGCATTCAGCAAGCCAACAACAGTTGTGTAAAGGGTCATCTTTTGTGGTAGCAGACGTGCACTGATTTTTTTCCCATAAAGGAGAAAAAAAAACAGCCTCAATTATTAACTCAAATCACAAGTGCCATCTCATTACCCCATGTGTGATTTTCAAATTACCTAGAATGACTAAATTTTGAAAAGCAGTGTCTTCCTTGACAAGAAGTCTACTATATATTGCGAAAAAGATAACATGAGAGTCAATTCAGTCTTCATTTAACTCTTTACATATTTCAAATCCCAGTGGGAAATTACATAAGACATGTGTAAAATTATGGGAAACATTCTACTATGTATGTAACAATATATATCTTCCAATGTTTCAACCACAGCATTTATACTGCTTCAGACTCAGGTGTCAGTATGTTCTTTGCAAAGTTGAAAGGAGAAGGTCTGATGAGTAACAGGTCAGGCAAAAATGTAATCCTTTCTTTGAGCTCTTATGAAAATTCCAGAAGCTGGCCCTGCGAATCACGTCTCAATGCACAGTTGCAGAAAACAGGTTAAATTAAGAGGACTGCATTGCAGTTACCAATGATCAGCAACAGAGAACTATTTTGACACTTACCTCCTCTCCACTCTCCTAATTAGTTACCTTGCTAATTATCCCATATTGTCTCTAAGTTTCAAACATTCTTTAAATGGGAAAAAAACATGTAGCCGTGCAATATATTCAATAAATAGCTTTGAAAAGAAATACTTTTCAAAAGTAATTACTTAAAAGCCTTTACTGTAGCTAATGTAGGAGATGACCAGGTTGAGTCTGAGGGAGGGGTCAAATGCATCGTCTCAAGGACCTTCTTGCCCACAAGAGATCTATGTCCAGCCCACCTTGAATTTTGTTCTCTTATTTACCACCTATTGGCTTCGACCATTAGTACTTCAGATTCTTGTACAGAGCTCTAGCATACAATAAGCCTATATTCTGTTGAACTGCCTGGACTCTTGATTTCATGCCCTTGACATTTAATGCATCACACCTAGATCCATAAATCTTTTGCATACATACACTGTACAAAGGAGTCTCATTATTTTGCTTTTGAAGTTTGGCAGATTTGCCTCCAACACCTCAGTTGTATTCTCTAAGTTATATTCCAAAGAAAAAGAACTCTGAGGGGATAAAATATTAGAAAGTTATTGTCTTGTTCTGATATACAGTACATGTTACAAAGATACTTCTCATTAAAATGTCCTCTCAGTACAACAGCTACAGTAACTCCAAAAGCTATCAATTAAAGGATACTCTACTGCTATTATCTTGCATTCCTTACCTAAATTCTTTATTGAAACACACATAGACAAAGAAACAAAAAGGGGAAATGTAAGAAAATTAAAAATAAATGACTCTTCTTGATCATCCTAAAACACTGTACAATAACAGCCTCATCTGCAAACTAGTTTTATTTCTGCAATGAAATAAAGCTTTATAATAATTCAGTCTTTACATAGATAAAGAGGGACTAATTAGGAATTCAGAAAGGGTCAGCAGTGATAGCAATGCAATTAAACAAGACCACTGAGTAATAAAACTCCATAATCCATAATTTTTTTTACAGTTTTCAATCAAATCAATGAGGACAGCTTGATCAGATCAGTAATCATAAAACATTTCTTACTATTAAGTAATTGGAATGGTACGCTGAAACCCAGCATGGAAAGTTGGTTAGCACAATATTCTTACAAACTGTAAATGTAGTGTAATAGTTTATTGCAGGCTCAATTTGTAAATGAATATATCAAATGTTAAGGCCCCATTGTAGAATGAGGGGGCATACATTCCACATAACTACTAAGGAGTATTTGTTTATGGTCCTTGAACTTATTAAGGCAAATACTCTGATGGATAATATTTATTTATTTATTTATTTTATTGGATTTGTATACCGCCCTATTCCCATAGGACTCAGGGCAGTTTACAGGGCAGTTAAAACCATGAATACAAAAAATTAAAAACAATTAAAACATATAAAATATATAAAAGAGAACCTTTTTTAAAAAAAATAACAAAAATGACACAATACACAGTAACTTTATTCCATTTCTAAATATAATATACTTATGATACCTCATTTGTATTTGAGTATTTATGTTATTCTCAGACAGGGAAACCTCAAAGAGGTCAAAATGAAGCTTCTAGCCTTTTATACCTTTTCTCCCAATGTGCTTAGTAAGTATTCCAAATCCTCTTCATCTTCCAATAATGTTTTTCTTCTCTTGTGTTCTTGCTCTACTTTAGTGAGACAAAACATCAGATGCCAAAATGAAAGTCCCAATATGGTTGGAGATATGGTGGAATTGTAATATTAAATATCAAAAACATGACATCTATATGTACATTTTCACAATTCGTTCTAGGAAAATATCATAAGGCACTGCACTGACATTTTATGATACTGATGTTAGAAAAAAAAATCTAACAAAATACTCATAACAAAAATCCCCTTCAAATTCTATTTCTTTTGAATTTCGTTAAAATAAGTTGATTCTAACCATCCTTCCCTTCCATTGTTTTGAAGACAATGGTTGACCTTTGCCCACCAGGCTTCCGGGTGCTACACCAGCCTCGAGCTCAAGGTAGGGGTGGGGGTGTGGCGGTGATCATTAGGGAGACCTTATGTCCGCGGGAGACCACCGTTCCTCAGATAGTCGGGTGTGAGTCTCTCTTTGTGAGATTTGGTTCTGGGGCGCAGTTGGGCTTGCTGCTCGTGTACATTTCGCCTAGTCGCGCAGCGGCAGCCCTGCCCGAGCTGCTCGATATCCTCTCGGGGTTGGTGGTTGAGTTCCCCAAACTTATAGTTTTGGGAGACTTCAATCTACCATCCCTGGGAGGCTCATCTGAGCTCGCTCGGGAGTTCATGGCTTCCATGACGGCCATGGACCTGACGCAGGTAATTTCTGAACCAACTCATGAGGGAGGCCACACCCTTGACCTGATTTTCTTATCTGGACGGTGGTTGGATGATCTTGGTGGGGGCTTTCCATTTATTATGCCCCTGTCATGGACCGATCATCACCTCCTGCGGCTGGTCTTCCATTTTGCCACCCCCCGCCGTGGGGGTACGGAGCCAATTAGATGGTACCGCCCCAGACGCCTAATGGATCCTGATAGATTCCAAGCGGCGCTGGGGTCCCCACCTGCCTCCGTTGCTCACAACTCGGCGGATGCCTTAGTGGAAGCCTGGGAAAGGGCAGCCACTGAGGCACTTGACCGGGTTGTACCCTTGCGGCCCCTGACCCGGTGCAGATCCCAGCGAGCTCCATGGTTCTCCGCGGAGCTCCGGGAAATGAAGCGTCGGAAACAGGGCCTAGAGAGCTGCTGGAGGTCCAGCCGATCTGAATCCGACCGATTGCGGTTAAGAACCTACATTAGGTCTTATCTCGCTGCGATGAGGGAGGCGAGGTGTAATTACTTCTCTACCCTCATCGCATCCGCAGATAATCGCCCGGCCGCCTTGTTTAGGGTGACTCGCTCCCTTCTTAATCAGGAGGTGAGGGAGGATCCCTTGCAGGGTCGTGCCGAGGAGTTTAGTCAACATCTGTCGGATAAAATCGCTCGGATTCGGACCGGTTTGGACTCCAGCTGGGAGGAATCTGGCGATCAGGACACGGGCGGTCCTGTCAATGTTATCTGGGAGGAGTTTGATTCTGTGACCCCTGATGAAGTGGACAGGATTATGGGGAAGCTGAGTTCCACCACATGTTTATTGGATCCGTGCCCTTCTTGGCTGGTTTATGCAGCTAGGGAGAGGACACGAGGCTGGCTCCAGGCGGTTATATCTGCTTCTTTGAGCGAGGGTTATTTCCCCACCATCTTGAAGGAGGCGGTGGTGAGACCTCTCCTGCCTTGGACCCAGCTGTATTGAACAACTTTCGTCCAGTCTCCAACGTTCGCTTTCTTGCGAAGTTTGTTGAGAGTGTGGTGGCGCATCAGCTCCCTCTGGTCCTGGATGAAGCGGATTATCTGGACCCTTACCAATCGGGTTTCAGGCCCGGGCACAGCACGGAGACGGCATTGGTCGCTCTGGTGAATGATCTCTGGAGGGCTCGGGATAGGGGATATTCCTCTGTCCTAGTCCTATTAGACCTCTCGGCGGCTTTCGATACCATCGACCATGGTATCCTGCTGCGGCGTCTCAGGGGACTGGGAGTGGGAGGCACAGTTTTTCAGTGGTTCGCCTCCTATCTCCTGGGACGCTCGCAGTCGGTGTTGGCAGGGGGGCAGAGGTCGACCCCTAGGACTCTCGCTGTGGAGTTCCTCAGGGGTCGGTCCTCTCGCCTCTCCTGTTCAACATCTATATGAAACCGCTGGGTGAGATCATTCGTGGTTTTGGAGTTGGGTATCATCAATATGCTGATGATACCCAACTTTTTATTTCGACCCCAAACCACCCCAGTGATGCCCTCAACGTGATGTCCCGTTGCCTGGAGGCGGTTCGGGTCTGGATGGGGAGGAACAGACTTCAACTCAACCCTGACAAGACTGAGTGGCTGTACATTCCGGCATCCCGGGATACCTGGGATGTTCCATCTCTTTCTATGGGGGGTGAGTTTTTACCCCCTGTGGATAGGGCTCGCAACTTGGGAGTCCTCCTAGATTCATGACTCACTTTGGAGGATCATATAGTGGCCGTGACTAGGGGGGCTTTTGCCCAGGTTCGCCTGGTGCACCAGTTGCGGCCCTATCTGGACCGGGAGGCCTTATGTACGGTCACTCATGCGCTCGTGACCTCTCGCCTAGACTACTGTAATGCTCTCTACATGGGGCTTCCCTTGAAGACTGCTCGGAGGCTCCAACTGGTACAGAATGCAGCCGCGAGAGTTGTCTTGGGAGTTTCCCGGTACTCCCATGTTACACCTTTGCTCCGTGAGCTGCATTGGTTACCAGTTGTCTTCCGGGTAAGGTTCAAGGTTTTGGTTATGATCTTTAAGTCCCTACATGGCATGGGTCCGCGATACCTCGAGGACCACCTGCTGCCGGCGTCGACTCCCATCCGCCCTGTGCGTGCCCACAGAGAGGGCCTCCTCAGGGTGCCTCCGGTCAAGGAATGTCGACTGGTGGCCCCCAGGGGGAGGGCCTTCTCTGTGGGTGCTCCGGCATTATGGAACCAACTGCCGGTTGAGCTCCGGACGGCATCGGACCTCCGATCCTTCCGTCGCGGGTTGAAGACCCATTTGAACTAGCGGGTCTGGCCTGATGGGGGTATATGGGTTTTTATAGGCTTGTTATTATTTTATCATTCTTGTTTTAATTGGGCATTGGTTTAATTTTCTTTCAATTTTTGTATTGTTATTTATATATGCCCTGTGAACCGCCCTGAGTCCCTTAGGGAGAAGGGCGGTATAGAAATCTCAATAAATTAAATTAAATTAAATTAAATTAAATCTTCCTTTTTCTTTAAGCTGACCTTAGAGGCTGCACTATAATCCCCTCAACTGAAGAGATTAGAAAGGCTGGGGAAAAAAAAGCACAAGGCATATTATTATTTTGGCAGAATCCAGTGGCAGAAAGTTAAAAAATGCCCTTCATGATCTTTGCTTCTATTCCCACATTTCTGAAATGGGAGCTCATTTCTTGGACTGGGCCAAAGCAGAAGCAAAACTTTACAAAGGAATACCAAAAACAATTCTAACCCATTTTATGTCCATTTTATAATCTAGTATTATTGTTTTGAATGAAGCAAGCAAATATAGGCTAAGGAACCATTCATATCTACTTATATGAGATACAATGCTGGGAAAGACCAAATCCAGTTAAGCTAAGGTGAAAGTAGAAGAAAATCAAAATTATACAAATAAATGTTTGCTTAATGGCCACTTGTTCAGCAACTGTTCAAAGTTATAAATGAATGAATTAGAACTCACAACCAGTCCTCAAAGTTCTAGCCATGGCAGCATCCCTGTGGTCATTAGATTGCAATTTGGGAACTGAGCAATCAGTGCACAATTATGATGGTTGCTGTATCCTACAATCACCATTTGAGACTATCAATATAACTTTAGACAAGGAAAACCAACGGGGAAGACAGTAGGTGGTCAAAAATGGTAACCACGGGACATTACATTTAACAATTGCACAGGATTCACTTAAAGATGGCAATCGGAAGAATTTAGAACGGCTGTGGTAACTGGGCATGGTGCTAAAAATAATAGGTTAGTATACTACTAATTAACAGTAATAATTTTTTTACTATGTTACAAAGGATGGGAAATACACAATAACTTTCTTATAGTCATACAGAAATAAACAAGGAAGTGCTGATCATAAGAAGTGCCCTATATTTGAAGAATTGTTGACCAGCGTGGTCCAGAAGTTTAAAGAGTAACTTCAGTAGAGTTTTCATCTGTTTACACTGGTCTGGTGTTCACTGACCAAGAATTCACAAATAATCAATAGACCAATATCTCTGCTTCACTTTTCCTGATATAAAAAGAAAATAATACCTTTATGCAAAGACTTACCAATATTGTTATATTTTTTTCTTCTAGGCTACATAGAATCAATAGATAAAAAGACGTGTCTGCTCAAGGGCTATAATGTAACATAGCTTCTTCCAAAGAGCAACAAAGACAGTGAGTTCAACTCCTGACTTGGGGATGAAAGCTAACTGAGTGACTTTGGGCCAGTCACTGTCTTTCAGCCCAATTCACCTCTCAGGGTTGTTGTTGTGGGGAAAATAGGAGGAGAAAGGTGTGTGGGATATGCTTGCATCTCAAGTATACAGAGGCCCACTTGGATCTCAAGCATTAAACTGGGGGTGATAAACCAACACTTTCTCAGTTGATTTTCTTTCTTTCTTTTTTGAAAAATCAGCTGTGTCAGCACATCAACAGAGAACTGAACAAAAGAAAAAGTTTAGGTCCACTATTACAGGAATGGATTCATTCTTTTTCCAGTCCTGCAATTTGTTTCTATATCAGGTTGTGGGGGGGATGGGGGTAGGCTAACCACAGGTTGATCACTGACTACATTTAGCTGAGAATAAAACTTAAATTCAGCTATAATCCTACAATGTCATCAAAAGTGGAAGTTTTCCAACCAATGCCCCAAAACTAAGTGTACAGAAGGAAAATATGAAATCACAGTTCAAATGTTGGGAAGAACCCGATGTATGAAACGTGGCCTCTAAATGCCCAAATATATATACATATATACATGTGCCCAAAGTGATTCCTTTCCTCAATTCTCAAACCTAGAAAAAGTGTCTCTGTGTTCAGAATTTTTAAAATAGACAAAATTAAACTGTGCATAGTTACACACCTGTGATATCAACAGTGTTTTGCTATAACAATATACAACCAGGTACATAATGGATTCTTTCTTTCCACTCATCTAAACAGATCGGGGGAGGGGGGGTGATTATGAAGAAAATCCCTGCGGGTGCACAAAATCTGTGAATTTAAAATAGGATCGTACATATAAAAAATATATCAATTTTTTTAAAAAAAAATTAAAAAACAGGTTGGGAATCTGTCAAGCTCCTTCCGTAACTACAAGGCACTGCTCAACTTTTAGCAGAAGACAAAAGACCTGGAAGACGGGATGGAGATTTCCCAGGGGTTACATTATTAGGCTTGATGTACCAGATGCCATCTGCAACTCAAATTCAAGTCAAGGTTGACTCAGCCTTCCATCCTTCCGAGGTAGGTAAAATGAGGACCCAGATTGTTGGGGGCAATTAAGCTGACTTTGTAATAATGCCGCTTGGGGGGGGGGGTGTGTGAAAGCCCTAATAAGTAGGCATATACATAGAATGAAGGCTACTGCTAAGTTTGTAAGCCGCCCTGAGTCTTCGGAGAAGGGCGGGATATAAATGGAATTAAAATAAATAAATACAAATAAAATAAATGTTTTCAGATTATTCCCCCGGGAGAGAAATCGGTATGCAACTGATTGGAAAACAGCCTATCCCGGAGCTCCCACCCTCACCCTCCGCTTCCCTCCCGCTCACCGTCGTCCTCGTCCCGGTGCCGCCTGCGCGACATGGCTCGATTCTCCTCCCTCCGACTCGGCGGACGGCCGAAGGGCGCTCACGGGGCGGGAAAGGGCAGCCGGCGCCACGGCCCGATGACAGCAGCCACACCGATGCTCGGGGCGCTCGCCGGAAGCCGCCCGCCTCGAACCGCCCCCCCCCCCCTCCCCGAGAGAAAACAGCGAGACGGGCGAGCGGCGAAGACGCGTGCCTGCTTCCTCTCGGCTCTTCGTACCTTCCGGCCCGGCGGCTGGTCCTTCCGGTGGGCTCTAAGTGGTGGTAACCAGAGAGGCGCTTTGGGGGGTGAGAGGACAGGATGCGAATGGAGTTTTTCCGGGGCAGGTCGAGGCTGAGGGACGGTCTATCAGTCGGGAGGTTTCGTGCATCTTTGTCAAACAGTGTTTCCCAACCTTGTCTTCTTTAAGGTGGGTGGACTTCAGCTCCCAGAATTCCCCAGCCAGCAGGGGGAATTCTGGGAGTTGAAGTCCACCCATCTTAAAGCAGACAAGGTTGGGAAACACTGATCTTTGTTGCTGTGCTTTTTTTTTTGTGGGGGTGGGGGGGTGAGGTGGGGCTGGGAGCAAAACTCCCCGGGTAACGTAGGTTCCTGATGTTTTAAAGCAAGAACGAAGGGGATAGCTGTACAAACGAGCACAAATCCAGCGTCAATCCGCGATGCGTCGCTCTGAAATTCCTTATTATGGGGACGTAACTAAACCTTGCAAGGTTAATTTTTTTTGAACATGGGGACTCCTCTCCTGATAGTGCTGATCCTTGCCTCGCTATAAAGTCGGCAGTGAGTGCCTGATTTGGAAGACGGGTTGAATACAAAGGTTAAAATACCTTCTTTGTAACTCAATCGGCATGATTGAGATCCTGGATTGTACGCATTGCTGAACAGTGGCAAGATTAAAATATTTTGGTGATGGATGACGCTCATCCCATTCTCCGTGAATAATTCTTCTTTTTTTTTTTTGGCAGCATCTGGAAGTAAAATACTACACTAAAATCAATTAGAAAAGAATCCTTTTATAAACCATTTATTGAATAATAAAATTGTTTAATACGCAATCGTATCGCACACACGCACGATCGTATTGCACACACACTTAAAAGTTTTTCATATGTATCTACAGTTGTTTGTAGGTTAAAAAAACCTACAAGCAACTGTATTTTGAATGTTGTGTGTTGTTGTTGTTAGCTGCGAAGTTGTGTCTGACCCATCGCGACCCCATGGACAACGTTCCTCCAGGCCTTCCTGTCCTCTACCATCTTCTGGAGTCCATTTAAGCTCACACCTACTGCTTCAGTGACTCCATCCAGCCACCTCATTCTCTGTCGTCCCCTTCTTCTCTTGCCCTCAATCTTTCCCAGCATTAGGCTCTTCTCCAGTGAGTCCTTCCTTCTCATTAGGTGGCCAAAGTATTTGAGTTTCAGCTTCAGGATCTGGCTTTCTAAAGAGCAGTCAGGGTTGATCTCCTCTAGGACTGACCGGTTTGATCGCCTTGCAGTCCAAGGGACTCGCAGGAGTCTTCTCCAGCACCATAGTTCAGAGGCCTCAATTCTTTGGCGCTCAGCCTTTCTTATGGTCCAGCTTTCACTGTCATACATTGCAACTGGGAAGACCATAGCCTTGACTATACGCACTTTTGTTGACAGGGTGATGTCTCTGCTTTTTAGTGTGCTGTCTAGATTTGCCATGGCTTTCCTCCCAAGGAGCAAGCGTCTTTTAATTTCTTGGCTACAGTCCCCATCTGCAGTGATCTTGAAGCCCAGGAAAATAAAATCTGTCACTACCTCCATTTCTTCCCCATCTATTTGCCAGGAATTGAGAGGGCCGGATGCCATGATATTGGTTTTCTTAATGTTGAGTTTCAACCCAAGTTTTGCACTCTCCTTCTTCACCCGCAACAAGAGGCTCTTTAGTTCCTCTTCACTTTCTGCCATTAGAGTGGTATCATCTGCATATCTTAGGTTGTTGATATTTCTTCCGGCAATCTTAATTCCAACTTTTGATTCATCTAGCCCTGCCTTTCTCATGATGTGCTCTGCATATAAGTTAAATAGGCAAGGCGACAGTATACAGCCTTGCCGGACTCCTTTTCCAATTTTGAACCAATCAGTGGTTCCGTGTCCAGTTGTCGTGTATATATATATTATAGGATATAATATATATGTAATATATATATATATAATATATACATATATATTATAGGATATAATGTTGCATCAATAGAGCCACAGACCTGAAAAGCTTCAAAATTTCAGCTGGAGTCATGTGCCTGCCATGGAGGATGCTACTGGGAGGGCTGATGCTCTGAGGATATGCTAGGAATGATTGTTGGGTCCAATAATGGCCTCTTGAGAAGCAGATGTACCACGACATGCTTCAAGGTAGGCAGTCCTATCCTTCCTACAAAGAGAGATTAACCACTGCTTGTACTCAACCACACACCATCTCCTGGGAGGATTTAACCAATCTGGTGGGCATGGATCCAGAATGCAGGCGGCCAAGAGTCCACAGCCACAAGGACTCTATCTACTTCCTCAGGATCAATCATCTGAAATTCCTTCCAGATGACAGGACTCAAATGAATCCTGGTCACTTGCAAAGATCTGCCCAGCTGGAGTCCATCTCTGAGAGAAGCTGAGCAACTTTGACAAATGCTGAGAATATTCCTCACAGTGGCCCTGCAAGAGGCAGTTCCTCCTTACCCAAGAGGGATCCAATCAAGTGCAATAGATCCATTAGGTGGCTATCTCCTAATGGAGATAAGTATGCTTTGCTGCCCTTATCAAAGCAAGGTGCATCCTAATGAAGGCTCTTGTATCCACAATCAGAATGTGGATGAGGTGAGCTTTATTATAGGTCGACTTGGCATTAAGCAGCAGAATCCAGAGCCACCAAATCTCCAGAAACCAGGTCTTGGTGCAGATCAGTATACAATTTTAACCTACTATGGTGCTAGAAGTCTTTCAGTTCAATTCTCCTTAGAGGTACAAGTCTTTGGCAGGGAACATTTGTATTATATTACCTAGCTTGGTGAAACATTTGCAGATGTTTCCCTCCTTATCAACACAAATATATTCTAACAAAGGCTCTTAATAAGTGCTTGATTGATTTGTCTTCCCCAAGCAGCACTCTAGACATCCCATGTCTATTCATTTTTTAGAGCCACTCAGTAAACCATGTGTTCAGTAAACCATGACGCTCTACAAGATTTGCCTGCACAGAGTTTGCTTCCCTATTGCCTGCTCACTGCAAGCAGTAATGAGGGCATCCACTAAATTGCATGAAACGTGCTGGTTCTATGAAGCATCTTGTAGTCAAAACTGCTTTTCTCCCAAAGTGAACTACAGATTGATAGAATTAGCTGGAGCCACCAACCTCTTTATATTAGGAAACCCCTTCTCTACTTCTACTTCTGTTTGCCTGGGTAGTTTTTGATAATCTTAGTTGCTTAATTCAATTAAATTTGCAATGAACAGTACAAATCACTATCTTTAGTAATTATATGTTCAATTCCAGGTAGAATGTTTCATATATTTGATAAATCTCAAAGGGAACAACCAGTGATATGTTGTATACCCCCTTCGGTCAATGTAAGTCTAGGCTTCTTTATAAATCTGATCGTTTAAGTATTCCTATACTTTAGGTTCATTTTTATAGAATATTGAATATTAGGGAAAGACAATCTGAATTCATATGTTTTATATTATCATAGAATTTGCTCATATACAAAAAGCAAGCAAAGAGCCAATTATGTTTATTATCTATTTTTTTATTTTTATACAAACAGTAGGAGGGAACAAAGCAGATGCTATGGCAGAGTCAACATTCAAACCATTTCAAAATTAGAAATCCACGCATTATTCCATCCCAATCACCCGGCAATCATAACTAGCATAAGGCTCCTACTGCCCCAAGTCATCCCATTCAAGCACTGCGTAGTTTATCTAGGACAGCACAGTTAATGTATTTTCAGATTAAAACATTTTCTTTCCTTTATTATCAAAGAATCCATCTTCAACTTAACAAGATGAAATTAAGTCCTATATACCAAAAAAAAAAAAAAAAACAACCCACGTTATTTAGCCCTGGAGTGCACAGAACTGCTGAAATACAGCCAGTATGTGATGATCCAATTCTGCTGTAAATAGAAGGTTCTCCAAGGTCACCATGTACTGTTGGATGATCTGATGATGCTAAGACACAAAAAAGCATTTCGGTTAAGTTTGGAAATGACGTAGCACCGTAAATAAAAAACATATCTATCTAAAAATTATAATCTCTTATTTATATTTTCCAACTCTATAATATCTATGATAGCTACAACTATACTATGCACTATGTGCAACTCTTGCCAACAAAACGAAAAACAGAACCAGCCTTTGAACTCTTAGAAGGTGGCCAATCTTAATTATGAAATTAGGAGCAGGAGATTTTCATCATGCCAACTGTTTTACATAGACAGGAAAGGTTAAATGGTGATTGTAAAATATTATCTTCTTTATACATATTACTGTGCAATTTCCAGAGCACTGGACAATGAAATCAATCAAATCAATAAAAGTACTATATAAAATATTCATAATTTTTTAATTCCAACAGCTCATCTCCAGTTACAAACCTTACAAATAAATCATAAAGTTTCAACTTTAATCCCAGGCAAGCTTTTTTGAGAGGGCTTTCCATAATTATGCCAGCACCACTCTCTATTGACCATGTATCTAATTTTTGATAAGAAGGTTTGAATCTTGTTCTTATTATTTAGTTACTTACTTAGAATCTTCAATGAAAGACCAAGGATTGGGAGGCATATTTAATAAAAGGCAGTCCTGATAATTAAAGGCTTTAGAGCAGACATGTCAAACACAAGGCCCGGGGGCCAGATCCGGCCCGCGAAGTGGTTTCATGTGGCCCACGAAGCCATCCTGGAAACAGTGAGGGAACGGCCCCCACTGCCTTGGCCCTGGCCCAGAGACCCTCTTTCTGACAGAGACCCTCAGATCTGTCCCTCTCCTGCCCAGGCCCCCATAGGCACCCTTGATGCGAATGATGTAGAGCTGGCCATGCCCACCCAGTAGGCCATATGCACTCTAGCCACGCCCACCCAGTAGGCCACACCCACCCAGGCCACACCCACCCGGCCCCTTGAGGGCAACCGCAATGCTGATGCGGCCCTCAATGAAATTGAGTTTGACACCCCTGCTTTAGAGACAACAGTGGTCGCATCTATGCCCAAAATTTGATGGCAGAAATCATGGCTACTTAGATCACTGAGGTTTTAAGAAAGGAAAAGTCGTTAAGTACCCAGTGTCAATCTAGGAAGTGCTGTGACTTAATTAGCAACAGACACATGCCAATTATGCAAACCCAGATGGACACATAATTACCCTCTGAAAAATATTTGATCTATCTCAGAAAGGTTCATTGGCTTCTCTTCAGTTTCTGAATATGGTGCAAACCGAGATAGGCTGTATCAGGATAATCTCACTTTCAATAACCGCATGAATTCTGACATCTATAAGACTTACCTGTAAGAAAATTTGCTGCAGCCTCTCTATACAGTTCCTGTACCAAGGTGTAATTACATCAATCCCTCCTGTTTCACATCGTACTAGATGTTCAGTTAGGATCATAATAAAACGCTGGAAGGAATAAACAGTGAAATAGTTGGTGCTAGATCCAGACGAGATAACTATTTTTTTGAGCAGGGGTTAAAACACACATGAAAAACAGCATCTCCGAATTAAGTAGGATATAATTTAGTACAGAACATCAGCATTAGCGTGATACCATTTGCTATTTCCAGAACTTGTGGTCAAATCTACAGAATTTTAATTTAGAAATGCATGAAGTTTAAACACTTGTTCCAGAGTTTTGCAGTCACATGAAGATTCTAAGATTGCAAGGGGAGTGGTGGCTCAGCAGCTTAAAGACAGTGGATGTGTCGGGCGGAGAAGGTTGACTCTTTACATTCTAGGAGTTCAAGCCCTAGCACCGCATGATGGAGTGAGCTCCCATCACTTGCCTCAGCTCCTGCCAACTTAGCAGTTCAAAAGCATACAAATGTAAGGGGATAAAGAGATAACACTCTGGTGGGACTAGCGGAAGAAGCAAGAAGCCAACTGACACTGGCTCAGCCCGAATGCAAAGCGAAAACCAGCAGAGGAAAAGGCCTGGATAACACTTGACACTCCAGCAGAACACTGTTAGTCTGTTGGCGGAACTAGTTCATTCCCGTGGTGTACCCTGGATACCAAGCAAGCCTGAATTGAACAAACTAGCAATCTTAGGCAGCCAAACTACTACTCTATATTAATACTGTAGATGTCTTGACTTTCATGTACCAATGCCATATGCTAACTAGTAAGTCTAAGATTGCCCTTTTCATTGGCCCATCAATATGTCTGCTTTTACCTGGAATATTACAAGGAAGAGGTTTTTTTGTTCACTTTGAGCTGATTCAACTTTTTCTTGCAAGCGTTCGATCTTTTCTTCCTGGGGCCAACTTTCCCTCTCATTCTTTCGAGAATCATCATGCTGGAGGGAGAGAGTTGAAATTTAACTGATTTTAAGATGTTTTAAAAATAATCAAGAGGGAAAACAAAACAAAACAAAAAGGCACTGTTGCATGTACAGTCGGGAAAAAAAATAGCTTGAAAGCATGCAGCGCAGTTTTCTGCTGCACACTGAACTGGCAAATAAAGTCATTTATTTATCTAGATTGGTTTGGTGCCTCAGCTATTATTTTAGATTTTGTTTATTATTGTTTCAAAATGTTGAAAGTCTATGAGATAGAAACTGATGATATAAATCATTCATACTCATCTATATAGGGGAGTTGATCACATGTTATCAAGCAAATTCCGTCTACTGTCCGGACCCACCTCAATCCACATCTTAGGAAATAAGAACTCTTGGATGCAAGTTTAGTCCAAAAGGAAAATGTTTACTAGGAAGGAATCGATTGTGGCAATACAAGACGGAATCTAACAAAGTTACATTTCAATCCCATATAAAGCATTCCCATTTCAGCCCCTCCCCTCATCCATTTGGTCAGGCTCCCATCATTTGCTTAGGTGTCAGGCCCTTCCCTGGGAAAGGGAAACTCTCCTTGTTTTTATTTTATTTATTTTTTTATTTTTTATTCCATTTATATCCCGCCCTTCTCCGAAGACTCAGGGTGACTTACAAGCTTAGCAGTAGATGCGATCCAGGTCTGTGTCTCCCCCTCCCTCCCCCAGTTCAACCATTTCCCTGTTGTTTGAAGATGGCCTTAAGTAACTATCCTCTTCCCCCCCCCCTCGGAGAGATGGCAGAATCCCCAGAATAAGCACATTGTTCTACCTATACATTTATGAAATGTGATATAAATGGATTCTGACAGTTATCCAGCAATAAAAAGTATCCGAAGGCAAGAACGCTTGAGCCATAGGCACAGCAGAAGGATGACCATCACCATCTTTCCCTCCTGCTGCACATCTCTGCCTAGCTCAGCAAAACAAAGCAAATCTTATGTTCTTGTAGCTGATGAAATGTATTTTAAGTCTCATTTCTTCATACAGTCATGGAAAAAAGCCACCTACTCTTTTCTGTTGCTTGGCTAATCTTTCTTTGGCTTCTTCTAGCTCCTTTTGGATCATCATCACATGCTTGTTCATCTTACGAATGGTAGAGTGTAAGATCTCCCAAATATAAAATCTAGCAATAAAAAAAGCAAAGAGCACTCTGATTTTGGGCAGTAAAAAGGCTGATACACACTTGTAAATCTAAGCTTTTCTCAGACAATGAGTGAAATGGACAATTGTGCAATTTTCATCTTTGTCTCCTCCCCCTGAGGAGAAATTTCAGTATCAGAATTCTCTGTAAAAAAAAAAAGCATGCAAATTTTCAACAAGATATACAAAAGGTTACTTACCTTCAGGAAATATTTACCTGTCTCTGCCTGTATGCTTTCTGATATTCGAAAACAGTGCATTTTACTGAAGTTCCGAGAAAATAATCGCACACAACTTGCGATTAATCATGTTCCTTAGTCTTCCAAAAGTACGGTAAATATTTTTAACTTAAACAAAATTTCCCCTATTAAAATCACTTATACTTCTATGAGAAATATTTGAAGCATAACCTGAAGATTTTTTTTTTTTAAAAAATAGTTTAAATTTATTTACCTTGTAAAATCATGAGATAGCTCTGGAGAAAAAATCCAATTTGCCACTGCAGCGCAATCCACGATCTGTGTTCGAATCATCTTATCCACCAGTACAGCAATCATCTGTGCAAATGCAGAAACTTTGCTCAGTTCATCAGTACTGTGTATTGCCATCTGGACACAACTTTCAATACAAAGTCACAGACTGAAACTAAACAGGATCTCTCAAAGCACTGCCTCTCTTAAGAGGACGGACTGCCTAAGCTGTCCAGGCCACAGTTATTTATCTTAGCAGAGCCTCTTATCATAACTCCCAAGGGAGGTAGGGAAGCAGGGAGAGAGGAAAAAGAAGGGAGGAAGGAAGGGAGGGAGGGAGGGACTATATAAATGTTCATTCTTACCTGAGGATGATTCTTCCATACTTCATACATCACTCTGAGAATATGAAGCTTCCCTTCGTCACTTTCAGCCAAAGTTCTGAGGACGTCACGAAATCTTATAAAAACAGAAATGACATATTCCAAGGGTGTTAAAGAATAGAACATGTCTTGATTCTTACAGATCAATTCTTACGGACCCTTGTGAGTCAGCTGGGATCAAAAATGGCAAAAACAGATTGGGAGGGGAAAGGAAAGAGACGTGGGCTGGTCTAGTCTCCCAAGATGATTCTGAAGTCTGGATTTCTAGTTTGAGAGACTAGCAGTATTGCCGTGTTGACAAAGAGCTCTGTAACACAGCAGTTCTTCCTGCTACCTTGGCTAGCTACACATGACAGTACCCTAGGAATATTCAGCAAGCCAATTATGGAACTCATCTCTTCCCCCAAATCAGTGCCAACATTAAACACCCAACACACACACACCCGTATGTGAGACAGAGGTAAGGGACATTTCTTGCCAAAGCAATGAGAGAAAACCATGCCTTAAATCCAAGCCATAGCGGAAGGCATGTGCCAACCCTTTGAGGTAGATGAGACTCGAATGCCAAGGAAATAAATGCTAATACTACTTTCGTTATAGAGTTATAGCAATAGAATCTTACCTCCCTGACATTTCCTAAAGAGAACCAGGGAGGGTCAAGTCTGAGATGTTCCGTTCTGGGGCTCAGATTTCTCTTATTCAACCACTGGCTTGGCTGCAGCTCTCCCTCAGGATTACTGTATTGTCACAGCTGATTATACAGTATGCAAAAATGTCTGAGAGAGACACCTCCCTTAGTCACAGGACGATACGAGGCAGAGGGCATAAAGCAGAGCCAGACACTTCCAAGATTCTGTTATTATAGCCAACCTTTAAAAAAGTAGCTTGGTCTTCTGATTGAGTTGATTTCTTAGCTCGGTTTACATTATGGGGCTGACATTCTCTCATTGTGTAATTGGACCAGTCCTCAGATTTTACTTCAGAGAGGTTGCTTTTAATTTTGCCTATGCCCAAGCTCTATCCACCACTTCACAATCTAATGGAGAAAGGCTTCTTCTGGACAAGCAAGTTTTTTTTAACTTCCTGCCTCCCTGCAGACCTTCTTTGGCCATTCTTATTAGCCTGTATCTTGGGCTTAAAGGGACAATGTTCTGCTGTCCAGGTGAGAAAGGACTGATGAACTTTTTGTCTATGCTGCGGTGTGGGAGAAAGCTGCTGAATGCAAGACTGATACAGACCAAAGATCTCAGGAATCATAGACTACACAGCAGGCATGTCAAACTCGCAATGTCACATGACATCGTGCAACGTATCGTGACTTTTTCCCCATTGCCGGCAATGGGGAGGGTGCGGTCTTGTCGTGATGCATCCGGCCCGTGGGCTGGCAGTTTGACATGCCTGCTATACAGGAATCAATCCATTTTAAATAGTAGATTAAAGAAAAGTAGATAATATAACTATTTTTAAAACACAATCAAAAAATAAAGAACATAACACACATGCTTCTATCCTCTTTTTCATAGTTACAACACAAATAAAAATAAAATGGCAACAATATGAACACACTGACAGTTTAATATACTTAATGATAAACACTTACTTTCCCAGAGCACTGAAAGAGTGACTGAATGACTTTGACGCTACGTGCAATAATGTTTGGACAAAAACCTCTATTTTTAAAGGATTGACTGAGAAGCCTTCATCTGGAAAACAAAGTTACAAATACATTTGAATCCCTGTAAGCAATGTAGGCATTCACTAAAGGCTGAGAGGGACTTAGAATTTTTACTTTTCTATTTAAAAAATAAACTGGAGAGGAAATTTCATACTAGGCTTTTCTTACAATTACATTAATACAAATTAAATTACATATATGAATGAATGAATTTCAGACATATACTAAGATAAAACTGAATTGAAACTCATGGATGAAGCCAATTCTTAGTATATAGTAACTAGTATCTGAAAAAGCATGGTCTTTCCTACAATCTCCTAGTCTCAACCTCCTATTTTATCCAAAATGTGGCAATTTTCTTCCTCCTATCTGACTTGAAGCATTTCCCTTTTCCCATTCTGATTCTATAGTGTCATTCTGTTTAAAATACCATAAATGTAAAGGGTTTGTATATATGGAGTGGTGCTGGATGTATGGAGTGGTGCTGGATATCAACAGGTCCCAGGTAAATACAATTCTACTGAGCTAGTAGAAATTGCTGTATGAAAATAAGAACTGGAGCCACATCCTACATTTAACTAAAACCTAACTAACTTCCCTGAGGTTTTGCAATGTTTCCATAAATGAAATTAGCAGTGTTTTTTTTCTTAAAAAAAAAAAAAGGTGCCGGAACTCTCATCTTGGTGGGCACAGGAGACGGGGTGGGGGTGGGGCGCTGCTACGGTCACGGGTGCGAGGGGTGTTGGTGGCAGGCTGCCCCCTGGGGCTGGAGACAGCACGGCTGGTGCTGTGGGAGCAGCGTGGCCCGCTCTATACAGCGGGGCGGTGCGGGAGGCAGAGGCAGTGCGGGCCAGGCGATGCAGAAAAAAGCCCTGCTTTTGTTTTAATCTTATGATTTTAAAAATATTATAAAAATATTTATTTTAAAAATATTTATTTTAAAAATATTTATTTTAAAAATATTTATTTTAAAAATATTTATTTTAAAAATATTTATTTTAAAAATATTTATTTTAAAAATATTGTAAGTTGCCCCAAACCTCGCCATGTGGATTTACTACAAATATTATATAATCGGTAAATAAAGGTAGAACATATGTTAAATATACATCAAATGATAATATGTTTCCCTACAAAGTCAATTCATGCTCAATGACAGACCAAGGAGTTAACTCGGAAAGACAAGAGGAAAATCTAGAAGAGGTCTGTGCAACTTGTAGAAGGGAAAGTCCAACACTGATAAATTAAAAATCTTTGTGGTCTGCAAAGGAATGCTGGTGGGCTAATTAATGATTTGGTGACTAGAGGCGCATCTACAGTGTTGGAGTTCATGGTCATGGTAAGCCATGGAGGCACTAGGCAACATGACTTTCACGGCAGTGGTGGTGATTTTATTACTTAAAAAAAAGTCTGTGCTCTGTCCAAGGGTGCTTGGTAGGCTGCATGTACAGGCCTAGTCTAGAATTTATTTTGGAGCATTTACCTATCTAGAGCAGGCATGTCGAACTAATTTTGTTTGAGGCAACTTCTTATAAAAGAATTGCCATTAATTTGTTTTAATAAAATAATTTAAATCAATTTTTCACTTGATTTCAAACTAAATGAATTATATTAGTTGACAATGATTTTTTTTAGTATAATTGCCAAATGCAATAAACTGCTTTTAGGTATATGTGTGCACTAATTATTTCAACACCAATACATTTTAACAACATATTCTATTTGTAAATGAATGCAAATGCAAATTATACAATTTTTTGTGCAAAAATAAAACAAAATAACAGATATAAGAGTTGTTATCATTAGTTATCCTTAGATAAAAAATAATTCCATCATCCAAAACTTTGTTATATTGTTGCAGAGATGTTAACATAGGAAATAGATTATTTTGTTATCTAATTTTACCTCCCGAAAGACAGAAGCAGATGAAAAATGTGAGGTTCTTTCCTGCTGGCTTTTTTGAATTAGCTGTTTTACATTCTAAAAGTTTAGTTCCTAAAGAAGTAATTCTGTAAATAATTTTAATGTCCTCTTCTAGTGCAGGCTCTTTTATGACTCAAGGACTTCAACTCCCAGAATTCCTGAGCCAGCATGGCTCAGCTTGGAAACCTCTCCCTTTCCCCTCAGCATGGCTGGCTCAGGAATTCTGGGAGTTGAAGTCCATGAGTCATAAAAAAGGGTCAAGATTGCCTAGCAATAGGCTTTCAGAGGGAGCTTTTTTTTTTGCAAAAAAAAAAGGTGCCGGAACAACATTCTGAGCGTTCTATGAGAAAAAAAGTCCTGGAAATTAGCAACAGAACATGGTAAATATCAGAAGGGCTTACCATCATCATCATCCTGATTAAGATTGGGCACATCCTTCAGAATGGCGAAGATTTCATCATTACTTGCTTTGTTTTTAATGGCAATGCTTAAACAGAGTGCAACGTTGTATCCAGGAAGAGATTCTACATCCAAAGATAGAAGAAGCAAAGTTTCCAGCTTTGAAAACTGGGCATTTTTTAAACATTTCTTTACACACAAGTTTTTACAAGTTTACATTTTAAAAGCGCATTAAATTTGCTTGGAAATCAACCATCTCAGAGAAATCATCAGACCAGATATATAAGATTGAATAAAAATATTAGAGGGTTTTACATGTCTTGAGCGTTCCAGAAGAGAAGCCACACCCTTAAGTAATGTCCTCTTGTGTCATCATGACCACTAGACATCTCATATCTGCCCATGGCTGCAGCAGCTTTCTTTGGATCACTGATGACGAACCGTTTAGAGACCAAGTGCCCAAACCGCAACCCAAAACCCACTTATTTATCGCAAAGTGTCAGGGGCTGCATCAGCATTGTGATGCCCTCAGGGTGGGTGGGTGGGAGGGACCCACTAGGTGGGCGTGGCCACCTTGATGCTGCTCATGGGGGGATGCCTGTGGAAGCTGGGCAGGATTGGGGGAGATCCAGAGGGTCTCTGGTGATGAAGCGGTGGGCAGGAGGCTTGTCCTGCAGGGTGAGGCAGGGGGTAGGGTGGGGTTACCATTGCTGTGGGGCAAGGCAAGGCGAGGCAGGGACAGATGCTGCCTGACACCATCGGCCCCTGCACACAGAGGCCAGCGAGCGCATGGGGGCATGATCTACCACCTCTATTCAAGCTTGCTAGCTGCCTGCTTTGCCTTCTTTGTGCTGGGCGGAGCTGCCGCTCCGGGTGGTGGCAGCAGCCTAATGGACCTGCTCAAGCTGCTGGCAGCAGCAGGCATGCCCACAGAGAGGGCTCTGAGTGCCGCCTCTGGCACGTGTGCCAAAGGTTCGCCACCACTGCTTTAGATGGAGTTTCTTATTGCCTCCCCCATCCCCCACCTCTTTTAATAAGACAAAATACCATTTCCCTCCAACGGTAACAAATACTCCTTGTCACAGTCCAAGGGTGTTTTTTGTAAAGTGTAAATTATGTAAATATAATCTTCTACATACTGTTACTTTCGTCTCCGTATTTATAAATACATGCTGGATTTGCAGGAGTAAGGACTGAAAAACAAGCCGGAACGATATCTATTATTCGCTGATGGTAGGAAAGCCTGAAAAAAAAAGATTTTTTTGCCACAATTATGTCACATGATTATGGTTACACTACAGATATAACCCAACCAATCATTCATTACTTGGCATACATACGTGCACTGGTAAAACACCCCAGAGCTGATATCTACACCCTGATCCTGAATGCACAGGAAAAGTTCCTCATAGAACTAGGACTGTGCCTGAACTATAATTTGTCAGAAGTAGGGAAATGATAAGCTTCCTTGGGATTTTAAGGCTTTTCTTTGTTTGAAGAAAGCTTGTTGCCAATCTCTCTGCTTAAAAAGAGAAAGTCTGTTGAACTTGCAAAAGTGGAAGAGAATTTTAGTTAAAGGGACAAGAAATTTCAGTTAAGAGCAAAATACATTTTGTAAGCTAATATTGCATGGAGAAAGAGTGCTCAAATAAGGGCACCAGAGAAAGTTAGGGATAAAATATTCCTCCTCGTCTTGCTATTAATTTGATTACCTGCAAGTGAAGCCCTCTATCTATCCGAACCTCTAAAATTCTGGAAATCATTTAATATTTTTCAATTCACTTAGTCTTCTACAATTTTAATTTTATTTTCTTGCTAATTAAGTTAGTCCTCAAATGAATCATGTTTTCCAAACTCTTAGAAGCTAGTGCTTCTAGTGCCTAGAAACTAACTCTAAACAGGCATGCCCTGTTTATAAAACAGGAAAGAAATGGTCAAAGGATCAGTATGCTTCTTCTGTATATATATCTCAAATAGGTTCCATAGTTTTTGGACCACAGGATGATGGTTTTGGACTGAAGATTTTAATTAGAGAAGAGACAGACCTTCCAAGGTGAGGTGGTGATTATGGGAATGGAGCCCCTGCTGTAAGAAACTGAGAGCATTCCTGCCTGCTAATTCCATGTGAGAATAGGGATTGCTGGGAATCAAGTATTGCATTTTTGGCTAAAACAGGGCTAATCACTATGGAGATGAATTAAAGAATGTGGATGGTATATTAGCTAACAAATGGGATTAGACAGAACAGGATTCTAATATCAGGTTTTAAAATCATGTTGATCCTAAATTCCTGATTCCTTTGCTGCTGTCAAACAACTACCAATCCCATTGGCACACCTGCATAGCACAACTTTGCAGTATTAGCCTCTCCCCTGAATGTTTAGGTCAATTAACCTGGAAAAGGCCAAACTAATAATAAAAGAGAATCAGGACACTGATTGCTAAAATGGTATCACCAGTGCCCCAAAAGTCTATTGCCAATTCTCAGACAGATGCAAGCTCTCTATTGTGGGATACTTATATCAGGCATCCCCACCCTATGGGCCGTGGCCCACAACTGGGCCATGGGCTCTTGGCCAGCGAGCTGCAGAAATGGCTGGCCGGTGTGCGCACACTCCCCTCACTCGCACTAGTGCCCGTGGCCCTGTTTGCACATGTGCGTGGGTGCAAACGGGGCCGCTAGCCCTGGTGGGTGTGCGTGGCCTATATGCACATGCACACGGACACAAACAGGGCCGCTAGCCCTGGGTGGGTGTGCATGGCCCGTTTGCGCATGCACAAAGGTGGCTGCTAGCACCGTGTGGGTTGTGCGGCCCATTTGCGCATGCACAAACGGGGCCGCTAGTACTGCACCAGTGCACGTGTCCCAGTTTGTGTGCGTGCACACCAATTTGGAAGCTGCTCTGCTTCCCTCCGGGCCGTGAGCCCGGAAGAGTTGTAGACCTCTGACTTATACAATTTAACACTAAGCAAATACAGATGGGTCTTTTCTAGAGCCTAGTTTAATGCCCTTCTGTTGATACAATTTAATGGGATTGCTCAGTTTGACCCTATGGATCCAGGAAGGTAGAAACTCTTGCCCATGTCCTCATATGGGGCCCTTTCTTTGATGCTCCAAGACGTGCTCTGATTGTCCCAATCACTTCCAAATATGAGGCCCATCCAGATAAAATTTATGTTTATTATATTTTAAGGGATACCAATCCTACAATAGCAATAGCAATTAAACTTGTATACTGCCCCACAGTGTTTTACAGCACTCTCTGGTCCGTTTGCAATGTCATCATATTGTCCCCAACAATCTGGCTCGTTTTACAGATCTTGGAAGGATGGCAGGCCGAATCAACCTTGAGCTCCATCAGGATTCAACAACAGGTTATGGGCAGAGTTAGCCTGCCATACTGCATTTTAATCTCTGTGCCATCAGGGCTCCTCTCATATAACAGGTGACCAAATATTTTCACCAAGTTATATAAGTGCAAAATTTTTTAAATTAGATATGCTATTTTGTTGTCTTATTATTATTTGCCTTCCCCAATAAGTAATTGATATATTAAACTACTTCTCTTTTACTGTACTATTCTGTTGTAAAGGCTGGTCAAGGAAAGATCTCTCTCTCTATTCAGACTCTGCCAAACATCCCTCAGAATATGGAAGTAACAATTTAACAGGGAGATGCAAACATGCATATGAAATAAGACAATATGTCTTAGAATGCAGGATCAGTAGATGAGAATAGTGGAAACGGATGACAGGATGGGATAAAGAATGGAGATCAGGGTAGTGAAGATAATAATGCAGTGGAGATGGTTGTTTAAGAAGTGTGCATGTGGCAAAGCAAGAATAGGGTCACAAATAGCTCTATGCTGAATGAATGCAGACAGACTTCCAAGACAGAATAAACCTACCAATTGCAAAATAAATGTAAGGAGGGGGTTTGGACAAAGAGAAATGATAAATGAGGTCTGAACGGCAAAAAAGTCTAGGCAACAAAAGTGAATGTGACAACAGGAAGGCTGAGTAATTGCAGCTAGGTGAGTTGGAGCAAGCTGATACGGTCGATCAAAAATGATCTCTGCGGTGTAATGCATTCATGAAGCTTTCCTCTTCTTTTTATTCCTCCATGTCTTTAATTTCTTTTGCTTCTTCTATTTTCCTCTTTTTCAGTACTTGCATAACACTGCTTATACTGACAGAAATAGCGTGGATAACGTATACAAATGCTGCTATCTCTCACTCACCTCATGCATTTTTCCAGTACTTCTCTTACAAACTTAGGCTTGGGTCTGTCAAAAACCTCAGAAACAGAATCTGACCTACATATAAAAAAGATGGTATTCAGAAAAAAGAAAGACTCTATGGCAACTAGATACTTTCATGTTCATAACATAGTTTTCTAAATTTTTATAGCATCACAATTTCTAGGATACTAAGGTTATGCAGAACTGGAGTTTTACTTATAACCCACAATTACTACTTAAAAAACTATCTTCAATTATTTAAAAGGTCAGAAAATACATCAACTTTGTAATGAAACTATTCTGTAGGATTTCCCACTACTTGTATTCCTATCTGCTACCCTATCTACTTTTCTACTCATTCATGAATTCATCCAACCATCTATCCATCTAGGTTTCTGTTCACTATGTGCCAAAATATCCCACAACAGTTTGCAATACAAGCTGTAATAAAATGTGTAGAAATAATATAATGAAATATTGTAAAATCTCACTAAATCAAACTGTCAGAATCCATTTATATCACATTCATAAATGTATGTTTAAAACATTATTCCCGCCCCCCATGGATTCTGCCATCTCCTGAGGAAGGAGGAGCGCATGTGGATTCAGCCTGCCTTAGGTTATTTCAAAGACCAAGGGAAATCTTTTGAACTGGGGAAACAAAAGAGAGGGTTAGAGAAGAAGGCATCTGGCCTGTGTCTTCATTTAATTCTGTAGAGGAAGAAGGCAATAACCATAAAGATTCAAAGTTCCTTTTTTCCCACGAAAGGGATGACATGAAGTAAAATGATGGGGGCTGACCAAATGGGGTTGAGGGAAGCGGGGGTTGAACCGTGAACCCTTTATAAAGTTTCAATTTGTAAAACAATACTAAGTCCTGTCTTGTATTTCCACAACCAAGTATGTCCTAGTAAAAATTCCTTTTGGACTAGAACTTTCCTAAGATGTGGATTGGGGTGGGTCCTGACAGTAGACAGTACTCGTTCATCATTTATACAGATCAGGCCTGGGTAAAAAACTGAATTTCAAACTCATCCTAAAATATGGCACTCTGGAGCATGGACAGAAATACACTGAAGGGCTTTGTGAATAACCTGCCTGAGGGTATTATGCAGCCTCAGTCGATGTAGTAGGATGTCCCTGATGATCCCAATGACTTATCTCATTCTACAACAGTGGGGATTGTATATTTTTTACTTACTTAAATGTTTTTATCCCTTTTTATAGGTTTTTTAGATGTGTATATATGTGTGTGTATTGAGTCTACATATTTAAAATGTTTCTTAACTTTGTGTATTTTACAATTTTTAGCTTTTAAAATTACTGTCTATGTCTGTAATAAAGATTTGTTTTGTTTTGACAGCTGAGGCAATTGTACAGGTGTCCTGGTCTCAAATTACTAAAAGCCTTGGAGGTCATAAACAAAGCCTGTCACAGAAGCTAAATGGCAGCAGCGTAGCTTCAGCAAAGGACTAGAATGTGTACAATCAGATGCCACATATAGCAATCTGCTGCATTTAGATCAATGGCAGCAACCAGATCGAGTGCAAGGGCAGGACCACATAGAGCGCATCAGGGTAATTTAAACGTGACGTTCCTAGATTATGAACATCTATAACTAGTTGAAAGTGGTGGACCTCTGGGCTTTTCCAATCCCATTCCTGAGAGCATTTTTGACAGTTCAAAGAGAAAGCTGGGCAGCACAATTAGATAGCAAGATGTGATCCATCTTACTAAATAGTGCTCAGGAAAAAACCTCATAGCTTCCTGAGATCAAACAGGTTTTCTGAGGAGTGACATGATATCCCTATGGATTAAAGGAAGGCTCAACTCCAGAGCCTGGTTTCATGCTGCATGTCTGTACCATCCAGCACAACCACCTATTTTTCAATTAATACAAGCCAAGTTGACTCTTTCATCCAGGAATTAATGAGGTTTTAATGTGAATTGTAATGTAGCACTCATTATCACGAGGGAGAAAATCAGCAATTGTGCCATCCAGGATGGCTGGTACAAGTGCTTTAGAGACTTACAAAGTGCTGCTACATAAACATATTTTGCAGAATATTTAAAAATACAATTTTGTACTGGAATCTCAGGCACAGCACAGTCCAAGCATACATAACCCAAACAAAATAGATAGCTGTCAGAAATGAGAATATGCACAAACATATATTTACACTCATGTTCAACATACATGTATATATGGAATCAAACACTTACCAATCTTCCCAGCTCCAACGGAACTCAAAATTACTAAGATGGTGGGAAAACCAATTCATAAATCTTGATGGGAGAAAAAAAATATCCTCAGACTTTTATATCAAACCCTTTTTGTTTTGCAGTGCTATTACTGACATTACATCCAAATATATAAAATAACTGGTGGTCAAGTCTGAGGAGATGCAAATTCTTAAAAACCAAAAGACAGAAAATGTCCAATATATTTATAGTAACAGAATCTTTTGAAGAGTTATCTCAGAGGTATCTGCATGCTTTGCAAATGCCTCGATAGAGCTTCAGACCTTGCATATCCTAAAGTACCTATTTTGAATCATTTTCAAAGACTTCATAGTCTTACATCCAATAATAATTGGGTAGCTCTCTTCTAGATTTTAATATAGCAATCTAACTTTGCAGTGAGCTCTAACTAATTGACTATGAATGCTATATAAGAAAGTTCCAGAAGCAGCCAATAGAAGAAACAATTTATTCCAATACTAATTAAATGAGAGAAGACCTGTGAAACAGGAGCATTTATAACTAGATTTTGTTGCGCTAAATAAGCCCATGTCACTAAGTCTCCAGAAAATTTAATGAGAATGTCCTTACTCACCGATCTATGCAGATGGTATTCATTGTATCTAAGCGCATGTACAGCATTTCTGTAGCTTGTGCAAGCTATCATTTTTCAATTAAGGTTTAAAATATTTA
Source organism: Vipera ursinii (assembly GCF_947247035.1). Classification (NCBI taxonomy): domain Eukaryota; kingdom Metazoa; phylum Chordata; class Lepidosauria; order Squamata; family Viperidae; genus Vipera; species Vipera ursinii. The sequence goes on from NC_139513.1 coordinate 195,791,648, forward strand.
TTTTATTTATTTATTTTATTTTAATTCCATTTATATCCCGCCCTTCTCCGAAGACTCAGGGCAGCTTACAAGCTTAGCAGTATTATGTTGTTTAATTATAATATGGTTGAAAACAGAACATTATCAAAAGATATTGTTACAAGAGATTTTTGGAGAAAAGGATACAACTTGAGGTAAAGATCCAGGCTGAAGTTTACAGAGTTCAATAAAAAGCGTAGTGTACATGATTTCCGTTTGAGGCGGAATAGGAAGCTGAAACAACTCAGCAAAAATTACCTGGGGAAAATATGAAAGCAATATAATGAACCAGTTTCACAAAAGCAGAGGTGTACAGAATATTTCATTGTCAGAAAGTTCCAATGTTAAAATGCCCCATTCCAAACCCACAATGGACTTTCTAGGTATACCAGAAATGGTTTGAACTCAAAATAGGTCATTTCAAGGTCCATTGTGAGATGAGGAACTATTTGCAGAGAGGAAGATCATTGGCACTAAATAAGAAAAAGTGACATGATAAATATAGTGTTTACCTCAACAATGTGGTAATTCAGAGGGATCTTGTTGCTTCCTGGATAGCTTGTTAATTGGGTAGCACTACAGAAAAAGATAGGTGTATAATTCAGAATAAAAAAGGAAGTAGGTAGACCCCTTGCAAAAAAACTACTTTTTAGTGATATGTGCCGGGACCCACTCCTTCAAAAAAACCTATTTCCCTGCAGGAAGCAAGTCTTAGAAACAGTTGCCAAAGGTTCTGTCACTATGCAGTGTCAGTTCCTCTTTGAACAGACTGATATAGAAATAGATATGACAGCTCCAGATGCCATTAATAACCAGGGAAGAAGCTCCTTCAAAATCAATATTCACAGTTAACAAACACAATGTAAACCTGCATTTTAAAGCATTAGTTTAACACACAAAGTTTTAAAGAGCACTTCTCAATGTAGGGAAAACAGATCAATATCACTTTTCTAGGCTGTTCTCCTCCACTAATACTCAATTTTTATATGTAATGGCTAATGGCAGTTCATTTGTATCCATTTAATTTCCATCTCTCCTTCCCTCCCTCTGTTCCTGACAACAGTGCAACAACACGGCCAGTTATTTATTTATTTATTTATTTATTTATTAATGGGACTTATATCCCGCCCTATCTCCCGAAGGACTCAGGGCGGCTAACAACAACAAAATTAAAGGTCTCTGTACAATAAATTAAAATTAAAAATTAAAATAAATTAAAGATTAGAGTTAAAAATTGTAAACATAATTAAAATCCCTGTCAGTCCAGGTCAGCCAGGTGGAAAAGGAGTGTTTTGAGGCTGCGGCGAAAGGACTGGAGATCTTGGGCCATCCGAAGCTCAGGGGGGAGCTGGTTCCACAGGGCTGGCGCTCCCACAGAGAAGGCCCTCCCCCTGGGGGTCGCCAGCCGACATTGTCTAGCCGACGGTACCCTGAGGAGGCCTTCTCTGTGTGAGCGTACTGGGCGATGGGAATTCGTTCCCGGCAGCAGATGGTCCTGCAAGTATCCCAGGCCTAAGCCATGTAGGGCTTTAAAGGTAAGTACCAGCACCTTAAATCTCACCCGGAGGGCAACCGGTAACCAATGCAGCTCACGGATGATCTCTCCCAGCGGCTTCATATAGATGTTGAACAGGAGGGGCGAGAGCACCAACCCCTGAGGCACCCCACAACTAAGGGGCCTAGGGGTTGACCTCTGCCCCCCTGCCAACACCCCTGCCAACACCGTCTCCGAGAGGTAGGAGAACCACCACAGAACGGTGCCTCCCACTCCCAACTCCTCAAGACGACGCAGCAAGATACCGTGGTCGATGGTATCAAAAGCCGCTGAGAGATCTAATAGGACCAGGACAGAGGAATAACCCCTATCTCGGGCCTGCCAAAGATCATTCACCAGCGCGACCAATGCCGTCTCCGTGCTATACCCGGGCCTGAAACGTAAACTTCCTATCAACAATATTGCTTGGATAAAACTATAGCTGATTTATGCAAAAATACTTTTAGGATATTGCAAAAAAATATTTTGAATTATAATAAAATTTTTGCCACTGTGTCCAATCTGGTTGAAATTGTTGACAATTATTTACCCAAGGAAGCAAAGAGCCTTACCACGTCTGTCTCTCTTTCCAAAATAATCTGATGATGCAGTGGAGGTTTTCTTCAATCACAAATCTTTCAACAGAGTGGCTCCCTGGCATAACTGGTCCCTGACAAAAGAAAACAACAGAGGTTAATTTATTGGCACAGCCCAAAAATCCATCTTCATCCCAAAAGGCATGATGTGTGATCACATATTGGCATTATAACATTTCCCCTACAGTTTTAATAAAATAGTTTGTGGGGATGTAATCTATATAATGTACTTTTCAGCATACAGAAAGTTCAGTTGCCCCACTCTGATTTTTGAGGAGACGAGAGGAGAGGGAATAGGAGGGGGTCAGACACCAGTGAACAATAACATTCTGAACATGATCAAATTGTCTGAAATGGAGCCATGTATAAAATATTTAATTTAATTTAATTTAATAACATTTGTATACCGCCCTTCTCCCTGAGGACTCAGGGCGGTTCACAGGGCAGAATAAAATAGCAAATACAAACATTAAAAAAGATTAAACAATTGCCCTAGTTAAAAACAATATAAATACAACGCTAAAAACCCCCAGAAAAATTAAAAAACGAAAGATAAAACAACCCCAACACTCCCCCTCAGGCTAGGCCGGCTTGTACAAACAGGAATGTCTTGAGATCGCGGCGAAAGGAGCGAAGATCAGGCGCCGTCCGGAGCTCAACCGGTAGCTGATTCCATAGCTCCGGAGCGCCCACAGAGAAGGATCTCCCCCTGGGGGCCACCAATCGACATTCTCTGATCGGTGGCACCCTGAGGAGGCCCTCTCTGTGGGAGCGCACAGGGCGCAGGGAGCTTGATGCCGGCAGCAGATGTTCCCTGAGGTACTCCGGCCCCATGCCATGGAGTGCTTTGAATACCGTTACCAGTACCTTGAATCTCACCCGGAAGACAACCGGCAACCAATGCAGCTCACGGAGCAGAGGTGTAACGTGGGAGTATCGGGAGACTCCCAACACCACTCTCGCGGCTGCATTCTGTACCAGTTGGAGCTTCCGAGTGGTCCTCAAGGGCAGCCCCATGTAGAGAGCGTTGCAGTAGTCCAGACGAGAGGACACGAGCGCATGAGTGACCGTGCATAGATCATCCCGGCTAAGATAGGGCCGCAACTGACGCACCAGGCGAACCTGTGCGAAGGCCCCCCTAGTCACGGCTCCTATATGATCTTCCAAGGTGAGCCGTGAATCTAGGAGGACCCCCAAGTTGCGAGCCCTATCTACGGGGGGTAATAATTCACCCCCCATAGCTAGAGGTGGAATGTCCGAATAAACCCGGGATGAAGGTATGCAAAGCCACTCAGTCTTGTCGGGGTTGAGCTGGAGTCTGTTCCTCCCCATCCAGACCCGAACCGCCTCCAGGCAACGGGACATCACGTTGAGGGCATCACTGGGGTGGTTTGGGGTCGAAAAGAAAAGTTGGGTATCATCAGCGTACTGATGATACCCAACTCCAAAGCCACGAATGATCTCACCCAGCGGCTTCATGTAGATGTTGAACAGGAGAGGCGAGAGGACCGACCCCTGAGGAACTCCACAAATGAGAGACCTCGCGGTCGACCTCTGCCCCCCTGCCAACACCGACTGCGAACGTCCCAAGAGATAGGAGGAGAACCACTGTAAAACTGTGCCTCCCACTCCCAATCCCCTGAGACGCCGCAGCAAGATACCATGGTCGATGGTATCGAAAGCCGCCGAGAGGTCTAATAGGACTAGGACAGAGGAATGGCCCCTGTCCCGAGCCCTCCAGAGATCATTCACCAGCGCGACCAATGCCGTCTCCGTGCTGTGCCCGGGCCTGAAACCCGATTGGTACGGGTCTAGATAATCCGCTTCATCCAGGACCAGAGGGAGCTGATGCGCCACCACACTCTCAACAACCTTCGCAAGAAAGCGAAGGTTGGAGACAGGACGAAAGTTGTTCAATACAGCCGGGTCCAGGGCAGGCTTCTTGAGGAGAGGCCTCACCACCGCCTCCTTCAAGACGGCGGGGAAGATACCCTCACTCAAAGAAGCCGATATAACTGCCTGGAACCAGCTGCGTGTCCTCTCCCGGGCTGCATAAACCAGCCAGGAAGGGCACGGGTCCAGTAAACATGTGGTGGTGTTCAGCCTCCCCATGATCCTGTCCACTTCCTCCGGAGTCACAGAATCAAACTCCTCCCAGATGATATCGACAAGACCACCCGTGTCCTGATCGTCAGACTCTGCCCAGTCAGAGTCCAAACCGGTCCGAATCCGAGCGATTTTGTCCGACAGATGTTGGTTAAACTCCTCGGCACGTCCCTGCAAGGGATCCTCCCTCACCTCCTGATTTAGGAGGGAGCGAGTCACCCTAAACAGGGCAGCCGGGCGATTATCTGCGGACGCAATAAGGGTGGCGAAGTGGTTGGACCTCGCCTCCCTAATTGCGGCGAGATAAGACCTAATATAGGCTCTTAGTCGCAATCGGTCGGGTTCGGATCGGCTGGACCTCCAACCGCTCTCTAGGCCCCGTCTCCGACGCTTCATCTCCCGGAGCTCCGCAGAAAACCATGGAGCCCGGCGGGATCTGCACCGGGTCAGGGGCCGCAAGGGTACAACTCGGTCAAGGGCCTCAGTGGCCGTCCTTTCCCAGGCTTCCACTAAGGCCTCGGCCGAGCTGTGAGCGAGGGAGGCAGGTGGGGACCCCAGCGCCGCCTGGAACCTCTGGGGATCCATTAAGCGTCTGGGGCGGTACCATTTGAGTGGTTCCAAACACCCACGGCGGGGGGTGGCAAAACGGAAGACCAGCCGCAGGAGATGATGATCGGTCCATGACAGGGGCATAATAATTGGGGAGCCCCCACCAAGATCATCTAACCACCGTCCAGACAAGAAAACAAGGTCAAGGGTGTGGCCTCCTTCATGAGTCGGTCCCGTAATTACTTGCGTCAGGTCCATGGCCGTCATGGAAGCCATGAACTCCCGAGCCAACTCAGATGATCCTCCCAGCGATGGTAGGTTGAAGTCCCCCAAAACTATAAGTTTCGGGAACTCAACCACCAGCCCAGAGAGGACATCAAGCAGCTCAGGCAGGGCTGCTGCTGCGTGACTAGGCGAAAGGTACACCAGCAGCAAGCCCAACTGCGCACCAGGGCCGCATCTCAAAAAGAGAGACTCACAACCGACTGTCTGGGGAACGGTGGCCTCCCGCGGACACAAGGTCTCCCTCACAACAACAGCCACTCCCCCACCCCTACCCTGAGCCCGAGGCCGGTGCAGCACCCGGAAGCCTGGTGGGCAAAGATCAACCAGAGGAACACCGCCCTCTGGGCCCAACCAGGTCTCCGTGATGCAAGCCAGGTCAGCCTGCTCACCCTCGACCAAGTCTCGAACGAGAGGAGCCTTATTAACGACCGACCTGGCATTCAAATACACCAGCCGGAGCTCAGGAGGCTGCACATCCTCACTCCCGGGACCTCGGGGCGGAACCAGAGGGTCGGAGTGCCTCACCGCTTGTAAGCAGCGGAGAGGCCTTCCCTGAGACCGATACGGCCCTCTGTTCCTACACCTGCTGCCATTCCCTATCGTCGTGGGAATGGACAATCCCACGACTGGCCCTGGAGCCCCAGAAGCAGCCGACCCCCGCTCCTCCCCTCCGCGATCAGCCTCAGCACTAGCCTGAACAAAGGTAGTTGGACTGCCCCCCTCGTCCAAACAACCAAAAAAAGAACCCTCCCTCCTCCCTAACCCCCAAAAAAATTTTGACAAAAAACAAATCAAGGACCTCCTGTTAGGTTTACGTCGGAGGCCCATAACCGTGCCCGGCCATCTCTCAGGATCCCAATAGATGGGACCTTCCTCGAGATTATACTCGGCTGGAAAGGCGGGCCGCCTCCAGGAAGGGGGAGCACCCCTGAGGGCAAGCAAGTCCGTAGAGGAGTACCTAAAACAAGGCATAAAGCAGTCCAGATATAGGCAGTCCATAATCAGTTGATTTAAGGAGGAACCAAACAGAGAGCAAATAGATGTCCCGAGTCTCCACCCAGCCACTGCCACTCAGCTGGGTGTCACCCCAGGACAGGCCAACCACCGCCCTCTCACGACAGTTGGAAAGCCTATACCAGGGGGGAATAGTCCGAAACATCCATCCTGGGTACAGCATGTCCCCTAGAGCTCTCACCTCTAGGGGCAGCAGATGTAAATTCAGGCCACCCTCTCACTGTGGCCAGTACCCAGGGGAACTCTGAATCCTTTGGGGCCGATATGTGAATGGCAATAGAGAACAGTCCGAAGGCAGGGATGAGATGGTGTATTACATCATCAAAGTCTGCACTACTAGGTGGCCAAATCCTCCGCTGCTCTGTCCTTCGGAAAAGTTGATCATGGCCAATTCTGCAATCATTGGGGTCTTCCAAATTATCTAGTTCTTTTAGGTCCACAAATCCAATGGCACCAACCAGAGTCACAACTGGTGTCACGGGAAACATAGATCTTTCAAGGGACCACTGGGCTCCACTGGGATCCACCGGCATTAACCGGCTAGCCCAGGAACCCTCGAGGCCACCAACAGCAGTAAGAGTACCAGGCCATCCAGAAAGAGCAAAGCAAGCAGAGGAAACAATAAGTTGATTCCAGCGTCGCCGCTGAGCCACCAGGGCCACCGCCCCCACCGGAGCGTTGCTGCAGACGCCGCCGCCATTGCTGCCGCCGCCAGGACGCCGATGGAGCCGAGAACAAGCAATCGATGGAAAGGGAGGCCCAAAGCGGCCCCGGCACAACGCCGCCGCCGCCGCCATCCCCGTCGCCATCCAAGCGAGCCAGGAACGCCGCCGCCGTCACAGCCGAGGGAGACCAGGCCCACCGCAGAAGCGGCCCGAACGGCCCAAAACGCCACCACCGAAACCGCCAGAAGCGAGGGACCATCCGAAGGCCAGCTCCGCAACCGCCAAGGACGCCCAGCGAACGGTCGATGGAAAGGCAGGCCCAGGACGGCCCCGGAGAACGCCGCCGCCGCCGCCGTCCCCGCCGTCTCCGGAACGCACCAACAACGCCGCCGTCGCCACAGCCGAGGGAGAGCCGCGAAAGACCAAGCCGGCCACAGAAGCGGCCCGGAACGGCCTGAAACGCCCCCGCCAAGGCCACCAGGGCCGCCAGCAGCCAGGGACCCCCCGCGAACGCCGGGTCCGCCACCGCCGAAGACGCCGCCGCTGAAGCCGCCGGCCGCCGCAACCACCAGGCCCGAGAAAACGACCGGAGAAACGCCCGAGGGAGCAGGTAGGCGCCGCCAACATCCAGTCGAAAAAACGGCAGAGCTGGCAGCTAACGGAGTCCAAAACCTTCATCCTTCAGCTGCCTAAACAGTTGCGCTCACTATCCCCCCAACCCAGAGGGTGTAAACACCCCTGGGGGGCTCCTAGGACACCTATTTTCTGAGACTTGCAGAGCTCACTCAAACAGATCCGCCCGCACGTCCGCCATCTTTAATATCTTATTGCTAAAATGTTAAAATTGGAAGCACAAGATGAAGTAGTTAAAATTGTATGATAAGCTGGGTGAACAATTTTCAATAAAACATACAAATTGATCCATTGGGAACTATGTGGATAAAGAGATTGAAATTTACCTTATGCTCTAACCTCAAGGAGAATTTCTAGAAAATGATGTATAGATGGTATTTATACCCAGATAAATTGTTTAAAATGTATGGTATAAAAGTTACCCAAATAGTTTTGGAAAGACTCAAATAGGAATCTTTTATCACCTTGGGTGGATATGCAAAAGGCCAGACAATACTGAAGAGAAATTAATAATATAATTCAAAAAGAAATTTCAAAATTAATATACAGTTTAGACCAGAAACTTTTTTTGTTGGGATATATGGATAAAAAGTAAAAAAAATACAGTGTAATATTGTTTTATATCAGGGGTCTCCAAACTTGGCAACTTTAAGACTTCTGAACTTCAACTTCAGCATAGCTGGGTGAGGAATGCTGGAAGTTGAAGTCCACAAGTCAGTTGCCAAGTTTGGAGACCCTTGTTCTATATCATAATAGCAGCACAACTTTTATAGGCTCAGCATTGGAAAGATCCTACAGTAGCCACAGTAGTAAAAAGGTAAAGGTTCCCCCGCACATGTGTGCTAGTCGTTTCCGACTCTAGGGGCCGGTGCTCATCTCCATTTCAAAGCCGAAGAGCCAGCACTTGTCCGAGGACGACTCCGTGGTCATGTGGCCGGCATGACTAGACGCCAAGGGTGCACGGAACGCTGTTACCTTCCCACCGTAGTAGTCCCTATTTTTCTACTTGCATTTTTACGTGCTTTCGAACTGCTAGGTTAGCAGAAGCTGGGACGAGTAACAGGCGCTCACTCTGCTACGTGTCACTCGGGATTCAACCCGCCAAACTGCCGATCTTCTGATCGACAAGCTCAGCGTCCTAACCCACTGAGCCACCGCGTCCCTGCCACAGTAGAGGAATGATTAATAAAGATGACAGAACTAGCAACCGTGGCTCAGTTAATAACCATCCTGAGAGAAAAATCATTGAAGACAATTCATCTGTAATGGAAGCCCTTTGTGTACTCTTTGCAGGAGATGCAGAAAAATCAAAATCTGACATTTAAATTGTTAAAATTTAAAAAGGGGAAAACACTTTTTAAAATTTCTCCTGATCTTTTGGGGGTAAAATGGACATTTTATTACAGTCTTAAACTAAAAGTTGAAAGTAAGTGTTCTCTATATCTTTAGAAGTCAGAAATCAGTCTTTGTATATATTTGTCTTTTTTTCTATATACTTCTTTCACACTTCTATCCCTATTCTCTTTTACTCTTTATCGTTTCTTTTGATGGTTAGTATGTGTGGTTTTTAATGTGTATGATTTTTAAAATGCAATAAAATTATTTGACAGAGAAGTCAGTCAGCCGGAAACTATTTCTATAAGCACAAGGATACTTAGTATTTTCATTTAGAAGCAGCCTTTTCCTACTCTGAGAAACAGAATGGACAGAACCTCAAAAAGCAGTGGTACATGGAGTAAGAAAGACAAAACACTGAACCATTTCAACCCTGCTAAAGAATTTGAAGCAAATTCTCAACTAGTTTCAGATCAAATAACAACCCAAACCGAACAGTCAAAAGGTGAAGGGATATATATATATATATTATGTGGAACCCACCAAAGACGAAAACATTTCATTTCCCAACAGACAACGCACCACAGGGATGTTGCCCCACATCATTAACTTACTTCAGGATCATCAGTGTAGTCAAACATTCGGAAGGTGACTCTTGGCATCGGGTAAACGGAATCTGCCGTGTGGGGTGGGGGCGTAAAAGGAGGCAGGTTGTGCTGCAGCGCTTCACAAAGCACGCTGTCGAACGCCAGGTATGGCCTCGGAATGTGCCTCTCTTGCCAGTGGTCCTTCTTCATTTTCTGAATCTGAGCCCAAAGGCAATCTAAGTACTGGAAGGAAACAGCATCCGTCAGACGTTTTCATATTCGGAATTCAAGGATGTTCCCAAAGCAAGACTGATTTCCGTGCTGTAGGAAATCACCCTTCCCAGTTTCCTTAGGAACCATTTCAAGGGGAAAATTCGGAATAAGGAAAAGCCATTGGGAAGACTTTCTCACTAGAACAGGGTCAACTTCATGCAGCCAAAAACGGGAAATATGCATTTCCACTGTTTGTTCAGATGGATGCGAGGGCAGGAATTCAAAACCCTAATCATATTCACCTCTTCTTGTGGATGTGGTTTATCAGCAGACCAAACTTGTAGCATGGGCACGTGGGTCTTCTGACGCCGTCTACCATAAAAGAGCGTAATCATTTTAAGGACCACGGATAATTGGTTTGCACTTTAAGACACCGAAACAAACAGCACTTTATTCAAACCAGACAGTACATCTCAAAGGGCAGGAGACATTGGGAAAAGTATATTATGATCTCTTCTGTGGTAGATATTAAAAGTAAATGCCAGTTTTCAGCAAAACTATGGTCATGTGAGTGTGTGACACCGCAAATGGCCATAAATGCCCAACATGCAGTCATGTGACCAGGGAAGTGGGCTGTAAGTTCTCCCAGAGAGATCTGTAATAATCTTCAACAGTCACTAAATGATCGGTCGTATGTCGACTGTATGCACTTTCAATGACCGGATTCCTAACTAATGTAGGTTTTTAGGAGAGTTAGTTTGACTACTATGTCGAAAGACACTTGTAGCATCAAAGAGTCCAAGACTTACAAAAATTCTCTTCAGCCCTGTGATCACTTCAGATCCCTTTTTAAGTAGCAAAACCTGCTTAGTGTTTTCCAGGAATTCCCACTCAATTGTTCTAGTACTGACTTCAAGATCAGTGGAAAGCAATTATGTTTTCTGCAGAGCACCTTTTTCACAAATTTGAGGATTTTATCATTCTTCTTGAGTATCTTTCTCCATACTAAGAATGCAGAACTATTTGTGTGTGTGTGTGTGTGTGTGTGTGTGTGTGTGTGTGTGTGTGTTTGAAAAAGGAACAAAACTAACTTGGTTTTCTCCTAAAGGTCTGAAGATATTACCTCTAGATTTAACAGTCAAGAAATAGAATTCCCTGCAAATTTATGAAGTCTACAAGTTCTGTGTTCGTGCTCCAATGACAGAAAGAAACATTTCCTTACTTCAGATAGTTTTCGACAGTAGACAAGATCTGCTCCATTTCTGTATCCTTTTTCTCATAGAGCTCCTTCCCCACCCAAGGTAAGGACGACAGAAACGCATACACGTACCAGTCACGTCGCACCTGTTAAGTAGAAATACGGACAAAACACAATCAGAAAATACTTCTGGTTTTTGCCATAAAAGCTAAATCAGGTCAAAGATCTGAGATTTACAGGAAGCACTACTGTATTTATGATTCCACATCTCTAACTCTAATGTTATGATGCTTCAGGTGCAAAGCTTCTAGGGGCCAGGTTCATATGCTTACATGAACATGAATGGTTGATTTTAATCATTTTAAAACATCCTGCACATAGGTGCACGGGAGATTACGCACTGAATCTGCACAAAGCAATGAAAAAAATACAGGACAACCCCCCCAATTTTTTTTTACTTATGTCACGATGATGCTTTATTATTTACATAAGCTTCTTCAAGGAGGTATTTCACCTATTGTTTCTCATTGAATTTAAAATGTAGACTTACTCTCTGGAGTAAATGACATCACCCAGGTCCTGGCAAACATCTGTCAGGCATCAACCCAATGGGTATGATTAAAAGGCCTTCTACAAATCTAGATTTTAGAAACGTTAGGAGCTACATTGCAGATCTTTTGAACTGCAGACTTTCAATATGAGATAGGATACAATGGTGAGGACTCCTTTTGCCTGTCTAAATCATGGCCACCTCCCATGGGGCTTCCCTTGAAGACCACTCGGAGGCGCCAGCTGGTACAGAATGCAGCCGCGAGAGTTGTCTTGGGAGTTTCCCAGTACTCCCATGTTACACCTTTGCTCCGCGAGCTGCATTGGCTACCAGTTGTCTTCCGGGTGAGATTCAAGGTTTTGGTAATGGCTTTCAAGGCCCTACATGGCATGGGTCCGGAGTACCTCGGGGATCACCTGCTGCCGGCGTCAACTTCCCTCCGCCCTGTGCGTTCCCACAGAGAGGGCCTCCTCAGGGTGCCACCGGTCAGAGAATGTCGGCTGGTGGCCCCCAGGGGGAGGGCCTTCTCTGTGGGCGCCCCGGCTTTATGGAATCAGCTGCCGGTTGAGCTCCGGATGGCACCTGACCTTCGCTCCTTCCGACGCGGTCTGAAGACCTATCTATTTGAACAAGCCGGCCTGGCCTGATGGGGGATGTGTTGGGGTTTTATTGTGGATTTTATATTATTCTATTGTTTTAGCTCGGGCTCTTATTTAATTCTTTTTAATTTTTGTAATCTGTATTTTTATATGCGCCCTGTTCACCGCCCTGAGTCCTTCGGGAGAAGGGCGTTATACAAATGTAATAATTAAATTAAATTAAATTAAATTTTTATTCTGTTTTATTTACGTTCCTCCTGAAGGCCACGGAGGCCTGTGACAATGTACCAGAAGGCATACGGCCAAATGTTACAGCTTACTATTCAGGCTTTTGTTTTGCAAAACAAGTTGAGAAGAAGCTTGCCATTACAAAAAACGTCTATGGAGTTTCTCTGTCATCCAAGTCATGGTTGTCCCAAAGGTGTTTCTCCCCCCCCCCCAAAAAAAAGGTGACTAAAAGATTCTTCAGTTCTGGCTGAAGAGGTTTCTTGGATGAAAAGTGAAGAGTCTTCAAGGAAAAACAAAGTCCACTTGTCTTTTTTTTTGGGGGGGGGGAAGCACCTTTGGGACACATTACAAAAAAGTAAAATAATCACAGTAACAAATTTCAGCAATTTAGTTCTCTACCTATGAAATAAAAGTATTATTGTTTACCTGAGGTACATCCTCCTCTTGCGTCACATTAACGAAACTCTCAAACATGGCCACCATTGAGGGAGCAGCTATTACGTGACAATTCACAAGATCAGAAAGAAAGCGCACCTGGAGAAAGAGAACATTTTGCCAATTATCGGTTCTGTATTTCCCCCAAGCATGGATCAGCAAGAGTTCTCATAAGGCCAAGTAAGAACCTTGCAGAAGCCTAGGCTGTATCTGCTTCAGCATCTTTTAGTGGGGTAAGAGGAATCCCAGGGCCAAGACACAACTGAATAGACATTTAAACTTGGTTTATTATCGAAGTAACAAAAGTCTAGATCAGGAGATTGCAAAAACTGGCACCGTTCACATTACAGAGCTGCTGTGACAAAGTCGGAAGAAATAAGCCAATGGAAAGCTTTGGATGGGTGTACAGGTAGTCCTCAACTTACAACAGTTCATTTAATGACCGTGCAAAGTTACAAGGGCACTGAAAATGCGACTTATGATGGTTTTTCAAAGTTACCACCTTTGCAGCATCCCCATGGTCACATGATCAAAATTCAGATGCTTGGCAACTGGTTCATATGTATGACTGTTGACCTTCCGACAAGCAAGGTCAATGGGGAAGCCAGATGCACTTATCAACTGGGCTACTAACTTACCAACTGCAATGATTCATTTAACAACTGTGGCAAGAAAGGTCGTAAAATGGGGCAAAACCCACAACAAATGTCTCACTTAACAACAAAAAAATTGGGCTCAATTGTGGTCGTGAGTCAAGGACTCCCTGTATTGTATGATTACATGAATTTACATTTTTTTACCTTTACAGCCCACATGGAGAGCTCTTCAAATTTACTGAAAACCAATCTAACTATAGGTAGCCCTTGACTTATAATTGTTTAATGATATTTTAAAATCATGATGGCCTTGGAAAAAGGGATTTGCCATTTATCCTCACGCTGATGACAGGATTGCAACTGGGGCACTTGACAATCAGTTCACATCTTCAACCAGCTGCAACACCTTGCAGTCACGTGATTGCAAGTTGTAATCTCCCTAGCCACTTTCCAACAAGCAATATTAATTGGGAAATCTGGTTTCAGTTAACCACACAATTTGCTTAATGACCATATGATTTGCTTAATAGCTAAGGTAAAAATGATTGTCCAATCTCTTCTTAAAAACTTCCAGTGTTGGAGCACTCACAACTTCTGGAGGCAAGTTGTTCCACTGATTAACTGTTCTAACTGTCAGGAAATTCCTCCTTAGTTCTAGGTTGCTTCTCTCTTTGATTAGTTTCCATCCATGGCTTCCTGTCCTGCCTTCGGGCGCTTTGGAGAATAGCTTGACTCCCTCTTCTTTGTGGCAGTCCCTGAGATATTGAAACACTACTATCATGTCAACCCCCTAATCCTTCTCTTCATTAAACTAGACATACCCAATTCCAGCAACCGTTCTTTATATGTTTAACCTCCAGTCCTGATTCTGTTAATGTTTTAATAAATCATCACATCAAATGATTCACTTGAGAATGTGATGAGTGAAATTCTAGTCTCAGTTGTGGATATATGTCGAAGGTAATGTGCAAAAGTTCTTAAGGTATGAAAACAACTTACTAAACAGACAGCTTCATTGTATAGGTTGGCTTTCAAACATTCTTTCAGTTGACGTATCATCGCTTCTACAAACTCTCCACCAAAATTGTAGTTTCTCGCATTCAGCAAGCCAACAAGAGTTGTGTAAATGGTCATCTTCTGTGGTAACAGACGTGCACTGAAGTTTTTTTCACAAAAGAGAGAGAAAGTAGTATCAGACAATAACTCTGATCAAAACTGTGATCTCATTACTCCTATCTATAGTTAATTCAAGCTATTTGGGATGCGTACCTTTTGAGAAGAAGCAGTATACCCCATTAAAAATAAAGATACTGCTAGAGTCAATTCAGTTTTCATCCAATGTTAATACTGCAATTCCAACTGGAAAATCAAACTCAAATCATACGTAATATGCATAATCCTCCATTGTTCTGATGTTGTCCCCCAATCCCAAGTTTAATTCAGTTTCAGAATGAGAAGGCAATATGTTCCTTGCAAAGGAGGTCATTAGTTGAAAGGAGAAGATGTAATGAGCAACAAATCAGACAAAAATGTAATCCTTTCTTTGAACTCTTATGAAAAGTCCAGAGCAAGCTTGCACTGCGAATCGCATCTCAACGTATTGCTGCAGAAGACAATTAAGAGAATTGTATTGCTGTTACTGAGCCCGAATGATCAGCAATAGGGAATCATTTTGACACTGCTGCTCCTTCTCTGCTCTCCTTCCTAATTATCCATATTGCATCCAAGTTTCAAAAATGCTTTAAACAGGATAAAATATGCAGGCATACAATATATACAATAAAATGTTTTGGAAAGGTGACCTTTTTACAAAAGTAGATATTTAAAAACCTTTACTGTTAAGTACTGTATTATCACCTAAATCCATAAATCTTTTGCATACATACACTGTGCAAAGGAGTTTCAGTATTTTGCTTTTGTAGTTTGGTAGATCTGCCTCCAAAACTCCAGCCAAGCCTTCTATTCTACTTTCCAAAGAGAAAAGACTCTGAAGGGAATAAAATATTTAAGAAATCATTATTAAGCATATTATATCAAGATTTTCTTTCCTTCCCTGGACTGTAGTGGCTACGGCAGTGATTCTGCCATGTCACCAGAAAGTTTTGGAATTCTACTTCTCCCACATTTAAGGAGATGAAGGTTTTCTTAGAAAAAATGATTGCATCAAGTTCTTGGGATGCTTCTTTTAAAAAAAATAATGAAGTAGCATCTCATTAAAATTTAATCTTGGAAGGGCTCTGAACTTAAGATGTGGGACTACATGACCCCTGGAGGGGTCACCTCATCACACGTTAAGCTTGTGAAGCTATTGCCCCAGTTGTAGAAAATTCTTTCAAGGAGGAAGTAATAGAAAAGGAAGCACATCCCTTCAACTTGACATATTGCCCTTTAGTGAATATGTCATTTGACCAGTGAATAAATAAAAATTTGCTCATGCTTAATATATAATATAAAATGTGTGCATTTCTTTCCTAGTTCCAATGGTTAAGAAAAAATAAGTGCTCTGAGGTTGGGCACCCAAAAAATTAGCTCCCTTCTGTTCTTAGGGAAAATGGCTTCATCTTTAATATTTCTGAAGGCCACCCTGCACAGACGCTGGCTCTGAATAATGAGAAATAAAGATTCCTTTTCATTGGTACTTGATAAACTGATCAGCAAACTTTGATGAACTCAAGTTACCCTTATTCATAGTTAAAAGTCATACAAGTGTAACTTGTTAAACTGTGCATTAAAATAAAATTCCTTTATTAAGGAAATGTAAAGATATTAATATAATCACCACATATTTTATCAATAGTGATGATAAACAATAGCTGCAGTGCCATGGAATTGAATGGCTAATATTCATACCACTGTGACCTTATACCACAGGTCTGCAACCTGCGGCTCTGGAGCCGCATGCGGCTCTTTCAGCCGTCTCCTGCGGCTCCCAGTCCTCTGCCATGTGCAGTCCAAAAGAAAAAAAAGTGGGACTAAAAAAGTTCAACCAATCAATTCAAATATGCAGGGTAGGTGCATATCTCGCCTTGGCTGCACTCTTCAGTCAAACCCTGTTCTGTGCATGTGCAGTTTATACTTTTGTGAGGGAACCGGTTCCGAGTGGCTCTTTCACTGTTTCAGGTTGCTGACCCCTGCCTTATACATTATTTTTACATATTTCAAAAACAGCAGTAATTCCTCTGTGTAGCAAAAATGTGGAAATGAAATTTCATAACTGTAAGTTGATTTACACATTTTTATTTTAGTCTTGTAGCTTAGTGTTATCCACTTCAGGAATGAGTTCATTGTGTTTCAACAAAATGATCTCACAGCAATTTCAATAAATACTTCAATAAATTAAAAACTTTAATTGCACTAAATATAATAGCAGATTTATTTGCCTTGCTGATTATTACTTTATATTTAATTTTTTGCCTAATGGAAACACGCAGTATTTAGTGTTTGGTTGGTCAACAAGTAGACGCTATTTTCATTTCCTTATTCTCACTAGTAAATGCTGGCACAATGCTCCGTGTCATATTCTGTTTCTTTTCGTTTTATGGGCTATTTTAAGTCACTATTTTTTCTCCACTGAAGCAAAACGTATAATTATTGAGATTTTACACGGATAAAGTGCATTATTAATAGAAATTCATATACAGTGAGCATTGAGAGGACTACAGTCTAACAAGGCCACAGAGTAATAACTATATGATTGAGTGTTTCTAATATAAAAATACTGAAAAACTCTAATCAGTCCAAAAGGAACAACTGATCAACGTAGCAGCCACGTACAACACTACCTTGGTACTCAACTGCTTTGAAACTCATCAAATTTGGTACTCAACACATTTTGATGTGAAAATTTTGTCCCAGTATTCATCATTAAGGGACACGGTGGCTCAGTGGGTTAGGACGCTGAGCTTGTCGATCAGAAGGTCGGCAGTTTGGCGGGTCGAATCCCGAGTGCCGCGTAGCAGAGTGAGCGCCTGTTACTCGTCCCAGATTCTGCCAACCTAGCAGTTCAAAAGCACGTAAAAATGCAAGTAGAAAAATAGGGACCACTACGGTGGGAAGGTAACAGCGTTCCGTGCGCCTTTGGCGTCTAGTCATGCCGGCCACATGACCACGGAGACGTCCTCGGACAAGCGCTGGCTCTTCGGCTTTGAAACAGAGATGAGCACCGGCCCCTAGAGTCGGAAACGACTAGCATGCATGTGCGGGGGAACCTTTACCTTTACCTTTATTCATGATTTGTTTGGTACTCAATACACAAGCTAGAACCTGTCAGTGTCAGCTGCCTTGTGACTCGCTACATTAATCCTTATGGGGAAAAATTTGTTGGGTACTCATCATGCCTCCCGGAACCAATTAACGCTGAGTATTGTGATATCACTGTAATGTTTTCTTACTATTAATTAGAAAACTGAAAAATCAAGTAGAGTGGAATTGACTGCTGAAACAGAACATTATTCATCCATCCATTCAAAATTTCAGTATTTGTATTGTGCTCAATAAAGAAACCACAAAAATATGAAGATGCTAGTCTTCCATACCTTTTCTCCCACTTTGCTTATTAGAGATTCCAATCGTTCTGCAATAGATACTTTCCTCTTCTTGTACGGTAGTTCTATTTCAGTGAGACAAAATAGAAACACCGTTTCAGGAGGAAAAATGAGGTGCCAGTAAAGTGTGAGAGGCTGTCTCAATTATAATACAGTAGTAAGATTCAAACATATTTCCACAATTTATTCCAGTAAAATGACATATTATCTGATGGTACATTGCAATGATTCCATTGTTTACCTAGAAAAAAAAAGATTTTTTTCCCCCACAGTTCAGTTGCACAGTTTTGTCCTTTGGAATCTTGACTAGAATAATTTGTTAATTAATAATAACAGAAGTCTGTTGTTTTCCTCCCCCTCCATCTTTTTACACAGATGAAAACAAGAACCAATTGTTCCTTTATTTTTCTTTAATTGACCTATAATAAGCTGCATCAGAATCCTTTCAACTGAAGAGGTAAGAAATATTGAACAAATCAAAGTACAAGTCAGAGTATTATTATTATTATTATTATTATTATTATTATTATTATTATTATTATTATTATTATTATTATTATTATTATTATTTAAAATGAAGTGGCGGAAGGTAGATGGGTGGCCACCATGATGTCCCCTTCTAATTCTATGTATTCTACATTTTTGAAGGAGGAATCAAATCCCAGACTGGGGAAACAAAGAAACAAAATTTTACAAAAGGAGTAATTCACAGGAAAAGATCTCCTAAAACCAAGTCAAGCTAATTTTTTTTAAAATGTAAAGCCAAAGTAAAAACCAACACATTTTGTGCCAGTCATATAAAATAACACACTCCAAAGAAAAAGGAGATTTCTTGTGTGTGTGTGTGTGTGCGTGCGTGTGTGTGCATGTGCGTGCGCACAATTAAGCAAGCCAATACAAGCTAAGGAACCATTCACAGCTCTCATAATTTGGTTTAATGCTAGGAGAAAAGGAGCCAAAACCCAGTCAAGCTAAGGTGAAAATGGAAGAATATCTAAACCTATATACAGGTAGTCCTCGACTTACGACCACAATTGAGCCCAACATTTCTGTTGGTAAGTGAAACATTTGTCAAGTGAGTTTGTCCCCATTTTACGACTTTTCTTCCCACAGTTGTTAAGTGAATCATTGTAGTTGTCAAATTGGTCACACTGTTGTTAAGTGAATCTGGCTTCCCCACTGACTTTGCATGTCAGCAAGTTGCAAAAGGGAACCCCATGACCCTGGGTCACTGTAACCGTCATAAATATAAGTCGATTGCCAAGCATCTGAATTTTGATCACATGACCACCGGGATGCTACAAAGGTTAAGTGTGAAAACTAGTCACAAGTCACTTTTTTGAAACTTTGACGGATCACTAAACGAACTGTTGTAAGTCGAGGACTATCTGTAACACACTTTAAAGTTCTCTGTTTACAAGAAAGCATCGAGGAATATGCAAGTATTTGTATGGCTTTTCATTTCAAGGTCCAACAGCTAAGTAGGACATGTAAAATTTTAATCAGTCTAGCCACCTGGAAAGGAAAACGCTAGCTGCCAAGATCCCTTAGTCTTCCGCTATATCTGTGTAACAAATGAGGCAACCCATGTGAATCACATGGATTCTACCCACATTTCATTTGCAGTCTAACAGTGCTAATTGTTTTTTTTCTTCCACCCAATCGTATATGATTCTCAGAGATTGCCTAGATTGCCTAGTATAATGGTTAAGGCATCAGGTTAGAAACTGGAAGACTATGAATTGTACAGAAGTTCTGCTTTAGGTATAAAACCAGCTGAGCAAACTTGGGACAGTCACTTTCTCTTTGCCCTAAGAGGGAGGCAATGGCAAATCATTCTGAAAAAAACTCTTGCCAAGAAAACTGCAGGGATTAGTCTAGGCTAGGGGTAGGCAACCTCGGCTCTTTTACGACTCATCCAGCTTTTTGGCACAAGGGCTGTAACTTAAATAAGTTCTCAGAAAACAACAAAGATATTTTCCCTTCATTTTAGCAACATCTTCATAGGTTTGACAAGTTGGGAAAATTTACCATCTGGCTCTATGGTCAGAAGCTGACTTTCTTGGTTATCTCATTATTTATGAGTAATATGCCCAGGTTTTATACTATGAATATCTAGCCACATGATATATATTATGCATTTCCTCCCTACAAAAGGCGATACCTTACCTTGGACCAAATAAACCTGAAATTAGTATCAACTTATCCATGAGATGCCCTGAAGATATCTAGGTACATACAATTCTGCTCTGTCTATAGAATCTGCTACCTTTATATAGCTGATTAAGTGGGAGAAGGCTTAACCAAACTTGTGATTTTGCCAACTTTTTTTGCAATTATTCGCAAGTACACAATGGCCTCCTTGGATCTCAACCATAAAATGGGATGGAAAATCAAACTCTTTCATTCAGCTCATTTGTTTTGAAAAATCAGCTATGCCACCCACATCCAGAAAGAACTGAAGAAAACAAAAAAACAACAACAGGTCTACTACTGGTACTACAGGAATAGTTATGCTGTTATCTGTCTTGCAATTCATTTCCATGTCAGGTTGTATGTGCGTACTTAAGAGAAGGGAGTGCTAACAATTGAACATGGGTACTACAAAGCACCAACACACAGTTGCAAAAAGGGCCAACAACAAATTATGGCTGTACTCACTTGGGAATGAAAGTTAAGTTTAGATATAATCCTAAAATGTGCTCAGAAATGGAAGTGTCTGTTCTCCTCTTCATAACTAATGCCAGAAAATCAATTGTATAAGAAATCATGATCCAAATGCCAGTGTTGGAAGAAAAGTCTTCATTGTGGTTCAGTCCAGGCTGGGAACAAACATGGCGACTGCTTTAGGAAGAAGGTTGTAGTTTATTGAAGAGGTGAGCTAGACAGGAAGATGGTCTGGCAGACCTTGAGCCTGATTTGAGCCTGATTTCCTGCCTCTTCCAAGATCCTTTGAGGAAATATATTTTCCTGCCCTTTTATTATTTCCTTCTCTGGGGGGCTGACTTCCCACACTAGGAAGAACCAGTGTGTGAAATATGGCCTCTGGCTGCCATTATATACTAAAGGTTATTCCTTTCTTTGATTCTCAAACCTAGAGTGTCTGTTGAAGGTGTGGACAGTTAGATCTGTGACACTAACATACTTATTGTTACAATAGTATAAAACTGTGTACTTCCACCAAAGGGGCTTATCAATTGGGAAAGAAATGTATATATAGTTGATTAGAAAATTGTGCAATAAAAATTTATTTCTCTTAAGCAATTTTTCTCCCCAGTTCAATTTTTTCCCAGAATATTCACATTAATAATCCCAGGCTCAAAAGTCTGTAATAATAACAACCAATCTAAGCATCTGGCTGACTGTGCAACCAACCGTAACAACTGCCATACAATAACCCAGACTTAACAGTTGTTGATAAGACAAAATGTTTGGGTACTGGACACTGCAATACATAAAGAAACTGAGAAAATTAAAAAAAAGACCTGCAACACAAGTAGAATGACTATGGCAAAAGAAAGCAAAGCTGGTACTAACAATAGGAAACTTGGATGCAATTTTAAAATATCTGGCGCACCAGTTTAATACTGACAAAATCTCCATTGGTCAATTACAAAAAGCAGTTTTACATGGAATAGCTTATAGTTTGTGATGATACCTTTTAGTATTATTAAGCAAACAGGTTCTTGGGAAGAGTCAGTAAGAGGACAAAAATGGCAAATTCAGTCTAAACATCTGCCTGTGTGACTAAACATAATTGTTTTTTGTTCCTAATCTCATATGGAAACCTGCAATGGATTTTCTGCACTGGAACAGTGACATCTATTTGCACATATAATGGGGAAGAACAGGCTCCAGCTCAACCCGGCCAAAACTGAGTGGATCTACGTACCGGCATCTCGACTTGTCCAAGAGGTTCCATCTTTGGTTATGGGAGAAGAGGTGTTGCCTCCCGTTGATAAGGCACGCAATTTAGGCGTCCTCCTGGACTCACGACTCAGTTTTGAAGATCATATTGGAGTCGTGGCCAGGGGGGCATTTGCCCAGGTTTGCCTGGTGCGCCAGTTGCACCCCTATCTGGACCGAGATGCCCTACGTACGGTCACGCATGCACTCGTTACCTCTCGGATAGATTACTGCAATGCTCTCTACATGGGGCTGCCCTTGAAGACCACCCGGAGGCTTCAGCTGGTGCAGAATGCGGCCGCGCGGGTAGTGATGGGAGCATCCCGATACTCCCATATTACACCCCTCCTGCGTGAGCTACATTGGCTACCAGTTGTCTTCCGGGCGAGATTTAAGGTGCTGGTACTTACCTTTAAAGCCCTACATGGCTTACGCCCGGGATATTTGCAGGACCGTCTGCTTCCGGGGACAACTTCCCATCGCCCAGTGCGCTCACACAGAGAGGGTCTCCTAAGGGTGCCGTCGGCCAGACAATGTCGGCTGGCGACCCCCAGGGGGAGGGCCTTCTCTGTGGGAGCACCAGCCCTTTGGAACCAACTCCCCCTTGAGCTTCGGATGGCCCCGGACCTCCGGTCCTTTCGCCGCGACCTCAAAACTTTCCTCTTCCATCAGGCTGACCTGGATTGACGATGGGTTTTTAAATACCGTATTTTCTGGCGTATAAGACGACTTTTTAACCCATGAAAATCACCTCAAAAGTTGGGGGGTCGTCTTATACACCCAGTCGTCTTATACGCTGGAAAATCAGCGTCTGGTGGGAGCCGGCAGGGCAGTCCTGCGCACGCGCGCACTCCCCGGCTGCTCCTTAGCAGCTGGGGAGTGCGCGCGTGTGCAGGACTGCCCTGCCAGCTCCCGCCCGAGGCTCTTCCCTCTTGAGGCAGCATCGCTCCCTGGCTCCTAAGGAGTCCTCGGGGATGCTGCCTCAACTGTCCTGCATTGCCCCCATTCGTCCTCCTTTCCAATTCTCCAAATCCTCCTTTGCTTCATGAATTAAGGCTAAGCAACATGGAAGGGAAGCGGTATTAATTACACATTAAGGCACCCGGAGTGATGCTCGTCTCTGCCTCATTTTATTTCAACAATCTGTTTGGGGGGGAGGGGTAAGTATCGAAAGGTCATCCCATTCACCAATGGTTTATTTGGACACGAATCTTCGTATAAACATAAACCCACCTTATCCTACAGCAGTTACAAGCACCCAAAGGAGGAATTCAACAACGATTATAGAGATCTCTCCAAGAGGGAAGAGAGCAACATTAACCCCTCCCTCTCCCCTCGGACGCGCGACTACTCTTCCCCCGCTAGCAAAGAAAGCGCTCCTGCTCAAGTAAGCCCGCCGGCAGTTGGAAAGGGAAGAGTCAGAGGGGCATCGAAGGCAAACGCGCGTGCAGGCTCTGATTGGTGACTTCTCGCGCAGGCGCCCGAAGGCCGGAGCCAAGCAGGCCGCGGGGCTTTTTGTCAAGGAAACGCCTGTTTACAGTTGTTGCGTCCTTCTCTGCTTCCACCGCAACCGCCTTTTCTCTCCCCTTAGAAGACTTGCACGTTTTCGCTGTCCACGTCTAGTTCCAGGCAGGCGAAGAGTCATGCCTGTACGCTGGAAGGTGAGAGGGCGCTGCCGTCGTGTCCTCGGCGAGAGGCTCTCCCCTCTTTTCCTAAGAAGCTTTAAGCTCTAGACAAACGCTCGGCTTCCATTCTTTATCTCTCCTCTCCTCTCCTCCCCCCGCGCATACTTGGTATTGGCCGTTGTATTATGGTCATTTCAAGAGAAGTGCCCATTGTTGCCACTTTGGGGGTTTGTTCTGTCTTCATCAGGAAATAATTCGGGTCGGCAGCTGCTGGTTGTCTCGCAAACCCTCACAGGACTTCCCTGCCGGCTCCCGTCCGACGCTCTTCCCTCTTGAGGCAGCATCCCCGAGGACTCCTTAGGAGCCAGGGAGCGATGCTGCCTCAAGAGGGAAGAGCGTCTGGCGGGAGCCGGCAGGGCAGTCCTGCACACGCGCGCACTCCCCAAGCTGCTAAGGAGCAGTCTGCCCTGCGATTTTCCGGCCTATAAGACTGAAAATCATCTCAAAAGTTGGGGGGTCATCTTATACGCCCAGTCGTCTTATACGCCGGAAAATACGGTATGTTTTAATTTTTAACTGTGTAGTTAATTTATTTTGGGGCTATTTAATTCTTTTTAAATTTTTGTATTGTTGTTTTTTATTGTTGTTAGCCGCCCTGAGTCCTTCGGGAGATAGGGTGGCATATAAGTCCCAAAAATAAAATAAATAAATAAATAAATAAATATAAACATTTCAAAAAACTGAAACTGGGATGATGTAAGACAGAAGTAAAAAAAGGCCTCTAAACCATTCCAGAGTAAAATCTTTCATATCCACCCAGGACGCTGCCACATATTTTTATTCTTTGCATCCATGTTTCTGATGTTACAGAATTAGCCTGGATACAAATATTGTCAAAGGACTAACTAATCTAGCTATTTTTTAAAACTGTATGCAAATAGAATCCTGGGTGGAAATAATCTCTTCCATCTCACTACAGATAGTCCTTGACTTACAACAGTTTGTTTAGTGTTCGAAGTTACAACAGCACTGAAAAAAAGTGACTTATGACCATTTTTCACACTTACCACCTTTACAGCATCCCCACAGAGACATGATCAAAATTCAGATGCTGGGCAACTGGTTCATATTTATGACGGCTGCAGTGTGCCAGGGTCATGTGATCATCTTTTCTGACCTTCCGACAGGCCAAGTCCATGGGGAAGCTCGATTCACTTAACAACCGTGTTCCTAACTTAACAACTGCAGCGATTCAACGGAACCACTCTAGCAAGGCAGGTCGTAAAATGGGGCAAAACTCACTGAACAAAATGTCTCAACAGAAATGTTGGGACTCAACTCTGCTCGTAAGTCGAGGACTACCTGTAACGTAAGGAGACCCAAGATTTTTTCCCCCAGGACAAAATCTTGGGATACCCTGGAAACTCCCGATTGAAGAGCAGTGGCATGTCTACTTCAGATCTCAGGACCCAGCGAGCTGAGCTTTTTTCTTCTGACTTGGCCAATCCAAGCACAGAAGATTTTTTTAAAATTTATTTTAATTCCATTTATATCCCGCCCTTCTCCGAAGACTCAGGGCGGCTTACAAGCTTAGCAGTAGCCTTCATTCTATGTATATGCCTGCTTATTAGGGCTTTCACACACACCCCAAGTGGCATTATTACAAAGTCAGCTTAATTGCCCCCAACAATCTGGGTCCTCATTTTACCTACCTCGGAAGGATGGAAGGCTGAGTCAACCTTGAGCCTGGTGGGATGCAAACCTGCACTGTCAAACAGCTGGACCAGGGGTAGGCAACCTCGGCTCTTTTATGACTCATGGACTTCAACTCCCAGAATTCCTGAGCCAGCTATGCTGGCTCAGGAATTCTGGGAGTTGAAGTCCATGAGTCATAAAAGAGCCGAGGTTGCCTACCCCTGAGCTGGACCGAGGCTATGGGGGAGGCCCCCATGATTTACCGCACTTCCTCCCCAGAAGCGCACCTGGAGAGCGCCAAGGTCTTCCGGAGCAGCAACGGCGCGGGCGCAAGGAGAAGGCGGCCTTGCAAGGCTTTCGCCCTCCGCTTCCCTCCCCTCCGGCTCACCGTCGTTCTCGTCCCTGTGCCGCCTGCGCGACATGGCTCGACCCTCCCTCCGGCTCGGCGGACGACCTTAGGGGTGCTCTCGGGGCGGAAAGGGGCTGCCGGCGCTACGGCCCGACGACGGCAGCAACCGACACTCGGAGCCTTCGCCGGAAGTCGTCGTCGTCGCCGCGCAAACGCCCCCACCCCCGCCGACAAACACAGCGAGGGAGCGAGCATGGAGCGCGGACCTCCCCTTCTCTCCGCCCTTCGTTGTTTCCGGCCTGCCGGCAGGTTCTTCCGCTGGCCTCTGGCGGGGAAACCAGAGAGGAGTTCGGGAGTGGGACGGAATAGGAACAGTGGCAGCACTTCCGGGGCAGGTCAAGGCTAAGGGACGATCTACCACTTGGGAGACTTCCTGAGAAACGCAAAGAAACAAAACGCTCCCCGTCCCCTTCCTCTCCCGTAGCGCGCAAGGCGTCTTTGTTGTGCTTCTTTAGGGGAAAACAAACAAAACCGATAATGTAGGCTCCTGATATTTTAAAGAAAGGATGCGGGGATACCTATACCAGGGATCTTCAAACTTGGCCCTTTTATGAGTTGTGGACTTCAACTCCCAGAATTCCTCAGCCAGCCATGCTGGCTGAGGAATTCTGGGAGTTGAAGTCCACAAGTCATAAAAGGGCCAAGCTTGAAGACCCCTGACCTATACCAACGGAAACAAATTCAGAGTCAATCTCCAAGATATCGCTCAGTTATTCTTTATTATGGGGCGATAATTAAATTCTGTAAGGTGGTTTTGTTATTTTTTTTTCCATAGGGAATCTTCTCAAGATCTTTGTGACCTCAATGTACGTTCTGCAGTGAAAGTGATTTCGAGAAAGGGCAGAATATAAGCCTTAAATGTCTACTTTGTAGTTAAAAATACAGAAAACAGTTGTGGCCATGACAGATTGCCTTACTTCATAATTTTTTCCATCTCTTCTAAAAAAAAATATCATTGCAAACAAAACTGAAAAATAGGCAAAACATTAAGTGTACATTCAAAAGGATAAAAGACAAAAAATATTAGCTTTCTGAATAAAATGATTTTTTTTGATATGTGTTTTGAATAGGTTTTATCTTTTAACTATGTGTCAGCGGAGTGGAGTGTCTTGTGTTTTGTACCATGCAATCTGCCTTAAGTTTGTTGTTATTGTAGCTTATTTGGAAAACTGGTTTAACATTAATAGATCAAAGTGAAGAATTTTCATGGTTGCAGTTGTCCATATGCTTTTTTGAAGTCATTTAACGCACATGCTGGGATTATTACATGCCAACCCAAAGAATGCTGCCTCCTTATTCCTCCTTCATTTGTATACTAGTTTCTTTCTCCTGCTATTTGCGTTTTCTGAGAATGGCTCTTATACTCTAAACTTGTCATGATTACAAGCTCTATGCAATTCCCCCCTACCCCCTCTGTTCAATCTTGTCCAATTCTCTCAGAGACACCAGAACAAGTACCAGCAGTTTCCTTGGCAAGGTTATTCAGAAGTGCTTTGCCATTGTCTTCTTCCTAAGGCTGAGAAATTAAAGCTTCCTGAACATTTTATTTGTCTCTAAACAACTGAGTTCTTTTTGTTTCTCCCCCTTCCCCACATGTATTTTGGGAGCTTACAGGAATCATACCCCTAATTGTTTCTGCTAACTTTTCCATTTCCTTATTACAGCTATAGCATATGTCTTTTAGGAGTTCAAAGGTAATTTTATGTTAACAGTGCAGGTGGTTTTGCAGATCACCCCAAATTCTGTTCCATTTCTTAAAAAATAGAAATTATTTTATTTCCTTGAGGCCCGAATAACCACACACACACACACACACACACACACCACTCTCCCCTCTATTTATCTTATTCCTTGTTTTAGTCAGCTGTGGGGTTTGAACATTCTTTTTGATAAAGTAGCTTGGCTGATATCCTGATATAATACCATTTTATTTCCTTCCCAATTTATTTCTTCCAGCAAATGTGCCTTTTGAATAATGTTTTCTCTCATGGGAGCCTGAGAAATGTTTTTCTGGTGTCTTTGTATCTTTGTCACTTAGATGAGATGGGCAGTATAGAAATGTGATGAATAAAATAGACAAATAAATAAACAAAAGTTCTATTAAATTAAATAAACAAAAGTATATAAATTAAATTAATAAATAAAATATTTATTGCTGGAGGAGTGCTAAGGCTCACATATTAATACACATATAAATGCACTATGAAGAATATTAAAAGAAACATAATCCTGTATATTTCCAATCTTATCTTGAGATATACTGGAGCTCTGTGGGAGACTTATTACCAGCCACAAGGATTGTGTCTTATATTTTCTCTGTGCATATTAATACGCTACCACAATGACATTTGACTTCCTATTGAACATCAACACCTTGGATCACAGCAAGCTAGATTAAACGAGTGGAAGATAATGATTCCTACATGTTCAGCTCAACTCCTTGGACTATATCAGGGCTTTTCAACCAGTGGTACGGGTACCACCTGGCAGGTGGTACACGACCATCCTAGAAAAGTAGGGGGGAGGGGAATGAGCTGAAACAGTGGCAGCACTGCACAAGCCTGAGCGAGAGATGGCTGGAGCTGCAAGGCTCAGCGGAAGCGCCAGGATCAGCGTTCTTCAGGGCTGTCAAGGCTCAGTGGAAGCACCAGGATCAGCGCCAGGATCCAGCTGGAGCTCAGCGCTGATCCAGCTCACTTCTGAGCCCAAAATAAGCGCTGATCAGCTGGAATGTTGCAGCATCTCCAGGGTCTTGTGATTTAGATTCAGATGCTTGGCAACTGATTCATGTTTATGAGGGTCATGTGAAATGAACAAAACCTGCTGCAACCACCCAGCAGAGGGGGGGGAAATAAAAACCAAACACACCCCACCCCACCCCCACTGCCAATCCTCAACAGAAATGCTCACAACAATGAAAATCTTAGACAGGAGGAAGAGTGCCGCTGGGCAGGCAGGCAGGCGTCTTGCTTGGCTGTGGCTTGGGGGGCACTTTTTTCAGTGCCAGTGTAACTTCGAACAGTCACTAAGCAAACTGTTGTAAGTCGAGGACTACCTGTAATTCATCAGCTTTTTCCTTTTTGGGGGGGGTCAAGTTTTTGACACCTTGCTAGGCGACTGGTGGTACTCGGATGTTGCCATATCCTAAAAGTGGTACAATGGGTGAAAAGGTTGAAAAGCCCTGAACTATATGGACATGTTCATGGAGTTTTCCTGAGGAATATACTCAAATAATTCTGGATTTCTTTGTCCTGAGGGAATGTTAAAAATATATACATACCATCAGCATGTTCATGATATTCAGCTATACGGTATATTTCTGCTCTGGGCCAATCAGCTGATGCTGTTGAAGTGCTTCTCATTTCCTGGAGGCTATCTGAACCTGAATAGGAAGATTTGGCTTTTGTTCATTCTGACAAGATTGAGTTTTAAGGTACCGGTATCTGGTGAGTTGAGATCTTTGACACTTCCCTAGTCTCAGCTGGTGTGCAATTTGGAATTCTCTGGGAATCTTGGGTCCTGTTCAGAGAGCAGGTGCTCAAAGGCAGGAGGGCCTTTGTACATCGTGTGCTCCAGTTTTACCCTTTCCTAGATAGGGGACACTGCGCAGTCACTCGTGCCTTAGTCCCCTGTTTCAATGAACTCTACATGGGGGCTCCGTTGAAGAACAGTTAGAAGCTACACTTGGTCCAGAAGGTAGTAGCGGCGTGGCAGTAGTGGACATACTTTGTATATCTGTGCAACACCACTGTTGTGTGAGCAGCACTGGCTCCCACTAGGCTTCTGGCTGTGGGGTGGGAGTGGGCTTGAACATCATTCATATGGGGGCAGCCACAGAAAAAGCCCCTTCCTGGTCCTATTAAGATGAAAAAATGTCAAAGACAGGGCCTGAAGCAAGCCCTCCCTATGGGAGCATGTGGGAGGTACAGATGTACCTGGTAGAAAATGATTCCCTGAGGGATCCTGGCCCTGTAGAGCCCTAAAGGTGACAAATGGCACCTTGAATTGCACCTGGAAACCTGCTGGAAACAAGTGCAGCAGTGGTGTTACATGGGCAAAACAACACGCCTATACTGATGCACTGTGGTTGAACCAAAGCTTCCAGTTAGCCTTCAAGGGCAGAGTAGAGTCTGTTGCATTAGTAGTTCAATCAAGAAGTGACTGAGTGACAATGAGCAGGGCCTCCTGGTCCAAGAACAAGCATGATTAGTATCTCATGCCTCCTAATCGCTACAACACTTTAATCACTGAAATGCTTGTGTGATATTTTAGTTCTCTGGTAAAATCTCAATACTAGCTGTGCTTGAAGAGGAAGATTACCCACGTAAGGGGCCTTGGTGGAGCAGTGGGCTAATGCCTCCTTAAGTAACACCAGCTGCCTGCAATTAGTGCAGGTTCGCGTCCCACCAGGCTCAAGGTTGACTCAGCCTTCCATCCTTCCGAGGTAGGTAAAATGAGGACCCAGATTGTTGGGGGCAATTAAGCTGACTTTGTAATAATGCCGCTTGGGGTGTGTGTGAAAAGCCCTAATAAGCAGGCATATACATAGAATGAAGGCTACTGCTAAGCTTGTAAGCCGCCCTGAGTCTTCGGAGAAGGGCGGGATATAAATGGAATTAAAATAATAATAATAATTAATAATAATAATAATAATAATAATAATAATAATAATAATAATAATAATAATAATAATAATAATAATAATAATAATAATAAAAAATCATCAAAGGGACCGGCTGTACGAAATACTCCTTTGGGACGCCCAAACCATTTCTGCCTTCCTTGCAGTCCTGTCTAAAAAGACTTGAGAATTGCAGGCAGTCCCTCAAGTGAAGCGTTTCCAGGAGGAGGCGGAGTAAAGGCTTAAGGGAGCCAGCCGCCAGCCATGCTCTCGCTTCGAAGAGTCAGCCAATTCAGCTGCCGGCCAAGGAAGCGAGGAAGGCGCGACGGAAAGGGACAGGGAGGGTCTGCGCACCGACCGCGCCTGCCGTGGTAAAAAAAAAAGGGGGCAACTGGGGGAAGAGCGGGAAGAAGAAGCAACGGAGGCAGAAACCTAGCGGGGTTGCATGCCAAGGAAACCGCGAGAAGAAGAAGCACAGCCCAGGAGGCGATTGCCTTGGTTTGGGCCAGGGGTAGGTAACCTCGGCTCTTTTATGACTCGTGGACTTCAACTCCCAGAATTCCTGAGTCAGCATAGCTGACTCAGGAATTCTGGGAGTTGAAGTCCACGAGTCATAAAAGAGCCGAGGTTGCCTACCCCTGGTTTGGGCTCTTAATGGCTCCTAGTGAACTGAACGGGACACCAGTAAATAGCTTGCAACTGGGAAAAAGTCCCAAACTTGTACTCCGCCTCCTTCGTTTGGTTTTGCCTTCTTCCCTTCTGAACCAAGCCTTAGCTACGAATTTAATTTGGAATACGCGCCCCCGCAGTTAACTTTCTTGCTCAGTCGACCGGGCAAACGTACAGTGCACACGTGTCTCCTAAAACGCATTTCTAAGCCACGTAACACAGCGCTTCTCAATCTCAGCAACTTTAAAGAGGTGTGGGACTTCCATTCCCAGAATGCTGCCTGGGGATTTCTGGAAGTGAAAGTCCACACATTTCAAAGTTGCCGAGATTGAAAAACACGGAGTCGGAAGCTAGTAGCCCCTTTTCAAAAGTTGCATCTGAGGTAGAGAGCTACAGCTCACAAAAAAATTATAGTTTATAGTTTATTAAATTTTTATACCGCCCTTCTCCCGAGGGACTCAGGGCGGTGAACAGGGCATATAATAAAAATACAGAAAATTGTGCTTTTTAATGAAATTGGCTACAGTAGTCTTGAATAGAGTTTCCCAGCCTCCTAACTTATTTTTGCTACAATAAATGGTAATACAGTCTTCCTACAGTGTTGACAATACAGTGTGGTAATAATCATATAAGAATTCATCACATATGCGAGTTGGGTGGCTGTTCAAGTCTAATAAGTAAATCCAAGGCATTGATGAACATACTCTTAAAACAGCCATAAAAAGGAAGGTATTATTATGGTCATACAGAGTTTTTATTTCTGTGTCACGGAAGAGAGTCAGATTGAATCTCACAATGAGTGTCTTTCAAACAAAAATTGGATTAGGACTTCATGACTCTTACTACTTTCATTCCTAGTGGCTTACGCTGTAATTCCAATTCTAGAAATGAACTTTTTGGATTGTATTTTGTCAGTGCTGAAGGAAGTAAACAGCAATTGCTTGAAAAGCTAAAGATGGCTTTTCCAGCTATTTCATAGATTCAGGAGATCTGGACTGAGGTGAAAAGTGCAAGTGTTACTTGTAGAAAGTTATTGGTCTGGTTTATATGCAGCCACTCCTACGTGCGTTTCCTAGAATCTTCAAATGCAATGAGATAAACTCAGCTTTAACATTCAGAATTGTCATTCATTTTCTGAGTGTACACACCTCATCATAGGCTGGGCTTTTACAACATGGTAGGGTAAAATAGAATTTGATAGTTTGTACATCTAGCTCTTGACTTGCAATCAGTTGTGGGATTCAAATATGTGAACAACCGGTTCTCTGTGTGGATGCCACTTCTAAAAGTCTATTCTGGATCTGGGCAACAGAAAATTAGCTGCCGCTTATGCTGAAGTGGTGCAAACTGCCTGAATCCCACCACTGCTTACAACCATTTGTTTAGTGACCATTTGAAATTACAAAGGCGCTGAAAAAAGTGACTTACGACCATTTTCCACGGTTACGATCATTACAACATCCCCATTGCCATGTGATCAAAATCCAGACGCTCGGCAACTGACTCATATTTATGACGGTCATAGTGTGGGGGGGTGGGTGGGAGGGTCATGCAATCATCTTTTGCAAACTTCTGACGAGCAAAGTCAGTGGGGAAGCCAAATTCACTCACCAGCTGTGTTAACAATTGAAGTGATTCACTTAACAGCTGCAGCAAGAAAAGTCATAAAATGGGGCAAAACTCACTTAACAACTGCCTCATTTAGTAACATAAATTTTGGACTCAATTGTGGTCATAAGTTGAGGATTCTGTAGTTCAGGATATCATGCAAAATGTCTACTGGCCATAATATTAGAATAGGTAAACCAAAATTATGAGTGAATGGCTGAGATTGCATATGGTGTTAAGAAAAAGAAAACATTTATTGCTTAATATGTTGCATAAACTCAGATTCAACTAACTTCAGCATGGCTTAGCAAATGGTGTGACTCAGACTAGCGACTGACAATATTCTTAAGATATTTACCATCAGAAACTACATTTACCCAGCACATGAAGGAGCAAAAATGCAGCTCTTGACTGCATAAGATGTTAGATAAAGAATAATATAAGTTATCACAGCTGGGGAAACAGCATATCAACTTGTGTCTGAATTAAATATTAATATAATAGTATTCTTCATTAATCCTGTAAAGCAGACCAGTAACTTTATCAGTACCACTTGATAACCATGATAAGGCAGATGAATAAGGTTTAAAAGTAAGGCCTATATTTTCAGAGGACAGATTGATCTTGACCAACTGTGGCTTAAAAAAATCTCCCTTGTGACTAATATGAGTATTTCAAACAGAGGGCATAGCTCAGCATTCACAGATGTGCAGTAAAATCGCAAGTGCTAATTAGAGAAATTAGACCATATTTTAAGCTACCAAGTAGGTCTAATTTCAGGTTGTGTCTGAGGCTTCTGCAGATGCTCTACCTTTTAATTTTGGAAAGTACCACATACCATTTTTGGCTTCTACCTGGAAAAAAAGATCATATTTACTAGAAATGAAAATGATTCTTATTTCATCATAATTCTTGTTTTGCACATTCTATTCTGTAGCTTATAATAATTATTAAACTTTAGCAAGTCGTATTTTGTGTTGTTCAGACTTACAGTAAAGGATTTCACTTGAAAATAAATTATTAGGGAAATAATCTATTCCTCCTCTTCTCCCCCTCTCCCCCTCCCCCCTCCCAATAAATATAGTAGGAGTAATTTTAGGCTGATTCGGAATAGGTTCACAACTGGGTTCTCAGCTTCCTGAATTAGCCTCACGTGTCCTTGGTCCTTCAGATAATATTGAGGAATCTTTTCAGCTTTGAACCTCAAATGCAGGAAACCATATTACAACAAAAGGAAAAAGCTGGAAGGCAGGGTGTTCTATTTGTGGGTCACTGAAGATGTAGGTCAAAATTCCTATTAATGGGGCAATAGAATGCATGCTGCAAGAGAAAAAAGTAGATTCGCTCTGATTTAGTATACATTGCAGCAGATTTAGCAATACATATAGATACAGATAGTCCTTGACTTACGCCCACAACTGAGCCCAAAATTTCTATTGCTAAGCGAGACAGTTGTTAAGTGAGTTTTACCCCATTTTATGACCTTTCTGGCCACAGTTGTTAAGTGAATCATTGCAGTTGTTAAGTTAGTAACACCATTGTGAAGTGAATCTGGCTTCCCCATTGACTTTGCTTGTCAGAAGGTTACAAAAGGGCATCGCATGACCCCAGGACATTGCAACCGTCATAAATACATGCCAGTTGCCAAGTATCTGGATTTTGACTAGGGGATTTTTTATTTTTTTTTAATCCCATTTATATCCCGCCCTTCTCCGAAGACTCAGGGCGGCTTACAGTCTAAGCACAAATCAAATGTGCTTAGCAGTAGCCTTCATTCTATGTATATGCCTGCTTATTAGGGCTTTCGCCTCCCCCCCCCAAGCGGCATTATTACAAAGTCAGCTTATTGCCCCCAACAATCTGGGTCCTCATTTTACCTACCTGGGAAGGATGGAAGGCTGAGTCAACCTTGAGCCTGGTGGGATGCGAACCTGCACTAATTGCAGGCAGCTGGTGTTACTTAAGGAGGCATTAGCCCACTGCTCCACCAAGGCTCCACCAAGGATGCTACAATGGTCGTAAGTGTGAAAAACGGTCATAAGTCACTTTTTTCAGTACCTTTGTAACTTCAAACGGTCACTAAGCGAATTGTTGTCAGTCGAGGACTACCTGTAGGTAGATTCTTACTGATCTGCAATCAGGCAGCTCTGAAGCGGATCCCAGTTCCAGTTTTAAGACCTGGTGTGGAAATGCTCATGCAGGTCTATTATTTCCTGGTTTTGTTTTATTTTCCTTGCATGTCTTGTTATTAAATCCCTATTTTGGAACGATGTTCCTTAGGATACCGAGAAAAACGCATGCCGGGCTGCTGTGACATAGAAATGATCTCTTTGCCATTGCCTGATGGAGACGATGCGGTGGAAGTTTGCATCTTAACCTCTGCAGACCTTCAGTTGAAAGACCACCTTGCTTTCCCACCCAAAAGCCATCTCAAGACCAAAGTAGACTGCAGCACCAAAAAGAAATACGCCTCTGCAAAGAAGAAGGTACCTGGCTCGTTGTTGACTGTGTCTGCTACCACTGGAAAATGGTGGTGCAGCTGAGTTTGTTCATCCCACTTGCACTCCAGTCTTAAATGGTCATTCTGACTTTAGTGTTACGGCTGATGTGCCAAATTATTTCAGATGCATTCCAATTTCTGCTCTACCGATCTGAATCCATTTACTAGTAAATCCTGAGTAACCAGAATGTATCTGGCAAACTGGGCATTCTCTTGACTGCAAAGCAGCAGGAGGAGGTTGCAAGGGGGAGTTTTGCATGTAAAAGTGAGGGATGTGCTGCCCTCTACCTTCACTGCAATCCTCCTTTTATACAGGTACAGGTACAGGTTCCCCCGCACATGCGTGCTAGTCGTTTCCGACTCTAGGGGCCGGTGCTCATCTCCGTTTCAAAGCCGAAGAGCCAGCGCTTGTCCGAGGACGTCTCCGTGGTCATGTGGCCGGCATGACTAGACGCCAAAGGCGCACGGAACGCTGTTACCTTCCCACCGCAGTGGTCCCTATTTTTCTACTTGCATTTTTACGTGCTTTCGAACTGCTAGGTTGGCAGAAGCTGGGACGAGTAACAGGCGCTCACTCTGCTACGCGGCACTTGGGATTCGACCCGCCAAACTGCCGACCTTCCAATCGACAAGCTCAGCGTCCTAACCCACTGAGCCACCGTGTCCCTCCTTTTATAGCCAGGATTAAAGAGTCCTGTTAGTGATGTGGTTTAAAAACAAAACAAAACCAGGAATGGAGACAGGTAGTACAGTATCATAGATTTCTGTTTCTTGGTTGGTACATGGAGAGAAGTTCATGACCAGAATTTACAAAAGAGAATTGGTATCACAATAACCTTGTGTAGCAAAATGTTTTTCTGATTCCTCTATTTCAAATGAAGTTCATCATGCAGCTTCTGACCTCATTTACTTCTTCTCTTTGTCTATTCTTTAAAATTAATATTTTGTCTGTCTGTCTGCCTACCTACCTACCTACAACTCAAGATGGCAAACGTACTTAATACCCCTTCCTCACTGGTGGAATCCAGATATGTGAAAAACCGGTTCTGTGTGTGGATGCCGCTTCCGGAAGTCCATTCTGGGCCTGGGCAACAAAAAATTAGCCACCAGTTCTACCGAACTGGTGCGAACTGGCTGAATCCCACCACTGCCCTTCCTCCTCCTATTTTCACACACACAACAGAAGTGGGTTGAGAAAGTGACTGGCCCCAAATCACCCAACCAGCTTTCATACCTAAGGCAGGAATAAAACTCACAGTTTTTCTAGGCCAGTGCCTTCACCACTACACCAAACTGATTCTTATCAGTCCGTCCTACTCTCTCTATTTTCCCCCCCTGGTTCTATGACTTTGTTTGATTTCTCCAGTTACTATCTGTCACCCTTCGATTATCTACGTATCACCTTTGCTGCTTCATCTGTTTCCTCTTGCCCTGGGGTCCTGGTTCATCCTTTCTATATTTATCCCATTTGCTGTCTGAAAAAGGTATCAGACCATGGAGCATAAGTGGTTACTTTCTTGGGGCAACATTCAATGCTTTTTCTTTCTAGGTTTGAAAAAGTTAAGGCTGGTAAGGCTACAGCAAATGAAGCTTTGCCTCCTGGCTCCACACATCCATACACTAAATCAAGTTTAGTTTAAAAAGAATGCATACTGTATCACCTCAACTCATTGTGCCTATTCAGGAATCTGTGTTTCATATCTAGACAAGATGACCCAGAGTTATTATTGAAGGCTGATTGCAAAAAAAAAAAGTCTTTGCTGGGGGAATCGGGAGGAGGACCATGTTCTATACCTTTTAGAGTACTCCAATTTGAAACAAATAACTGGACAGGGATATTGATTCATTAAAGATGATCACTAATTCACCAACTCACCACCTTCCCTTTTTCCCCTGATTCCAGTCCAAAGAAGTTTTGGAATTTGCAAGATTTGGAGATGTATTATTTTGTGTGGTATACATGAATGCCTTGTATAAACAATAATTGTATGGGTTGTCTTTTAAATAAATAGCAATAGTACTTAGATTTATATACCGCTTAGCACTGTTTTACAGCCCTCTCTAAGAGATTTAGAGAGTCAGCATATTGCCGCAAACAATCTGAGTCCTCATTTTACTGACCTCGGAAGGATGGAAGGCTAAGTCAATCTTGAGCCAGTGAAGATCGAACTGCTGGCAATCGGCAGAATTAGCCTGCCAAACTGCATTCTAACCACTGCGCCACCACGACGCTTTCAACTCTTTCCTGAATAGTGACTACAGGGTTTTAAAAAGAGAGTTTTTAATTTTAAAATAAATAAATTGTATTTAAATACAATACATTTAAATAAGTACAAGCTGCTTGCCAGGACAGAAGGAAATCAACTTGCTTAGTCAGTTACCAATTGGGTTCTTCACTTTTTTTCCAACCAACATCTTTATCTGTGTTTGTTAATGACATCATAAGTAGATATTACACTAATTAAGTTAACTAGACAACTTCATAACTATAAGCATTGGTAAAGCAAGGCAACCAAAAGGCTTGCAATCTATCTGTTTGCTTAGTCAGCATCCGGTAGGTTTTGAGTCTCAGATAACGCAATTATATTTGCTCTTAAACTTCTGGCCCCTCTGCCTCCTTTGCTGCTGTTGTAGGCGTTTGCTCTCTTTGTGAAAGCCAAGGAAGTGGAAGTTGACATGCCTGCTTGCCAAAGGGCAATTTCCTGGAGATGCTGCCAACAGACATTCAAAGATCTGACTGGCATTCACAGACATGTGGCTTCTCAACATTCAGGTGACGTTGGGCAGCAAGCATCTGTGATCTTAAAGCAGATGGCCGGCATTGGAATCAATCCTGCTTCTGTGGATGAAACATCTAGGCCCAGCAAGACTCTAGACAGAAACCAGGAGGTGATCTACAAGCTCCCAGATATAAGTCACATTGATACTAATGAAATGAAAAGGTAAGAAAGAATTATCCTTATCTTGAGCTAGGGTGAATCTGTTCACTTTCTTCTGTCTTCACTCATCCCACTTCCTAACGATTGATGGTCTTCTGCTCTGCTGGTGATTATCAATCATCTGTCATCTAGGAAACCTCTGATCACAGAGAGACTTATGATCTATGATTGAGGAGCATCAGTTCCATGTTGTTGGGAATGATCACTGCCACCAAAAGACTGGTAGTATTTTTACCTTCCATTGACCAATTTAGATGCCCTTGCCCTCCAGTTTAGCTGTCATGGCTAGGCTTTTTACACGTCCCATTTATATCCCTTTCACGTTCCTTAAGGAAACTGTTTCTTCACTTAAAATGTAATGGATGACTATAAAGGGTTAGAGATGGTTTCTTGAATTGAGTTTGACAAGTGGTTACAAAA
Source organism: Vipera ursinii (assembly GCF_947247035.1). Taxonomy (NCBI): domain Eukaryota; kingdom Metazoa; phylum Chordata; class Lepidosauria; order Squamata; family Viperidae; genus Vipera; species Vipera ursinii. Next base: position 195,829,725 of record NC_139513.1, read on the forward strand.
CTGAACCTCTAACATTTGGTCGGTAATTTAAGAGTTGGACATCTAAACTCTGGCGTTTTATGAAGTTCAGCTTCTTCATTTAAGGAAACAGAGGTGGAGATGGGAAAATGGAAGCAGGAATAGGCTCTTAAGGTCTTCCTGGTATACTTGGTTTACCATCCATTATCATTTTCTCAGAGACAAAGTCAGCTGGAGGAGGGGCCAACAAGATGGTTTGACCTGAGAGGTGAACTGAACAATTTTCTTCTCTTTTTAAAAACTTAGGAGGTGACAGCAACTTCTCACAGATACTTTCCCTAAATGAGAGATTACATTCTTTGTTTCTCCAGCTCTCTGTAATCATAAAGTTTATAATTAGTGTGTATCGACTTGTTTATGATTTGCTGTAAAATCTCAAAGCACGTATGAGAAGGAGAGGCAGAATGGTTCAAAATGAGGTGTGTGTGTGTGTGTGTGTGCGTGCGTGCGCATGCATATGCCTTCGTGCACACAAATACAGTTTTGCAGAATGATATGATACCCAAACAAAAGTAAAAAAAAATAATTCAATGCTTATGACATGGCTCTCTTCATTGCATGAATCAAGAGGGTAGACAACAATTAAAAGCAGACACAAGGCAATAAACTAGCGCCAAGCTGTTAAGGGCTTGTACATTTAGTCATGCAAATATAGAATTTGGACACTAACTGTTCCCTCCCCTCTTTTTAGCGAAGTTGGGAAAGTTTTGCTATACTATTGCTACTGTGAGGTAGCAGATCCTGTGGGACTTTGTATGTGGCAGAAGGCTTTGTGTCAGCATCTGCATCTCACTGGCAAGGTAAGTGATTCCCTCACTGTCCCCTTTTTGAAATAACTGCTATAATCTGAGTTTTAATTGAAATTTTAGTTAATTATTTCTGTTTTGTCTTGTACAGGTAGTCCTCAACTTAAAACCATTTTTATTGATCATTCAAAATTACAGCGCCTCTGCAAGAAGTTACTTATGACCGTTTTTCATACTTATAACCATTGCAGCATCCCTGTGGTCACATGATCAGAATTCAGACACTGGGCAACTGGCATGTATTTATGACAGTTGAACTGCCCTGAGGTTCTGACAAGCAAAGCCAATGGGGAAGCGAGATTCACTTAACAATCGTATTACTAACTTAACAACTGCAGTGATTCACTTAACAACTGTGGCAAGGAAGGTCGTAAAATGGAGCAAAATTCAGTTAACAGCTGTCTTGCTTAGCAATGGAAATGATGGGCTCAATTGTGGTTGTAAGTTGAGGACTGCCCGTATATATTAACAATGTTAGTTATATTAAACACCATTATTTGGAGAAAAAACAGGTATAGTTTCAATAAATCATCATCATCATCATCATGATAGGCAGCCTGGCCTATCTAAATAATATCTAATAATATCTAAATAATCTAAATACCTGGCTAGAATCATCCCTGACAACAATTTTGGAGGAACATCATCTCTTGTTCACTTTCAGACATTATGTAGGAAATGTATTTATTAAATTATTTGAAGATTATTAGAACATTTATATTGGCGCATACCCGCACATGGCAACTCAAGGTGGTTTAAAAGGACATAAAAGCACAATGTAAAAGAAAAATAAAAGTAATAAAAATAATAACCCCCCACCCCAGCGACAACATGCATTCATACCAGCTATTTAATGGGCTCCATTCTGCTCTGGGCTCCCAGGCCTACTGGCAGAACCGCGTCTTCAGGGCCTTCTGAGTGGGGGCCCGTCTAATTTCCAGAGGGATGATGTTCCAGAGGGAGGGAGCCATCACGGAAAAGGCCCTTCTTCTGGGTCCTGCCAGATATCTTTCCTTAGGGGATAGGATCCACAACATTCCTTGCCTCCCTGCTCTAATGGGTCGGGTAGATGTGACCGGCAAGAGACCTGATCACCTGGTCCCAAGCCACGAAGGGCTTTAAAGGTGACAATCAGAACCTTGAATTGCACCCAAAAGCAAATCGGCAACCAATCACCTCAGGAGAGGGGATACATGTGCACACTGAGGTCTTCACAAAACCATGTTGGCTGCTGCATTTTGCACCAACTGGAGCTTCCAGATGCTTTTCAGGGGCAGCCCCATGTAGAGCGCATTGCAATAGACTAGGGCATGAGTGACCGTGAGTAGGCATTGTTGATCCAGGAAAGGGCATAACTGGTGCACAACCCGCAGTTGCGCAAAGGCCCCCCTGGCTACAAAGTCCAGGAGAACCCCTAGATTACACACAGGGTCTGTTTTGGGGCAGTGCCACTCCATCCAAGACCAAAGGGAATTCTCCATGGTCCAAAGAACCCCAAACCCGGAGCCATTCGGTCTTGCCAGGGTTCAGTTTCAACCCATTGCTCCCCATCCAGCCCCTAACAGCCTCCAGGCACTGAAAGAGGTCAGGGCATTGCTTAACTCTCCATGGGCCGAGACATACAGGTTCACAGTCTTTTCTGGCACTGGATTTGTCTAAACAAACCTATAAATAATACAAGATCTTGCAGGATTTTTGCAGCTTTCAAAATGTTTCATTTTCAGAGTGAAGCAGAGTTGTTTGTTGGGCAACTTAAGGCGTGCCCTGACTCCTGGGTATTATTTTGCTGCCTCAAAACAAGCTTTTTATGCTGGGTGGGAAGAGAGCTCTTTTTGTTTTTAAAGTATTTCCTACAAATCAAGCTCAGAAGCAAATATCAGCCAGCGTCTCCAACACAGAGCAGATTGCATTTGAACAATCCCAAGATAATTTTTAAGAACATGCTAAGCCTCTCCCTTTTTTGATGTTGCCTTTGGTTTGAATTAAATTTAGATGCAGTTGAACAAGAACAAATTTATTTATTTTTTTATTGATGGGATTTATATCCCGCCCTATCTCCCGAAGGACTCAGGGCGGCTAACAACAAAACATATAATAAGTACAGAAATCAAGATAAAAATAAAATTGAAATCATCTGTGCAATAAATTAAAATTAAAGAATTAAAAAATAAATTAAAAATTCTAAATATAAATTAATTAAAATGCCTGTCAGTCCAGGTTGTGCATACTTTCCTACAGGTAAGTCCTAGTGGATTCTGTTAAGATCCCTTCTGAATACACAGGTAGTCCTCAAATTATGATTACAATTGAGCCCAACATTTCTGTTGCTAAGCGAGAAAAGTGTTAAATGAATTTTGCCTCATTTTATTACCTTTCTTGCCACAGTTGTTAAGTGAACCACTGCAGTTGTTAAGTTAGCAACATGGTTGTTAAGAGAGTGTGGCTTCCCCATTGTTTGTCAGAAGGTCACAAAAGGGGATCACATGACCCTGGGACACTATAACCGTCATAAATATAAATCGGTTGCCAAGCATTTAAATTTTGATCATGTGACCATGGGGATGTTGCAAGGGTTGTAAGTATGAAAAACGGCCATGTCACTTTTTTCAGTGCCATTATAACTAAATGAACTGTCGTAAGTCGAGGATTACCTGTATCCAGATAGACCTTGGTTGCATATCTTGTAATGACTCTTCCTACTTGGCTTCTAGGTTCGAATTGCTTCAGAAGGAATTAATGGAACTGTAGGTGGAAGCAGGACATCTACTAACCTATATATGGATGCAATGCTATCTCATCCCCTCTTCAAAGACATTTTGACAAAGGAAGATTTCAAGGTGAGAGACAGACAAAGCAGTCTGGCTGCCTGGTGACCCAACAGTGACCATTTTATTAAAGACCTTTCTTCCCCCCACAAACTTTCGCTTTGTGAATTTTTTTTTATGCAGTATGAATGTAGAGTTCTCCCAGGTCCTATAGCATTCCAAGAGAGGTCAAAAGAAATCCCACCTGTTTTCTTCAATAGTTTCAGGCTCATATCTGAGTCCTCTGCCTCTATCAAATAAGGTCCAAGGGCTGGATATACCGTATATACTTGAGTATAAGCCGACTCGAGTATAAGCCGAGACCCCAAATTTCACCCCCCAAAACTGGAAAAAGTTGTTGACTCGAGTATAAGCCGATCCGCCGTTCTGCAAGCCTCTGCCGCCAGCAGAGGGTCGATCCGCCATTTTGCAAGCCTGAATACACAGGAATACCCTGTGTGGCCTTGGCTCTCCGGGAAGCCCTGGCTGTCCGCTTCCTCGCTCCACGCTGCTATTCGGGGCCCGTGCGTTCCCCGGGCAAATCGCGGTGCCCAGCAGGCGAGGAAACACGCCTGCTCCAGTCGCCCCCCCTTCCCTCAGGAGACGCGAAGCAAGTGACCGCCCAGAGCTTACCGAGGACTTGCTTCGGTGCTTCCAGGATCGCGCGCACCTCTCCCAAGCCGCCGCCCGGAGACCTGCCGAAGTTTGGGGAGGTTTGGGGAGGTGCGTGCGCACCTCCCCAAACCTCCCCAAACGTCGGCAGGTCTCCGTTCCTCTGTGCCCTGCCTGCCTGCTTCTTTCCACAGGGGAAAGAAGCAGGCAGGCAGGGGGCGGAGGAACGGAGACCCGGCGACGTTTGGGGAGGTTTGGGCGCCTCCCCAAATATCCCCAAACGTCGCCGGGTCTCCGTTCCTCTGTGCCCTGCCTGCCTGCTTCTTTCCACAGGGGAAAGAAGCAGGCAGGCAGGGGGCGGAGGAACGGAGACCCGGCGACGTTTGGGGAGGTTTGGGCGCCTCCCCAAATATCCCCAAACGTCGCCGGGTCTCCGTTCCTCTGTGCCCTGCCTGCCTGCTTCTTTCCACAGGGGAAAGAAGCAGGCAGGCAGGGGGCGGAGGAACGGAGACCCGGCGACGTTTGGGGAGGTTTGGGCGCCTCCCCAAATATCCCCAAACGTCGCCGGGTCTCCGTTCCTCTGTGCCCTGCCTGCCTGCTTCTTTCCACAGGGGAAAGAAGCAGGCAGGCAGGGGGCGGAGGAACGGAGACCCGGCGACGTTTGGGGAGGTTTGGGCGCCTCCCCAAATATCCCCAAACGTCGCCGGGTCTCCGTTCCTCCGTGCCCTGCCTGCCTGCTTCTTTCCACAGGGGAAAGAAGCAGGCAGGCAGGGGGCGGAGGAACGGAGACCCGGCGACGTTTGGGGAGGTTTGGGCGCCTCCCCAAATATCCCCAAACGTCGCCGGGTCTCCGTTCCTCCGCCCCCTGCCTGCCTGCTTCTTTCCCCTGTGGAAAGAAGCAGGCAGGCAGGGCACAGAGGAACGGAGACCCGGCGACGTTTGGGGATATTTGGGGAGGCGCCCAAACCTCCCCAAACGTCGCCGGGTCTCCGTTCCTCCGCCCCCTGCCTGCCTGCTTCTTTCCCCTGTGGAAAGAAGCAGGCAGGCAGGGCACGGAGGAACGGAGACCCGGCGACGTTTGGGGATGTTTGGGGAGGCGCCCAAACCTCCCCAAACGTCGCCGGGTCTCCGTTCCTCCGCCCCCTGCCTGCCTGCTTCTTTCCGCTGTGGAAAGAAGCAGGCAGGCAGGGCACAGAGGAACGGAGACCCGGCTTCGTTTGGGGAGGTGCGCGCGCACCTCCCCAAACCTCCCCAAACTTCGGCAGGTCTCCGGACGGCGGCTTGGGAGAGGTGAGCGCGATCCCGGAAGCTCCAAAGCCTCGGCCGCGCACAAGTCCTCGGTAAGTTTTTTTGTTGACTGGAGTATAAGCCGAAGTGGAATTTTTCAGCCCAAAAAGTGGGCTGAAAAATTCGGCTTATACTCAAGTATATACGGTATTTCTTTATATGCTAAGAGGCTGATGTCAGCAGGTGGAGTTTGGGGGAAGGGAACTACTGCTCTCTGACCACATATGTTCTTACTGTTGAGGTGGATCAATGGAGGAAGGCCTTTGGCTCCATCTATGATTTATTTTGGAAGGGACGCGGTGGCTCAGTGGGTTGGGACGCTGAGCTTGTCGATCAGAAGATCGGCAGTTTGGCGGGTCAAATCCCGAGTGCCGCGTAGCAGAGTGAGCGCCTGTTACTCGTCCCAGCTTCTGCCAACCTAGCAGTTCGAAAGCACGTAAAAATGCAAGTAGAAAAATAGGGACCGCTACGGTGGGAAGGTAACAGCGTTCCGTGCACCTTTGGCGTCTAGTCATGCCGGCCTCATGACCACGAAGACGTCCTCGGACAAGCGCTGGCTCTTCGGCTTTGAAACAGAGATGAGCACCGCCCCCTAGAGTTGGAAACGACTAGCACGCATGTGTGGGGGAACCTTTACCTTTACCTTATGATTTATTTCATCTTGTGTGATGTTTCTCTGCAGACGTGAAAAGGAGGAGGGCAATGACCTCCCTCTTCCTTTTCCTGGGTAGAGAGCTATCCTTCATCTTCAAGAGAAAAAACAAAAACAGAGCGCAGGATTATGTAAGAAATATGGACCTAAAGTTTAGTTTTGTGTGTAGGTGTTCTATTGGATCATTCCCAAGTGTGCTCCTCCTGGTTTCACCCACTCGACACCCTACCTTGGCGAAAAGGAGGAGCCAGCCAAACTGCTAAGATAACTTCATCTGGAATGCATGCAAACTTAGCTTATTGAGGGGGGGGAAGCTACTTGACCGCTTAGTGCACAGGTCTGGAGTCGCATGCGGCTCTTTCAGCCATCTCCTGCGGCTCCCAGTCCTCTGCCATGTGCAGTCGGAAAAAAAAAGTGGGACTAAAAAAGTTCAACCAATCAATTCAAATATGCAGGGTAGGTGCATATCTCGCCTTGGCTCCACTCTTCAGTCAAACCCTGTTCTGCGCATGCACGCATGTACGCACATGTGCACACATTTTTTGTGGCTCCCAGTTTTTCCTTTTGTGAGGGAACCGGTTCCGAGTGGCTCTTTCACTGTTTCAGGTTGCTGACCCCTGGCTTAGTGGATTGTGCTAGATCTGTGGGAAGCATGTTCTGTATCCCCAGGGCAATTGTGCCCTTCAGGAAAGCTCCTATTAAATGTCGTCACTCTCAAACAGGATGAGTAAACTATTTGGAAAAATCAAACCTTGTCAAAGGTTTATTCAACAGGGTTGCTCCTAAATCTTTTTGACTAAATTAAGCTACAGGTGGACTTCATAAACACTGGTTTCCCCACCTTTGATTTCCAGGGGATTGGGGCAGATGAGAGAGAGGGATGATGGGGCAGGAAAGATTATTGACCCTCTTAAACCAACATGGAAACTAACATTTCTTTGCAACTGCCTCTTTCCTTCCCTTGATTCCTCAGACCAGTGTAGGAGGAGCCCATTGTTTTCCAGATCTTCGAATTGGCGTGTTTGAAGAAATAGTGCCTATGGGAATTCACCCAGAAAAAGTCTCTTACAAAGAAACTGGTATGGAACTGATCATAGACGATCAGTTTTTTGTTTTTTAATGTCAAGGGTTGGATTCCCCCAGAGTAATTTCTTGGGGGGAAAAATGCTGGCGAAAGGTAGAATAAAAGTATAAAGTGGGTGTGGCCACTGTATTGTCTCTCTCTTCCTCCCGCTCCTTTTTATTGTCCATCCTCTTTCCTCTCAGCCAATGAACTGACACGGAAAACGCAGAACGTTTTTGCTGGAAATCCAAACTTATCCCTTTTGAAACTAAGCCTACTGTGACTTACACGAATCAGATGGAAGGCCGTAACCTCAAGGAACCAAAATAGCAGCTGCAGAACAGGGTTACACTCATGTTTGAAGTCTAGTATACAATTATTTAGGAAAAAAAACTTTCTAGAATAAAGTAGGATTTGCCGAGGAGAGGTGTGTGTATGCACATTTGGCTCACTGTACTGACTTACAGTATCTTCTTACTGTCTTTTAATTCTTGGTAGGAATCCGTTTGGCGCCAAAGGAGTTTCATGCAGAAGTTGAGAAATACCTTTCTCAGAGTCACGATGCCCAGATGGATACGATTTTGCTGGACTGTAGGAACTTCTATGAAAGTAAAATAGTAGGTAGCTTTAATTTGGGTGTGTTGTTGTTGCCTCCTTTGGATTTACACACCTGACATTGTAAGAATGCACACTAGGAACATACATGCATGACACATACATGTCCATGTTAAGAGACTTTTAAACACCGATTCAGTAGTACCTTGTCTATTTCCTCCCTTTTAAACTTTGAGATGGATAAGCTATCTTTTAAAAACTGAACTTTTAAATAATCTTGAAGATGAAAGAAAATATATAGTTGTCAGCTGTGTAGATGACACCGAGTAAGAAAGATTGGCTAACTGTTTACCGGGCAAAACAAAATTCCCTTGTTAGGTCTAAACATTGAGTCATATCCAGCAGTAGTGTGAGAGAACCTGCATCTGGTAGGGAAAACTGAATGCATTAACACAGGATTGGGGGCAGTGTATGTGAGCTGCATCTCAGAATAGTAGTAGACCTCCAGTCTTATATAGCAATTAAAAAGACCAGTATAACCTTGAACTGCATTAATAATAGCATTACGTGCAGAACATGATAGGCGAGTGCTCTGTTGAACTCCGCATTGGTTAAACCACAGTTAGGATACTATTGAGAAGTCTGTAAGGCTGGAAAAGGTGGAGGGAAAGAGGATGAACATCAGCAAGGAGGGTGGACTTGATTACAAGAGCAATAGATGCACTGCTGGAAGTCTGGAATGGGGACAGATCATCCTGGAGACGGTCTTCCTTTTTTGGTCACAACCAACTTGATGGCACATATCAATAGAATACTATTGTAATCAATTGGGAACTATGTACTTAAGATGAGCAGCTATGCATGCTAATGTTCTAAAAGAATCATTGTGCTTGTGGTCTACAAATCCCTAAAAGAAAGAGAAAGTGGACCTGTATTGGAACTGGGGACAAGAAAGAGCCAACACATTACAAGGGAAGGAATTCTTTGGTTGTAGCCACTGTGGCTTTTGGCCTCCTCATTTCCTTTTACTGCTGACCACTCCAAGCATAACTGCCTTTTCCAGTGAGTTTGAGCACATTACTTGGCTGAAAAAGTAAGGTAGAATTTTGTGGGGTTTGCCTTCCAGTGATACATCTGATTTTATACATTCACTTGTTTGTCTCCTTTGTTTTCCAACGAGCCTAGTCCCAACACCACAGCTTGATCAAGTTGATTTTCCTCTTGTCTAAATTTTTTTCATGGTCCAAGGTAGCCGGACTATAGGTAGCTATGGGAAACAAAATTATGCAGACTAATCTACATTTAGTTGCCAGGCTGACGTCTCTTGCTTTTCCATACTTGATTCATGTTTATCATTGCTGTGCAATCCAGGGCAATTTTATTTCTGGACCTTATTCAATGCTTTGATCAATCTGCATCCTAGGAAAGTGATTCAGTTTCTTCTTAAACAATGGAATCACCTGCTTAGACCAGGGGTGTCAAACTCAATTTCATTGAGGGCCGCATCAGCATTGTGGTTGCCCTCAGGGGGTCAGGTGGGTATGGCCAGGGTAGGCGTGGCCTACTGGGTGGGCGTGTCTAGAGTGCTTATGGCCTACTGGGTGGGCGTGGCCAGCTCTACATCGTTCGCATCAAGGCTGCCTATGGGGGCATGGGCAGGAGTGGGACAGATCTGAGGGTCTCTGGCAGAAGGAGGGTCTCTGGGCCAGGGCCAAGGCAGTGGGGGCCGTTCCCTCACTGTTTCCAGGATGGCTTCACGGGCCACATGAAACCACTTCACGGGCTGGATCCGGCCCCCGGGCCTTGTGTTTGACATGTCTGGCCTAGAACAATTGTGGCTTGTTCCTAAGTGGAGCTTTTCAACCAGGGCCTGGATGGCTGCTTGTCAGGGATGCATTGAGTGGATTGGATGTCCTATAATATCCTTCCAACTCATTCTTTCTATGGTCTGAAGAAATCCAGCAGTGAGATAATATGGTACCATGACAGCTGCATTTGTTCCTGATTTTATCTTTTAATATCACAGGTTAGATAATGCTTTTTTTAAAAAAAAATTACAGGGGCATTTCCGAGGCTGTCTGGCTCCCAACATTAGGAAGTTCAGCTATTTCCCCATCTACATCGATGAGAATTTGGACCTTTTCAGGGGCAAGCGCGTCCTGATGTACTGCACGGGAGGTATCCGCTGCGAGCGGAGCTCAGCCTACCTCAGGTCTAAGGTGAGTCACCTCAGGGGAGAGGGCTTAACTTGGAATTGGTCAGATGTAGGAAATAGCAGGATTTGCACAAGGCCTTCATAGTTTCCCTGGCAGATCTACTACCGTGTTTCCCTGAAAGTAAACCCTACTCCAAAAGTAAGCCCCAGCTGATGGGGGGGGCTAATATAAGCCCTACCCCCAAATAAGCCCTAGCTTGGGGTGGGGCGAGTCAGCCCAGATCTGTGTGACAGCCAGAGCTCCTCCCCCCACCGGCCTGCCAGGGCCCTATGCCAGTGGTCGCCGGTGGAACTGGCTACCACTAGCTCCACCCTCTCCATCCCACTGTCTGCTTACTTCGCCACATGTTTGTGGGGCTAAAAAAAAAAAGTTCAGTCAGACTTTCTAACTTCTGGTGAGATCTCAAGAAGTTAGAAAGTCTGATTGATTTTTAACCGGTAGTCCCACAAACACGCGACAAAAGCTGAGAAGCGAACAGAGAAATGCAATGCAGCTGAAAGGCAGGTTAGTAAAAAAGTGCTTGGGGGAGGTGAGGGAATCTGGGTGGGGAGGGTGCGGAAACCTTACCCTTCGCGGCTTTGGCACGTGGAAGGAAGCAACTCCACATACACACACACCCGCCACCTGCCTCGTCTCCTTACCTCGTGGTGGCGGCAGCAGCCAGCCAGGCGGAAGGTGATTCGGCAGGAGCAGCTGGTAGAGGCTAAAAGCGCCCAGCCGGCATGAGAGCTGCAGCACCCACCCGTAGCCCAGGGCCTGCAGCACCGAATAGGCATGCAGGCTGGCACTCAGCAGCCCAAAGTAAAACCTAGTGCTTACTTCAGAGCCCAAAAGAAAGTACCACAGGGTCTTACTTTCGGGGAAACACGGTAGGTCCAATCTTCTGGCAGTTACATAATGCTGAACAAAGTCAGACACTAGATAACCACAGATTTAACCTGCACAAAATTGCCGGAAGTATTTAAATTAATTAACTGTTCAAAAAGAGCTGAAAAAGAGCACCTGCTCTTTCACAACCTGTAATGGATGAATCATTGCAGTTTAGATAAAGATCAAAGCTATCCTTTCATAATTTTGTGGATCCAGCTGTGCACTAAACAGATGCCTTTGTTCAATACAGGATAAACAAATGGAGTAAATCTTGCCTTTGCTGCAAAATGTGTTCTGCATGTGGCCCTTATGCTAAGGAGCAAACAGCTGAACCAGAACCCTTTGTAAAAGATAGTATTGTTTAGCATCACCCAGCCTTCTTTGACGTAATGCAGAGTTTACCTTCATTACAGTTGGGTGACCTGTCCGAGAAGACCTTCTAGCTCAGGGGTGTCAAACTCAATTTCATTGAGGGCCGCATCAGCATTGCGGTTGCCCTCAGGGGGCCGGGTGGGTATGGCCAGGGTGGGCGTGGCCTACTGGGTGGGCGTGGCTAGAGTGCATATGGCCTACTAGGTGGGCGTGGCCAGCTCTACATCGTTCTCATCAAGGGTGCCTATGGGGGCCCGGGCAGGAGTGGGACAGATCTGAGGGTCTCTGGCAGAAGGAGGGTCTCTGGGCCAGGGCCAAGGCAGTGGGGGCCGCTCCCTCACTGTTTCCAGGATGGCTTCGCGGGCCACATGAAACCACTTCGTGGGCCGCATCCGGCCCCCGGGCCTTGTGTTTGACATGTCTGTTCTAGCTCATTAATTGGGATCTTGTCTAATTTCGTGTCTGAGAACTCTTCTGCTCAAGGGGAGGCAAGTTCTGGATGGGGGCAATTCAGCCTCCTACTTTGTTGGTAGGCTTTCCAATGATGCAACGGGGCTGAAATGTTTAGGGCCCTTTTTTATGCTTTGGGGGAATTGGGATGAAGATGTTTAAGAATAGAAATGGGGATAGTTTTGCTCCCCAGTCTCCCTTTCTCTTTAAATAGGAGGGTTAGGGTTAGAGCTTGATTCAGAGATCTTTGTAATTAATAGCCAGGCTGTCCTGGCAGTTTCATCACCTTGTTCAATCTTAAAATTTTGTTTTCACTCCTGGGTCAGCCTCTGAAAAAACAAGCTCTTCAAAACAAATCCAGATGCAACTGAATTGCTAACTCTTGTGAGGTCACAAATATACACAACCCACACACTGACAGAGCAGTTTTGTCCTTCAGGTTCAGTCTTGACTCCTGGAGACTGCCTGGACAAGTCCCTGTGCTTTTCTTGGAAAATTTTTGGAAGTGGTTAGCTATTGGCCTGCTTCCTAGATCTGAGAAATAGGGACTGGCCACCAAAATCAGCCGGTTTCCTTTATACCTAAAGTGGGATTATAATTCAGGCTGTTCCGGTTTCTAGCCTGATGCCTTAACCACTACGTCAGACTGGCTCTGCTAGCAATTCTGTAATTTGAAGTCTACACATCGCCAACATTGCTCTAGCCTAGAGCTAGGCCTTTGAGCTCATAGGTAATGGCCTAGCACAGGGGTAGGCAACCTTGGCTCTTTTATGACTTGTGGACTTCAACTCCCAGAATTCCTGAGCCAGCCATGCTGAGGGGAAAGGGAGAGTTTCCAAGCTGAGCCATGCTGGCTCAGGAATTCTGGGAGATGAAGTCCACGAGTCACAAAAGAGCCAAGGTTGCCTACCCCTGGCCTAGCATGATTCTAGAGGTTAGTTTTCAGGATATGGGACAGGTTGGCTTCTGCTGTCAGTTAATATAGAATCCAATACTTCTTAGTTGTTGTTGAAAAAGGAAGAAAGGCATAGAAAATTCACATCTTGCTTGGCTTATATGTGCTCATGAAATAAATACAGCAAAGCGATATACTCCACGTGTTCTGATACCTGACTGGTTGTAGATTGTAGAACCTTTTCTTGGCTTTTCAGAAGTTCTAAAATTATATTGGATGCGGTATTGCTTTCAACCAGGGTGTCTGCACAGAAGTGTATCATCTCAAAGGTGGCATCCATAAGTACCTAGAAGAATTTCCTGATGGGTTCTACAGAGGGAAGCTTTTTGTTTTTGATGAACGTTACGCCATTTCCTCAAACAGCGACGTCATTTCAGGTAAAGTATGTTCTTTCCAGTCTGAGCAGCACTTTTTGCTGCATGCATCCTGTAAGCCCAGTAGTTTGCAAACTACTGTGGAATGGGGCTGTCTCCTGCTCAGCCTTCTTCAATTAGCTGCCCTCTGTATGAAGAGCAAGATGGCTGGGCCTAATGAGAGGCTGTAGTCCAGTTCATCCAGCTGGGGAAAATTATTTGGAAACAACAAGAGTTTTTTCCTTCATACTTAGGTTGTTTTTTTTTTAATGAGACACTGACTCGCTGCCTATATCTCCTATGCTGGCATATATTTTATCTTAATTCAGTCACAATTAAAGCCCAGGCTGAACATACGGTACATCATAGGTCGGACACTGCTCTTCCTCCAAGTGTTTTAAAATGTTGAATTTGGACCAGAGAAATTCAAGTTCAAGTATCTGCCCTTCCATCGCTGGAAGATGAAGGCAAGCTATACTTTTTCAACTAATTTACATTACAAGGTTGTGGTTGTAGGAATATAGTAACCTTCGGTTTAATATACTGAGTTTAATGGACTTCAGAAACAATGGGCATTTTTGTACTTGTTCTTCAGTTTCATTTAATGTTAATTTGCTACACTGAGGTTTTATTGCCATTTTTTAAAAATTATGTCACTACACAAATGACGTATGCCGATACAGATGACCTATGTTCGGATTTAACGGACATTTGGATTTAACAGGTGTACTTCCTTTGGAATAGTCAATTAAATTAAGGGCTTACTGTAAAAGGAGAAGCCTCTTGTGACTAGCGTGAACTTGCAGAGTAATTATGGGGCATAAATCTGAGGACCCAGATTGTTGGGGGCAATAAGCTGACTTTGTAATAATGCCGCTTGGGGGGTGTGTGAAAGCCCTAATAAGCAGGCATATACATAGAATGAAGGCTACTGCTAAGCTTGTAAGCCGCCCTGAGTCTTTGGAGAAGGGCGGGATATAAAAGGAATTAAAATAAAAAATAAATAAATAAATGCAGTACATAACAACTAATGTGGAATGTTTGGTTTAAGCTAAATGTGCTGTGAGATCCAAACCACTGTATTCATAAAGCACAACTTATGATTTAGCTGTCGCAACTAATTCCAATCCATTGTGGATTGCTGAATAAACCATGGATAGTAAATGGTAGCTCGGTAAGTCCTATCATGCTCTGCCTAAGATCATCGGAAAAATGGGGTCAGCAGTAACCATAAACAATCTAAGCTTGCTTTCCTCCCCTCCAGCTTGCCGTTACTGTGGGACACTCTGGGACCAGTACCGTCTTTGCTCTACCCAGCTCTGCCGTCAACTTGTCCTGACATGCCAGAGATGCCAACAAAAAGGGTTTACAGCCTGTTGTCCTCTCTGCCAGGAGAAAGGTCTAGCACTGGCTTCAGCACCTTCAGGACGAAGCTTCAAAGAGGAATGTGAATGTACAGAGACCCGGCAGCAGGTACCCGTGGAACGCCATTTGACAACCCCTGAAGTTACACTCCCTCATGATTGCCTGAGATGCCAGTTTTGAGATGTGTTTTAATGGGATTTGAGGGAGTTAATTGTGTGGGGCGGTTGAGCAAATCTTCAGTTCCAGCTGCAGTCAAAATTTCAGTGTGTGATTGGATTCCTCTCAGAAGAAATTGCATGGAGGGGAAAGATTCGACCATATTTAGAGTCTTTCACCGAGACAGCTTGAAGTTCAAATATGTGATGCTTTAGGACGGCCTAATTTACAGTGAAAAAAATAGAAAAATGGGTCTCAACTCATTAGGGAAGGTTACAATGCATTCGCCATTAATTTTAACAAGTTGCATAGAATTCTGTACAGTTATGAATGTTGCTGACTACCAGTAACAGAACTAATGGGATATGATCTCATGACTGTTGAGTTGGGCCGTATTGCAGCGTTAGACAAGTTTTTTCATCCCGAGGATTACACTTTGGGACATAGGAATTAGGATTGCTAATATTATATAATTAGACAAAGAGGGGTTTAACCTTTTGATCCATTTTCAGGAGTGTTAGGGACAGAAGTATAAGGTGCTTGTTTTGCTCAATTCCCAAGTCAAACTTGCCCCAGTTTTAGGGAAGAGATGTTTCAGAGTTTAAAGGGCATGTTAAACATTTAAAAGATCTCCTATCTGTAAATAGGAGGAAGCTTTATGTATACCGCCTTAAATTGCACAAAGGTAAGATATAATAATAATAATGTCATCCTTTGTGCTGTTTTAAATCCCCCAATCTTTCTTCAGATGAACAATGAGTCCAAAGATTAAAGCCATGCCTGTTCCTGGATGCTTGCTGCTCTGAATCATTACAGATTCTAATGCTACCATGAGCATCGATGGGAATTCCCCATGTCCCTTAGCTGTGGAATTGTAATCTCCATTTGAGGAGGGCAGAACATGACACTGTAAAGTGGGAGACATAAAAAGAAATGGTACCCTCTTTTGGCAAGAGAGAGGCAAAATCATATTTGTATGGCGTCAACTGTTTCAGCCACTGTGCAGAATGTAAGGTCACCCTCTGTCGAGGGAGTGTAGAAGACTTGTGCAGTGAGTAGAGGTATCCCCATCAACCGTGCAGGGAGATTAGCAAATCTTGCCTAGGTACTAATTACTTTGCTCTTGCAGAGCAAATGGAATGGAATGAATCCAAAACCTCAAATAAAGCTTCCGAGCATTATATCCCATGCAGCTTTTTGCAAAAGCCTGTTAGATCAGGGAGACTATCGCTAAGAGATAGCGAAACAGAAACACGATACAAAAAACATTCACTTTGCAAGCATAAAGAGGCCTGACACACTCTTATGTGTATTATCAGATTTAATCTATATTTTAACTTCAGTTCTTCAGGAAAATTAGAAATAACCAACATCCCATTCAGCAGCTGCCTTTCTTGTGCTTATTGCTTAGGACGGTGTTTCTCAACTTGGCACCTTTCAGATTGGTGGACTTCAACTCCCAGAATTCCTCAGTCAGCATCTTAAAATTGCCAAGGTTGAGAAACCCTGGCTTAGGCAAACAGTGGCCTTACATATTTTTGTGCTGGAGGGCTGAGAACTGCTTTGTTTAATAGATGATTCTAATACTCAGTTCCAACTTAGGGTTCTGGATGTTGCTGGCTGGTTGCAATTTTCAAGTCTTTAAAGTGATTATATATATTGGGATAATAAAAATGCTGTCTGATTAGCAGAATCTTTCTAATTCTTTCAAGATGAAAATAAAATATTTTTAACATTTCTGCTACATTTACAGAGCAGTATTGCATCTTTTTATTGTTACTACTCATGCATATCCAAGCGCGCACGCACGCACGCGCGCACACACACACACACACACACAAATAAATCCATACAAAAACTAGGCTGTAATCTAATTATAACTTCAAGCTATTTCCGAGCGATGATATATTTCACCAGAATCCAAAATTGCACTTTATGGTTAACAGGGTAAAACTTTGAATTATTCTTTAAAAATAAAGATGTTATATTCTACAAATTGATAGTGAAGACCTTTGCCTATAATCACTATTTAATTTAAAATTATCATGTGCGAAGGTGTCATATAAAAAACAAGCTGCATTAAATCACCGCACAGTTGCTCTGCTTCCGTAAGCCTTCATAAACCAGGGCAAGCTTACAGACCCATCTGTACAACCAAAACTACACCCCAGTTCGACACTTGGGAAGGATGGGTCCAGTCAGGTCTGCAAGTCGTCTTTTTCTCACTGAGGAAAAAAAATACAGTTGAGGTCAGGATACGTTTCTTATGTATAGAAATGGGGAGGTCCATAAATACTCTAAATTCTTGAATTACAAGACCAGGGAGAAGGGCAAGTAACCCTAGGTGTAACAATTAGAATACTAAACATCTAATCATCTTTGAACAAACCTCACCAATTTATTGTTGGATATTTAAAGAGAGAAATCAAAGATCCGAAAACACTGTACCCTAAGCTGAATTAATTACCAGGGTTCCTTTTGTGCCCTTATCGTGGCTAATCAATTTTCTTGGAAAACACATTTTTGTGAAGTACTAATGACTATTACATCCTTTCTCCAGGACTAAAACTGGAATTCCTAGGTTTCTAAAATGTCAATTTAACAGTGCAATGCTATAGCTATCAAATCAGAAGTAATCCTTACGTTAGCTAAACTAAGAAACAAATACACACAAGACTATACCCTCTGTCTAGAGCAAGTGTTTCCAAATTTTCAGACTGCAGAACCTGTTCCTAAAAAAAAAAATCAGAATCCCTGATCAAAAGAGCTTCTGCATGTCAACTGACAAGCCCTGTCCTATTGACAGTGTTGCTACTGCTGCCTCTGAAGAGCATTGTTCAGGTGAGAGCAGATAGAATAGAGCTGGAAGGGACCTTGGAGGTCTTCTAGTCCAGCCCCCTGCTCAAGCAGGAGAACCTATACCGTATCAGACAGGTGATTGTCTAGCCTCTTCTTAAAAATCTCCAGTGAAGGAGCGCCCATGATTTCTGGAAGTAAGCTGTTCCATTGGTTGATTGTCCTCACTGTCAGGAAGTTTCTCCTTAATTCCAGGTTGCTTCCCTCTTTGATCAGTTTCCAACCATTGTTTCTCATCCTTCCCTCTGGTGCTTTGGTGAACAACCTGACTCTCTCTTCTTTGTGGCAGCCCCTCAGATACTGGAATACTGCTATCACGTCTCCCCTATTTCTTCTTTTCTTTAGCCAAACTCAAGTCTTGCAGCTGTTCTTTGTATGTTTTAGTCTCCACTGTATTAAAAGCTTTTTTTTCCTTTGCTCCTTGCAAAGTTTTTTTTTATCCCATTAGTTCCACAAAACTCAGTTTACATCCTTGCAGAACCCAGTTTGAAAAAACCCTGGCCTAGAATATGTAACTGTCCATTGCAATTAGACTAAAAAGAATTCCGGACTCTGCATGTTTGTTTTACCCCTTCTCTCCCCGTCCAAATTTCTGCAGAAATTAGTTCAAGTTGGATTCTTAAGTAACTCTGGTTGCAGTTTCCCATTTTTATGATTGTTTGGGAAAAATCAACTCTAGTTAGAAGAGTTGCTACTGAGTGGAAATGGTGCAAAAGGCAGCTCTGGTTTAGGGCTGAAAGGGTCAACAGCTTTAATTTTTTTTTCACTACGGAAGGTCTAGACATTGTACATGGGAATAAACATTTTAAAAATCTTCACCTAGTTGGAAAAATCAAGTTAAATGCCAGCTGTTGAAGTAGCTCTTCACAAAACAGACACACCAAGTGTTTTTTCCTAACAAAAATAAGCACTGCCCTGTTTTTAATCAGATTAAATTGCTGGCATTACAATAAAGGCAACCCTAATGGAGAAATGAGCTTTAAGAGAGGTTATGATGTCTGGAGAACATCATATAACCTCATCTGGCCTGGGCCTGGTCGGATTCTGTGCTTGGGCTAAAAACCTTTGGGACTGTCTACATTGAGGAAGGTCGTTTTTAAGCAACTCTTGTTCTAGCTGAAATCACATGATACTCAATTGCAAAAGTCAATCACATATGTATAAGCAGAAGGCAAAGGAAGAGCAAGGACAGAATGAAAGAGTGAATCACAGCAATTCAACCATGAAGATAGGAGGTATTTTCCTTCCAATAAGAGAGCTATTTCCAAAGAATAAAAGGACATCCTAGAGAAATCTATGAACAGAAGTGCAAGGGGACAGTCAGAACCAAGTGGAATAGCAGAGAAGCACTCCTGGTTCCCAATCTGGGAAGGAGAGTAAAGTAGTTGCCAAAAGAGGATTGCAAGGATATCTATACTTATACATCTTCCAGTTCCGGGGCTGAGGTGTTATGTCAGGGACCATCACATCGATGTATGCGAGCTGCAAATAAGAACTAAGTCAGATATTTTATGTAGAGCTCCTGCGCCAAGGAGCTCAACTGAGACCAGTCCCACAGCCAATTGACATCTATTTTGACTTACAAAATCTGTACTACAAACAGTTGTGACAGCTTGGTCCTCCCCATGCATAGGAGTTTTCCTTGTTATTTACGTATGCTCAGCCAATCAATGACAGAAGCTTCATAGATTGTGGAATTCTTGATGCTCTCTGAGAATGGCTGTTTGCTTGCAAATACTTCATTACCCAACTAGTAACATCATCAGTGATGATAATCAGTGATGATGTTACCTAGTTGAGTAATGAAATGTCTGCAAGCAAAGAACCAAGCTCAGAGAGCACCAAGGACTCCACAGTTCAACCCTGAGCTACATATAATCTCTTCTTCACATTTCCATGAGTGCAGTATAACACAGGCACAACATATTTTTCAGTGCAGGTTCTTTTTTAACAGGCTTGATCTTCCATGAGCACCAGTGAATTGCTCAAGCTAATTTGTAGTTCTACAACAGGTCAAGATTTTCCATTGTGGGTTACAGAGTTTGTAATCTCTGTATGTTCTTTATATATGCTGCATGCTTTACATGCAAACTGTTCTCGCCTGAACTCAAATAATTTCTATAAAAAAATCTCCCAAGTCCATGAAGAAATACTGCAAGTTAAGATAGCAGATAATATTGGTCCAGACCAGGGGTAGGCAACCTTGGCTCTTTTGTGACTCGTGGACTTCAACTCTCAGAATTCTTGAGCCAGCATGGCTGGCTCAGGAATTCTGGGAGTTGAAGTCCACGAGTCATAAAAGAGCCAAGGTTGCCTACCCCTGGTCCAGACCAACCCCCTGAATCAACTGAAGGCAGGTTTATTTATCACTGATTACATCCCCCTGGGCAAAAGCTGTTTTTTTTTCCTGAAAAGTTTGGCAACATCAAAAAAACTAAACAATATCAATCCCAAACTCACACTTTTGAATACTGCAGGAATAGCAGTCAGGAAGTTAAGGCAAAGAGATCACACTTTAAAAGTCTTGATACTTTTTCATTAAAAAAAATAATCAGAAATAATAATCTACATTTCCACATATTCCGAAGCTTCCAACTGAAACAGAAACTTTAGGTGCGACTCTAATCAAGGAGTCCACTTCTTGTATTTATTTATTTGCTTGCTTGTTCTTTTATATTTCTAGGTAGAATCTTGGCCTCCCTCCTTTTAATATGGCCAATCTGTGATATTCCTTTGAAAAATCTGACCTCAAGCAACATTCACCCTCCATTCCTCACAAAAACCCTACCCACGTATGAATCCAGCATTCCCCCACCCCAAAAAATATTGAATGAAGGAAAATTGACGCAACTAAAAAAAAAAGATAAGAAGAAAGCAAACTCTTCTGATCACTAGGGAGCCAATAAACAATATCTTTCCCAACCTTTATCTTTATCTTTTTTATCTTTTTATTATATTTGTATACCGCCCTTCTCCCGAAGGACTCAGGGCAGTGAACAGGGCACATATAAAAAATACAGGATACAAAAATTAAAAAGAATTAAACAGTAGCCCAGCTAAAACAATAACAATATAAAAATCCCCATTAAAACCCCAACATACCCCCCATCAGGCCAGGCCGGCTTGTTCAAATAGATGGGTCTTCAGACCGCGTCGGAAGGAGCGAAGGTCAGGTGCCATCCGGAGCTCGACCGGCAGCTGATTCCATAAAGCCGGAGCGCCCACAGAGAAGGCCCTCCCCCTGGGGGCCACCAGCCGACATTCTCTGACCGGAGGCACCCTGAGGAGGCCCTCTCTGTGGGAACGCACAGGGCGGAGGGAAGTTGACGCCGGCAGCAGGTGGTCCCCGAGGTACTCCGGACCCATGCCATGTAGGGCCTTGAAAACCATTACCAGAACCTTGAATCTCACCCGGAAGACAACTAGTAACCAATGCAGCTCGCAGAGCAAAGGTGTAACATGGGAGTACCGGGAGACTCCCAAGACAACTCTCGCGGCTGCATTCTGTACCAGCTGATGTACCCTGATGTTCTTCAGTAGTGCTGGATTGTAACTCCCAGAATTTTCAACCAGAGGTGACCAGTTTAAGAAGAGTAACATATAAACATGCCATCTTTTGGAGTAACGGATCAGGAAGGATGGTCATGACCACCCCAAGTACCCCTACTTCTATGAAAAAATAAATCTTACCTAGGTCATTGTTGTTCATCATAGCATTGGATGCCCGAAGTCTGGGTCCCTGTTGAGTGAAGTTATAACCAAACCTCAAGAGAGAGGTGTTTTTTTCTAACATACTGGCAATCTCCATTTCTACCTTGTTGCCCAAAAGCTGGCACTTAAAAGAAAAATAGAAAAAAAATGCATAGAAGCACTTTTTAATTTTAGTTGCTTATCTGGCAGGTTTATGCCTACATGATGTAGCAGTGCAGAGGAGAAAGTTCATCAGAAGAGAGCAGAATGCCCCCCCCCCTCTGTTATGCTACAAAAGGGGAAGATACAATAGGAGGAAGAGTTGCCTGTGACTGGGATGGGAGGAATGATAACGTACCAAACTATACTGCTCAAAAAAATAAAGGGAACACTTAAACAACACAATGTACTGTATTTAATAGTAGGATGTCTTATTTTCTGTTCCCTTTATTTTTTTGAGCAGTATATAAAGAAAGAGGCTAAAAAGGTTATTTGTAATCTTGGAGTCCCAGGTTTGTTTGGGGAAAAATTAAGACCTAGAGAAGTTAAACCCTAAAGCAGGGGTGTCAAACAGCCGTCCCATGCCCCGGATGCTTCATGCCGAAACTGCGCCCACCCCATTGCCGGCAATGGAAAAAAAGTCGTGATACATCATGACACGTCACATGATGTTGCGAGTTTGACACCCCTGCCCTAAAGGAAGCTAGACCAAAAATTATTTGGAACCTGTGCTCTAATAATATATTGCTCTAGCAACCAACAATTTAAGGAATTACACGATAGAATAAAAGACATTTTATGCCACGTGTGAAAATCCACCCCCATACAACAGGAAGCCTTTGATTTGAGGATATCAAAGAGTGAAAGCACACCTGGCATTTCTAGAGCACTGTAGCCACCTGGAAGCATCCATCATCCTTGTGTGTGGACTTGTTGTGTATACTGACTGGGGAATTCTGGGACTTGAGGTCCACACAGCCTCAAGCTGTGAAGATTAAGAAATACTGATTTGGACAGACCTGTTTCATCTCTAGGCTGAATGTAAAAGCCAAGCATATGTAATGCTCATTGGCTGTTCCCCCAAAATCCTCAAATGTCCTCCCATCTCAGTGTTGTAACACAAAACCCGGCATCAAAATGGAAGAGGCAGTTAATGCTTAGACTGTAAAATCTGGTGGAAGCTGACCTTATTCTACACAGGTTACCTGGTTGTCAATTTTGAGTTCAATTAGTGTTGTGTTGTTCTGCAGTGCTTTTATCAGGGCCAGGATTCCAGATCCAGTAATAAAATTCGATTCCACATTTAAGCTCTTCAATACGCCATTTTCTTTTAACATTTCTGCCAATGCCTTCCAATGAGAGAGAAAATGAAGAGAAAAGCAGAATACTTATTGTTGCTAATAACTTTAAGCAAAGATTTAATGATAGCATCATTAATACAAGAGCGCTTTTTTGTCATAACCACTCTGCTGACTCAAACCAGAGTTTTCTATTTTATCTTTTGGGTGACTCTGAGAAACCCACAAGGAAGCTCTGACACATCACAGGGTTGTTGTTGTGAGGAATATTAGGTGCCCTGCTAAATTAGATCCCTAGCTAGTTCAGCTCACAGCTGCCAACCAACTACCCAAGGAAATTGTACAAAGCAAAGGCAGGATATATATATCTAATAACGAACAAATTAACATAAGATTATATTACATATGAAAATAGTAGGGTACAAACTAAGCCAGTCACTGGGACCAAAACTTTATTGTTCCAAGCTTTTGGGCTTGTCCTGGAGGTCATCATCAGAGAAGCTCTCTCTCTTTCTCCAGAGAGAGCCAAAATGCTTGTAAGAATAAAGCTTTGGTCCCGGTGACTGACTTAGTTTGGATCCTGCAACATTATCCTGGGACACATACGGTATATTTACCTTCATTCGCAACAATAGAAGTCTTCAAATTTAGATAATGATTAACCTGAGAATTCAGCCATAGAGATTTCTTTATAAAGAGTACAGCTCTGCTATCAAAGAACCTAAAATCAGTTTAAGACTGAACATATGACAAGCCTGAAGAGTATAAGTTACCTTCTTAAAGAAACCATGTTCTAGCTCTAGGAATTTGTATTCTTTTAAGAACCTGCAGTCTTTCAGTGGATTTTTCAACTGTAAAATTTACAGAATGAGTTCCTCAGAGGTTGACAGCTTGGGAAGCTTAAGGCACTCAGTCCCCTTACTTCTTTACCCGTTGCCCCAATTTCTTCTGTTTCTGTCAACCACGTCTGTCATAACTTAAACAGCTTATGATAAGTATGATTCATTAGAACAAAGCCACAACCATTTGAGTAACAAATAGTGTATTTCAAAGAGCTGTGTAACTCGTAAGCCATACAGTCCCAAATTCTTGCTCCGTTGAAGGAACTGCTAAAGCATTCTGGACAGGGGGCTACTCCGTCTCTATTTGAAGATCTCCAGTGAAGAAAAATATACTCCTCATGAGGCAACTTATTCCAATGGTTGATAACTTTTGCTACCTGGAAATTCTTTAAAATAAATAAATTCTATGCCTCACCAAAATGTCTTTCACCCTCTTCTAAACTCACTTGTGAAAAGGCAGGGTTCTTATATGAGACTTGCATTTCAACCAAATAGAATGTCATTAAAGGAGGCAATCCCAATAAAACTTTCCTGAGAAGATTAGGTGTAAGTCATCTGACACTTACAAAAGCAACAGGGTCATTGCTTCTTGTTCCTACTATGCTGAACTTTTTCACATAGGTGTTAGTCTTCAGAGCTTCAGCATAAGCTTTCAAAATAGGTATAGGAATATCCTTTAAAAGAGAAACACCAGACAAGGGTTAGATGAGCTATTTTTACTGGGACACAACCACAGATTCCAAGGAATCATGGATCTCCAAAATCCAGTAATACCAGTGTAAACCATTTCAAACATGCCAGTTCTATTCTATTATGCTACCTTTCCTCTGCTGAGATCTCAATCAGAAAATAAATGCATTTTTTATTTTTTTTATTTATTCAATTTATATAACCACCAATTTTGCCTGGAGGTGAGGAGTGGGAGCAGAAGGTAAGAACCTCAATTTCATTTTAAAAACAGGCAGAATAAAGCTGTGATAAAATACATTGCAAAGAAAATCAAGCAACCGCACTTGGAAAGTAGTATGTCCTTTTGGTCCTTCTGCCATAACCCTTCCTTGATTTAGAACTATTCCCCAAAATGTGTCTTGAACAAAACATGTGTAAATAACAGCAGTCACTTGATTTTCTTTGCAGCATCAGCTTTGTTTCATATGTTAAATATCAGAGAGACAGATGGGGAAAGCATCTGTCACTTTAATGCCATCTATACTTTCTCTGAAATGATTGGCTGCTTTTTGATGGAAAGAATGCTAGGTATATTGTTTTAGAACTACCATCTCAGTTTAATTTCTATTTCATGATTCAGTTGTGGTTCTGGTGTGAAAAAGATACCTTTTCAAGAAGTCAATGGAGGGAAAAGTCATTTTCTTTATTCTCTAGACTAGAGCTTCCCGGGTCATGGAAAGGGGAATGCAGATGGCAGCAGATAGCAAATCTTGATTTAGCTTGAGAAAAGGCATGCAAGCCTTTTCTCGCAACTTGGGTGTCCTCCTGGATTCACGGCTCAACTTGGATGATCATCTAACGGCCGTGACCAGGGGGGCCTTCGCACAGGGGTACTTGCGAGACCACTTGCTTCCATTGACAACCTCCCATCGCCTGGTTCACTCCCACAGAGTCGGCCTCCTCAGGGCACCGTCGGCCAGGCAATGCTGGCTGGCGACCCCCAGGGGGAGAGCCTTCTCTGTGGGTGCGCCAACTCTCTGGAATGAATTGCTCCTGGAGCTGCGGACGACCCCTGACCTTCGGTCCTTCCGCCGTGACCTGAAGATGTGGTTGTTCCAACAAGCGGGCCTGGACTGACTACGGTTTTAATTAGCTTTTTACTGGTTTTTAAATTGTCATATAATTATTGTATTTATTAATTCTTTTTTAAAAAATTTATTTCATGTTTTTAATTTTTATTGTTGTGCGCCGCCCTGAGTCCTTAGGGAGAAGGGCGGCATATAAATTTAATAAAATAAATAAAAACGAATAAATAAATACTTGAATGGGAGACCATTCAAGGTTAGTCAACGATGTCTTGAAAAAATCTTGGAAGAGGTCAATAGCGAACCTCTTTATTGTGAAGAAACCCCAAAAGAGTGTATTTCTGTGCAGACAGTCCTTGACTTACAACCACAGTTAGAACCTGAATTTCTGTTATTACGCAAGGCAGTCATTGAAAGAGTCACGCCTGACTTTATGATCTTTTTGGCACAGTAATTACGTACCGTAGACCATAGTACAAATTAGCTCCCTTTGACCCCTCTGCCTACTCAAGGCAAACCCAGGTAGAAAGTACCTTAATATTATTGAGATTAATTTCCTGAAGTTCTGGATCATTGTTTTTTACTCGTTCCAAAGTTTCTTCTACATTGGTTGAATTTGGCTCATCAGGAACTGGTTTGTACTGTGTAGGCTTAATTATACCTACATGAGTGAAAGAGATAAAGATCTATTATGCCCATTTGCTTCTGACCAGCCATTAGTGATACAATGAAGAAAGAGTAATAACCTCAACCTTAACTCATCTTGTAGGTTTCAACCTTGATCTCCTAAAGCTTTTCTAACAGCATTTGTTTCACTTGGGGTACAAATGGAAGAATCTGATTCTCTGATGCTGGATTCTTATGAAAATAAATTAAAATAAGTTCAGCACCAACCCCTGATAGGAGTTTTAAATTTTTATTGGCCAAGTGGTGATGAAAATGTCTACAACGTTGCATAGAAACACACAGAACAGACTCAGCGTTAGTAGTGTGATAACTAAGCTGCTTTTTTATTCTATTTTTTTAAAAAAAATGCTTTCATATGCCTCTTACAGATGCACAGAATAGACAGATGCAAGCATATCTTTTCAACCCATGTTGAAGAATTTGAATTTAAATAAATTTATAAATTTGTACAATAATGATGTCTTATGTCGCTTAGCAGCTGTACTAATATGATTTATAGATTTTGTTTGGACTGTGTTTTTAAGATTTATTTTTTTCAGTTTGGGAATCAAAGAAAAGGGGAAAATACATTGGAATGCCTTGTTTTCTGAAATTCAGGCTTAGAAATTTTTTGGTGCATAAACTGCATGCCGAGAAGGAAACCTTTTTTTCCCCTGTACTTCATCGTAACTGTTTTCTTTTTAAAGTTGAAATATACGTTCATTGTAGACATTGACAGTGCATTTGCTTCCTTAGTGAACAATAACAAATTCTATATCATGAAAAACACTCACCCTCATCAGAAAAGAAAAAGAAAAAAGAAAATAGGAGAAAAAGTTTTCATATTATAGCCTTGGTGGAGCAGTGGGCTAATGCCTCCTTAAGTAACACCAGCTGCCTGCAATCAGTGCAGGTTCGCATCCCACCAGGCTCAAGGTTGACTCAGCCTTCCATCCTTCCGAGGTAGGTAAAATGAGGACCCAGATTGTTGGGGGCAATTAAACTGACTTTGTAATAATGCTGCTTGGGGGTGTGTGTGAAAGCCCTAATAAGCAGGCATATACATAGAATGAAGGCTATTGCTAAGCTTGTAAGCCGCCCTGAGTCTTCGGAGAAGAGCGGGATATAAATGGAATTAAAATAAAAAATAAATAAATAAGCATGTATTTAGAAAAAGTATTTCTTTCATCAATGTATTTTTCTGGAACTCCAGTACAAATAAATTTAACATTTCTACAGTATTAATAATTCCACATTCTCAAGTGATCTGCTCTGTAGAGGAGATAATCTATAATCTATAATCAACCCTGGATAGAAAGCACTAATCAGTAACGTTCCCTGGAGATTATTTCAAAGGAATGACTTTTCCCAGGGCATATGACCCCAAAGATGGAGATATGGATTCAGATTATGGAAACACATTACAAAACTACCATTAATATCCTTACCTAAAAATTAAAGATAATTCTCTGAAAGAAAAACTAAGGAGAAAAAAACTTATAATTCAAGCATATCCAATGCCCAGTTTCCCCATTTTATTAAGCTAGGTTTGCTGACTCCAGTTGAAACCAAATCTGGAGATTCTTACTGTTCTGACAATAAGCCACTGACCTACTTCAATCTTTCTCTCTCTGTGTACAGATATTTGCCAGAACTTCAAAACAGAGCAGGGGAAAAAAAACAGAGCAAAAAAAAGTGTTAACTGAATTAAGAACTACTAATTAAAATTATTGCTTGTAAAATAAGATAATAATAATAATAATAATTTTATTTATACACCGCCCTTCTCCCGAGGGACTCAGGGCGGTGAACAGGGCAAATATATAAAAAATACAAAAATACAAAAGTTAAAAAGAAATTAAACATATGCCCGATTAAAAACAGTAAATACAAATATTAAAAATGACCATAAAACCCAACCCATCCCCCATCAGGCCAGGCCGGCTTGTTCAAATAAGAGTGTCTTCAGATCAGATGCTGTATTCACAGATTTACCGTAATTAACACTATCCCCAGATACCATCTATTCTCTGACTCTTACCCAGAAATGCAAATCATTCTCACAAACATATGCAGACACATTCTCCTTCCTCCAATAGAAACACACACCAAAGAGAGAAAAAGAAAAAACAACTAGAATAGAACTGGAGCAAGAGGAAAGTTGTTCTGAGAAGGAAAAAGAAGATTCAGTGATTAAAAGGTATGGTCCACAAAGGCTCTTCCGCTTTTATGCCCATGTTGTGATTCCACAAATGCATACAAAAGGGCAGAGTTCGCCTTGCAAACAACACAACACAGCTTTTGTAATTCTGATAAAAGCACTAGATTCTGGAGATGCTTAATAAGAGAAGAAAGAAAGAAAGAAAGAAAGAAAGAAAGAAAGAAAGAAAGAAAGAAAGAAAGGAAGGAAGGAAGGAAGGAAGGAAGGAAGGAAGGAAGGAAGGAAGGAAGGAAGAAAGAAAGAAGAAGGAAGGAAGGTAGGTATGGAGACAAGGCTTGGAGAAAAGCAGTCCTATTTAATATTACAAAAGTTTAAATCAACTGGTGAAAAGCCCTCCCAAAAAACAGCTAATTAGACTCATCTTCAAAAGGACTCTGTGATATTTGGAGACACTTGCAACTCATGCTTATTCCTTTATTTTTACTACCTTCTGCTCTTATCATCCAATGTAGGACACACGGAATTATAAAAAGTGATTCTGAACAGTGTGGAATCATGCATCATACCTTTTGGCACCTTTTGAATTAATGTGACTTCTTCAAGAGTTGTGACCAGAGCACTCTCACATATTCAGAATCTGCTTTCCTCTCTTGAATCTGGATTTAATCTGAATCTGTATTGTCTTATTAACTATAATTATAATACTGCTGGTTTTGACTCCCTTTGTTAGATTATTGTAGTGTTGTAAACCTTACTTACTATCCAATCCTTCTTTGTTCACTATAGTTGTAGTCCCTCGTGCTTCATAATATTGTTGGTTACTCATCAACGTATGCATGCCAAGAATAGCTACATGAGAGAAGAAAAACAACAACAAAGAAAACAAAAGTTAAATAAATTTATAGATTTGTCGTTCCTGAGAAAGTGATAATCTGGCCAAGACACTCAGAAGCCTAGAAAAAAATGTGAAATAACAATGATAAAATATTTATTTTGAAAGAGAATATTGAGAAGATCCATTGAAGTTCAACACAACTTGTATGTTCAAACAGGATGTGCTTCCTGATGCTTTGGCTAATTAAAGGTTCCCCCACACATGCGTGCTAGTCGTTTCCGACTCTAGGGGCCGGTGCTCATCTCCGTTTCAAAGCCGAAGAGCCAGCGCTTGTCCGAGGACATCTCCGTGGTCATGTGGCCGGCATGACTAGATGCCAAAGGCGCACAGAACGCTGTTACCTTCCCACCGTAGTGGTCCCTATTTTTCTACTTGCATTTTTACATGCTTTCGAACTGCTAGGTTGGCAGAAGCTGGGATGAGTAACAGGCGCTCACTCTTCTACATGGCACTCGGGATTCGACCTGCCAAACTGCCGACCTTCTGATCGACAAGCTCAGCATCCTATCCCACTGAGCCACCGCGTCCCTTTTTGGCTAATTAGACGGGGCTTTTTTTAAGTAAGGAGCAACATGCTACATTGGATAATCAGTTAATCATCCACTATCACTGGATTCCTAACTGACATGACAATGACCTGCATATCCTTCTAAATTTCAGAGAATTTCACTGCATCCACCCACTATGGGAAAGAGGACTGAGATGAATGCAGTTCTCTTCACTGCTTGGCAAGTTGCTATCATATCTCTTACCAAGTGAGCTATTTGCAGTTATGCATTACCATTTAGCAAAGCCTCAGTCGCATCTGTCCTCTAATTCCACAATGAGTAGAATCTGAGCTACTGCCAAAATCTGCAAGGGCTTAATATATATAGTCAGTTTGGTGTAATTATTAAGGCATTGGAATGGAAACCAGGAGGCTATGAGTTCTAGTCTCAC
Source organism: Vipera ursinii (assembly GCF_947247035.1). Taxonomy (NCBI): domain Eukaryota; kingdom Metazoa; phylum Chordata; class Lepidosauria; order Squamata; family Viperidae; genus Vipera; species Vipera ursinii. The sequence continues at coordinate 195,859,360 of NC_139513.1, forward strand.
TCTAACAAAGCCAGCTTGGTGGCTTTCGGGTAGTTGCCTTCTCTCAGCCCTAGGAAGGAAGCAATGGCAAACCACTCCTGAAAAACCTTGCCAAGAAAATTGCTGGGACCGGACCTGGCAGTTTCCAAGAATTAGACATGACTGAATAAAAGAAATACACACATACAATAAGTTGTCCTTTTCTTCTCAGAATAAATAAAAGCTTATTTGTTCACAGAGTTAGTCCACACCTAGCATTTTATTCTGACATGCTTTCAATAACATACACACAAAAATAATATCTTATAAAGCTACATCCACTCCTAGATTAGGAAACATGCAACATTCTGGACAGTTGTACATTTGATGGCAACTGTTTGTTAGGAATATAGTAAGTTCTGCAGTACCACAAGTGATAATTGCATATTTTTAGCCAATTATTTGTACATACGTATGGTATATGTTGTAATCAGCACCATGTTAGAGCAGGCATTCCAGACTTGCATTTGAGTGAAAATTAAGTGGCTCTTTTCTAAAGAACTACAATTTTTGTAAATCCTTAACAAAATATTCAGTTATTGCTTGAATGACTAAGACCACAATCCCAAACAGTACTCATTAGGGTGCAGATGATGGAATGAGCTGTATTCTTGTTGATTCAGGAGAACACAACATTTACAAATTGTTTTCTCTTTATATAAAATATCTATGTATTTAATTTGCTTTATTATAAAAACTAGCTTCGATCATGCTCCTGGAGTTCTTTAACAAGCAGCAAAAAGCTCAGAGTCAGTTCAGTTACAAAGGATCTGTCTGTCTGCCTGTCTTGCTGAAATGTATCTTTTTTAAAAAAAAACTGTATATTTTTTTAAAAATGCAGTTAGATATATTTTTTAAAATATCAAAATAATTAAAAAGTATTCTTTTAGTTTCTAATCTATGACTTCCCAATTAAAGTTTCTTAAAGAAACATTACTAGGTTGAATTGGTGTCTTGCAATATCCCAGAAGAGGAATAGAATCTATTACAGCACATCTTACAATGGGTTTGATGCCTTGTTTTTCATTTGCTTTGTGTACTAATGAGGGCTATGGAAATTTTCTACCAGTTCTGTCTCATGGAAATACGTCCTTGAAGTGCTATACACTCATCTGGCTGGTTGTACAGTGCAAGAAAAACTTGATGATAGACGAACTTTTCAGACATGTGTCTGTATAGTCTCCACACTATCTGTTATCTATTCAATTAGGAGTCCTAAAATGCTGAGAATCCTAAAGTATACGGTATATTTGGAAAATCACTGCTTAGAAAAATATGCCAGCAAATGAGAATATCAAGCCATCTCTTGTAAACAGCAGCCGTTATGTTTTCACTAATCATCTTTTCCACTTCTGTATGGTTTTAGTTCAAGAATCAATGAGGCCTCTCCTTCTAAAACAATTTGGAAGAAATGTCTGCCTCTCTGGTTGGCTTCTGGCTTACTGGTGCTACACCTCCACCTCCTGTGCTGTAGGGAGATAAAGCTTATTTGACTGGTCTGCCCAAAGCAATTTATGGGTCCAGATAGATTCCAGAACGAGAGTGGGCAGTTTGGCAGAGGCCTTGGTCACAGCTTGTAATAACTACATGTTGGACCATGTTGCTCTTTGTGGCCTCTTCTTGTCTGTCAATTGTGGACTGCACCTTGGCTTACCAAGGAATGCCAGGAGATAAAGCTCCCAAAGAGATAGCTGGAGCCCCATTGGAGGAACTTAGAGAAGCAAACTAATGAAATAGGTGAGAGTCCATATCCAGGATTATCTTTTGGCGATAAGGCAGAAATATTTCTCTGACCTTATTGTATTTACCAATTGGACAGCTGTAATGTTCTTTACATGGGGATGCTCTGGAAGACTACTGAGAAACTGTAGCTGGTCCAGAATGCAGCACTGCAATGTAGGGTACACATGTTATGTTCTGCAAGCTGCGTTTGTGGCCAGTAGATTTATGGATGCAATTCATGATGCTGGTTATGACTTGTAAGTCCCTTCATGGTATAGCGCTATTTGAAGGACTGCCTATCTCCAATGATCTCTGCTGAATATACTTATGCAAATTATTTCAGTATATTGTAGTCTTCCAAGTAGGTAGTCCTCGACTTACAGCCACTACTGAACCCAAAATTTCTTTTTAAGGTTGTTAAGTGAATCTGGCATCCCCATTGACTTTACTTGTGAGGAGGTCGCAAAATATGATCCTAGGAAACTGCAGTGATCATAAATACATGCCAGTTGCTAGGCATCCAAATTTTGAACACATGACCACAGGGATGCTGCAATGATTGTAATGTGAAAAACAATCATAGGTTACTTTGATTACATACTTATAACTTCAGTCACTAAACAAATGGTCGTAAGTCAAGGACTATCTGCATATACGGCATATATTGTAATCTACTCACTTGAGTACATACATAGTACATACATAGGATTTGCTAAGAGATATTATAGTTTATCCCACGCAATTGATGCAGCATTCTCTTCAGAATAAAACTGAAAATCTACTTAATCTTCATATCTAAAAAAGTTTAGTTTAAAAGGTAGCAGGTCTGATAAAAGAAAACTGGACTAGGAAACTTAACTGCTGTCATTAAGTTCTTGCATTTATTTCATTAAAACAAAGCAAGCTCTCAATGCAGTGACTCATGCAGAGATTTCACTAATAGTTTGCTTTGTTAGACATCTTATTCTGTTGTCTTGGCACCAGAAGCAGTCATAGGAATAAATATATCCAATTCAAAGAGATAACAGAATTACTCAGACCTAGAAGAAAATTACTGGAGTACAAAGTAAGGCCAGAGTCATGCACTAAATATTGTGGATGAGCAGTGCACCAAATTGCCAGCACAAATATGGTATGTAGATGCATTTTTATGCAAATATGCATAAGCAGCTCTTGGAACTCCTGAAGTATTGCACATGTATTTGTTTTTGGAAAGGGCGGGGGGGGGAATCTATACTGTCTTTGGGTAGAAGAACCAATTATTGCTTTTTATAGATATGCAGAACTACTCATGAGTAAGTATCCCATCTTGGCATATGAAGCATAAGCTTGGAGTGCATTTGTTAGTGGCATACGCATTTGCCATTGTAACACGTTGGATCCCTGGCAGGTCTTTATTCATGAGTGCCACAGGGGGTGAGGATATTCCACTTTGCCAGTCTGCATGTTATAAAAAAAATGCAGAAGCCAGTAAGCAAGCCTTTGGTGGAAATTCCAATTCACACTCCAATTTGTGCAAAAAGAATAAAACAATAAAGCAGCAAAATAGTTTTGGGTAGTGCAGTGTGAAGCACGCGACTTTACAGGTAGCGTGGAGTACAGCAGGCCTAAGGCAGTTTTGCATTCCTAAAGCAGGACTATGAGGTCACCAGTATGGTTCTCTTACAGTCCTTCTGCAACTTCTGCTGAGGTGGATGATGTCATGGAAATATGAGAGGAAGAGGCAGCAGGCTGGAAAAAACAGACATAGTTAAAGCGGGAATGGATTGCCTCAGGGAAGTTGAGCTGAATAAAGGGAAAGGGATTTTAGTAAAATCAGAGAGATGAGGGTTAATTCACACTTTTGGAGAATAAAGCCAAGCTCAGATAAGATGGAGTGGTGAAAAAGATAGTCCTTAGTCCCAGAAGAAAAGGCAGTATGTGAATCTAAGAAAGAGATACATGCTGGTTTCTTATACTTCTTTCTCCACACGAACCTGGGTTGTGATATCATAATGTGCCATGCCCGGGAGCCGGATCTGGCCTGCGAAGTGGTTTCATGTGGCCCGCGAAGCCATCCTGGAAACAGTGAGGGAACGGCCCCCACTGCCTTGGCCCTGGCCCAGAGACCCTCCTTCTGCCAGAGACCCCCAGATCTGTCCCACTCCTGCTCAGGTCCCCATAGGCACCCTTGATGCAAATGATGTAGAGCTGGCCACGCCCACCCAGTAGGCCACACCCACTCTAGCCACACCCACCCTGGCCATACCCACCCGGCCCCCTGAGGGCAACCGCAATGCTGATGCGGCCCTCAATGAAATTGAGTTTGACACCCCTGATATAGAGGAAGAGAAGAGCTGACCCTTTTATGAATTATAGAGCATCAAAATATATAGACATTTGGATTGAGTGGATCATTCAGGAAAAGGGGATGTCCATCAAATCCAAATTTACCTCATTTGCTTTGATTTATCTCACTCACACACTGTAACTCTGTAATTGACAAAACAAGCATCCTGTTACATCTTGAAGTTTTCAATTTAATGGGCAGAGCCACGGTGAAGTCAAAACAAGACAAAAATGTTCTCCGTATACCAAGCCCACCAAATCAAGGATTTACTGTATTTTAATACCAAATTTGCTTTACCCGGGAGGCAGCTTCAGTATGCTTCACTCATACTGTAAAATTTCTCTTTGTATTGTTTTCTATATTTGAAAAGGTCTAGTTTACCCCAAGTAAAATAATCCACAGTTATCTCTCCTTTTCTTTCCTTCTTAGAGAAAGTTCAATGATTTCCTGCTTTCCTAACTTTCTTCACAGCTTTTCAAATCCTTGTCCTACTTCTCACTTCCTGTGAAATTAACTTACTATGCTGGCAAGATGGGAAGGCATTAAATCAGGGGTGTCAAACTCAATTTCATTGAGGGCCACATCAGCATTGCGGTTGCCCTCAGGGGGCCGGGTGGGTGTGGCCAGGGTGGGCATGGCCTACTGGGTGGGCGTGGCTAGAGTGCGCATGGCCTACTGGGTGGGCATGGCCAGCTCTACATTTTTCGCATCAAGGGTTCCTATGGGGGCCTGGGCAGGAGTGGGACAGATCTGAGGGTCTCTGGCAGAAGGAGGGTCTCTGGGCCAGGGCCAAGGCAGTGGGGGCCGTTCCCTCACTGTTTCCAGGATGGTTTCGCGGGCCGCATGAAAGCACTTCGCGGGCCGGATCCGGCCCCCGGGCCTTGTGTTTGACATGTCTGCATTAAATGGACCATACGTTTCTTCCCATCTCAATATCAGCTTTAAAAAAAAACAGCTAATCTTCAGAAATAACACTTATCTTACACCAGTGTTTCACATTGGTGCTAGCTGGAGAATTCTGGGAGTTGAAGTCCACACGTTAAAGTTGACAAGGTTGAGAAACACTGCCCTACATCCTTCCCAGCTCCTTCTCAACCAGGCTATCTGGATTACAAATGGCTTATGCAGTTTTACAGCAGACAATGAACCATTGTTTGGAGGGGGAAATAAGAAACCGCTATATTTTTTTTCCTTTTTGTGAAGTAAGTTTGGCTGCCCAACCACATATATTATCCTCAATTGCTTTCCAAGCCTTTTTCAAAGAACTATCTTGACAAGCCTAGCAACACCTTGTGTGCAGAAGGGTAAGAAAAGTTGAAAGGAGAAGGAAGGAAATAAAGCAGCTTGTTTTGCCATTATTCTAGTCTACTGCAGGCAAAGGGCTAAGCCAAATATTTGTATCTTGCAAACTGAATAATTGAGACTTTAGTCTATGAGCTTAAGCCTTCAGCTGCTTACTTTGCTGAACCACTGCAGTTGCAGCAAGAAGAAATAAAATCTGGTCAGTACAAGAAGGGTGAAAACAATAATAACACACAGAGAGAAAGCCTTTATTAGACTTTCTTTCAAATAAGAGCTACTTATATCATATTAGACTGTTTTCAGATATTATGTTTGTTGTTGTGCTATGTGAATCAAGGCATTGTTTGTAACTCAAACATGTTGTGTGAACCAACCAACTGTGGCTTAATCAACAAGTTAGGGCAGAAAGCTATATCAATCTAAAATTAGTTGTTTCCATTGCTGATTCTTACTATGGTGTTTTGTTTTTTGGAGTCTTTTTCACAGCCTTGACTTCTAGTGATTTCATGGACAAGTCAAAATACTTTTTTAATACTGGAATAGCTAAGTGTCAAACTCCCACATGGCTAGACAAGATCAAGGAAGCAAGACTTACATATATTTCAGGAACTTCAATGTTAGTCTGGGGTAATTATAAAATCTTGTAAACTGTAAAAGGAATTTTCTATTTATTAAAGGTAAAGGTTCCCCCGCACATGTGTGCTAGTCGTTTCCAACTCTAGGGGCCGGTGCTCATCTCTATTTCAAAGCTGAAGAGCCAGCGCTTGTCTGAGGACGTCTCCGTGGTCATGTGGCCGGCATGACTAGACGCCAAAGGCGCATGGACCGTTGTTACCTTCCCACCGTAGTGGTCCCTATTTTTCTACTTACATTTTTACGTGCTTTCGAACTGCTAGGTTGGCAGAAGCTGGGACGAGTAACAGGCGCTCACTCTGTTATGCGGCACTCGGGATTCGACCCGCTAAACTGCCGACCTTCTGATCGACAAGCTCAGCGTCCTAACCCACTGAGCCACCGCGTCCCTATAATTTTCTATTTATAATGAGCCAATCAGGATGGAGGGTTTCTTGAACATCTTGAAATGCTTCTTCCCAGGTTTCTGATCACCCAGATTAAGTTGCCATTTATGAAAATTACAGGCTATCTTTTGGTTGTTTATGTCTGTGCTCTTTCTTTCTAGGCTCCCCACAATTTCTCACATTAAGAAAGATTTAAGTCTGCCTCATTCATGGATCAGGATTAAAAATAAGATAACATCATGGTAGTATAAAACTCTTGCTGTGGCATGTTCATGATGTGGTTTGATAAAAGAAGAGAAAGAGTTTAAGAATTAAAGTAGCTGTCCCTCACTTCTAAGTCACTAGAATCAGCCCTGTGAACTTAAAGATGATTTTCACTCCAACACATTCCTACATTTTAAAAAAAACTTTGGCAGAGAGGAGGAAAAGAAGATAGTTCTGTGCTATTATCGGAGAGAAGCAGTCAGCTCCATTTCCTAGATACCGGTAACAATCTTTGTTACAAATTTACAGAATGATTTCTCCATTCTCCTATGAGACTGAATACAGTCCCAGAAAAGGGAAAGGTACAGATAGAGCATCCTTAAAATTTCAGAACAATTATAACTGTTTTCAGCTAAATATAACCATAATAAAATAAGTTTACTGTACTCCCTTCCCCCTTCTGATTCTTTCATGCACAAATTCTCCTAGGACTTTTTAAAATCTAAATTTTTAAATATAAAAATTCCAAATTTTAAAAATTCTCCTAATGCAGAGAACTCAAAGCCTCTTGGAATAACGATAATTGCAACAACAACAAAGCTAACACATTCAGCAATTGCATCTTACCAGCAATGTCGCAGAGTTCAGCATCGGAAGCATTCGCCAGAGCTTCCTCCAGCTCTGGTTCCAGAGTTACACTTTCCAAAACTGGATCAATAGCTTTCTGCTTGGGGACCCAGATTTTTCCTATAAATACATGAAGTGGTAACAGCTTCAGCTCCATTCCAGCAGGTTGGCAATTAGATACATTTTAGTCTCTAAAGGTTAAGGAACCAGGCTAGAAACTGGGAGACGGTGAGTTTTAGTCCTGCCTCAGTCATGAAAGCCAGCTGGGTGACTTTGGGCGTGTCACTCTCTCTCGGCCCAACCCACCGCACAGGGTTGTTGTTGTGGGGCCAAAGGAAGAAGGTGTGTTGAATATGTTTGCCGTATGTTTGAATTATTTGTAAAAAGAATAAAGGAGGATATAACAAACAAACCAATACATTTTACTTTCCTAAGAGCCTAGCTAAGGTGGTTCTTTCATAGTTCCTAACTTTTGTGGGTTAGATAGCATCACCAGCAGATGGATTCGTAGCTGGCTGACAGGCCGTACTCAGTGTGTGGTCCTCAATGGAACTGTATCTACATGGAAGGAAGTGTGTAGTGGGGTGCCCCAGAGCTCTGTTCTGGGCCCAGTGCTCTTCAACATCTTCATCAACGATTTGGATGAGGGGATAGATGGGCAACTCATCAAATTTGCAGATGACACCAAGCTGGCAGGAATAGCCAACACTCCAGAAGACAGGTTTAAGATACAGGAAGATCTGGACAGACTCGAACACTGGGCCCTATCTAACAAAATGAAATTCAATGGTGAAAAAAGTAAGGTTCTACATTTAGACAGGAAAAATCAAATGCACAGGTATAGTATAGGTGGTACCTTGCTCAATAGTAGCAACTGTGAGAGAGATCTCGGAGTCCTAGTGGACAATCACTTAAATATGAGCCAGCAGTGTGCTGCAGCTGCCAAAAAAGCCAACACAGTGTTAGGCTTCATTAACAGAGGGATAGAATCAAGATCGCGTGAAGTACTAATACCACTTTACAATGCTTTGGTAAGGCCACACTTGGCATACTGCATCCAGTTTTGGTAACCACGATGTAAAAAAGATGTCGAGACTCTAGAAAGAGTACAGAGAAGAGCAACAAAGATGATTGGGGGACTGGAGGCTAAAACATATAGGGAACGGTTGCTGGAATTGGGTATGTGTAGTTTAATGAAGAGAAGGGTGAGGGGTGACATGATAGCAGTGTTCCAATATCTCAGGGGCTGCCACAAAGAAGAGGGAGTCAAGCTATTCTGCAAAGCACCTGAAAGCAGGACAAGAAGCAACGGATGGAAACTAGTCAAGGAGAGAAGCAACCTAGAACTAAGGAGAAACTTCCTGACAGAACAATTAACCAGTGAAACAACCTGCCTCCAGAAGTGGTGAATGCTCCAGCACTGGAAGTTTTTAAGAAGAGATTGGCCAGCCACTTGTCTGAAATGGTATAGGGTTTCCTGCCTGAGCAGGGGGTTGGACTAGATGACCTCCAAGGTCCCTTCCAACAACTACTTCTTCTTCTTCTTCTTCTTCTTCTTCTTCTTCTTATTATTATTATTATTATTATTATTATTATTATTATTATTATTATTATTATTTTCAAGATTATAAAAGAAAGGGGGAGAGGCATTGGCAATGAGACTGTTGTATGAAAAAAGGAAGTTAAACTCTCCCCTTCCCAATTAAAATCATCCTCTCTATCTACCAATAACTCACAGGAAAATAAAGGTCTTACTATGTGTGTGTGTGTGTGTGTGTGTGTGTGTGTGTGTGTGTGTGTGTGTGTGTGTGTTATTTAGATCAGGTTTCAAGACTCACAGTGTGGTTGCTAACCTCACACTTAAAGTAGAGGTTGGATTTTATGTAACTCCAAATCAATTTTTACAGCATCCTACTTCTAAGATTTGCTAAATGTGACTAGTACTGTATTCATTTAAAAATAGCAATGGCATGAAGTCAGAGCGTGCCTTCAGGGGTCTGGCACCTTCAGTGATATCCCAGGCCTTTCTCCAAATGTTCATTCACTGTGGGAGGTGCTTATTCAGGCTTGGCCCTTTCAACAGGGAACCAAATTCCTTCCTTATATTTTCACACACACTTTTAAAAGTAAAGTTCTATTTGTTTTACTTAAGGTAAAGCTAAAAAGTCATTTTTCCACTTGCAACTTACACTCATTCAACCATTGTTGTGCTCAAACAACAGTAACAATGAGGGGCTTTATGTCATTTCAGTGATTAACGAACGAGATTCTGAAGATGCTTTAAAATACTGCTATGGAAATGGCCAAAATGTACTTTGAGTAGTGCTTGACTGCTGATGAATGCATGTCCGTGTAGGTCTCTTAGCAACAATATAAAAAGGATTTGCAATTGCCTTTTCTTGAATTTTCCCCCCCACTTCCTCGTCTAGTCTTGGGATTCCCTGGAGTATTAGCCAACATAACTGTGTCTAACTTTGGTGCCCAGAGAGGGCCAGTCAGGTGCTGCAGGAAACAAAACAAAAAAGCTAGCTGAATAAGTTCCAAAACTAGTGAGAAATAGTGGGGGTGTTGGTGGCTAGGCCAAGGGATCTTTAATTTTAAAAGCAAAATCTCAGAACAAAAGAAATGTGTGTATGCAGTGGTGAAAAGTTGGACCATATGGCAGTGAAAGTTGGACTATGAGAAAGGCCGAGCGCCAGAGAATTGAGGCCTTTGAGCTATGGTGCTGGAGAAGACTCCTGCGAGTCCCTTGGACTGGAAGGCGATCAAACCGGTCAGTCCTAGAGGAGATCAACCCTGACTGCTCTTTAGAAGGCCAGATCCTGAAGCTGAAACTCAAATACTTTGGCCACCTAATGAGAAGGAAGGACTCACTGGAGAAGAGCCTAATGCTGGGAAAGATTGAGGGCAAGAGAAGAAGGGGATGACAGAGAATGAGGTGGCTGGATGGAGTCACTGAAGCAGTAGGCATGAGCCTAAATGGACTCCAGAAGATGGTAGAGGACAGGAAGGCCTGGAGGAACATTGTCCATGGGGTCGCTATGGGTCGGTCACGACTTCGCAGCTAACAACAACAACAGTGGTGAAAATGCCATCTTTACCGCAAAGGGAAAATAAAGATTACGAAGGGACAAAATTAGAATAGTTTTGTATTTCTTTTGCTATTTTTTTTTCCTTGTAAAAGAGGACAAAGTCTGCTTTGGGTTGGTTTGTTTTGGAATGGAAAACAAGAAAGCAAGAAATAAGATAGGACAAACATAAGGAAAGGGCTTCCTTTTTATAAAACAATGCAGTCAAAGGGGGGGGGGAAATGGGGGAGAAAAGTGCTGCTCCAGGCGTGGGATGTGACACTGGAGCTATTTTTGTTCCTGCTTCCTACGACATGGCATGAAACACAGGACAAGGACCAGGTGGTCCAGCTTGTGGGTGGAGCAAGACTAAATTTAGGCTCACACTGAAGCAACTGCTCCTTTTCTCACGAGGGTAAAGGAACGAAAGGACAAAGTTACAGAAGACGGGCTTGCTTCTAGGAGCATTAGCCATACAATCACTATTCTGGTCCTTGAAGTAGATTTCATTTCAAAGTAAAAGGCAATACGAGCATAAAATAGAATTGTCAACTAGCCACAGCCAACCCACAGTGGCCAACTCGCCATGGCCAACGGGACAATTCCCTGCGGGACAACTTGCCACTGGACAAAAATTATGTAATGTTGGAAGAAATGGTGGAACAGAATCATGAAAGAAAGGATGCAGAAGGAGGGGCAAAATGAAATGCGAATGACAACATTTAAAATATTTATTTTAAATGATTTTAAATAATTATATGAAATTGTTGAATTGTCCCGTGGCAAATTGTCCCATGGCGAGTTGACAGCAGTGAGTTGGCCACAGAAAGTTGCCCGTGGCGATTTGTCCCATTTCAGTTTTGGGATGTACTTAAGAATGTCTGTAAGTTTATCAGTATGAGAAGCACAATATAAAACTATTCTTGATGGTGCATGGCACCTGCAGAATTAGTTAAAGCATATATAAAGTGATATTTTAAATAATGAAAATATTGATCAGCCAATGCAAATTTACTTCGTAAGAAATGGAGATGCCTGATAAAGAGTGAGTACTGAAGGAAATAGTAAATACAACATCATAATTATTAGGAGTAGCATCTTCCATTGTTGCCCTTCCTTAATTTGACAAAATTCATCCCCAGAGTTACAGGATTATTTATAATGAACTTATTAATTATAGCTAAATAATGGAAAGGGGCGCGGTGGCTCAAAGGGGCGCGGTGGCTCAGTGGGTTAGGATGCTGAGCTTGTCGATCAGAAGGTCGGCAGTTTGGCGGGTCGAATCCCAAGTGCCGCGTAACAGAGTGAGCGCCTCTTACTCGTCCCAGCTTCTGCCAATCTAGCAGTTCGAAAGCACGTAAAAATGCAAGTAGAAAAATAGGGACCACTACGGTGGGAAGGTAACAGTGTTCCGTTCGCTTTTGGCGTCTAGTCATGCCGGCCACATGACCTCGGACAAGCGCTGGCTCTTCGGCTTTGAAACGGAGATGAGCACTGGCCCCTAGAGTCAGAAATGACTAGCACGCATTTGCGGGGGAACCTTTACCTTTTTAAATAATGGAAAGATGTACACCCTCTATCAAAAAGAGACAAGTATCTGTAAATTGGCAGAAATGCCCAATTTGATATAAAATTAGACCAAAAGGTGTAACAAAAGAAGGATTCTGGAGAGACTACTTTTATATCCTGTTGGAATTTTTATACACTCTTAGAATGCCAAGTTAATTATTTATTTTGAGATATCTATTTCTGTGGCTTCACTGATTACTGATCATCTGTCTTTTTCTTAAACATAGATCCATGGGCAGGGAATGAGATGAGTAAGGGAGGGAAGGAAGGAGGGAAGGGTGGGCTAATGTATTCCAGGAAGCATTTTAGAGGATTTAAAGGATGATCTCTGAGTGGGAACTCAAACTCTATCTAGTCCACCATCTTGTTACAGACAATGACTAAACTGATTTCTTTGAAATGCTTCACATAACCTTTGCTGGCATGGAGGTGTCCTTGCTACTCAACATTTATGGGGATATAAAATAAAGCAGAAATAATTACTACTACTACTACTACACTACTACTTGAACATTGGAACTGACAAAATTACCATTAGTCAATTGCAAAAGGCAGCTTTACTTGTAAGATTTACATCCTGCGACAATACTTTTAATATTATTAAAGAACATCTGCCTATCTCAGGCCTTGGTAGACAAAAATGTCAAATCCATACTAAATATCTGGCTGTATGACCAACCATAATTTATTAAATTTATATATTGCCCAGCTGTCAATGAGTCTGGGCAGCTCTAAGGGATAGTGGATCCAATTCCTGTGGGTTTATGTAAGCATATTGATTCACCCAAGCTTTTGCATCTTGTGTTGGTCTGCAAAATGTGTGAGGAAATATTTAAAAGACTAACATCCCAGGGATTTAGCAACTGTATGTAAACACAGCATGAATTTCAGTCTATGTGCTCCCCATCTTCCACTCACAATCCAACTGGAAGTTCTTCCGAGTAAACATTACTAAAATGAATACCGGTAAGGTTCTGTTTGAATAAGATTCTGTTTCAATAGGATTTTCAGGAGAATGTCTCAAAAGGTAAACATATGCTTGTCACTTACATTTATTTATCTATTAGATTTTTATCCCACCTATATTACTTTATAAGTAACTCAAAATGGCAAGCATACCTAATACTCCTTCCTCTTCCTATTTTCCTCACCACAATAATCCTGTGAGGTGGATTAGACTGAGAGAGAATGATTGGCCCAAGGTCACGCAGTTTGCTTTTATAGCTAAGGTAGGACTAGAACTCACAGTTTCTTAGTTTCGGGCCTGGTGTCTTAGCCACTAAATCAAACTGGCTCCTACACATTAGTACATATTACAGCTACAATCCCATCTTGGATTTTGAATCCCCAAACCCACTGAACATGCAAAATATATAACAGATGCACCTTAGAATGAAAATGCTATGGGCAATCATTGGTCAGCTTCATCTAAATTCTAGAACATACATTCCTGGGGGGGGGGGAGAACCCCTCAAACATCATTGACACTTGTTAATTTCCTACCTCTTTTCTCTCCCGTGAAGGGAACCAGGTCGTCTCGGTCTTTGGTGTCATTCGCCTGCTTCTCCAAATGTGCCTGAAGAACACCTCTATTAAAAGGGCCTGTGGGTGTTTTCTTGGTCTGATCTTTCTGCCTCATTCCTGCAGGTAATATTGCATTCTATATTTTGGAGGAAGGAGAAAAAACATACAAGCTCCATGATCACCACCCATCGCCCTATCTTTTTTAATGAAATCTCCCTGAAACCCCCCCCCCACACACACACACTAGCAGGGTCTAGTTATTGAATTGGAATAGCATTCCCAAAATCGTAAAATATGTGAAGAAAAGTTAGCTTGTTCAATTGACCACCAAGTTAACAATATTTAAAATACCTCTAGAGAAAAATAACAAAAATTAAGGAAAACAAACCAAAAGCACAAAAGCATAAAAGACAAGATAACAAATCAATCAAATAATCCCCCGTGGGCTCAACTAGCCTCCCATCCTTCATCCCTGGGATACAGCCAGGGCTTGAGAGTTCCCAAAAGTCCAGCAGAATCAGGGCCAAACTAAGTGTATGGTGATCCAAAGGGCAGGGGTTATACTAGACAAAGCACATTTCCTGGATCCTGCAAGAGAACATTCTCTAATCAATCGGACCAGGAACATGCCCCTTCTGCCAAACATGATGGGCCAACTGGAGCCCATTGGAAAGACAAAGCCCTCAGATGAACCAGCATAGAGGGACAGGACAGGTGGCCTTGTCGCAAATATTCAGAAATGGTTCAAAAAAATTTTTTTGTCCAAGGACAACAACATTCCTTAAGTCCTGGGAACAAAGATACTATTAAGAAGAAACTGCTAGGTGCAAACAACTGGGTCCACACCTGAAAGTTCCAAATTACTGATTTATTGCGCAAGCTTCTGCACAGGAAGATTCTCAGATTAATAGTTTGCACCTGGGTAAAACTAGATAAGAGTCAAAGGCATTCAAGGAGGGTTAGACTTTGTCCTCTTTTGACTACATAGAGACTCTAAACTAATGCCTTGCTTGACTCCTCCTCCTACCTCTGCCAGTCTCTCTCTTCCACAGAAACTCAGGCTGGCCTTCTCTGACTGAGGGAGTTTAGGAAAAGGAAAGAAAAAGCACAGTCAGACTTGCAAGTTTCTGTTATCATAAAAAGGTAAAGGTAAAGGTTCCCCTGCACATGCGTGCTAGTTGTTTCCAACTCTAGGGGCCGGTGCTCATCTCCGTTTCAAAGCCGAAGAGCCAGAGCTTGTCCGAGGACGTCTCCGTGGTCATGAGGCCGGCATGACTAGACGCCAAAGGCACATGGAACGCTGTTACCTTCCCACCGTAGTGGTCCCTATTTTTCTACTTGCATTTTTACGTGCTTTCGAACTGCTAGGTTGGCAGAAGCTGGGACGAGTAACAGGCGCTCAACTCTGTTACGTGGCACTCGGGATTCGACCCGCCAAACTGCTGAAAGTTCATAATCATAATCATAATATTAAAGTTGAAAGGGACCTTGGAGGTCATCTAGTCCAACCCCCTGCTCAGGCAGGAAACCCTATACCATTTCAGACAAATGGCTGTCCAGTCTCTTCTTAAAAACGTCCAGTGTTGGAGCATTCACAGCTTCTGGAGGAGTTGATTTTCTGGTCTGATCTTGTGAGAATGATCTTGGGAAACTGGAGGAAGAGCTGTGACCTAAATAGTGGTCTGACAAATGAAATTCTGAGTTCAAAAGAGGAGAGGTGGTGAAAGCATCTCCGAAGAGACCTAGTAACCCTCACCTAGTAATCAGGTGAGTAAAAGTAAGGAACGGAAGAATTACTTTCAGTCTTGTAAGGTTTTGTCAATGTAATCTTATAATAAAGATAGAGCCACAACGTCTGGTTGTGGTTCTGTCTGAACAACCCTACAAAGCTAACAGGTGTGCCTTGTATGGCTGACAGACAGTCCCATGCCATGAAAGTCTAGGAAACCACCAGCACCTTGAATTTATTTATTAATATAGACGCTCATCTCATTTTTATGTGATTCTAGGTAGTTTACATTTCTAGAGCCATTTTGGTGTAGTGGTTAAGGCAGGGGTGTCAAACTCAATTTCATTGAGGGCCGCATCAGCATTGCGGTTGCCCTCAGGGGGCCGGGTGGGTAATGGCCAGGCTAGGCGTGGCCTACTGGGTGGGCGTGGCTGGAGTGGGTGTGGCCTACTGGATAGGCGTGGCCAGCTCTACATCGTTCACATCAAGGATGCCTATGGGGGCCTGGGCAGGAGTGGGACAGATCTGAGGGTCTCTGGCAGAAGGAGGGTCTCTGGGCCAGGGCCAAGGCAGTGGGGGCCGTTCCCTCACTGTTTCCAGGATGGCTTCGCGGGCCACATGAAACCACTTCGCGGGCCGAATCTGGCCCCCGGGCCTTGTGTTTGACATGTCTGGGTTAAGGCATCAGGATATAAATAGGAGACTGGTAATTCTAGTCCTGCCTTAGGCATGAAGCCAACTTGGTAACCTTGGACCAGTTCCTCTCTCTCTGCCGTAGGAAGGAAACAATGACAAATTACTTCTGAAAAACCTTGCCAAGAAAACTGCAGGGGCTAGTCCAGGCAGTCACCAGCAGTCAACCCTGACTCAAAGGCACACATACAAGCAAGAAACCAGATTACAATAAAATAAATACGTAAGTACACAATATAAAAAATAAAACATGTAGCCATTTGGCATTTTCCAATGAATTATTGGAACTACAGCCAGAGGTATATTTGGAGCCAGTGCAACTTGTATATATCTATAATCGCTTGTACCCCTATATTCTGGACCAGCTACAGCTTCTGGATGTTGTTCCAGGAGAATCCCATTTATTTATTTTGGTATGTGCCACCTTGAAGCCCCATGAAGAACATATTAATCTGCTCAAGAGATGACTAAGCATGAGTGAAACATGGACAGTATTAGCTGGCCCAGGAAGGGGCATAATTGACACACAGCACAAAGTTGTGAATAAGCCTTCCTGGCCTCCATTGCTGCCTAATTCTCAAACAGCAGCTGTGAATTTAGGAAGTCTCCCCATTGTTTGTGTTTGGGGAAATACAACACACACACACATCCAGAATTAAAGATTGGAAACCATCAGTTCAGGAGACCCTACAATCAGCCACTCAGTCTTGTTAGGATTGAGCTTAAATCTATTCTTCCCCAGAGCCTCCAGGCACCCAGTTAGAACTATTCTTTAAAGTACTTACATCTGGATCGAGTTCTAGTAACTCATCTTCTAGAATATTAATTTCCTCTTCTGTCAATGCTCCAAGGATCTGATCTTCATCTAGATCTCGGTATTTCTCTAAACCTTGTCTGTATGACATTTTGGAGAATTGACTTTTTGATGTTTTCTGGATTTTAAGTCTCTTCTTCTTCCCAAAATATAGGACCTGGATGATTAAAAAATTTAAAATATTAAAACTTATGTTGCATGATGGTAGAATTATAATAATACAAAAATCAAGTTGATCATAATCACTAGATGGCAGCACAGAGGTAAAGAAAGCCAGCACCCAAAACAAAAAAAGAACCAATGAGGGATCAGCACTACAAAAATTACTGATCAAGATTGGTCACAAAGAACCAATCAGAGACCTAACCTCACTGACCTGCACCAATTGGACATCTGCTGGGCTAAATATCAATTAAAGGTCAGGGACCTGATACTGGTAGAAGTCTACTCAATCCCTGTATTCCCTGATCAGTTGCCTGTGGTTTCTTTTCGCACAGAGGTCCCCAACCCTCGGCCCACGGCCCACTAACTGGCCATGGGCTGTTTGGAACTGGGCCATGGAAGTGGAAGGCAAGCTCGTGCATAGCTCCACTTGGTTGAGCAGCAGACAAGCTTGTGCACACACGAAGCTCCATTTGTGAGAACAGCAGGTGTGCATGCCAGCCTCTCATGCGAAAGGAGCTGCATGCGCACGCGTGTCCACTGCTCATGCAGAACCATCCCCTCTCTCTCCTCTCTGGTCTGCAAAGCTGGAAAGGTTGGAAATGGCTGCCTTAGCAGACCACCTTACATCTGAAGATGCCAACCACTATTGCAGGGAAATATGTTGTCTTGACTGTGGTCACTAAATCCTCAAGATCAACACTGTACAGCTCAACACTGCCCAAGGGATACAGGCCATGAAAGCCTACACCAGATACAGGGGGAAAAATGCTTTGCTGAAATCTGTTTTCTGTATAGGTAGTCCTCACTTACCAGTGGTAATTAGGATCGAGACCTCAGTCACTAAATGATCATAAGATGTGATATCAGATGACTGCACTGACTTATGCTGCAGTTCTGGCAGTCTCAGTTGCTGTCGCTAGGGGACACCCCCCCCTATAGAGTCATAGCATCCTGCGGTCACGTGATTGCCATTTGTGACCTCCTGTTGGCTTCCCCCTTGGCTATGCTTGGCCGGCAGTGAAAGTTACAATTGGCAATCACATGATTATGGGATGCTGTGACAGCTGCAACTATGAGGGCCCGTCATAAATCACCCACCATCACTGCCATTGTCACTTTGGTTCCTGAATGAGTAAGTGTATGTGGAATGAGGACTATCTGTTTGCAGCCGAAATATGATATCCTTAATGGTAGTTCAAGAAGTCAGTTTGGTGTAAAGGAATTGGACTAAAAACCAGGAGATTGTGAGTTCTAGTCTTGACACAAATCCAGCTGAATGACTTTACGCTAGTCACACTCTCTCAAACCTAGGAAGCAGGCAATGGCAAACCATTTCTGAAATTGTGCCAAGAAAACTGCAGGGCCTTTTCCATGAAGTCCCCAGATGTTAAAAGCTGCCTTGAAGTCACCAAAAGAACAAAACATTTTGCTGTAGAATACAGTTCTTTAAATGTGTCAATAAATTTAAAAATGTGATTTACCACCTAGAACATATATCAGATCTTTTTGGCTTGACAATATTGACAATAGCAAACTTGATATCTTATTAAATATAAATGTTAGTCCAATTTTAAGAATTCCACTGCAGGTCTCATGTATTTTTCACCCGATACTATTGTACAGGAAGTTCTGCAACACATTTTTGGCCCTTATGACTAAAGATTGGCTGCCCAACCCAAAAAGAAAAGAAAAAGATTGAAGAGCTCAGGAGGGAATAAGGACAAAAAGACAAAACCAGCAAGTTCCTACAGACACCCAACTTATACAAACAAAATTCAAGAAGAACAAAATTGCCTGTCCCATTTAATCAAATACACCCAAATATTCCAAGTAGAGCATATGAGGACTGTAATTAGGAAGACAGATTATAAATCTTAAATTGTCTAATCTTTATTAATAGTCAGATGGGAACTGGCTGATGTGCTCTGCTTTGCTGGCAGTATTCAAGTAGAGGAAGGCTAACCATCTGCCATGGATGCTATAGCTGAAATATTTGTTTATGTAATGTATTGGGCTTGCTTTGTTAAGGGAACACCACGTGGTACTTGCTGGAAGGCTGTTTGAGCAGGGAAGCTGGCTAATGGCTCCCAGCTCCTCAGACAACCTGTCTCCAGCGCCGCTATTGGTTCCCTCTAGGGTGGCAATAGGTTGCTTCAAACCTATTGGATGCCACCTAGAGGCCAGGGTATAAATTGCTGCATTCGCATTCCTGTTTCCCAGTTCAGATCCTGCAAGCAATAAACCGTGATCTTTGCCAAACTCACTCGCCTCGTCTTCATTCCTGTGCAATGATCCTAGTACACAACAGTTTATATTTCATATTTCTTTATCTGCCCATCTGCCTTACAGTGGGGCTCCAGGTGGTGGAATTGGACTGTATCAGTGTTTCTCAATCCCAGTAACTCCCAATAATCCCAAATCAGCCATGGAGGTGGAGTCCACACAACTTAAATTTGCTGGGACTGAGAAACACTGGAGTAACATTTTCCAATGATGTAATTATTGTAAATATTCCTCTTCCTCTTCTCCCCACAGCAAGCCTCCATCATATGGTAGCTGAAATAATATACAATCTGTATCATCTTAAATTCACAAAAGATTTAGAGTTCTTCTGCCTTTATTTTAAGGCCCAAACTGTATCCTATGGATAAGTTATTACCCTAAAAATCCTATTCCTGTGCTGTTAAGAGCAGCCTGATACATAAAAATTCAATAGATGAATATTTCCTAGCTCTTACAGGCTTACTTACAAATAATATATGTATGCTGAACAGTTGCTAGAACCAGCTTTTTTCCCTCTGAGCCTATATTTTAACCCTAACCCTAATGTATTGTAAAAAATGTATTGTAAAAAAAACAATGCTACTTTTCACCAATCAAGCGGAAGCTAAGGAAAATAGGAAGAAACCACAGTTTCTGTAAATGTGCAAGAACAGGTCTTATAAAGCTAAGGTCAGGTCTTATAACCTAAGCTTGCCATTCAGTTTCCTTGTGCAACATTCCGTCTTGCAGCATGGCAACCCACCCACCAGTCACTTTTTATGACTCAGTTTCTCAGATTGTCAATTATTATGTAAAATATAACAGGGAAAACAGGAAAGCTACCTTTCATTTCGCCAAAAACATTAGGCTTGCTATAGTCTTGAGTAAAGAATAAAAAGGAATGTCCTTCATCAAACAATACCTTCTCCTGCTCATTTATAACATGGATATGCACAATCATTATCTTCTTCTTATCAAAACCAAAGCCGACTCAGTTAGGAGAGTCAGGATAACCTTTGGAGGCCCAAAAGGGTTCTCCACCCATGTGACTCACGGGGCATAATTCCTCAACCTTTTTAGCCCTAGTGTGAGTTGAAAGCAGCTGATAAGAAACTTGTCACTGAAAGTTTGTGTAGTAAGTATTATCTGGGATGCTCCAGGACTTTTTAGGTGTTTGCAGAAGTTCCCAGTTTGTTTTTCAAAAATATTCATAGTTACTGTTATTGATTTCTGTACTTGTTATAATTTATGTTCTGCCTTTCCTCCAAACAGCCCACGTGGTATACAACAGTATTTTTCAAAATTGGGAAGTTTAAGACTTCTATAGGCAGAATTCCCCAGTCAGCAACAGGTTAGGTAAAGGTAAAGGTTCCCCCGCACATGTGTGCTAGTCCTTTCCGACTCTAGGGGCCGGTGCTCATCTCCGTTTGAAAGCCGAAGAGCCAGCGCTTGTCCGAGGATGTCTCTGTGGTCATGAGGCCGGCATGACTGGACGCCAAAGCCGCACTGAACACTGTTACCTTCTCACCGTAGTGGTCCCTATTTTTCTACTTGCATTTTTACGTGCTTTCGAACTGCTAGGTTGGCAGAAGCTGGGACGAGTAACAGGCGCTCACTCTGTTACGCAGCACTCGGGATTTGACCCGCCAAACTGCCGACCTTCTGATCGACAAGCTCAGCGTCCTAACCCACTGAGCCACCGCGTCCCTTTTAGCAACAGGTTACTTACACCTTAAAATCCCACCCACCCATCACATTCTGACATATAGGTAGTCCTCAAATTACAACCATTCATTTAGTGATCGCTCAAAAAAATTGAATTATGACCCTTTTTCACACTTAACCACCATTGCAGCATCCTCACATGTGATCCAAATTTGGATGCTTGGGAAGTGGCTCATATTTATGACTGTTGCAGTGCCTTGGGCTCCAGTGGATCACCTTTTGTGACTTTCTGACCAGCAAAGTCAGTGGGAGAGCCAGATTCACTTAACAACTGTGTTACTAAACAACCCCAGTGTTTCATTTCATTGTGACAAGAAAGGCTGTAAAATAGGGCAAAACTCACTTAACAATGGTCTCACTTAGCAATAGAAATTTTGGGGCTCAAGCCCTCAAAAAAGAGCCTTGGTGGAGCAGTGGGCTAATGCCTCCTTAGGTAACACCAGCTGCCTGCAGTTAGTGCAGGTTCGCATCCCACCAGGCTCAAGGTTGACTCAGCCTTCCATCCTTCCGAGGTAGGTAAAATGAGGACCCAGATTGTTGGGGGCAATAAGCTGACTTTGTAATAATGCCGCTTGGGGTGTGTGTGTGTGTGTGAAAGCCCTAATAAGCAGGCATATACATAGAATGAAGGCTACTGCTAAGCTTGTAAGCCGCCCTGAGTCTTCGGAGAAGGGCGGGATATAAAAGGAATTAAAATAAAAAAAATAAAAAAATAAAAGTCAAGGGCTACCTGCACATACGTTATGGTGAGATGCAGTGACTAGCCTAGCCTAGCCTAGCCTAGATGTGGGTAAGATACTGTTAGCTAATATGTTGTTAGAGGTGGATCATCTTTTAGAAACATCCTCTTTGCGTGCTGTGCCGTATCAGAGGAAGGAACCCCAAATCTTGGCAACTTTCCTACTGATGCCTTGTCCCTTTAAACAGCAGATGCCCAAAGCTTTCTCTCCCTCCCTCCCTCCCCCCACCCCCATTACTTAACTCTACTTAATCTTCACCTGCTTTATTTCCAAGCTCCAAATTCTGACTATGGAGGCAACAACCTAACAGCCACACGCCACCTCCATGGGTACACACCCTCCGCCAGGGCTACGAGGCAGAGAGGCAACTTGCTTCCACTTTGCCCCGGAGCGACCTGCGGCCAGAAACTTTCAGCCGCGTCAAAGGGAACTAGAAACTCCCAAAGGGTCTGCCATCATGCCCTCCCCCAGCCCCTCGCTCTGTCCTTCCCAGTTCCACCCCAGCCCAAAAAAAAAAAAAAAAAACCCCGCAAGCAGCGAGAGCAGAAGTAGCAGCTATTTATAGGCGCCGCGCCTAGGCCGGTCCCCTTTTGGTGGCGGAGGAGCGCTTTGGCCAGATATGGCTTGAGCGGCTCATGCCGGGGCTCCTGAGGGAACCGAGAAGCGGGGTCCCAATTCGAAGGGCACCCAAGCATGGGCACCCCCAACCCCTGCCCATTCTACCCGCTTACATACCTGTGGCGGCTGCAGGCGGTGGGCTTCTGGAAGAGGAGGGCGCACGCCGCCGGCCGCGAGACGGGTGCCCCGGAGAGGAGCTCTAACGTGGCGCAGAAAGCAGACGGGGGGACTCCCTCCCACCGCTACTGTCACTCATGGGGCTGAGGACGGTGAACGGGAGGCCGCCCCCCAGACTTCGCTGGAGCCTTGGCTGAGGGGGCTCTTCGGTGCCTGCGCTCTAAGCGTCCGGGGCGGGCGTGTGCGGAGGAGAAGCGACAGCCAAGCGTTGGCTGTGATTAGAAGAGAGCGATTCCAGGGTGGGCGGCCAAACACTGCCTCAGGGACCGTCTGGTTGCGTGGCCGTAAATAGATTCAGGTCCTACCTAGCCTGGCCGACCAGGAATGGAACAGCTTTCCTGCATTTCGTCCGCCGCCACTCTTTGCCTACTTTAACAAGCCGGTTCCCGTCGGCGTATAGTTACGTGCACAGACTTTACGCTCTCGAGATTGTAATCTCTGCAGGCTGGTGACAAAAAAAAGGGCGGGCGTTTCAATGATTAAAGCGACTCTTTAGCTGCTCATGGGCTTTTTTTTTTTTTTTTTGAAATAAAATGAATTATTCGTGGCGCTTAAGCCACACTATTTTGCATACTTTTCTCGTTTTTTTACTGGGAGTAAAAAGTTTTTTTTTTCCCCAACTGGGGCCTTCCCCCCGCTGACATACAAATACATGGAACTTTTGTTTTTCTTCTTGCCGTATCTCCACAATGCCTTAATTTGGATCTGATTAGTTTAAACTGTGCATAGCTGTTAACAGTGGTAAAGTAGTACTTTTCTCTTTATTCTGAGACTTATTCTGTAACTTTGAGAATGTGCAAAATCTGTTAGGCTTTATCAGCTGTTTATGGGGGCAGCATATTTAATGTTAATATAGCTTTCTACTTAATCATGCAAAAGTGGGTCAGCAGTGGGGAATGGCCTTTAAGAGTATGTTATGGTGCTATGCATCCATTGTACTGTACAGGTGACGGCTGTTTCTGCAATAGTTGGACGATACTAGAAGGCACCATAATCACTAGTGAGGAAATTAAGATTGCCTAAGATCAAATCAAGGGACGCGATGGTTCAGTGGGTTAGGACACTGAGCTTGTCGATACGAAGGTCGGCAGTTTGGTGGGTCAAATCCCGAGTGCCGCGTAGCAGTGAGCACCTGTTATTCATCCCAGCTTCTGCCAGCCTTGCAGTTCGAAAGCACATAAAAATGCAAGTCGAAAAATAGGGACCACTACGGTGGGAAGGTAACAGCGTTCCGTGCGCCTTTGGTGTCTAGTCATGCCGGCCACATGACCACAGAGACGTCCTTGGACAAGCGCTGGCTCTTCAGCTTTGAAACTGAGATGAGCACTGGCCCCTAGAGTCAGAAACGACTAGCATGCATGTGCACAGGAACCTTTTACCTTTAAGATTAAATCTTAATATAGTTTCTACTATATGTGAGCTTTGAGTCACTTTTTAAAATTCTTGTTAACTGCCCAGGCAAGCCCTGCCACTGTCTGCTTCCTAGGCTTGTGAGAGAGGGACTGGGCCAAGATCGCCCAGCTGGTTTTGGGCCCAACACAAGACTAGAACTCGGTGTCTCCCAGATTGTAGACTGTCTTAATTGCTATATCAGACTGACTGGACTTGCTCTTGATGATTTGATGCAAAATTCTATCATATGGCAATCTAACGTCAGACACTCCTGTCACATAGTGTGTCACCCAATGATTTTAACAGGAGTCTTGTAAGGAGGAACCTTCCTCAAAAGAGTGCCTGGGCATTACTTGAAAGCTAATGTCCTTCCACTCTTTGCGTTAACATACTCCAACAGGATGAATTTTCACCTTAAAGAAAGGACCTCACAATTTTGTGCACTTTACAGTGTCACAATTGTGGAATATTATTTGTAAATGATCTTGGAAATGCAATGAAAGGACCATGCAAAAATATTGATAATAAATATGCACCTGTACATAGAAAGGGCTAATACTGGTTAGCATGGAGGTTTCAGTAGCCCAGGATATAAACCCAATTATAGCTGCAAGAGCTTCATTTTCTGTTTGATGGGTTGCAGTTAAAGGCACAAATTAAAAAAAGTTTAAAAGGCACAATCTCAAAGCAAAGGCTCATGTTCAGTTTAGCAAATGAATTCTGTGCCTAGACCTGTTGAACTATGATGCACTTATGATACAGGATTTGATTTTTTATTAGCATATGAGTACTAATATATATTACAGAAATCACTGTCATGCAGACAGTGTGTGTGTCCCAAAGGAGCTTTTTCTGAGGCAACTGGACTTTTTTTCTCTTCAAAGATGTTTCACTTCTCAGCCAAGAAGCTTCTTCAGCTCTCTCTCTCTCTCTCTCTCTCTCTCTCTCTCTCTCTCTCTCTCTCTCTCTCTCTGTGTGTGTGTGTATTGTATGGGTAAAGAATATTGTTAAGAATACTCTTTAAGAATAGAACTATCACATGAAACAATAGTGAAAGTTGTGTATGTGTGTGTGTACACATACAAAACAGACTGCTATGCACACATATATGCACACACTTTTGGTCTGCATTTAAATGATGTATAGTGCATGAAAATACATGAAGCATTGGCATGCCTATAACCAGATTAACAGTCAAGTACATTTGTGGTAATTAGTGACACACAATTCAAGATACACCTATAGCAAAATCTACAGACAGACGATACAATGGATTATGAATAATAATCTGGTTTGAAACCAATGCAATTTACCTGAGCTGTATGAGCTAAATAAAAGTTCAACTTATTTAGAGGTTGGGAAAAGTCCATTTCTAACTACCAGTAGCAGGCTAACTTCAGACAATTTTTAATTTGAAGCAAAAAGAAATTGTTCTAATAGAAGTTAACAGAATCACACACACACACACACACACACTGAACAGTTCAAAAACCAATCAGAAGCAAATTGATTTAAGTGATATTTCTTTTTTATATTTATATTTTACATTTTGCTAAAGTCATTAGTCTTTTAAAGTTTTTAAATTGCGGTTGTAATCTCCATTACAACTGATTCATAATGTCATGAATCCATACATCTTTCTCTGGTAGAGATGTGTCTACCAAATACACAATTGCTTTGCGATCCGATGGATGAGTCCCTTCAATAACTGTTTCCACCTGGGCTACCAGGGGTTTCTGCTCCACATGGTTGCGGAAGACTATTGAAGCTTCCTCTGACCACTGCTGACATTCTATTCCTAGGGGAAAGCAGCATGAAAGAAAATAAGACAAAACATCACACTACGTTTTAGAAATATTTTAATCCATATGCTCATTAAATGATTCTGAAGCCCTTAATCTGGAGCATGTAAAGACACATTTGCCAGAAAACTGGCCTTACTGCATAAACTTTTAACTTTTATTCTGACTTGTGAGCAATGAAGATTAATTTAAGGAAATGAAGAAATAATATTAATAATGAGATATTGTAGTGTATATTTTGGATCAGTATCATAATGCAATTTTAAAATGCCCAGTGTTAAGAATGTAAAGTACTTAAGAACAGCAATATATCTTGTGAGGGAGGGTCTATGCATATGTACGTATGTGCGTGCGTGCGTGCGTCAGAATGATGAACCTTACAAGTCATAATGTCACATACATATATGAAAAGGGTTGAGCTTGTAGGGTGTTACTGCAATGTTGCTTTTGTCATTTTGATGAAAGCGGCAAGATCTGGCAGACTCCACTGAAAATTATTTTCAGGAAATTGGGATAATAGTTTAGAACATTATTTATAGGAGCAGCACAAAATTACCAAGATTAATTTGTCTTGGCAAATGGTTAGGTCATGAAGTCCACTGGTCTCAAATGTGCATGTCTGTCTGTCTTGTTCAATGTTGTCATTTTTGCGGTCACTGTTTTAATATATCAGTACAGCATACCTGCAAGTTGGGCTGTTATAGCCTGAAATGGCAGGTCTCTGAACATATCCACAAGAGGTCTTATATTCTGGATGCCAATCAGCTCGTGTTTACCATAGTCCAACTCATACACTGTCACCAGTCCATTTCCCAACAATCCTTTTATTAACACTCTGTGCCATCTAAGAAAGAAACAAACAAAAAAGGGATAGGACTCTACTCACCTAAAATGGAATAAATAGATTCATAAAAAGTAAGGGGTGGACTTGACTCCATGCCTTAATGCCTCTGAGTATACAATTTTTAGGTATTAATAAATCAAAAACTCCTCTGTGACTTCCCAACTCTGAGCTGCTGCCTTGGACCATTTAGCAAAAAAAGAGAAAAAAGGAAAAAAAAAAACCCTTTGCTCCCCTTTTATTACTTGAAAGACAGAAGACCACATTAAAAAAGCAATAATAATAATAATAATAATCTCCCATTTCTGGAATGTCCATCCTTATGGATGCCCTCGCCGTGATGTCCCGTTGCCTGGAGGCGGTCCAGGTCTGGATG
The DNA here is from genome assembly GCF_947247035.1 of Vipera ursinii. Lineage (NCBI taxonomy): Eukaryota > Metazoa > Chordata > Lepidosauria > Squamata > Viperidae > Vipera > Vipera ursinii. The sequence continues at coordinate 195,886,076 of NC_139513.1, forward strand.
GGGAGAAACAGGCTTCGTCTCAACCCTGCCAAGACTGAGTGGCTGTGCATATCGGCATCTCGGGTCAACCAGACTATTCCATCTTTAACGATGGGGGGGTGAGGTGTTACCCCCCGTTGATAGGGCTCGCAACTTGGGCGTCCTCGATTCCCGGCTCAATTTTGAAGACCATATAGGAGCCGTGACCAGGGGGGCTTTTGCCCAGGTTCGCCTGGTGCACCAGTTGTGACCCTACCTGGACCGAGATGCCCTATGCACAGTCACTCATGCGCTCGTGACCTCCTGTTTAGACTACCGCAACGCTCTCTACATGGGGCTGCCCTTGAGGACCACTCGGAGGCTTCAGCTGGTGCAGAATGCAGCCGCACGAGTTGTGATGGGGGTTTCCCGATAATCCCATGTAACACCTCGACTCCGCGAGCTGCATTGGCTTCCGGTTGCCCTCCGGGTGAGATTCAAGGTGCTGGTAATGACCTATAAAGCCCTAAATGGCTTGGGTCCGGGATATCTGAGGGAACACCTGCTGCCAGCATCAAGCTCCCTTCGTCCAGTGCGCTCCCACAGGGAGGGTCTTCTCAGGGTGCCACCGGTAAGAGATTGCCAGCGGGTAACACCCAGGGGGAGGACCTTCTCAGTGGGTGCGCCTGCCCTCTGGAACCAGCTGCCCGTGGAGCTGAGGACTGCCCCCGACCTCCGTTCATTCCGCCGGGACCTGAAGACCTGGCTCTTTGAGCTCTCTGACCCAGGCTGAGAATTTTAATTTTAATTTTAATTGGGGGCTTTTACTTTTTCAGGGACTGTTGTAATTTTTTTAATCGTTTTTAACTTTTGTATTTCTTGTTTTAATTACCCTGTAAACCGCCCTGAGTCCTTTGGGAAAGGGTGGTATACAAATCTAATTAAATAAAAATAAATAAATAAATAAATATCTCAAACGATTTATACAAGGGATACATAGCTCTTTGTGTATATTTATTCCCCCACTTTCTTTCCTAGAAAACTTTGGAATCTTTAAAAAGCAAAAAAAGAAAGCAGAAAGCCAAGACACTAGTTAATAAAGCACAAATCTTACTTAGGAAGAAGAAAACTACTATAAAGACAAAAAATGTATGTATTTAATCTTCAGAGTTAAATAGTATCTTCAAATTTAAGGGAAATATCCTTGATATTATTTATTTTTATTTTTTAATCCCATTTATATCCCGCCCTTCTCCGAAGACTCAGGGCAGCTTACACTCTAAGCACAAATCAATGTGCTTAGCAGTAGCCTTCATTCTATGTATATGCCTGCTTATTAGGGCTTTCGCCCCCCCCCCCAGCGGCATTATTACAAAGTCAGCTTAATTGCCCCCAACAATCTGGGTCCTCATTTTACCTACCTCGGAAGGATGGAAGGCTGAGTCAACCTTGAGCCTGGTGGGATGCGAACCTGCAATAATTGCAGGCAGCTGGTGTTACTTAAGGAGGCATTAGCCCACTGCTCCACCAATGCCCAATTGTCAATTGTCAATTATCAATTGTCTAGGAGCGTGAGCTAGGCTTAAGAAGCCATAACTAAAGAGGCAGGCATGTAAGCAGAGAGGATAAAAGCCAGGAATCTGTCTAGAATTTTGTTTTCTATTCTATTTTCTATCATGCCCTAGTATAGGGAAATTACCTCCCATGTGGAAGATGGTGAGAAAATACTGGGATAGATCATCTTTGACTTGGTCATCAAAATTGCTCCAATAACCTTTGAGGACATGAAAACGGAATCTACTATGAGACTAAATTAGCCTCATTTCAAAACATGTTAACAGAATACAATTCCCAAATACAGGCCGGGGTACTTATAAAAGTTCCTTACTTGTTTTTTACTTTAGCTGCGTAGATTTTGTTTTTTTCAACAGCAACAGCTCCATCTTCTGCTGCGTTATAATACAGAAGCATCTCTTCCATCAGCATTTCTAACTTGTGCATCTCTTGCCAGGGCTGGAGGATAAAGTAGCCCGGGTGGCATGCCAGTGCAACAAAAACATCCATCTGTTCCTGGGATGGGACAAGTGGCAGGGCCGGTGGCATTTTCAAGGCAGTTTCCACCTTGTGGGATTCCAGAATACGAGGAGCCGTATCTGTGGAGCTCTGCTTGGGCCCTAAGCTTGACCGCAATGGTAAATCTGTTTCCTTTCTTCCAGGGAGACTACTGAGAGAAGCGCTCAGAAAAACATCCTTCTGATGCTTCCACAAGTCAGCACTGGTGATCTGCCTATTTATACTGCGATCTGGGTCTGGAAAATTCTTTGGTGTAAACAGATAGATGTGTGCAATTTGATTATCCAGTTTAACCACCTTATTGAGAGAGAGAAAGAGAGAGAAAGAATATTACAATGATCAAAAATTATGTCTTGATCAGAACAATAGCATAGAGAGCTTTAATTCAGAAAACTTTGTACCAGCATTATGTTAACAAGACAAGTGATTAAGATAACACCAAGCAAACATAACCAAGTCACTAATTCAAGAAGGACTCGGGGTGACATGATAGCTGTGTTCCAATATCTAAGGGGCTGCCACAAAGAAGAGGGAGTTAACCTGTTCTCCAAAGCACCAGAAGGCAATAAAAAACAATGGACGGAAACCAGTTGAGGAGAGAACCAACCTAGAACTAAGGAGAAATTTCCTGACTGGGAGAAAAATCAACCAGTGGAACAGCTTCCCTTCAGAGGTTGTGGGTGCTCCAACACTGGAGGGTTTTAAAGAAGAGATTGGACAACCATTCATCTGAAATGGTATAGGGCCATGGTGGCAAACTTATGGCACGCGTGCCACAGGTGGCACGTGTGCCCTCACCCCAGTCCTAGGCCTTTAGCTGAGTTTTATAAAACCTTTTTGCTTTAGGCCTCTGGCACCGTGTGCAAAAAAACAAAAGGTTCAATCAATCAATTGCAACTTCTCACAGGACAAAAAAATCGCAAAGTTGGAATTGATTGATTGAACTTTTTAGTCCCACCAAGTCTGCTGTTACCACCACACCCAATAGGCCACACCCAATGGGCCACGCCCACCCAGCACCTGACAATACATAAGTGGGTTTTGGGTTGCAGTTTGGGCACTTAGTCTCTAAAAGGTTCGCCATCACCGATATAGGGTTTCCTGCTTGAGCAGGAGGTTGGACTAGAAGACCTTCAAGGTCCCTCCCAACTCTGTTATTCCGTTAAGAAATTGCGGTAGAACCATTGGCTGAAGGAGAGGAGACCCTGAGTGGAGTTGGGGTTAAAAAACATTCCAGACTAGAGTGCATTCACTGAGGAAATGTTTGAGGTCAGTCCCTTAGGTCTGTATCTCCCATTTCCAAAGTGAGATCCTTGTAAACTGGTGATCAGCAGTAAAGAAACCTATCTGACCCATTCTTGGAACTGTTCTGGTAGCTTGCACCTAATAGAATAGTAAGGTATCGTTATACCAAATCACAAGTTTACTTACATTAAGATAAATATAATGCCCATAATCCTTTTTGCGATTATGTTTGGTAGTATTGATACAATATGCAAGAGGATATTTAAATGCTAACGCTTGTTGCCAGCCTCTAAGGAAGGTTTTACAAACTGCAAATTACATCAGAGATAATGTCAATACTCTGGATTCTTAAATATATGTGGAGATACCATCTTCCAAACCTGCTGGATTAATATAACCAAAATTACGCAGACACCCACCCCATACCACTCTTTTTATACTGGAATACTCTGAAAGTACATATATTAAATCCCTCCCATTTGCTTCATTGAGAAGAATGCACTAATTAATTTTAAAACCTGAGGACAAAAAGAAACAATAGAAATGCAATTCTGCCCTCGTGAATGACTTGCAATATTAGTTGATTTTGCAGCACGCAGTATGGAGAAAGATTGACAAATCAATTTTTTTTGTTACCATCAGTGACGAGATGTAGGTACAATTCAGTAACAATATTACAGGGAAAAGATGAGTGGGATAAAAGTTAGATGAATAATTTACACAAAGGTGAGGTGAACGAGAAGGAAAAATAAAAAAGCAACCAGCATGAACTGGAGGACCAGACCCTATTAACTTACCATCTTTCTCCGAAAATAAGACCTGGTCTTTTTTTTTTTTTTTGCTTCCAAAAGGCACCAGGTCGGGAGTATCTTTTCCACTCACCTCCGGCACCGAGTGCCCCATCCAGCTGGCCCACTTTTTTTTGCGGCCGAAGGAGTAGTTTCATTGTGCAGCTGAGAATGGAACTCCAGCCTGCATTTCACAGTCCTTTCCAGAAGGCCTCTGACTGTGAAATGCAGGCCTCAGAAGAAGTGGGAAGGCAAGGAGAGGCCTGGCTGCAAGGTAAGTGGGAATGGGCTGTGTGGGGCAGCTCCACCCCACCACCCCTGCCTGATTTTAGGTGTGTGCCTTGCCCCAAACCTAGGGTTTATTCTTGGGTTAGGGCTTATATTAGGCCCTTCCCCAAAAATCAAGCTAGAGCTTATTTTTGGGGTAGGTCTTACTTTTGAGGAAACACGGTATATAAGGTAGTGATAATTGCAAAAATGGTTAACTGTATGTACAAAGCTATACTAAATGAGAGTCTAATAGGTTAAAATATTATATTAATATATTTAGATAATTAAAATGTGATGATAAAACACAGAAGTAAATACCAAAACAATAAAATTCCACTTAAAATACTTTTTATGTATTAAACATTTATTATTGTACTTTCATTGTTTTTATTGTTTCATTGCTTTGCTATTGTTTACTTTTTTATCATTTTTTTTCTGTTTTACTATTGTAAGCCACCCAGAGCAGCCCCACGCCAAAATGGGCAACAAATAAATTTAATAAATATATACAGTAGCTTGCGTAATAATTACTTTTATTTTGATAAACAATAACTCAAGTACAGTATATCTTCCTTGAACCCTAAGGAACATAATAATTTTTTTACCTTCATGCTGCAGTCAGGACAGTTCAATACAGTATCTCTCAGCCAAAGTACAGCATCTGAGGTCCACACGCCAATATTAAGTGGAAGATCAGCCAAGCAGCATTTTATTGCCTAAATAATATATAGTTGCAATAGCATTCAAGTTACACATGGCAGCAAGATTCATTCTTAGTAAACTGCTTGAAACTCTCTTGAGAATTGTCTATGGAGATTCTCAGTCATCCAAGTCATGGTTGTGCGAAAAGTGCTTTTTCAAGAGGTCGAAAGGACTGTGTTGTTCCAAGAAGGCTCCACAACCATTTGCACTACTCAGGTGACCCTGAGGATACAGACAAACCCCCAAGTGGCCTCAACTCTAAAAGAATGCAAATGACCAGCTGTCTGCAAGGAATATAAATCCTTCCGTTCCCCACCATCCAGTCAGAGCTGAAGAAGGTTTTTGGATGAGAAGCAAAACGTCTTCAAAGAAAAACAAGGAAAGTCCCGTTGCCTCTTGAAAAAGCACCTTTGGGTCTCTTGAGAATTAATAAAAAGAGATTTTCATACCTGAGGTGGTATTGCAATGATTTCTCGCTGGAATATTGAAGGGATCTCTCTCAACTCCAACACTTTTACAGATGCCACTGTTCCGGTATCCATAAATCGAACATCAAGAGTCCGGCTACTGTGAACACTTATTATCTGAGGCAGGGTGGAAGTTATATCAAAATGGCAGTCTGTTTTGCATGTAGAAAGATAAGTTGCATTCTAAGCTTGATAAACTACCAATAATGCTTATGGACAGAACTGTCATTTAAGCCATCAGACAATGAAGAACATGCCAACCATTGACTGTTCCTGTCTATCAACCCACCTATACCCACATCAGTCTGAACTGTAGTGCAGTGTATTCTCCTTCACTTTCCTAAATGTTCATCTCTGAGACTCTAACAATTGTCCTAGACTAGATTTTGGAACATAGTAAACCTCAGACATGTTGAACTGCATTTTTCATAATCCCTGATTAAGATACCAAATTATGCTGGTCTTTTTTTGACTACGGCAGGAAGCTGTAGTTTAGCAGCGTATGTTTGCCATATTGCTTCCCAAGCAAAAAACCAGGAATTTTCTTTTACTATTTCACTGGTGGGAGTAACTTTTATTCATTTATATCTATACTGGTACAAGGAAAGGAGCAATGTTCCATCTCACAATGATATCAGAATTTGGTTCCACCTCAAACTGGCTCAGAAGAACTAAGTAGAAAGAATAATTTAACTTATAAGCATGTGAGGAACCACCGCTTATTCTTAGGTCAATATTCAGAAGATATTAGAGCATAAAACCTCCAATTTTTAGAAAACATTTTTCTGATCTGCTTGTCAGTATTATATTACTTACCTCCACTCGGGCCCATTTTCCTTTATTAAGCAAGCAGATCATGCCACAAAAAGGTAGTGATACAGAACATTCTGCTGGTTGCTGGAATAGAGTTGAAATCAGATTATGTAATGATAGTGGTTACCATGAAATGTAGGATGATTCATGGTGCCTATATAAATTGCTCACACCCTTTCTATTGACTTGTAATTAATTAACAAATAGCACACAAATGGTTATCTTATTTCAGTTCCAGAGTACCAAAAGATTAAAGCACTGCCAAAAAGCCTGCAGTAATCACCATTATTAAACATCCAAAATGAATATTGAATATACTACTACTTTAATGCAAAAACATTCAGCAGCCACAATCTCACGGTATTTGAGATTAAGGGATTTCTATGTTAAATTAGCATACAGGCTTTCCTTCAGCACGGGGCATTTATTTATTTTATTTTATTTTATTTTAATCCCATTTATATCACGCCCTTCTCCAAAGACTCAGGGCAGCTTACAATTTAAGCACAAACCAATGTGCTTAGCAATAGCCTTCATTCTATGTATATGCCTGCTTATTAGGGCTTTCCCCCCCCCAAGCGGCATTATTACAAAGTCAGCTTAATTGCCCCCAACAATCTGGGTCCATTTATTTTTAGCATTTCAAAAATATACTATATATCTACTATAGCTAAAGAATGAGTGTGTGTGTGTGTATACATATACATACATACATACACACACACACACACACACACACACACACACACACATATATAAAAATACAAAAATGAGTGACCAATAGCTTTGAAATTCTTAACTTGATTATAAGGGAATTGCTAGCAACTGCCCTGCAAAATCTTTTAAGAGAGAAATCAATATTAAAGATTAAGACTCACCCTGTGGTGGAAATAGTTTTCCAATTTCTGCAAACTTTCTGAGAGTTTGATCAGGCCCTTCGATGGCACTTGACAATATAAAGTTCCATCTGAGCAAACATTGGTGACCCGGACATCTTTATACAGTGCATCTACCTACAATGCAAAGAACTCAAGATGCTGAAGGCCTCTGCAACTTAAAAACTTACTTGTTTTATTAAAGGGTTATAGAGGGGTGAAGACAGTACCTGAAGATGGAGCTCAAGTGATTTATCCCGCAGGACCTTCAGGCAAGCGGCATTAATGTTGATATCATCGTCTCCCGATGTGTCATATAGAATAATACGGGGAATGTCACTTTTCTCTAATATTTCAACAGCAAATATCTTGCCACAAGTTTGAGATTCTACCATTTTTATTAAGATTGGATCATCGAATGCTTCTAAACCTATGGTAACATAATCAAACAAAACATATAAGTTGATAAGCATTACAAGCCTTGTGTTTCAAAGTGTTAATTCAACGCTTAGCATAAGGATTGTATTACAAGACTGAAAAGAATTCCACCTCTCTATTTTTATCTCTGGCCACTTATTGTGCTTTATTTTTTAAGGAATGTGCTACACTATTAAGAAAGCTTGGAGCCTTTCAGTGTTGTACAGGCAAGAGCAATACCTGCTGAAATCTAAGAAGCTAAAAGGGCGTGTAAAATCGCAGGATTCTAAAAGTTCTGAAATTTTTATTTCCTCCCTGAATGGTGAAGGAAGTATAAATCTATTATGGAATTTTACAGCATAGTTAAAAGAAACCAGATTTTCTTTATGGGGAATTCTACCACAAATCTTTATATTTATCAATGAGGTTTCTGTAAAGTTGAACTGTCTTAAGGATGATAAAATGAATTTTGTTTCATTCTAGGATTGCAATTTAATGTTACTACTGTCTAGATTGCTTGAAAACTTTACTGTATTCAACTATTTTTCTAATCAAAAGGGACAGCAAATGGACAGCCCTATTACCAATTCAAGATACTAAGCAACATTCATACCATAGAGTACCACCAATATCATGAAAAATATCAAGGCCAAACTCTAACTCAAGTCAGCTAGAAATAATGGCTCTGCTTTTTTCTTATGGGCAAAATGAATGTGCTGGCATGGTTGCCTACTAAGCTGGAATGAAATTCGGGAAGGTTTTAAATGCAGTATCAAATAAAAACTTTTTTTAGCCCAGATTGTTTTAGCTTTTATTATACATTTTTTTAACAAAAATAATCACAAAAAGAGGTCTGCCTTGATCTCACATTGATTTCAAAGAAAATTAGTCATAAGGTCAGCCCACTCATTGTGTCAACTCTAAGAGTACAAGACGGTCTTGCCAGATACCATTTTCCAAACCTGCTGGATTAATATAGTCTATAATCTCTTTCTCCCACTTGTTAATGGGATGCTATGCAAACAGCATTTGTACCTATGGGGGGGAAAAGGGCACATCTTACCAGCTAGTTTACATCTGGAAGCCTGGAATGGCAATCTATAGAACTGCTTGGCTAATTTGTACACTCTGGAATTTTCAATGATTTCATTAAAACCATAATCAACGTAGCATACCTAGAAACACAACAAATTAAGACATAACCAGGAATCTTAATTAGTCACAGTACAGTTCTTTGCACTTTCCCTGGGATTTGCTTACAACTCCCATTATCCTCAGCCAGCACACCAACTGGCTGTTCAAGCTGCAAGTGTTGTGCTAATACTGGTAACAGCCCAACTGCTTTACAACCACGCAAAGCTATTAAATACAAGGCCTCAAGTTTTTAGGAGAAGGTTTGTTTTTGTCTTGCAGTTTCTGTAGCCATCGTTCCTTCCAGAAAAAACTAGAATATTCAGGTTTTGTTTTTTTTTTTTGAAGTGTAGTCATTCTTATATGCTTTGATACCACGCTGAGATCAATCCATGTCACTGGAAATATGAAGCCATAAGATATGTAACCAAGTTGTTCATACAGAGCATTATTTCTATTTATAAGAAAGTTTAAAAATATTCTATTTGGGGACAAGATTTTAGGTATAACAGGGATTGAAGGCTTGACTTGTTTCCCTTTCTTCCTTATTCCTCACCTCTTTCTCTCCTGAGGACCACACAGAGAACAGGGAAATCTAAATTTATTTTACTTGTGCTTCCCTATATGTTTACCTCCACCCCCAATCGGGAGAAAGGGACCGGTTAGTATGTGTTGGCATCTTAGAAAAATTGCTAAGTGCTGTTCTCAATATGTAGGGGCCACGCTGGCAGGAGCTGTTGGGAACTGCAAAGAGAGCCACTGTGATGTAGTGGTGAAGGTCATGGACTAGAACTGAAAAGTTCCAATCATGTAAACGCACTGGAGGACTATGGCCCAATCACGTTCTCAGACCAACTTACCCACATGTTGTGGGGCAAAAAGTGAGGAGGGAGTAACACAAATGCCACTTCAGGTTCTGAATGCAAGAAAGCACATAAGCGTAATGAATAAACAAGCCACATCCCAAGAATTACAATTTCCCCACAAGTGGGATACTGGTATAAGAAGTAGCAAAAGATAAAATCTCAGTACTATTTTAGAGGCAGAGATGCAAGCAGGAAGGCAAGGATAAAGAATCCTATTGCTATACCTATGGCTGACTTAATTCTCTGTCTGCCTTCATATAATTTTACCAAACAAATTCTTTGATTGGATATTTTTAATCACAGTGTCAGGAATATCGATGGAGTTGATTAGAATGAAATTTGGGACCAGCATCCATTGTTTAATGTAATTTTCAGTACAGGAACTTTTTGCACTTGCCTTTATTCTATTGCCTTCTGTTGAAACAATCTGGGCCCGCAGCCAAGCATCTTCTTCTGCAAGGGCAGCAACAATTTGTCCAACTTTAGGAGACTGGATTTGCAAAACTGAGGCATTCCGACTGTACCAATCTTTCATCTCTTCCTCCATGGACTCCTGGGCACCAGAATAGTTTGCGCCCACATACCTATGGATTTCAGTTGGACAACTTAGTACAAATCAATAACCACGAACAATAGGAGCAGTTGAAGAATTAATACAGGTAGCCTTTGACTGACAACCATTCATTTAGTGACCAAAGTTTTACACTTTTGACTGTCACAGCTTCTCCGCAAGTCCCATGATCAAAATTTGGGTGTTCCGACAACTGGCATATATTTGCAATGGTTGCAGGGTCCCTGGGTCAGGTAATCACTATCAGAAACCTTCTCAGCCAGCTTCTAACAAGCAAAGCTGGATTTGCTGAATGTCTGTGTGACGTATTTAATAGCTGGATTTGCTTAACAACCGTGGTAAAACTGTTGTAAAATTGGGCATGACTCACTTAACTGCTTTACTTAAGCAACAGAAATTCTGGTCCTGATTGTGGTTATATGTTGAGGACTACCTGTATTCTCAAGTTAATGTAACTGAACTTTGGAATGTGTTTACTATGTTTTTTATTATACTAAGTGCACCAATTTTTAAATTAAAGCAGTCTTTGATCCCCAAATATATTTAAAATGAACAATACCTTCGTTTTCTTACATATACTCTTTTGGAATGAGAGAATCCAATATAAGACACTTCGGTTTAAAATTAAAATACAAATTACACTTTATGCACAGCGCTTTTAGTACTTAATAGAGGTTCTCATTTGTCCAAGTCTTTCGTTCATAAAGCGACTTATGAAAGCTACATAATGTAATCTGCTACCAGAAACTACAAATAAAATGGTCAGAGTAGAGCATTCAGGGAAATAGTGAGTCATTTAAATCTAACTTATTTAAAACAAACCCCAGGAAAAAAGGTGGTTGGGTGAACTTTTAACACCAGTTGCCGAACACCTAATGTATCCAGTTGGAATTCATATTTAGATCTTTGAAGCATGGACTTCGATTGTATGTATGTATGTATGTATGGGTGTATTAATCAAATGTAAATAGCCACCCATCTCATCAAATGCATCTTCCTACACTGGTTCTTTCTATAATGATAAGGAAACTGGAAAAAATCTTAGCAAGGAAAGGAAGGTTGATAGCACCAGATGTACAGCTACTTGTGGATGAAGGCAGTTTATTTCCAATGAAGAAGAAAAAAAAAGCAGCATCAAAACGGCACAGAACCCAAAGATGAATTATATGCACGTCTGGAGAGAGAAGTGTAGTTGAATCAGAGTTACAAAAGGAGTAAATCATGAGTACATTCCCAAAGAGGAAAACAAAGGGAGTTTGACAGGAGAGGATAGGCAGCGGGAAGTGCTGACAGATGAACCCATGGAAAAAAACATTCTATCTGTTGCACTTTGATTCTTGGCTGAAATTGTGGCAGTCTGGTGACAAAGCTTAGGGGTTTTTCTGTTTTGCTTTGTTTTTAGGTTTTCAAAATGCTACAGCAGACATGTCAAACACAAGGCCCGGGGGCCGGATCCAGCCCGTGAAGTGGTTTCATGTGGCCCACGAAGCCATCCTGGAAACAGTGAGGGAACGGCCCCCACTGCCTTGGCCCTGGCCCAGAGACCTTCCTTCTGCCAGAGACCCTCAGATCTGTCCCACTCCTGCCCAGGCCCCCATAGGCACCCTTGATGCGAACGATGTAGAGCTGGCCACGCCCACCCAGTAGGCCATACGCACTCTGGCCACGCCCACCCTGGCCACACCCACCCGGCCCCCTGAGGGCAACCACAATGCTGATGCGGCCCTCAATGAAACTGAGTTTGACACCCCTGTGCTACAGCATTTAAAACAATTGGGTTATTTATATATAATCTATGTAACAATACGTAATTATTATTTACAGATTTGGGGATTTATGATGACCCTTACTAGCCCTTGAGTATGTTTCTGGTATGAGGAATGTCTTTATGATCTACCTCCCCCAATAAAGACATACATGTAGTACAATATCATCCAGAATCTTCATCAGTTACAAAAAGCAATAAACTAGCATGTAAAGGGGAAACCTTTATATAACATTCAAGAAAATACTTGCTTCACTGAATTAACAGGTTACCTAATACAACAAAATGGTTTCAACTTCATCTTACCAACAACGAGTATCTGTGGAACATTTGGACCGTTTGTATCTGCTGATTTCCCATTTTTAACTTTGAAAAGGGCAGTATTTCCCCATTCAAGAATGATGCAAAAACTAGGGGTCAGCTTGGGACTCAAAACTCAATGGTAATTATGGTTAAAAAGGCTTTTACATAGCTCCGTCTGGTGCCAATTGAACCCCTTTCTAGACTGAGAGGCCTTTTCAAATGATCAGCTCAGAAGATGACTACTGCAATGTGCTCTACGTAGGGCTGCCCTTGAAGACCACTTGCAAGCTTCAACTGATCTAGAGTGCAGCAGTGCATTTTAATTAAACTGCCCTTTCTATTTAATTAAATCAAATCTATAGGTCAAAATTATAATATGGCATTAATATATTTGCATATTAGCAGCATACCAATTATTACAAATAAACTAGAAGAATACTAATACATTAGCATATCATATATACCCGTGGTGGTGAACCGGTGGCACGCAAAGCCCTCTCTGTGGGCACGCGCGCCATCACCCCAGTCCTAGGCCTTCAGCTGGGTTTTATAAAACCTTTTCGCTTTAGGCCTCCGTCGCCATATGCAAAAAACCCCCCAAAAACGGTTCAATCAATCAATTTCAACTTCTTGCAAGAAAAAAAAAAGATCTCGCACAGTTGGAATTGATTGATTGAACTTTTTAGTCCCACCCACTCTGCCGTTACCACCGCAGCCATGCCCACCCATTGGGCCACGCCTACCCGGCACCCGACAATAAATAAGTGGGTTTTGGGTTGTGGTTTGGGCACTCAATCTCTAAAAGGTTCGCCATCACTGATATATACGCACACAATATGCACACATCGTACAATACAAAAAATAGTTTAACCTATATTAATATAGTACAAGTTTGAAACAGTACCAATATAGTAGTATAATAAAAATAATTGTGGACAAAAAAAATCTAGTAGGAAATCATGGTTTTACAGAAGAAATCACCTAAATTGTATGCCTATTGTTGAGTCAGTCTTGGAATACTCTTCTCTCCCTCTTTCTTTCACACTGAAATGTTACTTTTAATTTACCGGTAGCTTTTATAGCAGATCCTAGTTTTCACAATCAAACAAGGACTTTAACATTCAATGGGTTTTAACATATTCAACTCAAATTTAGGTCCAATTTTACTATTTTAGATTTATTGTACTGTTGAATCAATTTAGAAAGGAAGCATCTTCCCAGAATTTTAACATTCTGAAAAAAAAAATAGTTAAAACTTATGGACTGTCTCCAGTAAGGTCGAATATGTTTCAAAAACCTACTGACCTCATGACAGTAATAAAAGTTTGTTATATTTCAAAAATAATACACAAATGTTTTACGTTACTTTTTTCTGATTTCCATCTGAACTTGAAAAAAAATATGCTGCTGGTGTAATGAACTGAATTACGGTGGCATTTTTTTAATGTTAGTCTTTAAACAATTTGTGTGAAAAGAGAGGCTGCTTCATCTAATAGGAAAGAAATTCAGCTTTCATGTAAGGTCTGAAATGTTTTTTCCATTTTTTAAACATGCCTAGCCCTAGCATGCAGTTGTATCTCTTTGAAGTCTTAAGTGAATGGAAATTCCCTGACACTGCAAATTTTTCCTGATGTTTAAAGGTAAAGGTAAAGGTTCCCCCGCACATGCGTGCTAGTCGTTTCCGACTCTAGGGGCTGGTGCTCATCTCCGTTTCAAAGCCGAAGAGCCAGCGCTTGTCCGAGGACGTCTCCGTGGTCATGTGGCCGGCATGACTAGACACCAAAGGCGCACGGAACGCTGTTACCTTCCCACCGTAGTGGTCCCTATTTTTCTACTTGCATTTTTACGTGCTTTCGAACTGCTAGGTTGGCAGAAGCTGGGAAGAGTAACAGGCGCTCACTCTGTTACGTGGCACTCGGGATTCGACCCACTAAACTGCCGACCTTCTGATCGACAAGCTCAGCGTCCTAACCCACTGAGCCACCGCGTCCCCCTTCCTGATGCTACAAAAGATTATTAGATTTTTATCCTTTTTAAATAAATGCCTCAAGGTGGTGAAAGTATCTAATGCTCTTATGTCCCATTTGTCCACAACTACCCTGTAAGTGGGTTGGGCTGAAAATGCATGACTGGCTGGTTTTCATGTCTAAGGCAGGACTGGAATTCACAGTCCCCTCATCTCTGGCCAGCACCTTAACCTCTATACCAGACATGTCAAACACAAGGCCCGGGGGCCAGATCCGGCCCGCGAAGTGGTTTCATGTGGCCCGCAAAGCCATCCTGGAAACAGTGAGGGAACGGCCCCCACTGCCTCGGCCCTGGCCCAGAGACCCTCCTCCTGCCAGAGACCCTCAGATCTGTCCCACACCTGCCCAGGCCCCCATAGGTACCCTTGATGCGAACGAGGTAGAGCTGGCCACGCCCACCCAGTAGGCCACACCCACTCTGGCCACGCCCACCCAGTAGGCCACACCGACCCAGGCCACACCCACCCGGCCCCCTGAGGGCAACTGCAATGCTGATGCGGCCCTCAATGAAATTGAGTTTGACACCCCTGCTCTATACCAAACTGTTTCTCGTTCATGGAAATGTTAAGATTTCCATTTGCATTCTTTTTTCTCTATCTCCCAAGCTATTCCAAGGGAACTCCCAACCCATTTGAATAGATTTAGGAAGGGGGTGGGGGAAGGGGAGAGAATTCCAGGATGTTGTGAAAATCCCGTCTAACATCCGAAGAAGAATGTTGTGGAATAAAGTATCTTCAATAAAACAAAAGCAATACACAATAGTATACGCCCATTAGAACCGTTCTAATTTGAGATTCCCCCCCCCATTCTTACCTATGATTTTACACAACTCCAGGCACCAGAGAAATGTCAAAAGAGAGGTTTATAAACGTACCTAACGACGACGTCATTTGTAGAACATAGGTCCACTACCAACACAGATGGTGATATTTCTTCTGGGATAATTAAAGGAGGTACAGGAATGTGTTCAAAATCACCCTCTTGGGAGTCCTGCTTTGCTTTAGCAGGTTGATGCTCAGCTGGTTTCTGTATGCTTTCAGGTGTGGAGTTCTTAGCAATAATATTCAGGTCCTTCCCTGGGTGCTGTTTTGGTATGGCATAGAGAATTGCCTTTTTTGGATTTTCAGAGATGTAACTGACTGTACATATATCTGAGAGTAAGTCAAGGTTATCCAAAAGATTCTGAGGCAACGCTGCTTTGTGTGTGTCTTCATATACTTTTGGGAGAGCATTAGCCCAAAGGCCACTGGAATATTTTGCCAAGATGGCTGCGATATTTTGCTTGAAGTCTCCGTGGAGGGGAGTGGTTTTAGTTTCCACACTCTGTTTTAACAAAGGAGGCTGAGGCTTTCTTTCTTGGCTTGACACGTCCTTTCCTGGATTGTGCATTTTTCCAGAAGGGTAGAGAATTATATCTCTTAGGCCACCAGAAGATACCTTCTCTGCCTTAGAAAGAACAGAAGAAGCAGCTATTAAAAAAATCACATTGAGTGAAATATTCAAGCTCAACGCTATGGAAGCCCACTCAAGACCTACGTATCTGCGAAGCCATCTTCTCCCAGAGATTTCTGCTAACCTTTCAGAACTGGAAATCTCCCTCCAGGTCCCAGCCACCTGGAATGCCATCTGCAGACAGCCCAGAGTTGCTGGGACTTAACTGCTGTCCCCTTCTCTGGAACAGTATTCCTCTAGGTATCCAATAGGCATGCTCTTAGTAAAACAGTTACAAAATTATTGTAATTTTAGTTAACTCAACTAAAGTCAACTCAACTTTGGTGTATGTGGGGATGTATTTGTTCCCCTTTATACCCACTGTGCTTTCCTCAATAGCTAAATGATTTTAATATTGTTATATATTGCTTTTCAATCTACTGTTGTTTAGAGGTATAACACGCTGAGTCTTGGAACAGCATATAAGCCTAATATGTAAACTTGTGAGAAAAGACTGCCCAAATTTTGGAGAAAATACTTACCTCTTTTGCTTATGTTCAGGTAAATCTTTCCAACTCAAATCACTTATCCTGCCTGGATGAATCTCCTAGTTTTCATGTAGCTATGGCAATTTATTACAATCGTGATTGCTAAAGGTACTGGACTGTAACTCTCATAAATAACAACTGATGTGCCCAAATGCCATTCTGTCTAAGAATTTGGGAAATCTGAAAGCATCTGAGAGCATCAGGCTATGGAAATCAGACCTAGGTGTATGGGTATTTTAAAAAGTGGGTTAACCCTGTAAACAAACATTTGGAAATAGGTTTAGGTTTAAAATAAATTGGGAAAAGTCCCAATGCATGCAAAAATGCAATCTTCAAGTTACAGCATATTCAGCAGACTGTTAATACAGAAAAACAATGTAACGTTTAAAACAATTTCCCAAATTGATAATGCAAGGCTGTATACATTTCAAGACAAACAGCTTTTCAAAATATAGCATGTTCCCATTGGCAAATGCTTGTTCTTTTTGGTGCTACGTATATCCCCTTTTAATCCAAGCCTAATTAAGGGCTTAAATAAAGCTAAAAACATAACCTAAATTCTTTTTTCAATCTATGTTGCCCTTTGATCTGCAAAGTTTAATGATGCTCAGGGATACCAATTTTCTACTGTCTCTTTCATTACATGCAAAGATATTAAATAACTATATTTAAGGTGGCAATTTTCTCTAAATCCATTTCAAAGAATTTCCATTGAATCGTGTGTTTTACCTCGGAAGTGAACATACAAAAAGATTTTGCCTCAGTAGTCATGTTGTTTGACAGAATTAAAAAAAATCATAATTAGAGAATTAAGAACACTGCTGAGCTCAGATGAGAAGCATATACAGGAACACATTATAGAGGTTCAATTGATGGTTTTGCTAAGGTACAGTGATACTTGTAGGATTCTCAAATATGAGATTTCCTGCTATAAGTTCATCAGGAAGCCCTCAACAACAATTTTATTCAATTAAGAGTGGAATTCTATATATTCCTATAAACAAACACTTTGATAATCCTAGTTCAGTTGAGACTGTCTAGACTTTTTTGTGCTGACTTTAAATTCTGATTTCCAAGTAAACTATCTTAAAGATTTTTATTTTAAAAATTTAAACATACATTCAAAATCAGAAAATTAGTCTACAAATAATTTTATCTTCTGTGATAAAATTAGCACCTACCGTACAAACATGTGGCCAATATTCAAACTGTGATAGCAAAGCGGTATTAAAGTCTTCACCATAGGCCTCTCTATACAAGTGTGGTATCTTTGATAACCATATTCCATTTTTGAATTGATTTATGATGTCTTTTATTCTTTTCTGAATCTCGTTTATATCAGTATTCGAGCTGCGAGGGAGGGCGAGTGGTTGCATTAATTGTCTTGGTTCTCTAACATTTTCTGCAAAAGCAAATACATATTCTTGAATATATTTCTTATTTTGAAAGTAACAATAATTAAAACTATTAATAGTATAAAATGTGCCATAGTGTCTTTTAATAAGCCACAATTAAACCAAGGTTTAATTCATTACAATTTATCATCAGATATTTATCAGACTCTCAGACTGTGAAAATACATTTAGTTTGATACAGTAACACACTCTCACCTGCACTTATAGATCATGGGTCCCCAACCTCGGACCGGTACCGGGCTGTGCACCTGGAGGTGTGCTGAAGGCATGTCTTCCACCTCCGGGCATGAGGCAAGACTGCAGGGGTCTGGGCAGGAGAGTGGCTGGGCAGTAACTGTCTTGCTCAGTGCAAAGGTCCTCTGGCATCTGCCCTTGCAACTGGCTCCTCCTCCTCCTGATACTTCCTCCTCCTCCTCTTCACTTTCCTCCTCTCCCCCTCCCAGCAGCCCAGCTGAGCTTGCGCCCCCTTCGTGCAACTCTCCACGAAGGGCAAGACAAGTGCCAGCCAGCCCAGCTTGAAACCGGGAGCTTCCCCAAAGCCTCATTGGAGGGGGATCCTCCCAAGGTATGTGTGAGTGAGGGAGTCTTATCGTCAGGGTGCAAATAGGGGCAGGGAGAAGCTACCTTTCACCTTAAGCCCTGCGTCTCCAAGGGATCCTCTCTCTCATCTGCACCTTTCCGTTGCACTTCAACCGGAGTTTTTTGCTTTTGTTTTGATGCTCCAGATGCCTCGTGTTTTGGCAACATCCTGCCTGCTTTTCATGATTTATTTTGGTGTGTGTGTGTGTGTGTGTGTGTGTGTGTGTTCCTCCTTTCTTCTGCAGCTCTCCAAGTTTGCAAGCCAAGTGCAAACTACCCGGCTTGCAAAGGGGGAGGGGGAGGGGAGAAGCTACATTTCCCCTCAAGCACTGTGTCTCCAAGGGTTTTGCTGGAAGGCTGAGTTTAGGACTATATCTCCCTTCCCACTTTCTTAGGAGAAAGTCACTGATCTAATCTAATGCAATATAATAGGAATAGAGATAAGTGCATTACTTATTTGTTCATTTATTTAGAAAATTTTCAACAAATGTAATGCACTTGAATCATCCTGAACCCCTCATCACCACCCCAGCCTCTCCATCCCATCCCATCCCTGGTCCATGGAAAAACTGTCTTCCATGAAACTGGTTCCCTGGTGCCAAAAGGTTGGGGACCTCTGTTATAGATAATAGGGCTTTATTTTATTTTCTATTGAAATTATAAGATTACAAGTCATAATGCAAAATTCCTTTGCCTTAAGGCAGACATGTCAAACACAAGGCCCGGGGGCCGGATCCGGCCCGCGAAGTGGTTTCATGTGGCCCGTGAAGCCATCCTGGAAACAGTGAGGGAACGGCCCCCACTGCCTTGGCCCTGGCCCAGAGACCCTCCTTCTGCCAGAGACCCTCAGATCTGTCCCACTCCTGCCCAGGCCCCCATAGGCACCCTTGATGCAAATGATGTAGAGCTGGCCATGCCCACCCAGTAGGCCATACGCACTCTAGCCATGCCCACCCAGTAGGCCACGCCCACCCAGGCCACGCCCACCTGGCCCCCTGAGGGCAACCGCAATGCAGATGCGGCCCTCAATGAAATTGAGTTTGACACCCCTGCCTTAAGGTATTGCGTGAATCTAGTAATTGTGATAAGCCATGGCTCAGAATAATGTATAAACTTTTGTTTGCCCATCTAACTCAGAACTGTAGTCTTAGAGAACTCGCCCATCAGCAGATACCTTATTTTTCGATATATCAAGTGACATAGATAAAGCATGAATTAGAACTACACGTGAACTTCTAATAACATACCGTTAATGTCCAAAGGCACATTTCTTGTCAAATGAAGTTGAAACTCTTTTTGAAACCTTGGAGGAATCACAAGTCTTCTCTCAGGCCTAAAAAACAAAAGCGAAGAATCAGATTTTCATTTTTTTAAAAACTGCAGCTAAACAATCAATATATCATATAGATCAGGCATGTCAAACTCGCGACGTCACGCAACGTATTGGAACTTTTCCCCCATTGCCGGCAATGGGATGGTGCCATTTCATCGTGATGCATCCGGTTTGACATGCCTGATATAGATGCTATACTGCAGGCATGTCAAACACAAGGCCCGGGGGCCGGATCCGGCCCGCGAAGTGGTTTCATGGGGCCTGCGAAGCCATCCTGGAAACAGTGAGGGAACGGCCCCCACTGCCTTGGCCCTGGCCCAGAGACCCTCCTTCTGCCAGAGACCCTCAGATCTGTCCCACTCCTGCCCAGGCCCCCATAGGCACCCTTGATGTGAACGATGTAGAGCTGGCCACGCCCACTCAGTAGGCGATATGCACTCTAGCCACGCCCACCCAGTAGGCCATGCCCACCCAGGCCACACCCACCTGGCCCCCTGAGGGCAACCACAATGCTGATGCGGCCCTCAATGAAATTGAGTTTGACACCCCTGCTATACTGTATTCTTGTTTTCAGGTGCTGTAGTTGTTACCTTATCTTATCTTACTACATAAATGGAACTATTTTATTCCACGCAAGTTATGCTGGACAACTGAAAATAAACTCTTTTCTGCAGATGAATTTGTGCTTAAATAAACATATAAGCAAATGAATATACATAAACAAACTGGGCAAAACAAGTTAAAAATTAGATATACTGGACCAGGTTCAGCTACATGAAGCCAAAATGAAGAATTCAGCATAAATTATGAAAGCTGGTTATTTTCTGTGCTTCTATGTTTTTAACGCGTTTCCTTGGAACACCTTTTAGCCTCACCCATGCATTCATAGGTACAGAATCTCAATGCAACTGAAACTACTCACGAGGGAAGTTAAAATTTGTGCCAATCTGTTTTCAGAAAGCCCTTTTCTGCAAGACCAACAACCACAGAATCCTCTATCTGTGCAGACCTCACTTGGTTCTATCATCAGAGAACATGACAGTTCTTTGGGCTTTCTGGAAAAGGTTTTCTTCCGGGGGGGTCTTCAAACTTGGCCCTTTTATGACTGGTGGACTTCAACTCCCAGAATTCCTCAGCCAGGCACACTGCCTGGGGAATTCTGGGAGTTGAAGTCCACCAGTCATAAAAGGGCCAAGTCTGAAGACCCCCTGATTTTCATGAATCTCCTTAATCTTGCATGGTTCAGTGACTAAACAATTCATGTCTAAATCACAATGAATTTGGGAGATACATTCTCCACCTAAATTAACTCATCTGTAAAGGAATTAAGAGCTGACTTGGAGAAGTTATGACAGAGACTTTAAAGGAGGAAGGAATCTGTTGCTAAGGTGGAACTTGAACAATAAATTACAGAGTTCAGATATAGAAGAAAACATGAGAAAAAACCCCCAAAGTACCCTGCCTTGATTTTAATATATGATGTACAATGATCTGAGATAACCCTGGACAGGTTTTTAAAATTCTACTAATGTACCCTACAACAGCAAACTAACATTCATATCATTATTGTTTTTTATCTGGCCCACTTTAAAGGGCTGGCATTCTCAACTAAAAAGGACTCACAATAATACTAATACATTAATTTGAAAGCACAATTTTTCTAAAAGCGTAACAGGAGGATTAACAAGGCAATATGAACTAATCTGAAAAATCCAGCCATAACAACAGTCCTTGCTGGTCTATCTGTATCATCATTTGATGATCTACAACAGCAGCAAACAATACATGGAGAAGTGATGGCACAGCAGCTGAGCTTGTTGATTTTGATTGTTTAGACTGTTGAAAGGGGGAAGGGAAGAATACTACTAGATCGCTAAATATGTGGCATAAAGCTCATCTCTTTTTAATTGAATCTGCTCAGAATTACAAAACAGGACATAAACAGATCAGTTTTGTCTAACTTTAAAAATGGACTATTGCCCATTTTGAAATCACAGTACTGTTTCAGATATATGGAAATTATTTTCTCTTCTCTTCAATATAGATGTTCAAGCAGTATAAAACTGCGGGAAATTGGTACAGAGTTGTACCTTCAGTGAAGCTAAGCATACCTAATGTATTAAGTTTCTCCTAATACTGTATTGTAGAAAGAATCCCCAGAAGCTAATTTTTGTTTCTATCTAGTCTAGGGATAGATAGTTTAAATTTTATGAAGGCAAATACACATTTTATGGTTTAGAAATATAGTTTATAAACGAAAGTCTATCAAACAACTCTATGTTTAGAATAAAAAATAGTAATTTAAAGGCAAATACATAAAATATTGTGACAAACTTCAATTTACTTTAAAATATACATTGTACAAGTAGTTCTCGACTTACAACCAGTTGCTTAATGAGAGTTTGAAGTTATGATGGATCTCCTCAAGAGTTATTGCCCCCCTCCCCCCCAGGTCACTTGATCACATTTGGAGCATTTGGCAACTGGCTCAAGATTATGGTGACTTTCAGCCCAAGTAGAAAAAGAGCAGGCAAAGCTAGGGGCCGGAGTTAAAAGTGTCATCAGCTTTGAGTCATTATGTTCCCACAAACGGTCCAAGTCCAAACTCTCTTGAATTCTGTTGACCCTTTAGTACAGGCACGTCAAACTGCCGGCCCACATGCGTCACGCTGAAATTGCGCCCACCCCATTGCCGGCAATGGGGGAAAAGTTGCAATACGTCGTGCAACGTCACATGACATTGTGAGCTTGACATGCCTGCTTTAGTACCTGTACTGAACTTTAGTTGACTAGATTCTTGTATGTAGACTTGAATAATCTGTGCTGCAACGTATGATCCTGATCTTTCGTGCCTAACACACGGTCACATGACCATGATTTTTTTTCCTGGAAAGCGGCATTGGATACAATGGGTTCGCTTAATGGCTATAGTGTTTGTTTAACAACAGCTGTAAAAAAAGATCATAAAATCAGGCTGGTCATGTGGTAACCCCTTAATGACAGGTATGACTTACTACTGTAATTCTAAGCTCAATTATAGTCATAAAATTGAGGACTACATGTATGTGGTTAGAACTTAAGGCTGCACTATTAATGCCTTCGCTTCGTTAATGCCTTCAGTTCAGTACCTCTAGAAATAGTCCTATGTTAACTTATCTAATCAACAGCATTAAATTTGAAATTAACGTTAATAATAAGACTAGTCTATGTTAAGGTAATTGAAATAAGTAGTGCTTGCTTATGAATAAACACGAAGAAACGTTGACTGCATGTTATCACTTTATAATTAGTTATCTATTTTGCTAGCATAACTCAATCTTGTTTCTTGTTTCTCTATGTATAGATGTGCCTTTAAGAGAATTTTGATTCTTGGTCACTGCCTGAACAAGTCCCTGCAGTTTTCTTGGCAATGTTTTTCAAAGTGGTTTGCTATTGCCCCCTTCCTAGGGATGAGAGACAGACTAGCCCTAGGTCCCCAGCTGTCTTCATTCTTAAGGCAGGACTGGAACACAGTCTTCTCACTTCTAGCCTGGTGCCTTAACTACTGCACCAATCTGGCTCACCTTTCAAATTATAGGAAATTCTAAACCAGATCCCTGAAAATTAAAGGCCTGTGTAAATTAGGAAGTTCCTCTGCTTTTCCACATTTATTTCTTGGTAATGTGTGTCTAGTGTTAACATCTGTTCATATTTTTTTTCTGATGGGAGATACGTGAAGAAAAGTGAAAAGTGGAGCAATCCACGCATTACAGTAAAACTCTGCCATCAGAAAGAATATGCTTGATTACTTGGGATCAAGATTGTTACCTGTGTAGACAACCTATTTAAAGTTATAGCTCTAATTTTGCCATAGTCTAGTGTTAATTGTAACATTTTACAAAGTATTTCACTAATCATTATCAAAGAAAATATTGTGAAGCAATCCTCCGCATGACACTATCTCAAACAAAAAAGTCAGAAAAACTCTGATCATACAATTTCTCTTCCCTATGTTCTTGCATTATACTGATCTTCCTCTTCCTCCTTTAACTAGTATTTTTCAAATATTTTCCCATTATAGAAACACAGAAAACTGATGGCAGAAAAAGACTTAATGGTCCATCCAGTCTGCCCTTTGGATTTATTTCTTGTTCTCCTTTTAATCAATTTAATTACTTTTTAATTATTATTTTTATATTTGTTTTTACTTTTACTTTTTGTCTAATGATGGACATTTGTTTATTCCAAGCACGTTTGAATTCATTTTCTGACTTCTTCATCTCCAGTGGAAAACGAGGGATGCTATAATTCCTATAATGCTTTCACTTATCTTTGAAGTTTATATCTGCTTATACCATTAAATAGCAATTTCATCTTAACTATACACAGAATTCTAAAATATCAACAGTCATTGACAAGTTTTCTAACCTGTTCACCATGGTCCCATGTCCTTGTATTAAAACTTCATTAGGTACAGCCGTCCCAAATTCGGGGGATAAAGGATATGATGCAGGGTTCATACTAGGATTCACAGCTGTATGGTTTCCCTTGCCTCTCAGCAGAGGGACTGTATCCCTCTTAACCTCTTCTGAAAAACTCATGAACCCAGGTTTTCTCAGTGTGTCCTTTGGCTTGCCTAAAATACAACAAAACAGACACAACATCCTAAGCCTCACTTTCTATTTACCTGACTAAGAAGCATTTCTTTGGATGTTCTTTACCTAAAGCCGAGAATCTGGTAAGCACACTTTACAGAAAACACATGAAATCTAAATATATAATTAGATTTCTCTCTCTCTCTCAGAGAGAGAGAGAGAGAGAGAGAGAGAGAGAGAAATTCAACAGGGTACAAGGAGCAAGTCCAAGTAACACAATGAAGTCACTGAGTGAGCAAAGTTGAAACACTTTGACCCTTATGTGTATGTCCCACAGAAATAAACATCCATTATAATCTTTAATTTGCTTTGGAAAAGGTAGTTTGCTGTTCTGAAAAAGGCCAATTTATCATGCAAGTTTGGCACAGAGAAAAACTCCTAATCAGGGCAGGACTGCATGCAATCCCTGAGTTTATAGGATAGTCATTTTGGAAAAAAAATATCCCGTTATTTAAGAAAGCTATATTTTAGGATATAATCAAATACAGAAGAATGCACTTTTTGCCAGTTTAACAGATTATAAGTATAATGGGATTGTGAAACGAGAGACTGAATTACAAAACAGATTATGGCATTATTGGCACAGATCTTCCTTTCCTTTCCAACATTAGCAACTTTACTATGCAGCTGTGGGGGGCAGGTGAACTGTCCAAGCGTAAGCACAGTTCACTGCAGTCAGCAGAAATGCCACACTAGAAAAGCTCTGCCATGATTAGCAAGTAGCTGATTCATTCAGTGTGCTCTAGCATGGTGTTTTGCAACTGACAAGCTTACCTATTGAGGCGAGGGAGGTAGTAGTTTTCAGCCTCATCTGGCAATTCACTTGTCGTTTTGATTTTTTTTTTGAAGTTCTCTGGCAGGCTACAAGCTTAGCAATTCTTGCCGTCTCCTGGCAAACAACAGCATGGCAAGTTACCTATGTCAGGTAGAAAGAAACATAGATGGATTATGTATTAATAGCTTTATATATTCCTAATTATGGGAGATACTTATTCATTATGAAGCCATTTCAAACTCTTTTTGCATTGGCTCGGACTGAGCTAAAAAGCAAGCTTAGCTTATACCTATACATCTGCCACAGCTTTACATATTATGTATGGTAAGGTTAGTGCCCAGAACAGAAAATAAGGGGCACTCTTAGCTACTGTCATATGCTCTCCACTGCCTTTTAGAAACATTTTGCAGATCATATAAGCTAGTAGTGCTTATTTTTTTTAAGATGGCATCCAGATGGGTTACATTGGAGATTGATGTGGATGTTGTCTTTTTGTTTCTGTATGGGTTCTTTTTTGTGGGTTTGGCTGACTCCCACAACCCAGTATTGTACTAACCTTTTAGTCTATCATGAAGCCCTGGAGACAAAGTCTCTGAGGCTGCAAGAGCAGTTGGAGGCCACAAAGAAAGAGGGAAAGATCGGCAATGAAATCAAGGAGCTGGCACAAAACCCGCTGGCTACTTTGGATTGGGTAGGACTTCCCCCTTTGAAGTTGGTACACAAGTTGGGGTCCTCCTGGACTCACAACTTGTGCTAGGGGTGAGCCGGAAAGACTTTGCATAATTTCATCTGGTGTATCTTCTGCACCCTTTCCCAGATCAGTTCTTCAGTCAATCATACCCTAGTCAACTTGTGGCTTCATTATTGTAATGTTCTACATGGGCTGTCTTTGAATACCAAAGGATATTTTAACGTATCCAGAATGTGATGGTGAGGGCAGTAATAGGCATGCCTCAGTCTGCCTATGTAATATTTCTGGTTCACAAGCTGCAGTGGCTGACTTTTTCTTGGTGGCATTCAAGAAGCTGGTTGCCGTCTATAAAGCTCCCATCCAGCATAGGGACCATCTCTCACAATAGTCTGCCCAACCAATTTGATCCTGCAGGGTTGATATGCTCTGGGTCCCTTTGATTAAATAATGTCATCTATCAGGATTATTGAAGCACACCTTCTCTGTAGCAAGACCTGCACTTTGGAAAGAGGTTCTAACCAAGATCTGGATGGCCTATACTCTTGCTGTTGTTTAGAAGAGCATGAAGACCTAGCTCTTCACCCAGACCCATGTCAAGGGAGAGTGCACTCGTCATCTTTAATGCTTTATTAATTTTATTGTAATTTGATTGTTGGGAACAACCCAGAGTCATTGAGAGTCAGGCAGCATGCAAATTTAACATGTTATGACTTATTACCTTTAAAACATGTATATTATTTCCTCAGGTTTTTGGCTGTATTCAAAAGATTCAAATGAATCTTTTTATATGTATTACAAATAAATAAGATAAAGACTAACTATTGTTATCCCACCATGCGAACTATTCAAGGACCGTCATTAAATAGGAAATACCTGGATTTGCTTTGTGTGAAAATAATCATAATACAGTTCTAACAAGTTTCCGTTTGTGGAATGTTTAGAATTTTTGCACATTTACATATAGTTTAATTGTAAAGAAAAGATGTCTCACCTCACCACTTTTGCTAATTTCAATTCTAACAACTCCAGGAATGCTCTTCAGATATCCCTCTAGTGTAGCATGTCCCAGCTGCTTAAAAGGAATCCAATCTCCAGTTAAAGATTTATATTCCCCTTGCAAATAGGAAAAGGGCACTCCAGTTTTATGAGACTGGAGAACAGCTCGAAGCATTTTTGCTACTAGATCTGCTTCCTGCATCTTTATCTGCAATAGAAATGTACTTGAATTTTACAAGGAAATTGGCAAGCATTGTGAGTTTGAAGCATTAATATGCAAGAAATTCAATGGTAGTATATTCAGAATTTAAAAGTAAATATCCTATCACACTAGGAAGATGTTTTAATTATTTTATAATGACAAAGCATCTGAGAATAAAAATATTGTGCAGGACTGTTGAAAAGAATATCTTGCATATATCAACTTCTCAACGAAAGATAAACAGAAATGTAACATGTGAAAACAATAATGTTTTTCCTAAAACACAAAATATCCATGCCTTTAGTTTAGAACCATTTCCTCTCATAGGAAAAAATATAGGAAATAAAATTTCTAAACTACATGGGTGGAGTAAACTTTTTCTAAGCTCCTAGTCAAATTTCCCTTTTTTTATAAGACTACATTTATATCCATACACCAGGGGTAGGAAACCTTGGGTCTTTTATGACTCGTGGACTTCAACTCCCAGAATTCTTGAGCCAGCATGGCTGGCTCAGGAATTCTGGGAGTTGAAGTCCACGAGTCATAAAAGACCCAAGGTTCCCTACCCCTGCCATACACCATAAAGGACTATATAAACTATGGCACACTTTTAAAATAAGTTTTTATCATAGGAAGTCTAGAGTTCTTCCCTCAAGTATTGTATGGGCAATATGGGCCATGTTTTCATTGCATTATTCATCCTCTCAGAATGGAGTACACAAGAAATAAATGAATCCCTTTCAACAACCAAAATAGCTGGACAATACACAAGCATTGGAATAGTGTCCATTTTTTAAAAAAAACTAAGTTGGGAAAATTGAAAGAAAATGCATAACTCCTATTAGATTTAGCAGGCATTTTGCTTGATAGTCCTTTGAAAAGCAGAAAAGCACTTTTGCATTCCACCCAAAGCTACTAGCTTTCAGTACATTTCTGCTGCCAATATTTCTATGTATTTTTATACCAACCCCACTATCGTGCGTGCATCAGAAAGACAAAACGTTTTCTTTACTGTTCTTTTAAAATATAGAATATGTCAAAAATAACTTCCCCAGGTCCACATGTTTGGCACATATAAATGTTGTGAAAATACTAAGTATGAGATAACTTCCATTGTTTATTTGTCACATTCAGTTCATTAACATATGAAATGCTGAATCATAACCAAATCCAGTACTGTAAAGTTCAAATTTTAGGGGAAAATTCCAATTTCCCAAGTACCTTGAGTCATTAATCCAAGGTTAAGACTGAACAAACTGCTTTAAAAAAACAACTAAGTGCTTTTCCTTAATTTGACTCCATTTTGCAAGGGGAAAGGAATGAAAACTCATGATCCAGCAGCTCTTTGTACCCAATGGCAATAGGGAATTACAACAAGGCATTATTACTACATGTCACACAATAGTGAGTCTTCAAGATACTGTTAACATTGCCAGCTATATAAAAGGTTGTAATTCTAAATGGATATGCAAGATGAACCAAAACTAAAAGCTCAATCACTACAAGTCAAGGAAAAAAAATCTGCAAGATTGATAATTCCTAATCTATACTTGACAAAATCATCAAATCTCAGTTTGGCACATAGTCTTGCCACATAGTTTGGCACATAGTCTTTGACACAAGGCAATGCTAACTAACATCAAAGGCAAAAATTATCTAGGGATTGTCAGTCATCCTTATAGCGCTCTTATTAAGCTTTTTCTTACAGATTTCTTTCCGCATCTTTGTGCCTTGAACAACAATGCAAAGTATAAGCTTCAAAATAAGTTTACTTACTAACTCCCCCTTGGAAATAATAAAAAAATAAGCTCCAAGCATCATTCTTTGCAATAAAAACAAAAAAAATCAAAGCAATGAAGCTGTAACAAGAGGAGACAGGTTGAAATTTAAACTTGAGAGTGAGAAAGAAGGGGAGGAAAAATAAGTAATGCTAAAAAAAAATATGATCCTTAGCAGCAACAGCAATGAAAATAAATGTTCCATTTCTCGCTCCCATCTTTCCCCCCCCACAAGTACCAACGATTGCAAGAAACCAGAAACAGCAGAGGCGAGAAACGGGACAACGAAAGTTTCAAGGGTATTTATGCTAATAAATATTTTTGAACAAGGCTATATAAACAAAAAAATCCTCCGGTATTTTAAGTCTTAGGGACTCCTAATACAGAGTCACGCACGGACGCCCTTCTGGTCCCAAGAGAATCTGGAGAGGGAAGTAATTATTTACTCCCAGCCGGGGTTATTTGCTATTTGAGCCAGGCAAGCACTAGACGCCGTCGCAGCGATTTTTCATTAAAAAAATAAAAAAAAAAGAAGCTGTACTTCGGCCGGCTCGGGTAGACCCCGCAGCCCTTCTGCAGAAAACGGCCATTCCCCGAGCTAAGTAAGGCAAGGAGCTGCGGCTCGGCTCACCAATTCCTAGGATTACCCCGAATGGTCCCAATTCGGCGCGGAGAGGGCGGCTCCCCTCGCAATTCCCCCTTCCCTCGGCGCTCTGACTTCCCGTGGCCCGTCGGCCGGAACAACGGGTCCGACTGCTAAAGGCCACTTCCCCGCTTCTCGGCGGCGCTCGTGTGCCGGCGACCGCAGGACCCTCCTCCTCCTCCTCCTCCCAAACTTCTCCCTCAGCTTCAAAATTACGACACACACACACACCCCTCCCCACCCCGCAGAAAGAACGGAATGCTGAGGACAGAGACAGCGTATAAAGCACCCGCGCCTGCGCACTAAGCCCTGGCTCCGGCGACCGACCACGCCCTCGACCCCCCAACACGTGAAGGCCGCCAATAGGATTAGGGCCTCCTTAGTAGGCGGTTTGTAGCCGATTAGCTGTAACTACGCTGACCTTCCCCAATCGGGCGTACGCCTTGCACCCTACTACGCTGCTTAAGTTGCTAGCTCAGGGGTCTTCAAACTTGGCCCTTTTATGACTTGTGGACTTCAACTCCCAGAATTCCTCAGCCAGCTTGGCTGGCTGAGGAATTCTGGGAGTTGAAGTCCACAAGTCATAAAAGGGCCAAGTTTGAAGACCCCTGTGCTAGCTAGTGCTTTAATTTGACGGTGCTTTTCTGCTATGAATATTTACTTCATTTGAGTTAATTTCTGGACACTGATAAAGGACGTTGAATATAATTTATGAGGGCCCTGACCGGTTGTGAGATGCTTTTCCCCCCAAGTGTTGAAGAAGAAGGCTCTAGCTGCCTATTTAACTACTACTGGCTCTGTTCCTACAACAGGCCAAACCATGTTTTTTGCTCTATTAGCTAGGTTTGCACAGTATATTAAAATCATAGGCGATCATACCGATTTAGTTAGTGCAGGACACTGATCCATCAAAAAGTCAACCGTGTTTAGCTAAGCATTGTTTATTTAAAAAAAAACAGCTATGTTGGTGAAAATATAGCTTTGTATTTTTGACTTTAATACTTTCACACAACACTCTTTAAAAAATAGATGTAGTTTTTGCTCCGCAGAGCTTCAGAAAGTGACATAAATCAAGCTCAATAAAGGGGAGAATTAATGGGCGAAAACACTACAAACCTTTCTGTGCTTGCTTCTTTAATGAATGCGATAAAGTTTGTGGTTCAGTTCTAGTGAGTTTGCCCTATACTCTAGTCCAGACATGTCAAACACAAGGCCCGGGGGTCAGATCCGGCCCACGAACTGGTTCCATGCGGCCCGCAAAGCCATCCTGGAAACAGTGAGGGAACGGCCCCCACTGTCTTGGCCCTGGCCCAGAGACCCTCCTTCTGCCAGAGACCCTCAGATCTGTCCCACTCCTGCCCAGGCCCCCATAGGCACCCTTGATGCGAACAATGTAGAGCTGGCCACGCCCACCCAGCAGGCCATACGCACTCTAGCCACGCCCACCCAGTAGGCCACACCCACCATGGCCATACCCACCCAGCCCCCTGAGGGCAACCGCAATGCTGATGCGGCCCTCAATGAAATTGAGTTTGACACCCCTGCTCTAGTCCGTGGTGGTGAACCTATGGCACGGGTGGCAAAAGTGGCATGCAGCGCCCTCTGTGGGCACGTGTGCCGTCCCCCCAGTCATAGGCCTTCAGCTGGGTTTTATAAAACCTTTTCGCTTTAGGCCTCTGCTGCTGTGTGCAAGAAAAAAAAGGTTCAATCAATCAATCAATCAATTTCAACTGGGGGGAGGAGATCTCTCTAAGTTAGAATTGATTGATTGAACTTTTTAGTCCCACCCAGTCTGCCATTACCACTGCAGCCACGCCCACCCAAAGGGCCATGCCCACCCAGCACCAGATGACACATAAGTGGGTTTGGGGTTGCTGTTTGGGCACTCGGTCTCTAAAAGGTTTGCCATCACTGCTCTAGTCTATGTGTAAAGTTGTAAGGACTGATACTACCACATGGCAATATTAACTATCATCAACACTAAGGACATTCCTACACCTTGGGCAGTAGTTTGAATCTTAACTTTATCTGAAATCAGCACTTGGCAACTAGCATGTATTTATTATAATGGTTGCAGTGTCCCAGAGTTGTTTGAGCTCTATTTGCAACTTTACCTGCTGATTTCTAATAAGCAAAGTCAATGGGGAAGCTGGATTCACTTAATGCCCACGTGACTCATTCAGCAACTGCAGTGACTTGCTTAACAACCCACGCAAAAAGGTCATAAAATCAGGTAAAACTTGCTTAGCAACCGAAAAAGGTGAGCCCACAAAAAAGGGTGCCAGACTTTGAACTACCATGTTAGCAATGGACAGTCCTGAATAGGATTCACACCTCACATAGCATCGGCCAGGACTCTCTGTATAAATGGAGCATAATATTCTCCCCTCAGTGTGACTGTGGGGTCCCACATCAAACTGTATATCATATCATGACCGGCTGTTAAGATGAGGGCATCTACCTGTCCAGTATCTGATATTTTTTTTTAATATAAATGATGGTGCGCTTCAATGGTTAGAATCCAGCTGAAGCCTGGCACTGATCCTGGCGCTTCTGCTGAGCCCTGACAGCCCTGCAGCTCCAGCCATCTCTCGCTCAGGCTTGTGCAGTGCTGTTCTGTACCAGCCTGCTACTGGCCTTGCAGAAAAGGCAACCCCTTTACAGACGGCAAGAGGCTGGAATACGTCTGCCAAATTTATTACAAAAACAAACAAGACACGAACCAAGATACCGGAGCTTTGAAACACTATCTGAGCGGTTGCTTTCAGCAAACCAGCCCTCCCCACACAAGTCCTTTATAAAGAGTTCAGGGCATGGCTTCTCTCTCCCTCCTTCCGAGAAGCCCCATTGCCTTCCTCTGTTTACTCCTACTTGACTGCC
Source organism: Vipera ursinii (assembly GCF_947247035.1). Classification (NCBI taxonomy): domain Eukaryota; kingdom Metazoa; phylum Chordata; class Lepidosauria; order Squamata; family Viperidae; genus Vipera; species Vipera ursinii. The sequence continues at coordinate 195,918,252 of NC_139513.1, forward strand.
TCCTGCGTCGGGCGTCCTTGAACAGGGCCAGCTGTGGGTCATCTTCATCCACGCTGTCAGGCTCACACAGCTGGGTCTCCACCAGGTGGGAGGGGCCTGGCTGGGGGCTCTACGAAGCCTCAAAGCCATCATCAGCAAGTTCTTCAACACCCCCTCCTCCCCCTCATCTGAGTCATCCGACCCAACTGCCGAACCCACAGGCTGACCCTGAATCACAACAGGTGCTGCCACCAGTTCAGCTTATTCCTCTCCCCTGCTACCACTTCTCTAGGATGGTTGCATATCACCTGCCAGGTGCCAATGTACCACAGGTGGTACCCGTACCACTGGTTGAAAAGCCCTGGGTTAGATGACCTAGACATTGGTATTTGAACATTGATCTTTTAAACATTTATATTTTATTGTGCTTTACTAATCTAGGTGAAATGTTAACATATGTTGCTAGGCCATGTATGATATGCCATATGCTAAATAAATAAATAAGCAACTGAAAATCTGGTCCCAGTTCTGGTTGTAAGTCAAGGATTCCCTTCAGACCTATTGGCTGGAGCTGAATTCAGATCTCATTGGATTCTGAGAAGCTTCATCAGAATAGGAAAAAGTCCTGTCTCCTCCCATGAGCATTTAGGGCAGACATGTCAAACACAAGGCCCGGGGGCCGGATCCGGCCCGTGAAGTGGTTTCATGTGGCCTGCGAAGCCATCCTGGAAACAGTGAGGGAACGGCCCCCACTGCCTTGGCCCTGGCCCAGAGACCCTCCTTCTGCCAGAGACCCTCAGATCTGTCCCACTCCTGCTCAGGCCCCCATAGGCACCCTTGATGCGAACGATGTAGAGCTGGCCACGCCCACCCAGCAGGCCATACGCACTCTAGACACGCCCATCCTGGTCACACCCACCTGGCCCCCTGAGGGCAACCACAATGCTGATGCGGCCCTCAATGAAATTGAGTTTGACACCCCTGATTTAGGGAGTTGTTTGAGGATCCCAGAAACCCTCTGAAGAACCTGTGCTCTGTCTTTACTTGGCAGGCTCTTTTCTCTTATTGGAAAAACCAAGAGATGGACAAAGCATTACAGGGATGTTTGAAAGATTCAGTGGGAGAGTTCCCCAACTGTGCTGCAGCCAAAACAAAAAATCCCATCAGTGCTGAGGACCAAAAGCCCAATACAGGTAGTCCTCGAATTACAACCATTCATTTAATGACCATTACAACAAGCACCCAAAAAGTGACTTATGACCATTTTTCACACTTATAACCTTTGCAGCATCCCTGAGGTCATGTGATCAATATTTGGCCAAGTGGCAAGTGCTGTATATTTAAGATGGTTGCAATGTCCTGTGATCCCCTTTTGTGACCTTCTGACAAGCAAAGTCAATGGGGAAGTCAGATTCACTTAACAACCATGTTACTAACTTAACAACTGCAGTGATTCACTTAACAACTGTGGCAAGAAAGGTCGTAAAAATGGAGCACAACTCACTTTATAACTGATTTGCTTAGCAACAGAGATTTTGGGCTCAGTTGTGGTTGTAAGGTCAAGGACTACCTATTATGAAACTGCGTTAGCCAGATTTAGGAGTTGAATTATGTGTCTGCCTTTGAATCAGTCTGTTCCTTCAGTTTTCTTGACAGAATTTCAGAAATGATTGGTCATTGTTGCCTTCCGGATGGAATAGTTAGAAGCCATTTTTTGCAGCAGTAAAAGAATCCATGGTTGTTAAGTGAACAATAGTTCACTTAACTATTGTTAAGCAAACCAATGATTCTCTATGGGCGCAGTTTTGCTAAAAGTAAACTGTGTTTTCAGCAAAACCATCATAAAACATGGTCATGTGTCTGAAGGACACTGCAAATGGCCGTAAATGCAGCCCAGCTGCCAATCAGGAGGGGCTGTGCATTGGAATTCCAAATCCGGATTGTAACTAAACCGCCCCCCCCCCCCCCGCCGTAGGTCTGTCAGTACTTGGATCAGTCACTAAGTGACTAGTCATAAGTCAAGAGCTATCTATGGTTTAAGTCATATAAACCAGCGGCTTCCAACCTTTTGGGTGCCAGGGACTGGTTCTGTGGACCAGGGGAGCACGGTTTCATGCACTGCCTGAATTCCATGTGTGCGTGGCTGGGGCTTTGCTCGCACAGCCCAGTTCCTGGCAGGTCACTGAATGGTGCCAGTCCACAGCCCAAGAGTTGGGGATCTCTGACATAAACAAAAGGAGCTAGAGAGTGCTCGGATCAGAAAGTTGATCTTTTTAGCATAGTAAAAATCACGCCCGGAAGCAGACACTTCCATAAAAAGATACATGAAATCTTTCTAGCAATATTTGAAATCTGTCTCGTGATTAACTAATAAGAACTAAAGTTGTGTCATTTCCTTGCCTGAAGCTATATTAAGATGCTGGCAAATTGTAAATTGGCATGCTTGATTTGGGGCATTTGCTCTAAGTCAGACGTGTCAAACACAAGGCCCGGGGGCCGGATGCGGCCCGCGAAGTGGTTTCATGCGGCCCGCGAAGCCATCCTGGAAAGAGTGAGGGAACGGCCCCCACTGCCTTGGCCCTGGCCCAGAGACCCTCCTTCTGCCAGAGACCCTCAGATCTGTCCCACTCCTGCCCAGGCCCCCATAGGCACCCTTGATGCGAATGATGTAGAGCTGGCCACACCCACCCAGTAGGCCATACGCACTCTAGCCATACCTACCCAGTAGGCCACACCCACCCTGGCCACACCCACCCGGCCCCCTGAGGGCAACCGCGATGCTGATGCGGCCCTCAATGAAATTGAGTTTGACACCCCTGCTCTAAGTGCACCCTTTTTGCCTGTACAGAATAGAATAAAAAGGGATTTGGGTTTTCACTACTTCTGGATGTTTCATTGGCTGTTCACACCAAGTGAATCAACCCAGTGCTTGGCTGGGCCAACATTCCTAGAGCTAAGAAAAAAAAAGTGACTGGCCAACCAACCTGGTGGCTTTGTGCCAAAGCAGAACAAGAATCTTACTCTCCCAGTTTGTAGCCTGATGCTTATCACCATTACACCAAACCGGCTGCCATAAGAGTTATGTGATCCATTTGTTTTTAATTTACCAACCTTTACTAAACTGTCAAAGCAGTTTGCAATGTTATAAAAAAACACAACCCTGTGAAAACTTAAAACCTGAATGTAATAAAGTAATGATTAAGGTGCTGGCCTAGAAGCCAAGATACTGTTAATTCTAGTCAAACCTTAGGCATAAAAAAGCCAGCTGGATGACCTTGGACCACTCACTCTCAGCCCAAGATTAATCCCCCCCTCCCACAGGGTTACTCTTTTGGGGAAAATAGGAGGAGTTAGGAATATTAGGTATATTCACTGCCTTGAGTTATTTATGAAAAATAACAAATATGGGATAAAAAATAAGGAAGGAAGGAAGGAAGCCTATCAAAACAATGCCTCTTCAAAACAGTTCTCACTTAGTCTAGTATGTGACTGCAATAGTGAATCAATTATAACAAATTATCCTGCCATCGGCTATAGTATAATTAAACGGGTGTTCCTCATTAAACGTATTTGTTCAGTACACATATACGTAAACTGTGCTAGATTGATAACAATCACTCACCTACAATGCTTTTGCTAGAATTCACAGAATATGCAAAGTACCTATATACTTCGGACAAAACAGTCTCAGAGTGTACCTTACTTGAAAAGTCTTAACCAGACTGATATTTTCCAGCTATTCGAGACATTTTTTTCTCTCAGAATGCCCCACCCACATCTTATGTGTCTTACCTTGGAGAGTCACCCCTCTTCCTTCCTGGTTATGTGGAAGAAATTGCAATGTTCCTTAGTTAGTAGAAGCAGTGGCAGCATAGAGAATTCAACTGCTACAAAATCGAAAGTATAGCTAAATTCAAGGAATTGAAACTGAAAGGAGGAAATATAGTGGAAAAATACAGAGGAAGGATCTCGTGAAATGCAGTGACCTCTAGCTGTGGAACCTGCATGCAGTACAGTAATGATTTTTACGGTATCGAATTACCATGTTCTCTTTGTATACTGTAAATCCGTTTATACAGTATTCCTTGACTTACAAACAGATCGTTTAGTGACTGTTCGAAGTTACAATGGCACTTTTCAATCATTTATGACCATTTTTCATATTTACAACTATTGCAGCATCCTCATGGTCACATGATCAAACTTCAGCTGCCTGGCAACTGACTCATATTTATGACGATCAGGGCTTTTTTTTCTCATAGAACGCCCAGAACGGAGTTCCAGCACCTTTTTTGGATGGAACCTTTTAGGATAGGCAAGGTGGGTTGTATGACATGTGTGAGTTCCGGCACCTTTTTCTTTTACAAAAAAAGCACTGATGATGATTGCAGTATACTGGGGTCACGTGATCACCTTTTGCGACCTTCTGACATACAAAGTCAATGAAAAACCCAGATTCGTTTAACAACTAACTCAATTGTGGTTGTAAGTAAAGGGCTACCTGTAGATGTAGATGCTGTTGCTTACTGCAAGAACAAAAAGATTCCTAGAGAGTAGAGGTTACCAGAAATAGACTGAGCATTTGAACGTGTTAACTGGCTAGAGATGGCACTTGATTTATTTTCTTAATTAAGCTGCAATTTTGGTTATAAGTTATGATGCTTGTAAAGCAGATCACCATGTGACCCCATCTGATTTTACAATGTTTTTTGCGGCAGTCATTAAGTGAATGCAGCAGTAGTTACGTGGACCCATTGTTTGCTAAGGGAATTTTTCCCCCAGAAACTAGAAATAAATGTCAGTTTTCATTAAAAAGTTGTAAATCAGAGTCATGTGACCATGGGATGCTGTGAATAGCCATAAATGTGGGCTGTTTGAGGAGCACTCAAAATGCAGTCACATCATGTCACTGTGGAGGAAGGTGGGCAGATATTGGAACTTTGAATCTGAGTCACAAGTCTCTTTTGGGGGGGAGGGTCTGTCATAAATTCAAATGGTCACTGAGAGAGCAGTTGTAAGTCGAGGACTATCTGTATTCAAGGATGTGAGGCTGTGTCCAGACACAAACTATTTTTCAAAGTTCCTTTCTTCCCGTTTCTGCTTTCTACTTTCGTTGTTGTTTCATTATTTGCTATTTCATCAATTCATGAAAAATCAATGAAATCTTCATTCATAGTTTAGGCAAAGCATGTTATTTATCCTTCTAGTTTTTGTCTTGCCAACTGCAACGTACTACCCCTCCCCCCTCTCCCTGGTTTGCAGAACTAATGAGCAAGGTCACCATTCCTGCAAGCACAATGTTTTTTTCTTTTATAATTGAGGTTAGAGAATTGTGGAACTCAAAAGAAACAAATATGAATTTGCATGGCATTTTTTCTGGCATGACTTTGAATAGTGCATGAATTGGGGCAGCTCAAACTCTTGCCAGACTTTGGAAAGGCCCACATTAGTTTTTCTACCAGTTCAGGTCATGCAGTTTTAATTTAACACATTGGGCCAAAAAATACCCAAACGTTCTGGAATTCCAGAACAAGAAACAACAGCAACAAAAAACAAAGCTCAGCATAGCTCAACTTGCTGGATTGTTGGGAGAAACACTATGGGACAGACTGAGCAAAGCAAAATAACCTTGTTTGCTCATAGCAACCACCTCACCAAAACAAGATGAATTGTGTCCAGCTTGACATTGGCAACAGTTTCATTCTGTATATTCTGAATGTATATGGATAATACACATTCAAAAGACAGTAGAAAAACGGTAAAACATGGACCGTTCACTAAATTAAAAAAATTAGGCATATTAAATCATATATATTATCTGAGTTAATCAATAAATCAAACATATTCATAATTAATTACCGGTAATTATTTTTCTTAGGTCTAATTTTTAAACATAAACTCCTTATTTTCAACTAATTTCTAAATATTTTAAATCTAATGACCAGAATTCCCCTTATCTCAACTTCTCCCTTTAACCCTCTAATTAATAATATGAAATTCCCGCTAATAAATCAAAATCCCAATTTTTTTCAGCTTTATTCTGGCTTTCTTCCTTTGCCAACTAGGCTTCCATATTAGTGCTTTTAGATCATCAAATAGCTCTCCTTCTATTATTATATATGTTATTTGAAATAAAGGAGACCATTTAATTGCCATTTTTTTGGGAAGGACTAGCCCATTTGTATTCATTAAGTTGTCTCCCTATTATTCCAATTCCCCATGATTGCCCTGATATGTTTATCTTCCATTCAATCTGTTCTTCTTCTTTCTCAAATTTCTTCTGATTTATATAGAAAGTCTTTTCCATATTCAGTGTTGTCACTCCCTTTTCTGGATTTTCCATTAACTGTATTTGTTGGTCAATTGAGTCCTCTGTCTTAATATTTGATTGTTCCACTTCTTCTGTTACCTTCTGTGTTGTTAGTTCTTTGGTGTAGTCAAAGTTTGGGTTTGTGTATCTAAGCTGGCATCTTGATCTTTTATGTTAGGTCTTATTTTATGACAAGCTGAAGGAATGGTTTCATATATTGCTTTCAACATGGAAAGGATCTTTTCCTGGTCTTCATCCATCTCTTTCATGTGTTTATAAATAGTCTTTATAGTAGAAATTGTTTGTCAAGCAAGGTTTTATAGTCCAATGTATTTCATCATCTCATATAGTAACCAATATTCCTCAAATAAAGAGATAGGAAAGCAATTCCCCACATATAATTCTGAAAGTCAGTAAAGGTTTACATTCACTTTTCAAGTAGGCCAGTTATGCCGCTCAGCTGTTCTCTTGCAGCTGAGATTCTCACAGGTGGTGCCAAGGTCAGAAGAGTCTTTTGTAAGGTCTGGGCTTGACCACCTTAGTTTCCTTCCTTTGAACCTTCTCTAATCACATTACATCCCATTGATAGAATGGTGACCAGTGAAATTCTTCTATGAATTTCATTTATATTGTGTGCCCTTTATGTGTTGCATGTGCAATGCATGTACAAAAAGAGGTGGGGTTACAATAACATAGTTGTGGCCATTGTTTTTAATACTTTCCAAGCCAGTCCTGTTTCAAACCTTTCAGAATGAGAAATGATCAGTTGATTCAAAATACTATATAAGATTCGTATTAAGATTTAACCTTCTACGAATCTTGCATTCTACTAAAGCTATACTATGTAACCAACTAATTTTTTTAAAAAATCCCAGTACTTGGTGAGTGTTATTCAAGAATGAGGGAAGAATCCAGAGAAAGAAACATTTAGGGGAATATTAAAATATGTTTCCCCAAAGGAATAATGGAGAAGATCTTTTAAAAGGCAGAAACTTCTCTCCTCACCCCTCCAGCTAGACAACTCAGCAGAAACCAGCTTTTAGAAATGCAGATGTAATAATCCATTCAGGAAGGTTGGAGCCTTCCAGCTAGAAGCTGAAGAGATTAGGAAGACAAAGACCCTTAAAATCTACATATCCCACCCAAACTCTAAGGCAGGACATAATAGGATTAACCCACCAATGCCAAAGGCACACTCAGACTCGGGTCAAAATACATGACACAGGAAATACAAAGCCTCAAACAGGAACAGGAAACAACCTCAAGAGCCCCAGAAGGTATAAAATAGCTGCATTGGTTGCCAGTTGTCTTCCGGGTGAGGTTCAAGGTGTTGGTTATGACCTACAAAGCCCTCCATGGCATGGGTCCAGAATACCTTGGGGAGCACCTGCAGCCGGCGTCAACTTCCCTCTGCCCAGTACGATCCCACAGAGAGGGCCTCCTCAGGGTGCCGCCGGTCAAAGAATGCCGACTGGTGGCCCCCAGGGGGAGAGCATTCTCTGTGGGTGCACCGGATTTATGGAACCATCTTCCGGTAGAGCTCCGGATGGCGCCCGATCTCCGCTCCTTCCGGCGCGATCTTAAAACCCATCTTTTTAAACAAGCGGGCCTGGCCTGATGGGACGGGGTGGGATTTTATTATTACTTCAATTTTAAATCTGTATTATTTATGGGCATTGTTTAATTATGTTTTAATAATTTTAATTTTTGTATCCTATTTTTATGTATTGCCCTGTTCACCGCCCTGAGTCTCTTGAGAGAAGGGCGGTATATAAATTAAATTAATAAATAAATAAATAATAAATAAATAAATAAATAAAAACCCACCACTCCCTGCGGTCAGCTTTCCCAGAGCCATCTTTCTGTCTGGCTTTCCTCTTCAATAAACTACAACCTTCTTTCTAAAGCAGTCTCCATTTTGTTTATTCCCAGCTTGGACTGGACCCTGATGAAGATTTTTCTTTCAGCAAGAGTGTTAGCTTGTTTTTTTTAAGTTGAATCTTTAGCAAGTGACATCTGCTCTACTTTGCAAACATTTATTATTTATTTCATGAAAGTATTTGCAGATTGCATATCCATAAAAACACCTTGGAAAACCAAAGTGGTGTAGAACTTTTCAGAATTAAAACAATTTAAAGTAAAATAAGATGAGATTATAGATAGGGAGACCAATATAAAACCAAGGGTTTTTTAAAAAAATGCTTAAAATGCATCAGGGCAAAAGTTTGGGACACATAAGGGGATACGTTACTCCAAAAGACAGGCAACATCAGAGGAGGGGCCTAATTCTGCATCACCCCTAAGAGATGATTTGCAGAATAAAGTACAAATTGATGATCCTGTCCCATACGAAGGAAAGTTGATATATTTTAATACAATCTTTAAGTTAACCTGGTGGTAAATTGTATACTTGTATAAGAAAACATACCTACCTAAGAAAAATATAAATTGTATCCAGTACTTCTTCAGATAATTCTCTGCCACATAATATGACTGTGAAAATCTTTGCAGTGGAGCAAAGTTTCCCATCAAAGTTGTTTTGTAAGGCAACATGACCCCCACCCCACCCCCACCCCTCCTAATGATAAGGAGAACATATTGCTTTATTCTGCTCTGTTTTGCAGGCCCTCGGGTATTGCTCTCATTTGGAAAAGCCAGGTTAGGCTTTTGCATCCATACAGTTCCTCTGCAGATGCCACTGTAGAAGGCTACAAGTCACGCTGCCTTTTCCGAGAAGCTCTTTGTAGAAGCAAATCTATGTCATATTTCACCAATCTGTTTTTTTTAGAGCATTTATTCCACCATTGCAAGGCCACTTATTTGTTGCACACTTGTCCATTGATGGGATGAAGAATATGTTCTTCAGCTGGTTTGTTACAGAGCCTGACGTTTTGGGGGGCAGAAAAAGAATATGACTGAGTCACCCATGGATAACTGGCATCCATGGAAGGACAAGAACTTGGATTTCTCCATTGCTAATCCAGACCTGAGAATACCATAGACAGCCAAGAAATCAAGCTGATGGATGATCAGACAAATCAAGCCAAGTTCTCACTTGAAGCACACTTGCCAGACTCAAATTATCCTACTTAGGACACATTATGTGAAGACCCAGCTTTCTGGAAAAGGCGAGGGAAGATGGAAGGAAAGAGAAGGAGAGGACAAACTGCAACCAGTTGTGTGGACTCAGTCACAATGGTGACAAACACATCACTGGAAAAATTTGAAAGAACAGCTTAGGGAATAGATAGCCATGGAGAAGATCTATCTGTATGGTTGTTAGAAGTAAAAAATGACTTCATGGCTCCTCCGTCTCCTCTTTAAGCATTACAACACAATGGCTCTCTTCACAAGCCTATTATATTCCGTAACATCTGTCAACTCTGCTTATGTCACTCTGTCTCCACCCATGTTTGGTATTTTAGAAAGAATGGACTTCAGATCTAAAATTTTATACTAAAAAAACAAGTTGGGAAACAAGCCAAACAAAAATGAGTGGCGAAACAATGTATGAAGTTTAAGCGATTTCAATTATTGCATTGGGGCTACAGGTTTCTTTCAAAAACTTAATGGAAGTAACGCAGCGGTATTGCATTCTATCCTTAAAGCATCTGCCTGGTCACAAAATATATATATATATATATATATATATATATATATATATATATATATATATATATATATATATATATATATATATATATTAGGACTAACATTGTGTATGCGGTCTTTTATTGACATTGCCTTTATGATTTCAAATATGAGACATAGAAGCAAAGCAAGTAGAAGGACAGGTTTGGGAGAACTCTTTTCATAGCCAAAGCAAGACAATCTCTATTGTGTAGAAATCTCAGCTGTAAAAAAAAGCTATCATTTAAAACCATGACTGTGCTGAAAAGTTAAGATTAAGTGAATTAAACAGAGGATGTAGGCACTGATTTGTCCAGTGGATAGAATTTGGGTTTAAATCTCCTTTTACTTAAAGTCCAAGTGGAAGTGGAAAGTTGCATGTCTGCCTATCTATCATGTCATTTTAATTTATTTTTATTTTAATTCCATTTATATCCCGCCCTTCTCCGAAGACTCAGGGCGGCTTACAAGCTTAGCAGTAGCCTTCATTCTATGTATATGCCTGCTTATTAGGACTTTCACACACACACCCCCAAGCGGCATTATTACAAAGTCAGCTTAATTGCCCCCAACCATCTGGGTCCTCATTTTACCTACCTCGGAAGGATGGAAGGCTGAGTCAACCTTGAGCCTGGTGGGACTCGAACCTGCACTAATTGCAGGCAGCTGGTGTTACTTAAGGAGGCATTAGCCCACTGCGCCACCAAGGCTCTTGTTCATGTTCTCATGTTCATAAGGACAAATAAAACAGGGTGGAATTGTTGAAAAATATTCCAAAACCACCAGCGGAAGCCTCTGCAATGCATGAGACCAATTCCTTATTACTGAAATTACTGAGATATTTCATTTACTAAATTAACTCAGCTATCCCCAGAAATGACATCTTGTCTCTGTCCTTTGCTGTCTATGCAGGTAAGCGTGAGTGTACATGTAAATAAAACTTTTATGTCTATTTGTTACTCCTTGTTTTTCTCCTTTTTGAAATCAGTAGAGATAGTCAACTTACAACAGTTCATTTAGTGACCATTTGACGTTTCTGCAGCACTGAAAAAAGGGAACTTATGACCGTTTTTCACACTTATGGCTGTTGCAACATCCCCATAATCACATGATCAAAATTCAGATACTTGGCAAGTGACTCATATTTATGACGGAGGCAGTGTCCTGGGGTCATGTGATCCCCTTTTGCAACCTTCTGACAAGCAAAGCCAATGTCATTTAACAACTTTGTTACTACTATGATTCACTTAACTGTGTCAAGAATGGTCATAAAAAGGGCAACATTTATTTAACCACTGTCTCACTTAACAACAGAAATTTTGTGCTCAATTGTGGTCATAAGCTGAGGACCACCTGTACTTGTAATATTTTAACACCATTTTCTTGAGCAGATTCTTCTCAGAGCTGCGTCCTAAGTCTGCTGTTGTTCACTCTGTTGACCCATGATTGTTTTGCAAGGTTTGACAATACAACAGTGGTGGGCCTTATTCAAGATGACAATGAGGGTGCTTACCGCAAAGAGGTAGAGGGTTTGGTGAACTGATGTAACAAAAACAGCCTAGTTTTAAATGTTGGAAAAACTAGAGAGATCATTGTTGATTTCAGTGATTACCTCTGTGAAAATCTTACCTGGAAAGTTAATACAACCCAGGTGGCCAGAAAGGCCCAACAAACTTCACTTCCTCAGGGTCTTGTGGAAGAACAGGGTAGAACAATGGCTAATGACCCTCTTTTACCAGTCTACTATAGACAGCGTCCTCTCGTACTGTATTGTGGTTTGGTATGCTGGTCTGACAGCCACGGATAGGAAAGTATTACAGAGGGTGGTGAGCACAGCACAAGACATTGTGGGCTGTCCCCTGACACCACTGGATGACATCACCAAGGCTTGCTGCCTTGGAAGAGTGAGGAAAATTCTCAGGGACAACTCACACCCTGGTCGGTATCTCTTTACTCTCCTACCATCAGGTAGGAGATATAGGAGTATAGCCAGCTGTACCAACAGGCTGAAGAACAGCTTTTATCCATGGGCTGTTAGGCTCTTGAAGGGAAATAATTTTATAAACTTTATGCATGATTGACTTGTGAGGCCAGTGTGTTGTGCAATTAGCTCACATGGTGTAATAAGATGGTTTGTTGTCACTGTGAGTTGGGGTGGGGGCACAAAGGGAGGCTCAGCCAATCTCAATGTATACATGGTTGTACTTTGACAATGAAGGTTCATTCATTTCAGAAAAGGCAGGCACAGCCACACTGTGTATTGATTCACCTGCAGACATGGTTAGCAGCATCAAATTTCTGAGTGTGCAGCTGGCTTGGTCGCTCACCAGTGAGACACCGGTGAAGTGGGCACAGCAGTGCCTGCATTTTCTGCAACACATGAGAAAAGTACATCTTCCTTCCCTTATCCTTACCACTTTCCATAAAGGGTTGACTGGAGAGTATTCTGTGTTATTGCATTAGTCTGGTTTGGAAGTATTACCACATCAGACAGGAAGACGGTGCAGAGTAGTGAGGATGACAGAAAACATTATTGGCAGTTCACTCTGTTCTATCCAAGACACAGCATATAAGTGTTGTTTGAGCAGGGTTCGCAGGATTGCCTGGGACACTACACATCTTCTTCACGATCTGTTTTCCTTGTTACCTTCTGGAAGGAGGCTTTGTGGTATCCAAAGCAGAATATCCTGGTTCAGTCACAGTTTTGTTCCATACAGTATCAACCTTGTGAACTCTAAAACCTCCTCCTTCTGTTATGTTTTCAAGATGGACAGTGATTAATATTTATATGTAATTATATGTAAGGGTGTAGGTGTGTATGTATATAGGTTTATATGTGTGTTATGTATGTGTACACTTTTGAGAGCAGGCAACAATTTCATTTTTAATGTGTGCCAGGATGCCCACAGTAAAAAATGACAATAAAGGTTATTTAATCTAATTGTACCTATATTTCTGTATGTGATTTTCAATTCTAGTGTTATCCCAGTCAAATAAACCAGGAAATTACCCAAAGATCAACTCAGTTATCAAGATTTTTTGAATTCTAGAACCACCTACTTCAAGCTTCTACTTAGGACATGCTACATCATGGGTGTCAAACTGCTGGCCCGCAGGTCAGACAAATCAAGAGGAAACCGCGCTCACTCCATTGCTGGCAGTGGGGAAAAAGTTCTGATACGTCGTGTGATGTCACACGACATTGCAAGTTTGACATGTCTGTGCTAATTGTCACATCACAGCTGTTTAATTGCAATTTTATTTGTATAAACAAAATGTGCAGATGTCTCTTACATATTAAAACCTATAGCAATTAAAATTCTTATACAGTTGAGTATTTGACTAGTAGTCAACATAAAATACTCTTACAACTACTTTAATATTAAAAGAGTCATGCATATTATGGAAGTGGTTAATAATTACTTTAAACAGGTCAATCCATTTATTAATTTCTCTCCTTCTCTAAGGGGCCCTGCCGCCTAAGTCTTGTCCAAGCAATTTTTATAAATGCCTCTGATGAAGACACCAGTTGTCAATATTATTAACAGTAAAGAACTAACATATGTTATGCATGTTTCCATTTCAGGGATTCCTCTGCTGAAGATTGAACAGGACAAAAGGGTCCATCTATCCATGACAGACTAGTGTTTTTAGCTATATATTCCATAACTTCATGCACAGCCTTCCTGGCCTTGTTAATCTTCTCTGGGGTCTCTAACAGGAAGCAACTGGGAAGATCCTGGAAACATGTGGTATTAGAGAGGACGGCTTGTAGCTCTTTTAAATCACACTCAGCCTGTTGGATTTTTTGCTTAAGATGTTCAGGAAGGCTTTGCACGTTAGTTAAGATTTTCTGGCAGACCTCTTGCATCTTCTGTGCAACACTGTAGGATGTGGCTAGAGCATGGGATTCCATCTATTATGAAACCAAAAAAATATTGTTAATTGAACATCATAGATGTTCATCTATGAGATTTTCTGAAGGGGGAAAGAAGGAAAGAGAGAGAGAGAGAGAGAGAGAGAGAGAGAGAGAGAGAGAGAGAGAGAGAGAGAGAGAGAGAGAGAGAGAGACTCAGGACAATTGAATATTTTGGTTTATGCATGGAAACACCATTGTTTATTGCTGTTCCCCTGATTTCAGCCATACAATACATGCCAGGCGGCAGAATTCAAATGTCCCCCCCCCCACTTTCTTCTTCCTACTATTGTGTGTATCCGGTGTTTTTTCAAAAAAAAAAAAAGGTGCCAGAACTGTCATCTTGGTGGGCACAGGAGGTGGGGGGGCGGGGGCGCTGCTGCGATCATGGGTGCAAGGGGTGTTGGCGGCAGGCTGCCCCCTGGGACCGGAGCCGGCACAGCTGGTGCTGTGGGAGCAGAGGGGCTCACTCTATATGGCAAGGCTACGCGAGGTGGGCGGTGGAGGCCATGCAGGCCAGGCAATGCAGGGCGGCCACTTAGGCGTGCAGGGCGAGGCGATGGTGGCGCAGGTCCAGCACCAGGTATGCCACCAGCCTGGCTGACACGGGTGAGCACAAGGAAGGAGTGCACATGGACTCTGCAGAACCCATCTCCCACTCCTTGTCCTCTCTTACTTACCTAGTTGAGATGTAGTTGGACAGCAGGGAGGGATGCAAAGTTCTTGCCTACTCACCTTCACTGCAGATAACTTGCCGGTGCAACGTTTGCCGGCCAGGACTTTTGGCGCACTCAGCAGCAATTCCTATAGGCTTTCGAAAGCCAATAGAGGAAGTAGCATAGCTTGTGCAAAAGCTTTTGTGTGTGTGTGTGTGCAAAAAAAGGTGCCGAAACGCCATTCTGAGCGTTCTATGAGAGAAAAAGCCCTGCTTTTATGTTTTAATCTTATGATTTTAAAATTATATCTTTTTCTATTGTAAGTTGCCCCAAACCTCGCCATGTGGATTGCATACAAATATTATATAATCGGTAAATAAAGGTAGAACATATGTTAAATATACATCAAATGATAATATGCTTCCCTACAAAGTCAATTCTTGCTCAATGACAGACCAAGGAGTTAACTCAGAAAGGCAAGAGGAAAATCTAGAAGAGATCTGTGCAACTCGTAGAAGGAAAAGGCCCACACTGATAAATTAAAAATCTTTGTGGTCTGCAAAGAAATGCTGGTGGGCTAATCAATGATTTGGTGACTAGAGGAGCATCTACAGTGTTGGAGCTCGTGGTCATGGTAAGCCATGGAGGCACTAGGCAACATAACTTTTAGGGCAGTGGTGGTGATTTTATTACTTTTAGGCTGCATGTACAGGCCTGGTCTAGAATTTATTTTGGAGCATTCATCCATCTAGAGCAGGTATGTCAAACTCATTTTGTTTGAGGCAGCTTCTTATAAAAGAATTGCCATTAATTTGTTTTAATAAAATAATTTAAATCAATTTTTCACTTGATTTCAAATTAAATGAATTATATTGGTTGACAATGAGATTTATTTTTAAGTACAATTGCCAAATGCAATAAACTGGTTTTAGGTACCGTATATGTTACTGGAAGGAAAAAGCAATCCCTGTTGGATTACTGATCCCAGAAAAGCATTTGCATAAATGCAGGTATCCTTAGGGTACCATAGTTATGGATGAGAAATATTGGTTGCAAAGTTGGCATTTCTGGATGTAATACAGATATTTTGGACTTTTTTTTGTTTCTTTGCCTGTTTGATATTTTTAAAAAGGCATATGCTACTGACTACGCTTATGCACATATGTAACTTCTTTTGCTAGAATACATGACCACTGCTTGTCCAGAATGTGAAAAGTGAAAGATTGTGACTAAACAAAATTTTAATGTACAGATAATACCACCAGAAATTATTTTAGCCTTTTTAATAAATGTTATTGATGTTAAGCTCACCATGGAAAACATCATATATTGTTATGTATATACTAGGTTAATTATTTAAAGACTGAAGTGCAACATAACTAGATTCTAAATAATCTATTTTTCAAAACGCACAGCAGTCCAAACAGTAAAAGTAAAGTCCAAATTAAGAATATTTCACTCTTAAGAATTGTTTAAAGTGGTTTAGTTGTAATGGAGTATGTACAAAAGATACTATTTTTTTTCTAGCATCAGCTAAATTAGACATATTACATTGAGAAAAATATTTCTCATTTCTTTCCTGTTACCTTTAATTGATTTCATTGCAGAGATGTTAACATAGGAAATAGATTATTTTGTTATCTAATTTTACCTTCCAAAAGACAGAAGCAGATGAAAAATGTGAGGTTCTTTCCTGTTGGCTTTTATAAGTTAGCTGTTTAGATTCTAAAAGTTTAGTTCTTAAAGAAGTAACCCTGTAAATAATTTTAATGTCCTCCTCTAGTGCAGGGATAGGCAACCTTGGCTCTTTTATGACTCAAGGACTTCAACTGCCAGAATTCCTGAGCCAGCATGGCTCAGCTTGGAAACCTCTCCCTTTCCCCACAGCATGGCTGGCTCAGGAATTCTGGGAACTGATGAGTCATAAACAAGAGTCAAGATTGCCTAGTTCTGCAATAGGCTTAGGAAAGCCAATAGAGGGATGGTTTGTTTTTTTTTGCAAAAAAAGGTGCCGGAATGCCGTTCTGAGCGTTCTATGAAAAAAAAAGCCCTGTGTGTATCTTCTGTAAAGGGTCTTTGATCCAGCGTTTTGTCTGAGCTTTTTCATATAGCCTGAGAAACATACCATTTTTTTTCTTCTGGTGCTGGGTATAAATTTGCCATAGCTTAATAATGTTGCAGGATTCAATCTGGGTCACTCACCACAACTAGAGGTTTAGACTGTTTAATAATTTTTTGATTGAATAAATCATAATTGGCTAGGTTTACCCAGTATGCCAGGCCACAAACCATTGTTAAGGCATAATGACTGAATTACTAATGTTGTAAGCCTCCATAGACTAATAATTCATATGTATGTTTTACAAACCTATTTATTTATTTAATAAATTTATAGCTGCCCACTTCACAAAATGTGACCCTGGGAGAGATCCATGATAGCTGATAAACCATAGTTTATAAGTGACATCCTGGATTGTTGAATAATGGTTAGAAGCATGGCTTAGCATGAGACATGAGTCAAATAACTATGACTAATTCCAGGAAGTTTATATGGTTCATGATCATGACCAAATCCTTATTTGCATCTAACTGAAGCAAAGATACCCTCAACAATCACTTTTTCTGCTATGTTCTCTACCTTGCTTCCCTCTGATTCCAGCCCATTATAGCCTTAAGCTATTCCTGTGTTACAAGTGTGTTTCTCCTCTTATCTCAACACATTTTGCCAAGAATGTAATGGGGCTCATATCACTGACCATTGTCTTGATGTCATAATCAAATGATTCCCTAAGTCAGGGGTAGGCAACCTTGGCTCTTTTATGACTCGTGGACTTCAGCTCCTAGAATTCCTGAGCCAGCATGGAGTTGAAGTTCACGAGTCATAAAAGAGCCAAGGTTACCTACCCCTGACCTAGGTCATGGGATCAGTCCAACCTCTATTGACCACTGTGTAGGCAAATACCCCCTCCTCTATCCTCTGGACATTGTCCTCTGATTTAGGAAGCAGAGTTTCAAATGGGACCCCCAGCCTCTACTCATCAGGTCTCTAGGCCAATCTCCATCTTGTCTTTGAAACAGCTCAACAGAAACCAAGTTCCAGAAGGCTGTGTGGTGCACTGGAAGTCACTCCTCTTGGCTCTTTAAGCCAATTCTCCTCCTTTCCTCCCCTTCTCTCAAGTGGGGATCAGTGGCAGGGCTGGGAGAAGATGGCAAGTCAAGAGAGCAGATGACTCTTCCAAAGCCCCCGTATCTCTGTAAGATCTGATTTAACAGCTACAGGCCTTTCTTGCCAGTCTCCTGCCTTTCTCATAGCTTGGGTATGTCAGAATCCATTTATATCATATTCATAAATGTATGTTTAAAACATTATTCCATGGATCCTGCCATCTCCCAAGGAGGAGGGAACGGATATGTATTGAGCCTGTATTAGGCATTTCAAAGGAAAAGAGAAGCCTTTTGAACTGGGGGAACAGAAGGGGGGGTTAGGGTAGGAGCATCTGGCTTGTGTCACGGAAGAGAGCAATAAACATAAAAGTTCCTAAGTTCCTTTTTCCCATGAGAAGGATGATACGAGGTAAATGATGGGGGACTGACCAAATGGGGTTAAGGGGGGGTTGAACCGGGAACTCTTTATAACGGTTTAGTTTGTAGAACAATATTAAGTCCTGTCTTGTATTCCTACAACCAAGCATGTCATAGTAAAGATTTCTTTTGGACTAAGATTTGGCTCCAAGAGTTTTTGTCTTCCTAAGATGTGGTTTGGGGTGGGTCCTGACAGGGTAGTTGATTTTCCAGCTGGAAGAGCCAACAGATAAAGAGGGGAAGTTGGCTCAGCCATCTATCAAAAACATTGTTAATCATAAATTAATATGGTGTGTGTGGGGGGGCATTGCCACTACTAGGTAACATGGGGGTAGGAAATGCAATCTTTAGTAGCAAGTTAGGAGAGGGGCAATAGAGCCTGGCAGTGGACACAGCAGTTTTCTGCTGGTTCAGTGCTATGGCAAAGAGGCCAAAGGATTGCTTTGGGAAATGCAATATAGGAATTTGTTTAATAGAGGGATAAGATATTGGCTCATCACGCTTAGTGTTTGTTTTTATACAATTAGCAATGGGTCTCTTGGAGATACAAGGGGTGGACTGTGGAACATCAAGCACAAAATAATATTTGCATCTTCACTGAACGACGGCCCTTCCCTATTTTCTTGTACCTTCAAAAGACAAAGCATCATCATGCTGAGATACCTACCTCTGCCTGAATTGCTTCACTGCTCTGCTTAGGTTGACCTTTGTACCACTCCTTCCACATTTGGTACACTTTTTCTTGACCTTTGTGAACTTTGTAGTCCAATTGCTCCTTGGTATATTTTATCTACAATAAAGCAAAACAAGGGGAGGGGGAAGTCATGTGCTACAAGCCTAGTGTTCTGTTTGGCACCGTAGCTACAGCTTTGGCTTACAGGCCAGACCCATGGTGGTGCAGTAGTTAGAATGCAGTATTGTAGGCTGACTCTGCCCATTGCCAGGAGTTCGGTCCTCACCGGCTCAAGGTTGACTCAGCCTTCCATCCTTCCGAGGTCAGTAAAATGAGGACCCAGATTGTTGGGGGGGCAATATGCTGACTCCGTAAACTGTTTAGAGGGGGCTGTAAAGCATCATGAAGTGGTATATAAGTCTAAGTGATATTGCTTTTCCTTCCCTACTCAGATCCTCTTCAAACAGTTATCCAGAACAATGTCTTAAGGAACTTCCATCAAGTTTATTCAAGGAGTGCAGGCAATCCTTGACCTACAACCATTCAGTGACCATTTAAAATTACAACAGCACTGGGAAAAAAAGGGACCAACAGCTGGCTCTCACACTTGCAACTATTGCAGCATCCCCACAATCATGTGATCCAAATTCAATCACCTGGCAATTGATATCTACCTATGATGGCTGCAGCACCCAGGCCAGATGTTTGCCATTTGCAAGTTTCCTAGCCAGCTTCTTGCAAGCAGATTCAATGGGGGAAAGCCAGATTTGCTTAATGATCATGTGATTCACTTAACAACTGCAGGGATTCTCTTAACAACCATGGCAAAAAAAAAGAAATTGTAAAATCAGGAGGGATTCACTTAACAAATCACCTTATTTAGCTTACAGAAATTCTGGTCCTACTGGTGGTTGTAAGTTAAGGCCTACATGGATTACATTACCTTGTATGCCCAGAGATTGTATACCCAGGACTTACATATTCACATAACGGAAGAGTGGATGGTGAAGAAACTTAATGAAGGCTTTAAAAAAAAAGAAAAGAAAATATAACAGACAAAAGAAAAAGGAACCAAAGTGCACAATCAGCTGGGTATTTTTCTTCATTACAGAACTGCTGCAGCCTTTGACATTAGCATTAATAAGCAAGGATCATTTTGGCCGGGGAACCTCAGAGGGCATTGCTAGTGGTCCTCTTAAAATGAACAAAGTAGATGTAGTGAATATTTTTTGGGGGGAGGGGGGGTCTTTTTTGCAATTGGGCAGAGGATTAAAGAAACAGTTTAGAACCTCAATCCCTGCAGATGTTTAAAGCATCCATCTTGCCCTTTAAAATCCCTCCAGTGAGAGAAAATATTTAAATCTTTTCCAGGCTTGGATGTTCATTTAATTCCTCAAGCCTCATAAATCACCCCAAAGAAAAGGTATGATATGTCCAGACTCATTCCAGGGCCATGTGGATTGCAAATGTAAATTGGGAGACTGCCATCTGTCCTGGGGTCAGAGATTTACTTAGAACAGACATGTCAAACTCGTGACGTTGTACGATGTATCAGAGCGTTTTCTCCCTTGCCAGCAATGGGGTGGACACAGTTTCCCGATGACGCATCCGGCCCACGGGCCGGCAGTTTGACACTCCTGACTTAGAAGGTCTCTTAGAATTGAATTGTGCCTATTTTTCTCTGCAGTAGTGAAATGCACTAAAACAGTTCCAACTTGGTGTCTTGCAAGTATCCTACACCATATCATTCATTATCTCCCAAGACATGGCCAGATTAAAAAAGCTGGATAACTATTTTTGAAAGAGTCCTTCAAGTTTCTAACAATACTCTTGCCCAGACATGTCAAACAGAAGGCCCGGGGGCCGGATCTGGCCCGTGAAGTGGTTTCATGCGGCCCGTGAAGCCATCCTGGAAACAGTGAGGGAAAGGCCCCCACTGCCTTGGCCCTGGCCCAGAGACCCTCCTTCTGCCAGAGACCCTCAGATCTGTCCCACTCCTGCCCAGGCCCCCATAGGCACCCTTGATGCGAACGATGTAGAGCTGGCCATGCCCACCCAGTAGGCCATACGCACTTTAGCCACGCCCACCCAGTAGGCCACACCCACCCAGGCCACACCCACCCGGTCCCCTGAGGGCAACCGCAATGCTGGTGCGGCCCTCAGTGAAATTGAGTTTGACACCTCTGCTCTTGCCTATTCCTAGACAGAACTCGGAGCATTAAAATATACTAAGATTGTATGAGGTGTTCCAAGCAGCCAATTATGCTGCAGTTAGATTAACAAGCAATACTGAACTCATTTTCAACACTGCTTTCTTAATCAAAAAGATTAAGAATAGATGGGTTAAAGACCCATCTATTCGAACAAGCTGGCCTGGCCTGATGGGGGAATTCTAGGGTTTTTAAATGTTTTTTATACCTTGATTGTTTTAATTCGGGCAATAATTTAATCCTTTTTAACTTTTGTATTTTCTATTTATATGCCCTGTTCTCCGCCCTAAGTCCTTCGGGAGAAGGGCGGTATAAAAATTTAATAAACTTAACTTAAACTTAAAAAGTCACCTGCCTGGATTTGCCACTAATCCTTCCAGGTGAGTACTCTGTTACGCTCACTTAGGAACAGAGCATACTTTAAGTGATTGCACTACATTGTTGCATGACTTCTTACTCAACAGGAGGACTCTTTCAATAATCAAAGTGCATTTCTGTAATCATAAAGATGTATTTTCTTGCTTCATATCCAAAATAGCCATGCCAAATGGAGATGATGCTCTACAACTGCCCTCTAGCACATCTGGAAGGCATCAAATTGGGGAAGGTAGCAGGGTTTTATTTACAAATGAGAAGCCTGAACCCCCATGAAGTCAAGAAGGAAACATCTGTGTACAAAAGATTAGAAGATTTGCTAGAATATAAGAAAATGTTAATGTTTTTCCCCCTTAATAAAATATAGACACAACCTAACGCATTCTGAATCTGGTTAATGGATAATATAGGTCCCTGTTTCCCAATCCTGGAAATTTTGATATGTACTCAAATATCTTTTACGAATTTTGCTATGTACGTTACATGTCAACTTCTCCACTGACAGCCCTGTCAACCTGCAAGTTACTCTATAGAAGGTTTTCTGGCTCCAGTCCATGTCTGAATCAGTCTGCCTGGGTTCAGCTACATGGACTTTTTGCTAAAGAAGGGGTCTTCAAACGTGGCCCTTTTATGACTTGTGGACTTCAACTCCCAGAATTCCTCAGACAGCATGCCAAGTTTGAAGACCGCTGTGCTAAAGAGACCATTCAGCATCTTACATGTTCCAACAAGGATGCTGCTTCTCCTCCAAGGTTCAGTTAGTCATCCTTTCTTTTATTTCCCAAACATAACAGGGAATGACTGAGTTTCTTACCAAGTAAAAGATCTGTTCAAGTTGGAACAAGGCCTGCTGCGCACCCAGTTTGATCATTCGCAACTTGGCCAGAGAATGATAGTAAGCTCGACTACAGAGCTTGGTTGACAAGGAACCCAGGCGTGTGTAGTAACTTGGCTCTTCTTCCTGCATTTCAAGACAGGCTGCTCCAGAGCCTTTAGGATGGTCCAAGGATGCAATGGCAACTAAAAAAAACCCAACAAGATCAAAAGGGATCCCCATTCACAACACCTGAACTAATATTATCAGTAGTCACTTTATTTCTCAAATAAATTCCTCACAATTAAGTTTCTGAGAAATCTTAGCTAGTAGACACCTAATTCCTCAAATAAATCCTCCTTGATTAAGCTTTGGGGAAATCTGGGCTACACTTATGTATAACTAAAAAAAAAAGACTTCCATCCCTCTCCCCCATTGTTACAATATTTAATTGGGGGAGTGAGGGGGCTATTTTAGGATATGTACTACCATTTGGAGAGGAACTACAAAAAGGGACCAGTTTTGGTCCAAAAGACTCTTTTTCACTGCCCCTGCACTAAGTTATGTTAGATTTTTAGTGCTGGCATGTTGCGTGAACCCAACCTTCGTGGCATGTAAAAACAAGATCCAGGGCCTGTAGGTTATGTGAAACTCTTCAGTTAGGTTTTGTGAATCAAATCCTGGCAGAGTGCAAGATGTTAAAGTACAACCCGTTTGGTGGACATGGGTAGGTACAGAAATTTGATCATTCGATAAATTGATTTGCACCAGCCATTTACCACACTTTAGGGCAGTGTTTCTCAATCTTGGCAAATTTCAGATATCTGGACTCCAACTCCCAGAATTCCCCAGCCAGTATGTTGGCTGGGGAATTCTGTGAATTGAAGTCCACTCATCTTAAAAGTTGCTGAGGTTGAGAAACATTTCTTCCAAGAGAGTCAGAGTGGAGTAAAGCATTTCATTTTGGGTAACCTTACACCAACCTGTTATGGCCTTGAACTGTTTAAGACTGGTTGAATCTGCAACTCCCAATAGTTTTGTTTGCTAAAATGTGACCTAATTTTTTTTTAAAATAAAATTGTTTCTGATCAGGAGCACATGGATTGGCTACCTGGATCTGATTCTTAGAATACTTTATTTTTCTATTCTGCAATTAAGTGCATTTATCCATGTGTCTAGCTTTCCTGGTTGGTTTTTATACAACTGACTGAGAGCACCCAGCTTCTCTTGCAAATTTGCATCTTCTCCTCTGTCTATTCTATTTTCTGTCAATGCTCTACAGCAGGGGTCTTCAAACTTGGCCCTTTTATGACTCATGGACTTCAACTCCCAGAATTCCTCAGTCAGCATGCCTGGTTGAAGAATTCTGGGAGTTGAAGTGCATGAGTCATAAAAGGGCTGAATTTGAAGACCCCTGCTCTAGACTGCATATCCTTTGGGAAAAGATCTATTTTTTGCTGGAGATGCAATACTGGTAGTCCTCAACTTACAACAGTTCATTTGGTGACCATTCAATGTTATAATGGTGCTAAAAAAAAGGAATTTATGACCGTTTTTCACATTTATGACCATTGCAGCATCCCCATGGTCACATGATCAAAATTCAGATGGTTGGCAACTGACTCATATTTATGACCGTTGCAGTGTCCCGGGGACATGTGATCCCCTTTTGTGACCTTCTGACAAGCAAAAGTCAATAGAGAACCCAGATTCACTTAACAATGGAGTTACTAACTTAACTGCAATGATTCACTTAATAACTGTGGTAAGAAAAATTGTAAAGTAGGGCAAAACTCAATAACTTTCTCACTTAGCAACATAAATTTTGGGCTCAATTGTGGTCGTAAGTCAAGGACTATCTGTATAAGCAGCTTTATCCTAGATAAGATAATTCAGTTCCTCTACATTGGCTAGAATCACACACAATGGGCTTGGATTAAGTCATGGATGATTAATTATGGTTTGTTGAATAAGCCACAATTGCTGGCTTCCTATATCAGCTGGGTCAAAACCAACCAAATCTCTTTCTGGTTTAGGATACTCACTGACTAACAGGAACTGTTTAGGCAAAGGATTTACCCTATTAGGATTAAAAGCTCTCAATTTTAAGAAAAATGAGCTAGAAAATATTAGATTCTATGATTTTTAAAAATATCTAGTTTGTTATATTCCTGATGCTTATAACATATCTAGTTTGTTATACTTCCTGATGCTTATAAAATATTTTTAATATTTTATACTTTATTTTATACTAATATTTTATTAGGCCAGGTATAGTGTATTCTTGGTCTACATTTTTCCTAGCTAATGCCTTTCAGATGTTTTAAACTTTAATCAAAGGAAAAAGTATTGAAACTGAACGAATAAATACTGTTAGTTGGCTAACTATCTCAGCATTTATTTTTGGACTTTTTTTAAAAAAAATTATTTTATAGTTTTAGAATTGTATGCCATCCACAGCTGTATGTCATCCAGAGCTGAGATAGATAACTGTAGAAATAAAATAAGTCAATAAATGTAGAGGTAAAACTCATCAGAGCATGGATAATCAAGAGAGGGAACTGCATATTCTTACGTAATTCCTCATCCGTCATTGGAAGAAAGTACTCTAGTAAGCTGTCTGATGTGAATATCATCTTGTCAACACTGCTGGCCATCATCTGTGACACACTGATTTCCCTCACAGTGTTCACAGCACTCCTCGCTGAACACAATGTCACTTCCATAGTGTCCATGGCAACTTCAACGCTAATCTCTAGCATAGTATCCACAATATTTGCTTCGTTTATTTTAGCATAAATGGATCCAACGATCTGCAGGCAAAAATTCAAAAACAGAAAATATCAGTGAAGAATGATAAAAATCAACACAGAATTAAGCACAAACGCATACACGCTTCTATAAAAATTTGAGTTATATGTTGTTCTTGAATCCAATTTAGATTGTATTTGCTACCTTTCTTAAAAACAACAACAAATATACAGGTAGCCCTCCACCTACAACCAACCTCAAATTCCTATTGCTAAGCAAGATAGTTAAGTGAGTTTTGTCCCATTTTATGACTTTTTTGGCCATAGTTGTTAAGCGAATCACTGCAATTGTTAAGTGAATCATGCAGTTGTTAATGGAATCTGGTTCCCCCACCCCAACTTTGTCAGAAGTCAGCTAGGAAGGTTACAAGTGTGTGTGTGTGTGTGTGTGTGTGTGTGTGTGTGTGTGTGTGTGTGTGACATGACCCTCTGGACAGAGCAATTGTCATAAATACATGCTAGCTGCCAAAGCACTCAAATTTTGATCATGTGACCATGGGGATTTCGCAACCCTCACAAGTGTGAAAACTAGCCCCAAGCTACTTTTTTCAGTGTCACTGTAACTTTAAATGGTCACTAAATAAATAGTGTGAAGTCAAGGACTACCTGTGCACAAAAATAGATTAATTAATATGTTCTAAGACTACTGAGAAATGGCCCAGGGTAAGAAATGAAACAATATGCAATATATGCAAATGCCCCCAAATCCTGTCAAATGGTTTATAAATCTAGAGCTCAATTACCATGCTAATAGAGTAGTATGGTGATGGTGAACCTATGAAGTGCATGTTAAAGATGACATGTTTTGGGTAATACACCAGTGCTCAGCAACACCCAACAACTATTCTCAAAAGCACACGCTGTTCTCATGCAATTTTCAGAGGCCTTCGAAGCTGCGTAAGAATGGGGTGTGTTGTCATGCAGCCTCCGGAGGTTGCATGAGGGGGCCATGCTCTTGCAGAGCCTGTGGAGGCTCTAAAAGTCATGCAAGAATCAGGCAGTTTTCAGAAGTCACAGAAGAGCATTTTACAAAACCTACCCAAAAAAAAAAAAGAATGAAGGCCTTGTGTGATCCAGAGTTGCCTCAGGTAGGCCACAGGGGCCTGTCAACAGAAGAACACCAGCATATATGGCAGATTCTGAACATCACACATGATTGGACTGTATTTTTCCCAAAATTAATATGTAAAAAATTGTTTCTCGTGTGTGTGAAACACACGAGTCTCTCTCTGAGGGAGATGGGTAATTCAGAAATGTGAGTATATAAAATAAAAAAGTTAATCATTTTCCAAAATTTTGACACGCCAAGCCCAAACGATTCACACCATCACTGGGCTAGTACAACAATAGACCCTACTAGACATGAGGGGCTGTTTTGCATTGTTTTTTAAAGCACCAAGAGTACGATAAAATGCTTGTTGGAAGAGTCCTGCTAGTCTAAAACTTTGGAAGACAAAGTATTTAAAGGAGAAATGTCCTTTTTTTCTCCCATGGGAAGAAAAGATTGGTTGGCATTTCATGGCTCTTACAGCACCTGTTGATAACAGCTGTGTCTGAAATCCATGCCTATGAAGCTGATCATCTACCTCTTGTTCTCACCACAGTAGAGAGACAATTTGTGATCTTCCAAGTCTTACTGAAGTACAATGTTCTGCATCCTTCACATTACCTGTCCTAGGGATGTTAGGCGTTGTAATTCAGTAAAATCTAAAATACCATATGTTGCTTACAATGAATCTACACGGATTGATAATATATTATGGAAAATAAGTTCAAGTGATTACCTCATCCACTGTCTGTTGCAGAACAGAAAATTGGTACTGTAGCCTGTCAATATTCCTACAGCCAGCCATATTTGCAATAGCAACTGTAAAATAGCAAAGGTTAAAGAAAGGTTTGATTACTTAAAAGATTCCTGGTTACATTCAACAACTGGATGTTACTTGTATTTGGGTTTTATTGCTACTTAGCAATATGAAAAGCCTATATTGTTTTATGCTGCAGCACAATGATACAAAGGAAAGTGATGACATGAAGGTGAGATTACATTGTTATGTACTCATTTAGGTGGTAGGAAATTCAGAGTCCTATAAATGGACATAAATTGCAAATCAAAAGATAAGAGCCATGTGCACCTCTTCCTCCATGCATACCATCTGAATGTGCTTACTTTGAAGCCATTGATCTTTGATCTTTTAAAATGGAGCTTTGCCTTTATAGCTTTTTGACCCCTAACTGCATTAGAAAAGATACATGTCTCCCTTGACTAGAAAATGGATAATTTTAAGGTTCAGCCTTCTTTCTTTCGGATTTTTCTTTCTTCATTCTTTCCCCACAGCAAGGCAGCATAACATAAATGCAAGTTTTCTGTTATACCATGTAACTTACAAGTAAGTTACCATGTAACTTACAAGTTTTCTGTTATACCATGTAACTTGTCCGTTTACATTTTAAAGAACTCTCCCTAAATTCTCTTAGAGTGAAGGAAATAAACTAGATTATCTTAATATCATAGTTTACATTTAGAAATATCAGTCTTGGAAGAAAAACTTCTAAAAAGATGTCTTGTACAGAATTGTGTTGCCTCCCTTGTTGCATTTTGCAAAACTTGATGGCTCATCAAAAAATTTGCAAAATGGCAAAACGTATTTTAAATTTTATTTAGAGAGTTCTTGCTTTTCATTCCATGCAGGATAAAGTAGAAGAAATAGAATACAACATGATAAAAATTCTAGCACCCTCATTTAGAGAGCAACCTATAACCTCATATACTTCTGTTATGTACTGGGCTCATAGTAATACCACGTGGGTTGCTGGAGCAGCTAACAGCTCTCCAGCAACCCAGACTATAAGTCTCCAGCGCTACAATTGGCTATCCCTAGGCGGCAATGGTTGCTTCAAACCTATTGGCTGCTGCCTAGGGGCTAAACTATATATTGCGGCTGGTTGCAGCCATTTGCTCAGTACAGATTCTGCACAAAATAAAATATGAGTTTCCCTGTGCTCAGCTACCTCCTCTTCATTCCTGTGCCAAAGAACCCGCTATTTAACACTTCAATTCTTTCCTAAAGGAGATAACTCACCATAACTTCAGTGAAAGATCTTGAACCTAATTCATATGGTAAGCAGTTCAAGAGAACTTTTAATTCCAGGAAGTAGAGAGCTCAATGTAGGAAAAGCTGATTTCTCTTGGATTTTGAGTTAAATTGCAAAACGTACACATAGGAAGAATTTTACTAATTAGTAATAATCATAGAAAATTCTCCCCCACACACACACACACACTCAAATAATTGACCAAGACCAGAAACTATGTTGCAATCAAATAGGCATATTTTCACAAAGATCTGGTGCTAAGTTTGCTCAATAATGATAAACAGTAAAACCAATTACTTGGGCAAGCATAATTAACCGAATAACCCATTCGTTCACACTTCCCCAAACCTGCTGCCCAAATACTTAGTACAAACAAAGAAGGCAAAGCTAATAGACACAAGGATGGACAGTATCACCTTTGCCAAAATCCCACACTAGAACCAATACATATGCATATCCATGCCCTTCAAGTATCACAACTCAGCACAAACACACTGATCTGTTTTTGTGCAAACCCGGCTCAAACTGGAACCAAAAAATTATTCTTTGGACAATTTGCTGAGCAGTTCAAGAAAACTTTAATTCCAGATAGTAGAAAGTAGAGAAAACGTAAGAAAAAAGCTTTGATTTCTCTTGAATTTCTAGATAAATTGCAAGAATACACATAGACATAATGCTAATTCAACTCAGTTATTTTGCTGCTCAGGTATTTGTTGGAAGTAGAAGTGGAATACTCTTGGAAGAAGATATGGAAAAGCAGATCAGTGACTGGTTCCAGACACATCATGGCATGGCTTACCTAATCATGGCTTACTGAATAAATTACAGGTAGTCCTTGGCTTACAACAGTTCGCTTAGTGACTGTTCAAAGTTACAATATCACTGAAAAAAGTGACTTATTATGACCATTTGTCAAACTTATTACCATTGCAGCATCCCCCTGATCACATGATTTACATTTGGATGCTTACAACTGATTCACATTTATGACCGTTGCAGTGTTTTGGGGTCATGTGATTACCTTTTGCAACCTTTTGACATGCAAAGTCAATGGGGAAACCAGATTCACTTAACAACTGTGTTACTAATTTAATAACTGCAGTAAGCCACTTAACAAATGTGGCAAAAAAAATTCGTAAAATGGGGCAAAACTCAACAAATTTCTCACTTAACAACATAAATTTTGGGCTCCGTTGTCGTCGTAAGTAGGACTATCTGTACCAGTTGATTCATAGATCCATGTTGAACCATGAATAAGCAAACCACATCTTAAATTAGTGTGATATGCCAAACAGTCAGTACATTTGTGGTTACTGTTGCAAGCCTGCTGGTCACAATCTCCACACTTCAATGAATTGACTCCTAAAGAGGAAGTACTCTGGCTGCAGAGAAGGCAAAACTCTGGTTTAAATAAGATAGTGTGTATTAAGTTTGAAAAAATAAAATTAAGAACTCAGATTAGCTTCCTAGGCTTGCCCTAACGAACCTTTGGAATCAAAGTCTTTTCAGGATCCCCAGTTGCTGTTGGACTATTAGTCTCCTATTCTCTACTCCAGACATGTCAAACACAAGGCCTGGGGGCCGGATCCGGCCCGCGAAGTGGTTTCATTTGGCCCGCGAAGCCATCCTGGAAACAGTGAGGGAACGGCCCCCAATGCCTTGTCCCTGGCCCAGAGACCCTCCTTCTGCCAGAGACCCTCAGATCTGTCCCACTCCTGCCCGGGCCCCCATAGGCACCCTTGATGCAAACTATGTAGAGCTGGCCACGCCCACCCAGTAGGCCATACACACTCTAGCCAGAACCACCCAGTAGGCCACGCCCACCCTGGCCATACCCACCCGGCCCCCTGAGGGCAACCACAATGCTGATGCGGCCCTCAATGAAATTGAGTTTGACACCCCTGCGAGTCTACTCAATGGCTTATAGCAGAGGTTCCCAACCCCCAGGCTGTGGACCAGTACCTGGCCGCAGCATGCCAGCAACCAGTCTGCACAAACAAGCAAAGCCCCATCTGAGGGATGCAGGCAGCACACAAAACCACACCGTCTCTGGTCCGCGGAAAAGCCTCTCTCCACAGAACTGGTCCCTGGTGCCCAAAAGGTTAGGGACCTCTGGCTTACAGCATCTCAAACTCCATACATTAAAAAACCAAGCCCAAAAAATAAACCTGGCATGCCAAAGAATAGTGTTCTAGTTTGGAATGGGCCTATAATTTATAACCAATTACTTACGTTGAGGTTCAAACATGTCGAGAAGAGGTTCTGCACTGCTTGCAATATTCTTCACACCCGTCTCTGCCATCTCAAGGACTGTTTGGATAGCTGGATGAGACTGCTTGGCAAAATCATAGATAGATGAAACCCACTCATAAGTAGAACTGATTAATGGCAGACCAGCGAACTTTTGGAAGGCACACTAAGAAATAAGATACCATACAGTCACCATCTTGCTGGATCCCAGAAGAGTTCTAGATTGCTGAATTGCAGTAGAGATCACATACAGGTGAAACTCGAAAAATTAGAATATCGTGCAAAAGTTCATTTATTTCAGTAATGCAACTTAAAAGGGGAAACTAATATATGAGATAGACTCATTACATGCAAAGCAAGATAGTTCAAGCTGTGATTTGTCATAATTGTGATGATTATGACGTACAGCTCATGAAAACCCCAAATCCACAATCTCAGAAAATTAGAATATTACATGAATCAATAAAACAAGGAGTGTGCATAGAACAATATCGGACCTCTGAAAAATATAAGCATGCATATGTACTCAGTACTTGGTTTGGGCCCCTTTTGCAGCAATTACTGCCTCAATGCGGCGTGGCATGGAAGCTATCAGCCTGTGGCACTGCTAAGGTGTTATGGAAGACCAGGATGCTTCAATAGCGGTCTTCAGCTCTTCTGCATTGTTCAGTCTCATGTCTCTTATCTTTCTCTTGGCAATGCCCCATAGATTATGGGGTTCAGGTCAGGTGAGTTTGCTGGCCAATCAAGCACAGTAATCCCACGGCCATTGAACCAGGTTTTGGTGCTTTTGGCAGTGTGGGCAGGTGCCAAGTCCTGCTGGAAAATGAAGTCAGCATCCCTATAAAGCTCGTCTGCGGAAGGAAGCATGAAGTGTTCCAAAATCTCCTGGTAGATGGCTGTGTTGTCCCTGGACTTAATGAAGCATAGTGGACCAACACCAACAGATGACATGGCTCCCCAAATCAACACAGACTGTGGAAACTTCACACTGGACTTCAAGCATCTTGCAGTGTGTGCCTCTCCATTCTTCCTCCAGACTCTGGGTCCTTGGTTTCCAAATGAGATGCAAAAGTTGCTCTCATCAGAAAAGAGGACTTTGGGCCACTGAGCAACAGACCAGGTCTGTTTTTCTTTAGCCCAGGTAAGACGCTTCTGACGTTGTTTATTGTTCAGGAGTGGCTTGACAAGAGGAATACGACATTGTCCAGGATCCGTCTGTGTGTGGTGGCTCTTGATGCACTGACTCCAGCCTCAGTCCAATCCTTGTGAAAGTCCCCCACACTTTTGAATGGCCTTTTCCTGACAATCCTCTCCAGGCTGCGGTCATCCCTGCTGCTTGTGCACCTTTTTCTTCCACACTTTTCCCTTCCACATAACTTTCTATTAATGTGCTTTGATACAGCACTTTGGGACATCCAACTTCTTTTGCAATTACCTTTTAAGGCTTTCCCTCCTTATGGAGGGTGTCAATGATGGTTTTCTGCACAACTGTCAGGTCAGCAGTCTTCCCCATGATTGAGATTCCTACTGAACCAGACTGAGAGACCATTTAAAGGCTCAGGAACCCTTTGCAGGTGTTATGGCTTAATTAGCTGATTAGAGTGGGACACTTTGAGCCTAGAATATTGCACCTTTTCACAATATTCTAATTTTCTGAGATTGTGGATTTGGGGTTTTCATGAGCTTTATGCCATAATCATCACAATTATGACAAATCACGGCTTGAACTATCTTGCTTTGCATGTAATGAGTCTATCTCATATATTAGTTTCCCCTTTTAAGTTGCATTACTGAAATAAATGAACTTTTGCACGATATTCTAATTTTTCGAGTTTCACCTGTATATGTGAAAGGCACAGTTGTCAATGAAGCTATGATTCAAACTGGACAAACAGTAAACCGATACTGCGGAACTCTAGTTTGTTACTGTTTCTTTCTCAGCACTTTATTAAAAACAGCACAATACAACAAGTTTGTCTTTTGAAGAAGCTCAAAAGCTTTCCTCATCATTTTCTTTTGATGGTTTTACGGTGATCAAAATAGGAACCAATGGGCTTGCAGCTCTTTTGAAAATAAATCTTTGAAAAAGGATATAGATTAGAAAACCCGTGCTGGGTTCTATTCCTGTCACCTACAGTTTGGCCCTTAAATGGTATCCTCGCTTCTTCCAGTATTGTCCACTTACCTGTTCTTGATCTATGACCCTTACAGGTATGAACTCTGCTCCAGGAGAATACATGATGACAATGATGAGAAAGAGCGGCCAGCACTAGAGAGAGTCAAGATCCAATTCAGTCATCATACTAATACATCCAGTTACATTACACACAATTTTAGCAGCTTTTGCATAAGTAGCAAGACCAGCTAAATGAACAAAACCTACCCTATACCTGTAGTTAAAGCAGTGTTTATTCTAACCTTGATCTATTTACACCACGAGGCCATCTGGAGATGTCGAAGCAGGCTTTAGCGGTCAGGGCAAAAAGTTTCCTTCTATTATACATCATCTGATTTTATACATTTACTTGTACTGTAATGTGATTTGTTTGCTTTGGGCTGATAAGCTATATTTACTCTTGCGCTTATTACCAACTAGCTAACTGTGGTTTGTATAAATTATCAGGTTTTGATTCTTAACTTATGATTTACAAGTTAATACTTTAGGGGTTTTTGAAGCTCTGTATCATGTATGGCAGGGGTGTCCAACCTTGGCAACTTTAAGACTTGTGACTTCAACTCCCATTATTCCTCAGCTAGCCATGCTGGCTGTGGGATTTCGGGAGGTGAAGTCCATGTGCCTTAAAGTTGCCAAGGTTGGAGACCCCTAATCTATAGAAAAGGGGGGGGAAAGCAGTGACACCTTTGGGACAATCCCTTTCCAAGACTGCCCCCTTAACAAAACAAATATTTCAACTGATTCTGTAGTGATCAGTTTAATGTAGCACAATCCCCTTCTCCAGAGTCATCAGAAATAGTTGGAATTTCTGAACATTACAGGTAATCCTCAATTTATAACCACAATTGAACCCAAAACTTAAGTTGTTCAGTGAGAAATTTGTTAAGCGAGTTTTGCCTCATTTTACAACTTTTCTCACCATATTTGTTAAGTGAATCACTGCAGTTCTTAAATCAGCAACAGAGTTGTTAAATGAGTTTGGTGCCTTTTTTGTGCCTTTCTTGCAACAATCATTGTGAACCACTGCAGTTAACTTAGTAACATGGTTGTTAAGTGAATCTGGCTTCCCCCATTGACTTTGCTTGTCATAAGGTTGCAAAAAGGGGATTATATTGCTCTGGTACACTGCAGTGTCATAAATGTGAGTCAGTTGTCAAGCAGGCAAATATAAATCACGTGACCATGGGGATGCTGGGATGAGAAAAATAGTCATAAATCCCTTTTTTCCAGTGCCACTGTAACTTTGAATGGTCATGAAATGAACTGTTGTAAGTCAAAGACTACTTATATTCACAAATGTATGTATTTCATTGCATTTGTAAATTCCAATTCCAATTACAATTGGAAAGGTCTTTATAGAGGTCAGTTAATTCGGAAACAGGTGGAGTTTCTCTCTAGCATGGTCCTTCTCTTGCCACTGTAATCTCAGCAAAGAATTGCAGAGAATTCTAGGGTGATAAGTGATTCGATTTAAACTGGTATTTCTGCTTTCCTAGGGGTATTCTCCATGCTGATTAATCAGGTGCTCAGGAATGCTAAACAGCTCCACCCTTTCAATTTTGTAGACCAATGATTTCTTTCCTTCCCTAGAAGGAAACTGAAGCCTTTCTATTCTAAGGAATTTGTCATGCTGGGATGCATGAGGTTTGTGGATTTGCAACCTCCCTCCACAATAATTTAATCAGGAAACGGCAGTAAACCTGGGAGTGGATGTCCTAATTTCTTAGAACAAAAGCAATTTAGCAACAGTATTTCACACAGTATTTCAAGGAAAAACCAAATATTTCTGCAAATCAAGCCAACGGGAAAAAAAACATTGAGACATAATAAAATATGGTCCCTTTTAAGAAACAGTTAAACTGAGTTTCTGGGAAATACCTCTTGTTTTAAAGTATAGCAGACTTATATTATTCAGGAGCTTTTTGGTTGTGTAGCACAAAGCTACACAAGGGCAAGATGCTGTATTTGACAAAAGTCAATAAAACATTTTAGCAAAAGCTAAAACCAAGTCATAAGAACAATTTACCTCTTCCACCAATTCAAAAATATCCGGAGGCATTTACTATATCTGAATGAGGAATTTCCATTCAACTATCAAGCCTGTGAGACCAACATTTTGCAAAAAAAAAAAAAAAAAGTTTTGCTTTGCAGAGTCATACATAAAAAGGAAACAAAGAACTTTAAACCACATTTCTGAAAGAAAAGCAAGTCATGTTAGTTATATTTACAACCATACATACCTCAAAGCCAACAATAAAGCCACTTCTGGCGTCGGTGGTCTTATATACCACGAAACATGAAAAGGCAAAGGCGGGCTATCATTGACAGACAGTTCCGAAAAGCAATCAAAAGCTTCTTCTACTGCTGAAGGGGTGATAGGATAATTGTGTTAGGAAAGATAATGGCTGTAATTCTATACTGTATTCCTTTAGCAACCCACAATCAGGTTGACTAAGAATTATGTTAACTAGAATCAAGGCCACCGGATGTTAGAAAAGGTAGCTATTAATTTACAGTGACCATACTTCATTTATTAGGAAGGGCAATTTTTTATTTAAAAAAATGTCCTTTACATTTTTTTAATTTAATCATTTTCTTTGTCTTGCTCTTTATTTTTTCTTTGTAATGCAAAGTTATAAACGGAAACAATTAAATGTTTGTATCCTTATGAACCTCTTTCAGATTTGCCCCTTTTGGGATTTATCCTTTATTCACCACCACCACCATTTTGTTTCTTTTTACTCTGGACCTTTTTCTATCACCTCTCTTAAAACAAATCTGGAACAATTTACCATCTGTGCAAGGTACATCTTGTGTGTTAACAGTGAATGTATATGCGCTTTTTACTAGATGTCATGACATTTATTTCCTGATTTATCTGCTGTGCTTCAGTTGTAATTCAGTGGAGCTGCTTTTGTACAGTACACTCACAGACTAGGAGCACCAAGTTCGGGACCGAACCTGTTTTTGGAGGGGAAACGTTGCCTGGATGATTTACCAGGTAGAACAAGGCTCTCCAAGCTTGGCAACTTTTAAGACTTGTGGCATGCATGCATGGCTGGCTGAGGAATTCTGGGACTTGAAGTTCACAAGTCTTAAAGTTGCCACATTTGGAGAGCCCTGAGGCAGAAGATGAACCTGATGTGGTTTCTACCTCCTTCAGGTCAGTCAGAAAGCGTGTGTGATGTCCAGTTTAGTATCTGTGACTACTTCACCTTTGCTGCCACCTTTGAAAATGGCAACGTTCAA